>NC_073303.1:195892962-196492962 GCF_027595985.1 Sorex araneus
CTTTGCACCAGGCTTCGCAACAGGTAGCCTTCTGCAAAGCGGCTCCGTCCCTCCGCCGACCTCTCTTCCCTCGCCACACTCTCCCTCCCCATGTTCCTCTTTGGGGCGTTTTAAGACGATGTGTGAGTGTGTGTGTGTGTGTGTGGGGGGGGACGACGGGAATAGTGGATTATCCCGAAGCTGCTCCCGACTCGCAGGGCAGCGACACTGTTTACCCGGGCGAGCAGCTTGGGCGCGCACAGAACAAAGCCTCGGGGAGGAGGGAGAAGGCGGGTGCGCCCCCGCTCCCCCAGCCACTCTCGCCCGCGATTCAACGCCGGGCTAGGAAGGTGTAAAACGCACCAAGGCCGCACACGCTCCTACGTCGCCGCAGCTACTATCACCCAGGCGCCGGCTCCTCCTCCAAAGCCAGCAATCGGGTCTGCGTGCGAACCCCGCCACCTCCCCAGCCTGCACGCGTGCGTCGTCTTTCCGTCCGCCCGTCCGTGCATCCATCTATCCATCCACCCATCCATCCATCCAACCATTCTTCCATCCCACCGCCCAGGGGCCAGGAGGGCCCCCCCACCGTGGGCTAGGCCCCGAGCTGGACACCGAACACCCACCCCGCGGTCCACGGGGGCTGCACGAGCGTCTCCCTCCCGTGCTCCCGCCTGGCCCGGGAGCGCGCGCCTACCGGGGCCGCGCGGGGGGTCCCCCCAGTCTGGCGCTGGCTCGGCGGGCTCCTCCGCCGCCCACTCGGCCGCTCCCGCCCGGGCCCTCCCCTCGGCGCCGAGGGTCGAGCTTGGCAGCGGCGCGCGGGGAAGGAGGGCCAGGCGGGATTTGAAAGTGCTCGGCCGCACCGCGAGCTCGCCTCTGTTCCGCCGCCCGCCGCCGGATTGAATTTCCTGCAAAAAATTTCAAACTGTGAATGGAGCTTTCTTCGGCCGCCTTCCAGGGGGCGCCTGCCGCCCGCCGCGCGCTGCCCAGGCCGGGGAGCGGCCGCCGGGCCCCCCGCTAAGGAGCCACCCCCCCCCCACGACCCCCGGCTGGCGGCGGCCCGGACAGCGCCCCCGACCCCGCGGGACGACTGTCAGCGGCCGCCGGGACGGCCCCGCGCCCGGGATCGCGGCGTCGGAAAAGGGCTTCCGAGAGACCCGTAAAGAGGAACTTCTTGGGGGGTGGGGTGGGGGTGCGGTTCGGTGCCCCCCACCCTCAGCCGCAGGCTCCCCGGGCGCCCGCTATTGTCTGCGCGCCGCGCTCGGCGGCCCGGGGCGCGCGGGAGGCGCGGGCCGGGCGGGGCCAGCCCCGGGCGGCGGCGGGAGGAGGAGGAGGAGGGAGGAGGAGGAGGAGAAGAAGGAGGAGGAGGAGGAGGAGGAGCAGGAGGAGCAGGAGGAGCAGGAGGAGCAGCAGGAGGAGGAGCAGCAGCAGCAGCCGCGCGCGCGGGAGCCGGCCGGGAGCTGCGCGCTGGGCGCGGGCGAGGCGATGCCGGCGGCGGCGGGGGACGGGCTCCTGGGCGAGCCGGCGGCGCCCGGCGGTGGCGGCGGCGCCGAGGACGCGGCCCGGCCGGCGGCGGCCTGCGAGGGAAGTTTCCTGCCCGCCTGGGTGAGCGGCGTGCCCCCGCGAGCGGCTGCGGACTTCAGCACCACAAGCGCGTGGGCAACTACCTGATCGGCAGCCGCAAGCTGGGCGAGGGCTCCTTCGCCAAGGTGCGCGAGGGGCTGCACGTGCTCACCGGAGAGAAGGTGAGCCGGACGGGGGGGTCGCGGGGGGGGGAACCCGCGGGGAGCACTGTCCGGGGAGTCCGGCTGCAGAGCGAGCTGGGCGCCCACCTCCATCCCCCCCATCCCATCCCTGACTCCGTTCGGGTTGCAGGAGGTGGGCACGGACTGCGCGCGCGGTGCCTGATCTCTCGCGTGGGGTGATCTGGGGTCAGTCTCACCCACGGGGGTGCAGGTTTCCCCCAAGACACCAGCAGCATTTTTTTCTTGCTTTAAAAATTTTTTTCTTTTTCTTTCTTTTTTTTTTTTGCTCCTGAAAGGGCGCCGCCTAGCGGACACTGGTGCAGGGGGGATTAGAGTTGGGGGCGGACGTTGGGGGGCTCCAGGGGTCGGGCTCTGGGGGCCACTTCGGCTACAGCAGGGCGGGGGAAGAGAGGGAGAGAGAGACAGAGAGAGAGACAGACACAGAGAGAGGGAGAGAGAGAGGGAAGGAGAGAGAGAGAGAGAAGGGGGGAGAGAGAGAGAGAGAGAGAGAGAGAGAGAGAGAGAGAGAGAGAGAGAGAGAGAGAGAGAGAGAGAGAGAGAGAGAGAGAGAGAGAGAGAGAGAGAGAGAGAGAGAAGAGAGAGAGAGAGAGAGAGAGCGCGCCTCGTTGAGGAGGGTCCAATCCCTGCCGGGACTCAGGGCACAGGCTGAGACTCCGGGATATTTCCCACCACCGGGTACCTGGGGCGGCCTGGAAAGTTTTTCCAGGTTTGCAGACCCAGGCCTCTCCCCCCTCCCCACCTACCCGCCACTTCCACGGAGATCACCCCACCGCCCGCCCCACCCTCCCAGCTTAGGACCCTGGTCTGGCAGGTCTGGCTCTCCGCAGCCCCTTCTCATCTTCCCAGGTATGGGGAAAGCCCAGCAAGGCGCCCAAGCTCTCTCCCCCAGCACCTGGAGCGGCTGCTTGGTCGAATATTCTAGCAAGCTGGCAGGGAGTTGTAACTTAGACCGGTAAGAAGAACCCCAAGAAAGAGTGGCTTCCTTCAGGGTGTGGAGTCGGTCGGCCAGGCTTTGGGTCACTCCCAACACTCCCAAATTGTGAGTTGCCTCAAGCATTTTTTTTTTTTTTTTTTGCTACACACACCAGGCTGTGCTCAGGGTTTACCTCCGCCCTGGCACTCAGGAATCACGCCTGGTGGGCTCTGGGGCCCATAGAGATGCTGCGGATTGAACTCGGGGTGGCTGCACACAAGGCAAACGCCCCACCCACTGCCTTAGGACTCTGGCCCCGCATTGCCCCAAGCTTGGAGCTCCGTCAGTACACCCCGGACCAAGTACCCCCTTCCCAGGCTGGGGGAGCCCCTTTGGGTGGCCCTTTGGGGAGGGACGACCATGGAAGTCTCTCTTTCCTCTCTCTCCTGCCGTGGGTCCCGGCCCCATCTGGGAGTTGCCTGAAATTCTGGGCCTCGCGGCCCCTGGCACCCCCTCCTGCTTGTCCCTGGGTTCACCCCGTCCAGTTCTCCAACTCCTCCTACTTCTCTTACTGGAGCTGCTTGCACTAGGGTTCAAGTTTCCACCCCTTTTGTCATTTGTCCTTTATTGCTGCAGTGCTTTGGGGTGGGGTGCCCCTTTGTGTTCTGGGGGAAATGGGGTTAGAGCTGGAAGGCTGGGAGGAGAAGGCAAAAAGAAAAAAAAAAGGCTACAATCACTACGCCAAAAAAGGGGGAGGGGAGGGAAAGTTGGGGATGAACTCACAGAGTTGAGAAACTCCTCTAAGGACAAGCAAGAGCAAAACTCAGGGAAGAACCTCCAGAAGCCATTGCAGTTCCAGGGAGCCGAAACCCGGTGCACATCTGGGTTTGCAGTGGCTGACAGGCACGCAGATCCCCCCCCCCTGCCCCGCCTCCTTCCCTCCCGGCAGGGCGCTCCTGGCACCGGCTTGCTAATTACAGTGCATATGTCTCTTCCCTGGGTAAATTCCTGCTGGCTGGGCTGTAGAAGGTTGTGGTTTTTAAATGTATTTTTTTTTAAAGTGTAGAAGGGGGGCAGTTGCGATAGTACAGTGGGTAGGGTGTTTGCCGTGCACGTGGATGACTGCGGATCCGTCCCCGGCATCCCATGGGGTCCCTCACAAGCCTGCTGGGAGTGACCCCTGAGTGCTGAGCCAGGAGGAGTAACCCCGACCCAAAATGCCAATAAGTAAATAAGTAAGGAAGGAAATAAATAAATAAATAAATAAATAATAAATAAATAAATAAAGGGTAGGATCATTGGCCTGGAAAATAGCGCAGTGGGCTGGAACCTGTGCTTGGTGTGCAGGAGCGTGCCCCCTCCTCCCCTGGGCCCCACCCCCAGCACCTTGAGGTGTAGCCACCCCCACCCCCCCAAACTGTGAGTATAGGATTCAATCTGGGTGTTTCTGCTTAAAAGCAGAGGAAGAGCAGCAGGGAAACGGCTTCCCGGGGCTCCCTCCTTGCGTCTTCTCCCCACTGTCCCCCTTTCTGCGCCCCCCTTTCTGCGCCCCCCATTGGCCTTGATGGCCCCCAGCACTCAGCCCCTCGGCTGCTTGCTCTCTGCTTCTGCGTGGGTCAGTGTTCAGACGGGGTCTATGTGAGGTGCTCAGGGTGCTTCTGCCCCTCTCCCAGCTTAAGTGATGCCTCTCACCTTCTCTGTGGAGCCCGGAGCCCAGAGCATTAATTGGGTGTGAAATTATTCAGCTGGACTCCAGGTTTCAGAGGAGGAGGAGGAGGAGGAGGAGGAGGAGGAGGAGGAGGTGGGGGCAGATGGGGAGATTTTCGCCCTAATGTGGTCTGGGAGCGATGGAGAGGAGATGCCAGCAGCGTCCCGTCCCGGAGAAATCTAGATTTTCATTCTCTTAATTGCCAGTTTTCATTTAAAGGTGGCGTCACGGAAAGCATTTATCTCCCCAGTCCCAACACCTTTCATGTTTAACTGATAGATTTGGGCTTTGCCAGATGGTAGCGATTAAATAACTGGGGGCGTGTAGGGGCCCTCCCCGGAGCGATAGTACAGCAGGCTCGGTGCCCCGGAATTGATCTTGATCCCTGGCATCCCATAGGGTCCCCCAAGCCCCGTCAGAAACGGTCCCTGAGCTCAGAGCCAGGAGTGAAGTCCTGAGTACTACTGAGTGTGACTCAAAAGCCAAAAAAAGAAAATAAAAAGGGGGGTGGGGCAGAGGGGGCGAGTGTGCCTGTGTGTAACCGAGAAACATCCTGTTCAATTAGGATATTCTTTTACCGAGGCCCCAGGGATGGCCAAGGCTACCTCCTGCTCTTTGCAGCCTTGGGGTGGTTTCAGCTCACAGCTGTAAGTAGAGCAAGCAGAGACCTGGGAACGGGACCACAGGACCAAAGGAGAGAAATAGTGTGTGTGAAGCAGCTGGCTCAGGGAGGCCTGTCTCCCCCACTTTTGGGGTGCATATGTGATGATAAAGTTCTTCCATTATTTATTTTTGTTTTTTTTTTGGGGGGGGGAGGGCAGCCGACGGTGCTCTGAGGTCACTCCTGATGTTGCCTCAGGAATCACTTCTGGGATGCCAGGGATTGAACCCGTGTTGGCTGTGTGCAAGGCAAGCGTCCTACCCATTGTACTATTGCTTCGGCCCCCAAGCTCTTCCTTTAAAAAAAGAAATGATAGGGACCTGGGGCCAGAGAGATAGTTCAGGGGGTAAGGTGCTTCCCTTGCATGCAGCCAACCCAGATTCATTCCTGTCACCCCGTATGTCCCCATAGGGCCCTACTAGGAGTAATCCCTGAATGTAGAGCCAGGAGTAAACCCTGGGCATCTTTGGGGGTGCTGCCCCCATGGCCCCCCGCCCTCCCCACATACAGGCCTGAGCAGGAGGGGAAAGAAAGTATCAACACTCTAGTGAGAAGTAGATATCTGTCCCCACCATGAAGCGAGCGGTCCAGGACAGCTGTGGAAAATCGGTTCATGAAAAAGCTGAAAATGTATGTGTGTGCGTGTGTGCGTGCGTGCGCGCGCGCATGCGTGTGTGTGTGTGTGTGTGTGTGTGTGTGTGTGTGTGTGTAGGGGAGGAGGAGTCTCCAACTCTGCCTTTTGGGGTGATGTGTACGCAGGTCAGAAGTACGTCTGGTTTCGGGCGCCTGGGGGGTCTGTCTTGCGTTTGGACACGGTGCATATTTCCCCAAAGCTGTGGGCCACATCCTTCACGGCCTGCTGGGAATGATGACTGCGTGCAGAGGCCAGAGCGGCCAGGCCCCCCTCGCCCCCCTCTTCACTCCCGGGCCCCAGTGCTATCTTATCTCGGGCCTCCTTTCCCACGGCCTGGCCCTGCAGGACGGTGCGCGGCCCGCCTGCTTTTCCTCTGCCTTTCCTCAGGGTTTGTTTGCAAGTCATTTGAATCAGGGCCCTTTTACTGCTTGTAAAATAAAAAAAAAAATCACTGCAGGAGAGGCGAGGTGGGTGGGGTGAACAACACTTCATTTTATCTTCCTTTGGCTGTGAGCGGTGTGGTCTCTGCGATGGGGCTTTAAAAAGAAATAACTCGGGGGGTGGAAGTGATCGGTAGTGCAGAGGGGATAGATGGCACTTGCCTTATAGGCGGGACCTCACATGGCCCGAGTTAGATCCCTGGCACCCTGAGCCCTGCCAGAAGTGACTCCTGAGCACAGAGTTGGATGTAAGCCTGAGCACCCCCAGATATGGTTCCTCCCCCCCAAAAAAATCAATGCACTGGGCTCACCATTCCCCAAACACTGCCAGGAGCCACCTCTGAGCACAGACCTGGGAGCAGCCTCCAGCACTGCTGGGTGTGGCCCCCAAATCAAATCAAACTGAAAGAAACTGGAACCTGTGAAAGTCTTGCTGGGTCAGTTCTCAGCCTGGGCTCTGTGTCTCTGAATAAGTATACATTGATGATCAGACGGGCTGGAGTGATGGGTAGGGAGTTTGCCTTGCACGCAGCCGACCTGGGTTCGATTCCTCCATCTCTCTCGGAGAGCCTGGCAAGCTATCGAGAGTATCTCGCCCCCATGGCAGAGCCTGGCAAGCTCCCCGTTGGCGTATTCGCTATGCCAAAAACAGTAACTACAAGTCTCACCGTGGAGACTGTTACTGGTGCCCGCTCGAGCAGATCGATGAGCAACGGGATGGCAGTGATGACAGTGATGATGATGATGATCAGACCAAGGCAAGCAATCCCAGAATCAGATTTTGAAAAGTATCTCCCTCTGTGTTTTTTTTTGTTTGTTTTTTTGCTTTTTGGGTCACACCCGGCGATGCACAGGGGTTACTCCTGGCGGTGCTCAGGGGACCATATGGGATGCTGGAAATTGAACCCGGGTTGGCCGAGTGCAAGGCAAACACCCTACCCGCTGTGCTATTGCTCCAGCCCCTCCCTCTGTGGTTTTGAGATGGAGTGCAAGGTCGCGGAGCCCCGTGAATAGGTGGCAATGACAGGAAGATGGAGCAAAGCGGGGTGCTGTGCCCTTACTCATTTCCCACCCCCAGGGAAAGCAGAATCTGTGGTCTTGGACTCTTCCCCACGGTTCCTGTGAGACACGGTAGTTGGAAAGGCTGATAAAGAAAACTGCGGCAGGAGCTCAGCCACAGCTGGTTTTCCAGGCAGACAAAGCCATAGAACTGGAAGCGTGATGAATAACGCCTTCCTCTCCTTTGTGATTGAAGTCTGAGATAGAGTTAGTTGGCTACCTCAAGTGATCGGTTAAGATGTTTCAAGATCTTGTTCTAACCCTCTCTAAAAGAAGGGGGGAAAAATCATCATTTTCATTGAAGCTATTTTGGGGCTAAAAGGGAAGGTTTGCCTGCTTCGTAAGTTGCCAATAATTATGTTTTGAGCACGACTGAGCCAGGTACCTGGAGTGGAGTTACTAAAAATACCGTTTACTATGTTTTGTGGAGCAGGAAATATGACTAATTTTAGAGGTGGCCTTTTGGCAGAGCTGTTTTTAGCAAGTATTTCTGAAACAAACAGGTGCTAAATCCTGCTTTTTTTTTTTCCTTCTTCTTCTTCTTCTTCTTTTCTTAAGTGCTAGAAATTTAGGGGTAATAACTCCGGGGAGCATGAAATACTTAGAGAACGGGAAATTCCGATTAATCCTCAGCAGGGATTTCTTGGCAAGGAGGAGGCGTTTGGCAAAAGCACCTGCTCAGCGTGTGATGTGTGACACGGCAGTGCCTGTAATTTCCGAGGCTGCAGCAGCGGGCACATTCTTTGTGAACTTCCTGCCCTGCGCCAAGTTCAGTGGGAATGACAGAAACTGACATGGAGAAATCTGCAAGGTAATCTTAGTGTGTTTTGACAGGCAGGAACCCTGTGAGTCTTAGTGTTCACTGATTGCGGGTTACGTGGACTTCAAAGGGTACTTTCAGTACCCCAGCAAACTCTGTCCCCTTCTCTCCCTCCCCCAAGGACATCCTAAGTTTCCTCTGCAAGTGTTGGGTCTCTCGCGCAGGGATTGGGCTCGACTGGCATTCCACGTGGTGCTCCTCTGCCTCTGGATTTATCTGCCCAGGTTTGGGGAGTGGCATTTGTGTCTGCACCACAGGCTGGTGTGTGGGCATCAACTATCATTTACCTCGGACTGTCCACCAGGCTGGTTTGTTCATCAGCGCTGAGTGACCTGTTCTCCTGGTCAGATTGAAATAGAGGAATTGGGGTGCTAGCACTGCAGGTGTGGCTCTGACCTTGCACATGGCCGACCTAGGTTCGATCCTCGCTCGGCGTCCCATATGGGCTTGCCAGGAGTGTCTCCTGGGCATAGCTGCGTGCATCACCCCAACATCCAAATAGAGAAGTCCATGGAACTCAGAAATAATCCCCAGCCTTCTTTTAGCAAATGGTGCAACCTATTTCTTTACTCAGCCTGGGCTCGGGCCACTGCCAGGTGCTCACCTGAGTTGGATTTCACACTCTTTGGGTATAAGGTGACAAGCAGGCACTGAGTGGAGTCGCAGTTGCTGGCCGGGACCCGGGCAGGCTGCTGCAGCCCGGAGAGAGCTCTGGCTTCCCTTTCTTCTAAGTTAGTCTTCGGTGCTCTCAGGTTTTGTGATTTTTGGAGATTAATTATTTTTTTTTTTTTTGCTTTTTGGGTCACACCTGGCTCTGCACAGGGGTTAGTCCTGGCTCTGCACTCAGGAATTATCCCTGGCAGTGCTCAGGGGACCATATGGGATGCTGGGAATCGAACCCGGGTCGGCCGCGTGCAAGGCAAACGCCCTACCCGCTGTGCTATCACTCCAGCCCTCATTAATTAATTTATTTTTTTTTTGGTTGTTTTGTTTGTTTGGGAGCCACAATCAATACTGCTTGGGACTTACTTCTGGCTCTGCACTCAGGGATCACTCCTGGTGGGGTTCGGAGGAGCCCCTGATCGAATCTGTGTTGGCTGCATGCAAGCAAGTGCATTATCCACTGCATTCTCTCCTACCCCACTATGCATTTTTGTTGAGATGCTCCCTGTACCCTCGGTGGTGGTGTGTGTGTCGGGGGGGGGGGCGAGTGTTGAGAACCAATTTGGTAGTACTTACTTATTTTCTTTTGCGGGGGGACACCCAGTGGTGCTCAGGGCTTACGCCGTCTGCACTCAGGGATCACTCCCGGTAGGGTTCAAGGGACCAAATGGGATGCTGGGGATCAAACCTGGGTCAGACACCTGTAAAGGCAAACACCCTCCCCTCTGTACTATTGCTCCAGCCCCCATTTTGGTGATGTTCTTACTTACACTGACCAGGTGGAACGATTCTCTGAGTAGATCTCCCCTCTGATGGTTTCTTCCTTTTCACTAGGGCTGCTGGAACATACAGTCATAAACTGAATGACCTACAGTCTCAGAATTCAGTCTCCTTCCACTCCTGGGGCCAGAAGCTCCAAATTAAGGTGTCAGCTTAGTTAAAGCTCCTTCCAGAGACGCGTGGAAGATCTGTCCTGTCACTTGCAAATTCTGGGCTTTGCCATTTCTTGCATTTCTTGGTTTGTAGGCACATAGTACCCCAATCTATGCCCTGTCTGTCGGTCCTTGTCCCCGAGCCTTATGTATGTATCCTCCTGCTAAGGATCCCATAGCACTGGGGTTTAGCGTCAAAGCAGGCCTTCCTCTGCATCTGACTACCTGGGTAAAAGCCCCATTTCCCAAAAGAGCTCATACCCATATACCACGAGTGAGGAGGTGAACCCCTCTTTTCACGGGGCTCCGTTCTACCCACAAATCTTTGTTTGGATCATCAGCACTGTGTTGCAGATGGTTTCCTGGGCATCGGAGGCAACAGATGGGAGACACAAGTCAGTCGATTCAGGCCCAACAAGAGCTGGGAGGGGAAGCAGAGGGGCAACAGTAGGTGAAGAGAGAAGTTGGATCCTGATTCAGGGTCAAACAAAGCCCCTTCTAGGCAAGTGAGATGGCCCAGCCGAAGGCCTTATGTCCACTGCTGTCTGAGAGTCTTCACCTGGGCAAGTTTCCGCACCCACCATGCCAACCTAATCGCTGTGCTTAATAGAAGATGAGGGAACAGGCTGAGAATGTCAACTGGAAGTGACGGAGTAGCTCACTGGCCGCCACTGGAAGTGAGGGCGTGTGGGTAGGGAGCAGCCAGGCAGTCTTCATCGGAAACAAGGGATCTTGCGTGTCCACCACGTGGCCTCTTGCTGGCAACGGTTTGGCGGGCTTGTCAACCAGAGATGGTGGTGCTCCCTCAGAGAGAGCCTCCTCCCGCCATCAGTCCCGAGCTGCAGGGAGGTTGGGGAAGGAGTTGTGCCAGATGGGAGGGTTGTCAGCTCAGCTGTGATTCGGGACATCCAGGCTTCCTGGGTCACCGCCTCTTCCACAAAGCTGAGTCTGCCCTGGTAATCACTGGGCTCTTCTGCACCTGGGCTGTCTCGTGTATTGTGGATGGCCACTGGGCTAAATTGGCATGTGGGCGACTCAGGCCCATGATCTAAACTGGAAAGGCTCTAAGAGGGCAGCGGGAGGACATTCTGTCCCCTCCCCCTCCCCAGGGCTCTGCGCGATCCCCAGAGATAACCCTGCTTGGTTTCTGTTTTCCTGAGTCTCCTTCCAGAAAGACTGTGATGCACACAGTCAGACACACGATCTTTGTCGTTGTGTGGGTACGAAAGATGCGTTTTTACACCATGCCGGCTGTTCAGTCACTTGCTTTTACTTACCGTGCAGTATGTCTTTTTTTTTTTTTTTTTGATTTTCGGGTCACACTCAGCAATGCACAGGGGTTACTCCTGGCTCTGCACTCAGGAATTACTCCTGGCGGTGTTGGGTGACCATATGGGATGCTGGGAATCGAACTCCGGTCGGCCGCGTGCAAGGCAAACGCCCTATCCG
Source organism: Sorex araneus (assembly GCF_027595985.1). NCBI lineage: Eukaryota > Metazoa > Chordata > Mammalia > Eulipotyphla > Soricidae > Sorex > Sorex araneus. The sequence continues at coordinate 195,903,987 of NC_073303.1, forward strand.
CTGTGCTATTGCTCCAGCCCCCAGTGCAGTATGTCTTGAATGTCCTTTCTCTAGATGACAACAGCATTGCCTTTTTTTAAAAAAAAAAAATTATTATTATTTGTTTGTTTGTCCTGTGTTTGTGGTCCAGGGGATGGAACTCAGGGCCTCCCATGGACAAGGCAAAGTTTCTACCGCTGAGCTGCATACCTGATCTTGCTTTGTATTTTGTTTGTTTGTTTAATTTCTGAATGGTATTCACTGAACATACCCATATTTACTTAGCCATTCCTTGGTGGTTAAGTCAATGAGAATGACTGGAGGAATGAAGACAACTACAGAAGGGGCATTTCGCTTGGATATATATACATATATATATATACACATATATATAGTGTTACATAATAAATATTATATATATGTAATATATATATTACTGTCACTGTCATCCCATTGCTCATCGATTTGCTTGAGTGGGCACCAGTAATGTCTGTATATATATATTTATATACATATATATAAAATTTTTGTGTAGGTAGTTTTTATTGAACCAAACAAATGTGAGCAGGTAAAAGAAAAAAAAATATGTGTTCAAGAGAGAACAAGCAAGCAAGGATAAAAAGAGACAAGCAAAGTGAGATATGTGTTTATGGGCTTGAAGAGCAAGCCTCACTTGGATTTAAAAATATATTTTTTTGTTATTCCCAAGCCAGGCTGCAGTAGATACCTGCTCTTTGGTCATGTTCTTCCTGTTCCCAGAGTCTCAGAGGGAGACACTCGGAGGCGTGGGTCTGGAGAGTCAGTGAGTGAGTGTTTTAGCTGGAGAGCATTGCCAACTCGCCTTGTCTCAGTCTCTCGTCACGTGGACTCACCGTGTGGTTGTGTTCCCATTCCTTTCTCTTCCCCTTCCTCTCCCTTTGTTGCTGCGGTTGCGTGTCTGGAGGAGGCACATGTCACTGTGCTTAGCGCCGTGGGGCAGGGCAGGAGCCTTAGGCTCAGTTTCGTGCCAGCAAGGCAGGGCCTGGAGCCACATCGCTGGGTCTTCCACCTCTTGGTCAGTACTCGGGACTCGCTTTTTGCTCCTTGCCAACCTGGTAGCAACAATGTGGTGTCTTACTTGTAGTTTCTCTGTATTGCGAGTGTGTTGAGCGTAGCTTCCTGAGGCCAGCAACTTTCACTGTATCTTTGCTCACTGTTAATTTCCATTCTTTCATTTTCTTTCCAGGTTTTTGATCATTTTGGAGGTTGGGGTTGGTGGGAATTGTGCCACATGCGGTAGTGTTCAGGGCTTACTTTACTCCAGGCTCTTTGCTCAGGGATCACTCCTGGCAGGGCTCAGGAGATTATATGTAATGCCGGGGTTCGAACCCTGATGGATGTTGTGTAACCAAGTACCCTACCCACTGTACTACTGCTCTAGCCATTTAAAAACTGTTTTTGTGGTTTTGTTTTGGGGTCACACCTGATGATGCTCAATGCTTACCCCTGGCTCTGCCTCAGGGATCAGTCCTGGTGGTGCTTGGGGGAGCACATGTGATGTCCGGGGTTGACCCTTGGTCTGTTGTGTGCAAGGCAAGAGTCCTACCTGCTGTACTATCTCGTTGGCCCCTGGAAGACTTTTAAAAAAAGTTTTCACTCTTCAACTCAAAATGCCTTAAATCAAGTGTTGTCTGTGTGTTAGAATGTGTCGTAGGTCCCTCTGGGCTACTTCCTACACTGAGAAGCCTTCTAGATTGTGGTACAGGGAAGTAAACCCTTGGCCCTACTCTTGGGATCTTAGAGGTCAGCATGGTTGCACTCTCACATCTGCCACTGTCCCCTGTCACCTTTTACCCTCACCCTTCTTTGTTTAAAGACCAGGTGTCCCAAATAAGATCATGTGGGTGGGAGGTACTAGGGTTAGGACCGAACCTTGGAATGTTTTTGTTAACTCCAGAGTTTATGTGATTTGGGGGAGTGCCGGGATCCATTCCAGGGCCTCAGACCTGGGAGACTTTGCCCCTGAGCTGTATCCCCAGCTCCCAAGGTCCAGATGTCTAGACTAATTTCCAGTGTGCCAATTTATTTTTTGTTTATATTCTAGGGCTGGAGCGATAGTGCAGTGGGTAGGGCGTTCGCCTTGCACGCGGCTGATCCAGGTTTGATTTCTCCGCCCCTCTCGGAGAGCCTGGCAAGCTCCTGAGAGTATCTTGCCTGCACGGTAGAGCCTGGCAAGCTCCCCGTGGCGTATTCAATATGCCAAAAACAGTACCAACAAGTCTCACAATGGAGACATTACTGGTGCCCGCTCGAGCAAATCGATGAGCAACGGGATGACAGTGACAGTGATTTTGCGGCCACCTCTGGTGGTGCTCAGGGGTCTCTCCTGAGTAAAGTTTAGCAGACCATGTGGTTTTAGACCCGGAACCTGGGCCTCCGGGGGCCAGAGAGATAGTACAGGGGTTAGGGTACTTGCCTTGCACCTGGTCGGTCCAGGTTTGATCCCTGTCATCCACCATGGTACCCAGAGCACTGCCAGGAGTGATCCCTGAGCACAGACCCAGGAACCAGGCCTGAGTACCACCAGGTGTGACGCAGAAACAAACAAACAAACAAAAACCCCGTCCCCCAAGAAAAACAAAACAAAAAACCAAAGCTGCCTTCTACCCCATGTAAGTCTGTCTTTGGGAGGTGATTACGGATAAAGGCAGAACCCTCATGAATGGGAAGACTGTCCATATAAAAGAGTCCCAGAAAGCTCCCTGGCCCCTGCCACCAGGACTTCAATAGCCGGACTGTGACAGTCTAGGGACCGGGAGGTGAGCAGACCCACCCCAGACGCCAGAACATCTTGATCTGGGGCTGCCCCGCTGCCAGAACCCCTAGAAGTGCGTTTCCCGGGTTTATACCACCCAGCCTGTGAGCTTTCCCGTCAGGAGCAGTGAAGGAGATGGACATGGCATTACATGACTGTGATATTTAGTTACATGCCTGTGTGTCTATTCACATCCCTCCTAGACTGTCAGCCTGTGAGGAAGGCACTTTTGTCCCCTTTGTGGAGGGCCTGGAGCAGAGAAGAGGCTTGGCAAAGATTAGATGGACTTTTAGAAGTTTCTAGATCCTGTGGCTTGTGGGGCTGCTGGTTTCTCACATAACGCATGTTTCAGGTCTCCATCGGTGACGTTCTGCATCTGTATTTGGTAACTCGTCGAACACCACCAGAGTTTACTTCCCAGCAGATCCCTTTACCCCACGGTAAATGTTATTTGAATGGACCAAAGAATGCTTTGGTCTTCCTAGGACAGCCTTTTATTTATTTATTTATTTATTTAAAAATTTTTTATTAGTGAATCACCGTGAGGTACAGTTACAGACTTACAAACTTTTGTGCTCGCATTTCAGTCATATAATGGTTGAGTACCCATCCCTCCACCAGTGCCCATTCTCCACCACCAATGGTCCCAGTATTCCTCCCACCACCCCCACCCTGTCCTCCCCCCACCCCACCCCGCCCCTGTGGCAGGGCATTCCCTTTTGCTCTCTCTCTCCTTTTGGGTGTTGTGGTTTACAGTAGAGGTATTAAGTGGCCATTGTGTTCAGTCTGTAGTCTACTTTCAGCCCGCCTCTCCCATCCCGAACGGGCCCTCCTAGCTCGGGGACAGCCTTTTAGATGACCATGCCCCAGGTGGCCAAGAAAGGACTTGCAAATACTGTCTCTGTCCTTCCTTCCTTGCAGCTCTCAACCATGCCCCAGTGTGTGATGAGTCGTTTGAACAGGTTGTCCATTGGGTGCTCTTGGCACCACCCCAGTCCCTGAACAGCTGTGCCTGCCATGGGGACTTGGTAAGGAAGGCACCTTGTTTTCAGAGTGGCAGGTGACCAGCCAGAAGCAGAGGGATTTCGCAATGTCCTGGATCTGTTCAGGGACCCTCAGTTCTTCCCTGAAAAGATGAAGCCACACTATACCAGATGGACCAAGTTGCTATTTGCAAACATACATTTTGGGGGATGTTTCCCATGGAGATATATAGAGGTTTGGATTCTGTCTCTGACCGTATTTTTTTCCCCCTTTTAGAAGCCTATTAGTCTCCAAAGCCAAATTACCGCCAAAACATTTTGCAGTCCTTTGTGATTTCCTTTCCCAGACTAAGATAGATTCTCTCTCTCTCTCTCTCTTTCTCTCTTTCTCTCTCTCTCTCTGTGTGATACTTGGGTTACTCCTGGCCTCTTCACCCCAGCAATTACTCCTGGTGGTGCTTGGGGGAACATATGGGATGCCGGGGATTGAACCCTTGTTGGCCACATGCAAGGCAAGCACCCTCCCGACTGTACTATTGTGCCGGCCCCCTGTCCAGACACTCTTGTTCCTTGATGTCCCTATCTTGGTCTTTCCCTGCTTGGTCTCTGAGCTCTGCGGCAGAGTGAGGTCCCCAAGACTAACGGAGTCAAACGTAGTGGCCACTCTCAGGGAAACTCGCTGTCCAGCTGGGCCCCTCCGTATGCTACTGTGACCTGCAGACTCCTGGCTATTTGATTAGTAGGACAGGGGTTTCTTTTCTCTTTCTTTTTTTTTTTTACTAACTTACTTAACACTGAATAAGTACTGCTACTTATTCAGCCATTGATTAAGCTGATTGAATTGGGCATGAACTCCACATTACTTTTTAAAAATTTGAATGTTAATTAATTTTATTATTATTATTTTAATCACCATGAGATACAGTTACAAAGCTTTCCTGTTTGATTTTTCAGTCATACCAGTAATCTATCACCCAACCCTCCACAAATGCACATTTATCACCTTCAAGGTCCCCAGTATTCCCCCCATCCCAACCCTCCCACTGACTGCCTCTTTGGCAGACAATCTCCCCCATACTGTCTGTTGTATTGCTTATTATGAATAGTATAAGATGTTGCGTAGCCACCAGAGTGGCCACGTGCCCTAGGAATTTAAAAATTTTAGATAATTAGGATCTGGAGAAATCTCTGCAGTGAGCTGCTTGGCTCAAGATTCTTTTGTGTGGAGACTAGCGCACATCCAAAAGAACAAAAGCAACTGCTGTTGGAGAGGATGTGGTGAGAAAGGGACCCTTCTACACTGCTGGTGGGAATGCTGACTGGTTCAGCCCTTCTAGAAAACAATATGGACGATTCTCAAAAAATTAGAAATTGAGCTCCCATTTGACCCAGCAATACCACTGCTGGGAATATATCCCAGAGAGGCAAAAAAGTATAATCGAAATGGCATATGCACATGTATGTTCATCGCAGCACTGTTTACAATAGCCAGAATCTGGAAAAAACCCGAATGCCCTAGAACGGATGACTGGTTGAGGAAACTTTGGTACATCTATACAATGGAATACTATGCAGCTGTTAGAAAAAAGGAGGTCACAAATTTTTTATTTAAGTGGATCGGCATGAAAGTTTCATGCTAAGTGAAATGAGTCAGAAAGAGAGAGACAGACATAGAAAGATTACACTCATCTATGACATATAGAATAGCAGAGTGGGAGACTAACACCCAAGAATTGTAGAAACAACTACCAGGAGGTTGACTCCATGGCTAGGAGGCTGGCCTCACATTCTGGGGAAAGGGCAACTCAGAGAAGGGATCACCAACTATAATGTAGTCGAAGGCCATGTGGGAGAAGGGAGTTGCGGGCTGAATGAGGGCTAGAGACTGAGCACAGTGGCCACTCAACACCTTTATTGCAAACCACAATAGCTAATTAGAGGGAGAGAACAGAAGGGAATGCCCTGCCACAGTGACAGGGTGGGGTGGGGGGAGATGGGATTGGGGAGGATGGGAGGGATGCTGGGTTTACTGGTGGTGGAGTATGGGCACTGGTGAAGGGATGGGTTCCCGAACTTTGTATGGGGGAAGCATAAGCACAGATGTGTATAAATCCGTAACTGTACCCTCATGGTGATTCATTAATTAAAAATAAATAAATTTATTAAAAAAAAAGATTCTTTTGTGTGTCTCTCGATCATGGCCATTAAGGAACTTAAGTAGAAGCCAGAGGCAGTTTGTGAGTGTGACCATGGGGAGGTGGGTGTCGGGAATGAGAGGGACCAGCCCATCCCCTATCCCTTGAGACCTGGAGTTTGCCATCACTGAACCCGCATACCTGCACTTCTCATTGGGTTCTGAAAGTTGGTGGCTGCCTGGTTTTAGGGGGCAGGTGGAGGGACGACCTGTCAAGGGGTTTCTTGACCTCTTGCATCACCCAGAATCTGCAGGAAAGAAACAGGAGCTTACTCTTGGCTTTGACCTAGGATATCATATATCATGCTGGTAATGACAATGACACGAAACGTCCTGGATCTCAAGCAGTCTGCTAGATTCAGTCCTCCACGTTTTGCCACACCCAGGGCAATTTATTGGCCGGTATCCCCTTTGCACACTGGGGATGACCATTCATCTCATTGTGGCTAAAACTCTTACAGATTGGGTGCTGAAGGTCTATCTGAAGAATGTCGCAGAAAATATGGCCAAAACTGGGTTCACTCAAGGAAAGGAAGCCATTTCTACAGAGTAGAATTCTTCCTGGAGGCTTGCAAATGAAAGTTGTATGGCGCAGATTGATTTAGCAGTTGGGAAGAAACCAAAGGTTGAAGTGAAGGCAAGGCGTAACCTGGAACTGGGGTGTGGGGGTGAGTGGGGGGTGGGGGAGGATGGAAACATCCATGTATAGCCCTGACTGGGAGTAATGGCAAAGGCTCTGTGTGTGTGTGTGTGTGTGTGTGTGTGTGAGTGTGCGTCCGTGTGTTTGTGTCCCATTCCACCTGCCGTTTCTTTTTCTCAAATCTGCAAGGCTATGTTCAAGTCTCAAAGTGACATCAGTGGGGTTGGAATGCCCTCCTTTTTGGATGGAGCGGTTCTCTTTGTGGAGCTCAGGGCTTTCTCTTGGCTCTGTGCTCAGGGATCACTTCTGGCAGGGCTCTGAGGACCATATGGGGTGCCTGGGACCAAACCTGGGTCAGCCACGTGCAAGGCAAACTCCCTACCCACAGTCCTATTCGCTCTGATCTTCCCTCTTATGAATTCACTTTGAGCGGATGAGTAAGAGATTCGGATGCAAGGCTGTGTGTGTGTGTGTGTGTGTGTGTTTATGTGCACATGTGTATGGTGCATCTCTGTGTGTATATATATACATATGCACAAATATGTGTGTGCATATCTGTTATTAAATAGATATTTCCTAGCCCTGTACCATGCAGCGCAAGCTATCAATATAAACACGCGGAACTTGACTGTGTACTTTCCGTGCTAGAGGGGGCACAGGAATGGAGGACCGGGGGTGGCAGCTGTCCTGAGTAGCTTCGACTGGCCAGCGCCCAGTCCTTGAGTTTTTGCAGAGACGTTCTTTGGCAGGGAAGGCAGCATCTGTCTGAGGAGAATAGAGGCATTTGGAATTGAAGGGTGTGGTTACAGGTGTGTCCCTTCCAGAGACTGACCTTGTTAAAGCATCCCTCCCACAAGAATGAATGCGGATGATTGATTTGAGACACCCTCTGGCCCCCTGTTGCTTGTTTGTCTTGCTTGCTGTGCAGAGTGTCTGAAACTCACCAGCTTTTCCCAAGCCCTAGTTCAGTTTGCTTTGGGGCTGCAAAAGGGTATCTGAGGCAAAAGGAATGGGGAAGTGTCCCCGGGGACAGAAAAGTTGGCTGTAGAGTCTGAGATCAGAATATTCTAGCATTTTATCTGAGCCCTATTTCAGTGAAACCAAATGGGCAAAGATAAGTGTTATCATCTCAAGAATCTGGTTTTTAGGTGGAATTACTGCTGGCTCTGTTCAGAATCCTAGCTTTCTAGAGTGCACTCTTTATTCCAGGGTAAAAATTTAATTAGAGAAATGAGTCTATGACTCAGTTCTCAATTGAACATTTCCATGTAGTTATACTCATAAAAAAACAAAACTTGTTTTGAAAACACTTCTCCAGGTTTATAAAGTGTCATTCCCCCTGGATGACATTTTATTCTATTAAAACCAACATTTGTGAGCAGTCGTTGCAATTTCAAGCCCAATTGGATGTAATGAAACTCGAATTTCTCTCTGGAGGGAATGTGTTATACGGCTATTGTACTCCCACCTAATTCATTACTTAGAGATGCTTTTCCCTAGATCAAGAATAAGCTTTTTATAATATAGGACCATTACGCTAAAGCACTTGAGAGTATGGAGAGTAAAAAATAGTTTCTTTCTAATAATCAGACGTAGACTAATGTCTTCCAATTTTCAAGGAGGCATACTTGTTTAAAAATCAAAATCTGATGTAAATCAGTGTATTTCCTGGGATAAACACTAAATACCTTCAAAATTATTTTTGAGCATGCATTTAATGTTTAAAAACATGTGTATGTGTGGGGGAGGGGTGATGGAGTTTGGACCTTATCCTGTAGTGCTCAGGGGTTATCCCTGGATCATTATCCCTGGATCATGGGGTCAGTCCCTGCAGTGCCCTGGGGACCATATGCAGTGCTGGTGATCAGACCAGGGTTGGTTCCATGACAGGCTGGGACCTTGATGCCTGTACTATCTCAAGCTAAGGTTTTCTTTTTTTTTTTTTTCTTTTTTTGGGTCACACCCAGCGATGCTCAGGGACTACTCCTGGCTTTGCACTCAGGAATTGCTCCTGGCAGTGCTTGGGGGACCATATAAAATGCCGGGGATTGAACCCGGGTCAGCCGCGTGCAAGGCAAACGCCCTACCTGCTGTCCTATATCCGGCCTCTTCTTTTTCTTTTTGACCACACCCTACAGTGCTCAGGGCTTACTCCTAGCTCTGCATTCTTGGCAGTTTCGGGGGATCATATAGGATGCCGGAGATCCATCTGGGTCAGCTCTGCAGGGCTACCATCCTGCCCACTGTCTTATCTCTCGGACCCCTCTTTGGCCAGGCTTTATCCATTTTGGGGGGTGGCGGGAGATGTCTTCATTAGTGCTGGGTTTACTCCTGGTTACATCTGTCCTGGTGGTGTCCAGGGAACCAGCTGCAATGCCGAGGAGCAATCCTAGGCCAGCTGCTGAAAGGCGAGAAGGCGCCTCCGCCCCTTTATGATCTCCCTGGTCCCACTGAAAAGTTCTTGACAGCTTTCTCAGGTATGTTGGAGAGTATTCAAGGTTATTAATAAAACAAAGGTTCGATTCCTCCGTCCCTCTCAGAGAGCCTGGCAAGCTACCAAGAGTATCTGGCCTGCACAGCAGAGCCTGGCAAGCTACTCGTGGCGTATTTGATATGCCAAAAACAGTAACAAGTCTCACAATGGAGACATTACTGGTGCCCGCTTGAGCAAATCGATGAACAACGGGACAGGACGACAGTGCTGACAGTACTATTATTAATTCTTCAGTAGCTACCACCTTACTAATCACATTTCATTAAATAATTCCTGTTTTAAGAGGGATTAAAGATTTAAGATGTAAGGAATTAAGAAACTTTTAAGATTTATTCATGTGCTTTCTTCTTTTTTTTTCATGTGCTTTCTTCTGAGTAGTTAAATCTGATTTAAAAATTTCTTGTGAAAAAAATAGAAACATAAATACGAAAATACATATTTCCTATGAACACCTGCCTAGTGACAATCACTGTGAGCATTTAGGTGTTTGGACTGCTCTGTGTGCTATAGATATGTTATCTACCAACAAATACAGTATCCATACAATGCACATATGGTAGTTCCCCCCTGTGAAGCCAGATGTTATAAAATTGAGTTTACAGTGCTTATAATTATGTTGGAAACTCCCTTCTTCCCATTCAAATATATGCAATTTTTCTGTGATGTTAAATGTTCTTTTAAAATTTGATTTTTGGTGATCAGTCGCATTCTGCGATTGGGAGCAATTTGAAAAAAAAAACTTCCTAACAGAGACCTTGAGGTTATTTTCCCTGACATAACTATTGCTATCTTAGTGTGTATATTCCCAAGCCCTCCTTAGGGTAAATACTGAGAAGGCTTTGGCAGGTTGTTGAGTTTCCCATCTGAAAGAGTGCCCATGTGACTGCGCACTGTGAAGAACTGAGTTTGATAGATCAATGCAGTTGGATTCGTCGCAGAGCGATTCATAATGTCTGTGCTTGATTGAAGATTTGATTTTTCTTTTTTGCTACTTATTTCTCCTCATTTCCTTCCTTCCTTCCTTCCTTCCTTCCTTCCTTCCTTCCTTCCTTCCTTCCTTCCTTCCTTCCTTCCTTCCTTCCTTCCTTCCTTCCTTCTCTCCCTCCCTCCCTTTTTCTCTCCCTTCCTCCCTTTTACCCTCCCTCCCTCCCTCCCTTCCTTCCTTCTTTCCTTCCTTCCTTCCTTCCTTCCTTCCTTCCTTCCTTCCTTCCTTCCTTCCTTCCTTCCTTCCTTCCTTCCTTCCTTCCTTCCTTCCTTCCTTTTTTTTTTTTTTGCTTTTTGGGTCACACCTGGCCATGCACAGGGGTTACTCCTGGCTCTGCACTCAGGAATTACTCCTGGCGGTTCTCAGGGGACCATATGGGATGCTGGGAATTGAACCCGGGTCGGCTGCGTGCAAGACAAATGCCCTACCCGCTGTGCTATCGCTCCAGCTCCTCTTCCTTCCTTTTCTTTTCTTTTTGATTTTTGGGCTATAGCTGGTGGTGCTCAAGGCCTACTCCTGGCTCTGTGCTCAGGAATCACTTCTGGCAGTGCTTGGGGGATCATACGAGGTCCAGGTATGGGGGTCAGCCACTTGCAAGACAAATGCCCTACCCACTATACTGTCACTCTGACCCTTTTTTTCCTTCCTAACCACCCCCCTACCCAACCCCCCAGTTGTTTTCTTCAACTGATAATGTACACTTTTTACATACTAAGGATTCTAGCTTTTGGAGTGACTTGTTTTTGTTTGGGGACCACACCCAGAGGCTTGGGGGCCGATTCCTGATGAGGTGCTAGTGGGACCTTGTGGTCCAGATACTGAACATGAGGCTGCCACGTGCACAGCATGAGCTCCAGCCCTTTCCCTTTGGGTGATCTTCTTGGTTCCAAGAACGTTAAGTTTTGTTTTGTTTTGTTTCTTATTTTGTCGGGGGCCACCCTGGGTGATGCTCATCCTGGCTCTGAGCTCGGGAATCCCTCGTGGTGGGACTCAGGGGATCAGATGTGGTGCCGGGGATTGAATCTGGGTCAGCTGTGTGTAAGGCAAGTGTCCTGCCTGTTGTACTATCACTCAGGCCTGGATTTAGCTTTTTAAAAATCCTTTTTGTGCTGCAAATACTGTTTTGCGTTTGGACATTTGTCTCTTGATTTATGTCTCCTTGGGTGGAGGATCTTCTGGAAGTTATATATTTTCGTTTAGTCAATCATTTCTCCCTGACCTTCCCTTCCCTCTTTTCTTTTCCCTTCAAGTTTAAGTGAACTTGCTGGTTTGGCTTGATAAGGTATCTGTGAGGCTTTCCAGTGCCGTCTGCGGGCAAATCTGGGTTGGCAGGGCTTCTTCACAAATCTGCTACGTGATGACTTAACCTCAAGGTGTCTCCTGTTTGAAAGTACAGGCTTTGGGGGCTGATAGCCCTGGGCCCGTGGCCCCTTTCTGTTACATCGTAGGTCTGCGATCATGAGTGAAGTGTTCCAGCCCTAGTAACTTCCTTATCTATATTTGTAAAATGGCTGTTAACGCTTTCTGAGTATATTGTGGGAGTTCCGTGAACTATACACGCATGCCCTGATTACACAGATTCATGTGTACCTCTAGTGTATGCATGTCTATAGTTGTATATGGCTAGCTGGAAAATATAGTCTCTCTCGTGTGTGTGTGTGTGTGTGTGTGTGTGTGTGTGTGTGTGTGTGTGTGTGAAATATCTAATAACATTCGGTTTTTTTTTTTCTGTTAAACTTTCACTGACATTAAATTTTAACCCTTAAGGTGTATGGATTAGGGACTCCCAGATACCAAGAAACAGATCCCTACCTACTTGGTTTATCTGGGACTAAACTTTTTTCTTTTCCCCCTCCCTTAGTGGTTCTCTGGAGGCCCCAGGCCCTTTCCAGCCAATCTCCTGCATTCAGGGCCTGGGCCTGCGGCTGAGGTGCTGCCCAGCTTAGCAGAGTTGGGATCCCCTGGAAATTCTGGAGTTTCTAAGGGGTGTGAGAAAGAAATGCCAGCTGCGCCTCTCAGCAACGCAGCCTGCAGTTCCCACCTCCTGGAGGAGCAGGTCAGCCCGGGCACCACAGGGGCCTCGATGTCTGCATTCCTCGAATTCCATTTCCTCTCTGTCTCCTCAGTAGCTTCCAGCACCTTCTGGGGACTGTTTCTCCCTCCTCTGCCTTGCCAGCATCTCACCAGCTGGCTTCTTCATTTCCTGAATTAGATTTTTTGCTTTTTCGGAGTGCAACGTGTGTGCCTTACGTTTTGTTTATTGGATCTCTTAGTTTCTTATGTTTCTTTTTTTTGGGGGGGGCATAGCCAGTGGTATTTGGGGGTGACCCCCGGCTCAAGGGTTGCTCCTGGAGATACCTGGGGTACAGTGACCCGCTGAAGATGAAGCCAGGGCTAGCTGCCTGCAAATCCCGTGTCTACACCCCTGTCTACCTCTCTGAACTTTTCCATGGTTTTGATTTGGCTGCCCACTCTGTTCTCAGTAGCCAGCAAAGCATTTTGCTGTCTTTAGGCATTATGGTTTTTTTCCCCTTTTCATCTGTAGTATTGGGGCTCCATGTATTAACTGGTCCTTTGCTAGAAGACTCTATTCCGCTCCATGTATGATCTGGGTTCTCGCTCCCGGGAGTGGGGTGGGAATTGAAACTTGACGGTGAAGGCTGAAATCTCCGAGTTCTCAGAATGCCACCCCTCCAGAACCCCCCTTTCAGAGGAACCACTTTCTCCACGCACCTTTTTGGGGCCGTGAGGCTGCCCACCGTTCTCTGGTGAGAGAATAGAATATTGATTGTTTCCCGTCGCCTATGGGACAGAACAGCTTCTTGAATTAGAGCTAATTTTGGAGTCTCCAGTATTAAATGTCAAATGTTGAAGAAAGCACATCTGAGATCTCTTTGTTATAGCATAGAAGGTCATTCGAGGCCTAAGGGAAGGGAAAAGAAAAGGGAAGGGAGAAAATAACTGGTGGCCTTCTCCCTCTCTCGGGTCAGGCGCTCTCTCCTTATGGAAAACTCTCATTTCCTAACTGACTTTTCAAGATTTCTCTCTTTTCTCTTTTTTTGAGGGGTGGGGGTGGGGGCGGTATTTTGGATCCCAACCCAGTGGTGCTCAAGGGTTGAACTCCTGGCTCTGCACTCAGGGATCACTCCTGGCAGGGCTCTGGAGACCAAATGTGGTCTGGGATTGAACCTGGGTTGGCCGAATGCGAGGCAAATGTCCAATCCACTGTATTATTGCTCCAGCCCCCAAGATTTATTTCTTAAACTAAAGCCATTTAGATGGCGTACTGTAAGGTCTGAATACTCACCGCTTGAGAAGTTTCCCAGCTGTCACCAGTGTTTCAGAAAAGTGGTAGCCTTACCTGGCTATTGGAAATAATTATTTTTTTTCTTTTTGGGTCACACCCAGCTATGCACAGGGGTTACTCCTGGCTCATGCACTCAAGAATTACTCCTGTTGGTGCTCAGGGGACCATATGGGATGCTGGGAATTGAATCTGGGTGGGCCGTGTGCAAGGCAAACACCCTACCCGCTGTGCTATCGCTCCAGCCCCCTGGAAATAATTTTTTCATTTTTGTTTTGCTTTTTTTTTTTTTGTCTTGTGATCACATCTGGCAATGCTCAGGAGTTACTTCTGAGTCTGCACTCAGCAGTGACCCCTGGATGGCTCAGGGGTGCTGGGGAGCAACCTGGTCAGCCAGGCTATGTGCAAGGCACTCGTCCTACCTGCTCTGGTCCTGGAAATAATTTTTTTCTTTTTTAAATTTAGATTGGCAAGGGTATTGAAACCAAGGCCTCATATGCAAGGCTTGTGCTTGACCTCTGAGCTAAACCAGTACTTTCTTTAGCAGAACTGATGGTAACAGGAATACCACACACCCGTTATTACCTCCTGTTGGTTAAAAGTTAGAGAAAAGCATACTGAAGGCAAACTCTTTAAGAAAAGGTGTCCTCTCTGGCTTAGTCAATTAAGGACATGCAAGAAGAACATCTTCCCCAGCGACAAATTAGAATGGGTGCTCACCTTGCTAGGCCAATGGAACAACAGGTGCCACCTCTACAGGATCAACTTGTCTGGCTAGGCCAATCAGCAACAATCTAGGGACTGGTGAGCAGAGTGGTGAGCCCTCTGATTGGCTCCGCCCTCATTGCATGGCTTGGCAAGCAAACAGCCTTTAGGAGGAAGACCAGCCCCTTTCTTGCCAGGCACGCAGGCTGGGTGGAAAGCCAAATGGAATCAGGGTTCGTGTCCCAAAGGGGCCTTCCATGGGATGTTCGGGGACCACATGTGCTGTGAGTGTCTCCAAAAACCCAGGATCCATGCGAGAAGGAAACTGTGAGCCACCAGTGCAAATTTGGAGTTGTAAGGGGAACCCACTTCCCTCTCTTTATTTTTGGATCTCACCTGAGTGTTCACAGGGCTGAGTTCTGGTTCTAAGCTCAGGGATGAGTCCTGGCAATCCTACGTGGTGATCGAACTAGGCTCTGCAAGTACGTGCAAGGCAAACGCCTTCACCTCTGTCCCATCTCTGCCCGGGGAAGCTCCTTAGAAGTGACAGTGCTTGAGGGCATCTCCAAGAAAAAATGCACAGTCATTCTCACAGGTCCCCAGTGGAATACGGGTGAGAGGGGTCCGGGCCATGACTCAACCAGTTGAGCTCAGACTTTGCAAGACAGGAGATTGGAGATTGGAGATGGAACCCCGATACCATAGGGCCCCCTGAGCATCCCTGGGAGACTGAAATAGACTGTGGGCACCATTAGCTGCGGTCCCCAAAGAGCAACAGAAAGCATCCAGGTGAAAAATAAAGTCATTTGCGTTTGTGTCACTGTCCACACGGCTCAAGATAATCTGTCTTCTATAACCGTTGGTGTCTTGGAGAGATGTGTTGTGTGGGGCCTTCAGACCTCTGACCCTTCATCTTCTGAGTCTGAGGAAGGGCCCCAGCCGCCAGACTTCCTGCGCCTTAAAAACTGCTACAGCTGTTAACTGCAGGGAGCAGACACCAACCCCCCCAACACCCTCAGTTTCAAGGGACCGGCCCCTGGAAAGGGCTGATGGTACCTCACCCTCCTCCACAGGATTGTTCCTTACAGGGGCAGATCTGCTGACAATTTAATAAGGAAAACTGAACATTGTATGCAAATAGGGAGAAGGAAAAGCCAGTGCCTTTGAACTTTTTTTTTTTTTTCCCTGGGAGAGGAACCTAGTGGTTTTGGGTTTTCTCTGCGTGTAATCTGAGAGGCTTATCCATCTCCCTGTGGCAGGGGGAAATTTCAGCTTTAGGAAAGTAACTTCTGATTTATCACAAACAGCTGGGTGGGCCAGGCCGTTCTGGGGCCCGTGCAGAAGAAACCTTTCTTTTTTTTTTTCATTTTTGATTTATTTTTGTTTTTTTTAAAGGGGGGAGGGGTGACACCCAGTGGTGCTGGGGTGGGGCTGCTCCTAAAGTTCAGGAGATTATATCCAGGGCTCCTGCATGCAAAGTCTGCGTCTCAGCCCTTTGGACCATCTCTCTTGCTTCCTTTTGTTTTAAAATTCTTGTTTCTTTCTATTTTATTTCTCTTTTTGGTTTTAGGCCACACCTAGTGGTGCTTAGAGCTTATTCCTGGGTCCTTGCTCAGGGATCACTCTTGGTGGAGCTTGAGAAACCGTATGGGGCGGGGTGGGGGGTGGGGGGTGGGGAATGAAATCCTGGTTGGCTGCATGCATGCGAGGCAAGCGCCCTATCCAGCGTATCATCGCTCCAGCCCCCTCTTTCAATTTTCTGTTAAAACGTGTTTTAACAATTTTCTGTTAAAACGATTTTCTGTTACTCCTGGGGATAAAGGTACCTTCATTAATTACTGAAAGAAATGTTGACTGGTCCAGCCTCTTTGGAAAACAATTCCTCAAAATACTAGGAATCCGTGAGCTTTTATAGGACCCAGCAATTCCACTCCTGGAAATTACACCTTAAAGTCCCCAAAACACAATTCAGAAAAGACATTTTCTGTTCATTGCACTATTCATAATAGTCAAAACTGCGGAAACAACCCAAGTGCCCGCGAACAGATGACTAGCTAAAGAAGCTATGGTACACCTACACCATGGAACACAGCGCGGCCATTAGGAAAGGTGAAATAATAAAGTTTGCTGATATGTGAGTGGACCTGGAGAGTGCCATGCTGAGTGAAATGGGTCAGAGGGAGAGGAGCAGACATGGAGTGATCTCACTCTTTCGCGGGACACAAAGAAACCTGGTTAGGAGAGTAATGCCCCAAGACAATAGAGATAGAGGGCAGGAGAACTGGCCTTGGTAGGAAATTTGCCACTGTGCAGGGAGGGGGGACAGGGAAAGGACCACCACGACAATGATGGGGTAAGTGTTAGGGGTACGCTTATCACACTCACACCTACCGACAAAGCGCCATCTCCGTCCACCACAGCCCTGCCCGGAAGCCCCAGTTCCCTGACCAGAGCCTAAGGGTTGCTTGGTTTTCACAGGACATCATCTCTTTCCTTGCTTTCTTTACACGCCACCTGTGAGCGAACTCTCTGGTATTTGTCTTCTTCTCTCACCAAATATGACATCCTCATTCCGAAGGCGAGATTGCAAGGCCCGCGTCTTCCTCACTGTCCCATCCTCAGTCCCCTTCCATCTGCATACCATGCTCTCCCTATCCAGTCCCCACATTCTGGGCCCTACGGTTGTTTCCAGGTCGGGGCTATTCTGTGTCGATAGTGCAGTGAACTAAGGTGTGAAACACCTTTTCGACATAGCTTCGTTCTTGTGTTCTTGGGCTAGATGGGAGTGGCATTGCTGGAGAGTGCTGTTAGGCTTTAGGGGAAGTCACCATCCTGTTTTCCCTGGAGACTGAGCCAGCCGCAGTGAGTGAGAGCTCTTTCCTCCCTACCCACCCCACCCCCTCAGTTCTGATTGTTTCTGCTTTTCATAGACCCTTCTCACAGGCCTGGATGGGTCTCGGCGTCATTCTGGCTTACATTTCCCTGCTCATCACTGAGGTGCATCATCTTTGTTTCCCCCAAGTGCCTGTTGGGCCCCCGTGTCTTCCCTGGAGCAGCTGATATCTGTCTATCTCCCTCTCCCGTCTCTCGGATGGGGTGATTTGTTTTGTGCCGTGGCTGGGTTTCATGATTTCCTTATATATTGTGGCTCTTGGTCTTTTGACAAGTCAACATTTGGCCAGTATTTCTCCCACTCAGTCTTTTTGTTTTAGTGAGTTTTTTTTTTTAATTTGGGGGCTTTGGGGGCTACCCGTGGGTGTGCTCAGGAGCGATGCCTGACTCTCTTCCCAGGATGGACCCTTGCAGTGCTTCGAGAACTAGAAATGGTTCTAGAGATGGAAGCGTGTCAGCTGCATGCAAAGCAAATGCTTTTTTTTTTTCTTTTTTTGGATCACACCCAGCAATGCACAGGAATTACCCCTGGCAATGCTTGGGGGACCATATGGGATGCCGGGGATCGAACCTGGGTCGGCCGCGTGCAAGGCAAACGCCCTACCCGCTGTGCTATCGCTCCGGCCCCTGCATGCAAAGCAAATGCTTTGGCTCCTGTACTTGCTCTCTGGCCTCTGCTTGGTGATCGTTTCTTTCACAGTGCAGAAAGAAGCAATCTTTTTTGTGTTGTAATCGTCTTTGTTTTGTTTTAGTTTCTTTTGTTGGTGTTTAAACCCCACCTGGCAGTGTGTTTGGGGCTCCTCCTGATTCTGTGCTTGCTCCTGGCAGAGATTGAGATCACGCCTCCTGCATGCAAAGCACCTGCCATCTCCGTGGCCCCAAAAGCGCCTTTTTGGGGGATGGGGTGGGGTGGAGCAGATAGCTGACTAAGGGATTATCTCTGTGCTCAGGGATCATTTCTGGAAGTGTTTAGGGAACTGTATGAGGTGCTGGGGATCGAACTGGGGCCAGCCACATGCAAGGCAAGCGACTTCCTCACTGTACCAGCTTGTGAGTTTTAAACACCCTCTTTAAATCTTTAGCTCCTGCCTCTGGGAGGACCACTGAGTTGGTTCTTTGTGTTTTGTCTTCATGGGGTGACTGAATCTGTCTGGCATCTGCTAAGGTGTTGGCTAGGGCTAAAGTGTTCCCTCTTAACATTCCTGTGATGTCATTTTGGGTATTGTTTTGTTTGGGGATCACACTTGGTGGTGCTCAGGGCTGACTCCTGGTTCTGCACTCCTGGCAGGCTCGGGGAACTGTAGGGGTGCTAGGGATCGAACCAGGATCAGCTGCATGCAAGGCGAGTGCCCTACCCACTATACTATCGCTCCTGCCCTTAAATTCCTATGTTGGAGTCCTAAGTCCTGTGACACCCGAGAATGTGACACTTGAAAACAAGGGCTTTTAAGAGGTGATTATGGTAGAAGAGGTCATTCTCATGGGCCCTAATCCCACAGGACGGCTGACCTTATAATGAGGACACAGACCCCCATGTCAGCTCATGGGGCACCCAGCCATGTCTACCCAAGGGGAGAGGCCTCGGGAGAAACAGGCCCGGCTGACATCTTGATCTTGGACTTCTAGCCTCTAGAACTGTGAGAAATGAGATTTTGTTGGTTAACACTTAAGAGCACCCCCCCCCCGCCCCCCACACACCGTCTCGCCTAAGTGGCATTTTGCTGAGCTCTCTGAATAGGTGTATATAGAGCCAGATTTGCCCATGGTCCAAAAACCCAGGGCCAGCTCACGTCTCAAGACCGGTAACTTGAGTTGGTTTCTCAACACCACTTTCTTGTTGCTGGGGCCCCTTCTGAGCAGTGCTTAGAAGACCTGGGATTCTTGGTCAGCAGTTTGCAAAGGATTGAAGAAGCCAGCCTGCTCGTGCCCGGGGTTATCGGGAATCACCCGAGTTGTCCTGTGCTGCTGAGTCTTGAAGGTACCTGGGATATTTCCGCTCTCACTCTCCCTGCCTCACTGAAGTCTGCGCGCAGTATCATGAATGGTGGTTGGTCCGGTGCCACAATATCCAGTAACCATCTCATCTCTAGTCAGTCGACTTGACATTACTAACTTTTGTTGAGTGGCATGACATGCTGATTCCATGTGGGAACAACAAACACACAGCAGCCAATCAATACCTGCCTCTTTGGAAAGATTCTGTCTCAATCGGGACTTCTGTTCCCCTGCTAGATTTATTCTACAGACATTGAAGAATAAAGTGCTTTAAATGTCCACTAGAACTTGTTCAGGTACACATTGAGGTGCACAGAATTATAAGGACCAGCTACAAAGACATTTATTTGTTTATAAAATATTGACATATGCTTATGAGTCATTTACATTTGCTTTGTGTGAGCCCCAAAGACTTTTTTTTCCCCATGCACTTTTAAAAATGTTTACGTTGAGGGGCTCGAGAGATAGTACTGTGAAGAGTACTATCTATCCACTTGCACATGGCTGACCTGGGTTTGAGTATTTCCTGAGTGCCGAGCTAGTAACCTCTGACCATTGCTGGGTATGGCCCCTAAATATAACAAACAAACAAAAAGTAAAATGTTTGCATGGAGATGAGAGATAGCTCAAAAGGATCCCAGGTTTTGCTCCCTGCGGTGACCCTTGAGCACTGATCTGGGAGCAGATACTGTGTACCTCTGAGTGTGCATGCCCTCTACCCCCCCGCCCCCCAAATAGATTAGTGCCAGAGAGAAGGGTACAGGGGTTAAGGTGCTTGCTTTGTGTGTAGCTGATCCTGATTTGATTTCCAGCATCGTATAGCCCACTGTGGGGAGACCCTGAGTACAACCAGATGTGGCCCTAAGCCACCTCCCCCACCCCCCAAATAAGTTTCTGCGGAGTGGCTGGACATGTGGCTTGCCGGTATTGTGCATTCCTCACATGTGAGACCCTGGTGTATTTGTGTACTTCCCTCACTCACACACATAATACACACATGAGCGTGCATACACATGCACATATACACATAGTTTCCACCAAAAAAGGTTATCATTGCAAATAACATTTTTGTCACGTGCATTTATTTTGTTTGCATGAGCTTTGATCTCTCGTGGTCTGGGAAGCTGGAATTCCAGAAATGAGACTGGCAGGGAAGTTCCTTTGGAGGGTAGATGGTGCTATTTCCCACCCACCCCCCCTTTTTTTTTAAGCTTCTGGTAACCCTAGAAGACGCTTGACTTGTAAATGGAGTCCTTGCTGTGTCTTCCCATGGACTCTGGGCCCAGAGGCCTCCCTTTGTATAGGGACATGATCCTGTGACATGAGGGTCCTCCTAGCCTGTCCTCTTCGAAGACCCTATTTCCAAATAAGATCACATTCAGGGGCTGAAGTGATAGCACGGCGGGTCGGGTGTTTGCCTTGCACACCGCTGACCCAGGCTTAATCTCCCCCATCCCATATAGTCCCCTGAGCACTCCCAGAAGTAATTTCTGAATGCAGAGCCAGGAGTAATCCCTGAGCATCACTGACTGTGACCCTCAAACAAAACCAAACCCAAATAAGGTCACATTTAGAGGAAGGGAAGGGGGGTACTAGGACTTCGACATCTTTTGGGAGCACATAATGCCCCCCTCCCCCGCTTATCCCATCCTAGCTTGTCTCACTCGCTACCCCCACGGGTCTTTGCACCCAGAACCTGCAGTGAGGGAGAAGGGAGAAGAGGATGTGGAGGGGTATGTGGCGGGGGCGGGGGGGGGGCTGCTCCTTGCGTTGCTCTCTGGCCCGTTGTGTATCACCAGTGCCTCTGCCCTCCTTGTCCCAGCTTTCTGGGGCACCCAGCCTGCTCCACACCCTCCAGGATGCTACTATCTCTACCAGGACCCCTCCCTGTGTGGGGTGGAGAGAGCAGGTGGAAGGGAGTTGGGGTGTGGGACGTTTATGCTGACGTTCCCCCCGAAGACCCTGCTTGCTGGATGCTGGTGCAAGTCCCGGCCTCCCTGAGCCTTCTGCACGAAGCCAAAGAAGTGGACTGTCCCCCTCATGCCTGTGCAGAACCCCCCCTGGCAAAGCCCTTTCTCTGTTTCCTGGCGATTTCTCGGTGCAGCCTCACACTCACGAGGGCTAAAGGAAGCCTATGGAAGAGGTACTTCACAGACTCGTTTTGATGGGCCACACCCGGCAGTGCTCAGGGCTTACTCCTGGCTCTCTGCTCAGGGATCACTCCTGGGTGGTGCTTGGGGGACAGGTGAGGTGACAGGGATGGAACTGGGACTGACTGTGTGCAAGGCACATGCCTCAACCCCTTTATTATTTCTCTGACTCTGTTTTGTTGTTCTCAATTTATTTTATTTTATTTTTTTTGATTTGCAGCCACACCCAGCGATGCTCAGGGGTTACTTCTGGCTCCGTGCTCAGAAATTACTCCTGTCAGTGCTGCGAGACGAGATGGGATGCCTAATATCGAACCTGGGTCAACCCCTACAAGCTGGACTTTCGTTCCAGCCCTATTGTTCTTTAAAAGACTATTGGAGGCCCTCTGTGTCACGGTCACCTCGAAGGAGAGGCCCAGGGTTGACCTTTGTGGTGGGGAGGAGAGGCCGGTGTGTGTGAGCGGGTGTGCGTGCGTGCATGCGTGCAGGAAGTGGGTGGAAGCAACTCATGAGAGCCAGGGCGCCAAGGGACGCCCAGCTGCCCTCCAGCCTCCGATCCCTGAGTCTACAGTTTGGAGGCCCCTGGGGGTCACTGTTGGCACGCTTCCTTTCTTAGGGCTGGATGACACCACCATTGCTAATGGGCTTTCCAGGACAAAACATTTTCCTGGTTCCAAGTGGCTCTTCAGCCATCCACAGATGCCCGCCCCCCCCCCCCCCGACCCTGGCGGGCCGAGCTCTGCCTGCAGGTGCAGGAAATGACCTGACTTGGGAGTTGGGCCGCTTGTCCCCACCACCACCCAATGCCCTGGACTGAGCGCCTCTGTTTTCACAGCCTGTGTGAACTTCCAGGGCTGCCTGCGCCAAGGGCCACAGACCGGGGGGCTTAAAACAACAGAAATAAACGGGTTAGCTCGCACTCGTGGAGGCCATGAGGTCTGCAGCCCGAGTGTGGCCGGGGCCCCTCCCTCTGGCACCCCCGGGGAGCCTGCCCAGCCTCTCCCTCCCTCCTGGGGGTTTGGCCGCCACCTTGGGTATTTCTTGGCTCCCTGCCGCATGGCTCAGTGCTCGTCCTTCGTTTTGTGTCTCTTTGCTTCTTACTTGGACACGAGCCAGTCTGGACTGGGAGCTTTTGGCTAGACCTGACTTGACCTCGTCTTCCTGGTCCCATCTGCCGTGTCCTGAGTTCAACTCCCCTCTTCGTCGGAGGCACTTGGGGGCGAGGACTTCAGCCAGATGTCTGAGAAGACAGAGAATTGCAGTTCCTCACAGTGCCAGCCTGATTCATGTGCCTCTGTCTCTACCCACTGGGCCTCCCGATTTCTCTCCTTGTTCTTCCTTGTTGCCCAAGAACCTTAGCACCGCCTCCTTACCTCTGCCTTCCCTGCCCTCTTGGGTTCTTTGAGGCTCCTGTGAATTCCGTTAGCCCTTGATAATTCTTCCTATCTTCGTGACTGTTGTCCTTTCTCATCATCGAGAAATAAACTTGGACACACACACACACACACACACACACACTCGCGCGCACCATGCACACACACACACACTTAGATTCCCTCATTACCCACTGAGTGAAATGTGCATTCTTTGGACCCCTCTCTGGGCTGAGTCCCTGAGCTATTATTCTGGTGTCTCTGCCACCACCGAATGTCCTCTGGGGATTGGCTGGAACATCCCTATGTCCGAGTGTCCGCAGCAAACCTCACTGAGAGGACACTCTGTGGAGCTGCCTGTCATCCTGCCTCCCCCTATGTCACCTCAGCTCCATGTGACATCTGCATCAGGTCATCCTCACCAACTTGTAGTTTATCTCATCTGTTCTCTTCCCTCCCTGCATCCCTTCCTTCCCTGCATCCCTTCCTTCCCTCCCTCCCTTCCTTCCTTCCTTCCTTCCTTCCTTCCTCCCTCCCTCCCCCCTCCCTCCTTTCCTTCTTTCCTTCTTTCCTTCCTTCCTTCCTTCCTTCCTTCCTTCCTTCCTTCCTTCCTTCCTTCCTTCCTTCCTTCCTTCCTTCCTTCCTTCCTTCCTTCCTTCCTTCCATCCCTTCCTTCCTTCCTTCCTTCCTTCCTTCCTTCCTTCCTTCCTTCCTTCCTTCCTTCCTTCCTTCCTTCCATCCCTTCCTTCCTCCATTCCTTCCTTCCTCCATTCCTTCCTTCCTCCATCCCTTCCTTCCTCCATTCCTTCCTTCCTTCCTTCCTTCCTTCCTTCCTTCCTTCCTTCCTTCCTTCCTTCCTTCCTTCCTTCCTTCCCTCCTTTCCTTCTTTCCTCCCTTCCTTCCTCCCTCCCTCCCTCCCTTCCTTCCTTCCTTCCTTCCTTCCTTCCTTCCTTCCTTCCTTCCTTCCTTCCTTCCTTCCTTCCTTCCTTCCTTCCTCCCTCCCTCCCCCTCCCTCCTTTCCTTCCTTCCTTCCTTCCTTCCTTCCTTCCTTCCTTCCTTCCTTCCTTCCTTCCTTCCTTCCTTCCTTCCTTCCATCCCTTCCTTCCTCCATTCCTTCCATCCCTTCCTTCCTCCATTCCTTCCTTCCTCCATCCCTTCCTTCCTCCATTCCTTCCTTCCTTCCTTCCTTCCTTCCTTCCTTCCTTCCTTCCTTCCTTCCTTCCTTCCTTCCTTCCTTCCATCCCTTCCTTCCTCCATTCCTTCCATCCCTTCCTTCCTTCCTTCCTTCCTTCCTTCCTTCCTTCCTTCCTTCCTTCCTTCCTTCCTTCCTTCCTTCCTTCCTTCCATCCCTTCCTTCCTCCATTCCTTCCTTCCTTCCTTCCTTCCTTCCTTCCTTCCTTCCTTCCTTCCTTCCTTCCTTCCTTCCTTCCTTCCTCCCTCCCTCCCCCTCCCTCCTTTCCTCCTTTCCTTCCTTCCTTCCTTCCTTCCTTCCTTCCTTCCTTCCTTCCTTCCTTCCTTCCTTCCTTCCTTCCTTCCTTCCTTCCATCCCTTCCTTCCTTCCTTCCTTCCTTCCTTCCTTCCTTCCTTCCTTCCTTCCTTCCTTCCTTCCTTCCTTCCATCCCTTCCTTCCTCCATTCCTTCCTTCCTTCCTCCCTTCCTTCCTCCCTCCCTCCCTTCCTTCCTCCATCCCTTCCTTCCTCCATCCCTTCCTTCCTCCATCCCTTCCTTCCTTCCTTCCTTCCTTCCTTCCTTCCTTCCTTCCTTCCTTCCTTCCTTCCTTCCTTCCTTCCTTCCATCCTTCCTTCCTTCCCTCCATCCTTCCTTCCTTCCCTCCTTCTTCCTTGTCTCCCTCTACCTAGCTGTTTTTCAACACATCCACTTCCATGTTTCTATGCATCTATATAACTGTCTAGGTATCCAGCCATCCATGCACCCACCCTCCTATATCTATCTGTCCATTCACCCAACCACCACCTATATCAACCCGTGTATCCATCTATCCATCCACCCACCAACCTATATCTATCCATCCATCCATCCATGCACCCACCCACCCATATCCATCTATCTATCCATCCATCTAACCACCACCTATGTCCGTCCATCCATCCATCCATCCATCCATCCATCCGTCCGTCCGTCCGTCCGTCCGTCCGTCCGTCCGTCCGTCCATCCGTCCGTCCATGCAGGGACCTTTGCTTCCACGTGTGCTGGGGAAACTCAGAACCTCATACATGGCAGAGTATGCTCCTGTCTCCGTTCTACCCGCCACTCCCTGGTTCTCTCTTTTCAGACAGCCCTTCCCCATGCCCTCCCAGTGTCTCAGGGGGACTCAGTGCTTCATGGGGCCCCTCTGGCATTCGTTCTCACGGTCCAAAGGTTTCCCCCGGACAGCGCCCCTCTCTCGAGCCCTGTGAGAGGCGCAGTTAATCAGTACCCTGGAAGCCAGCCTTTCTCTGGAGTCAGCCTGGCTTTAGCGGGGTTTATTTTTAACTTCCTGGGGGTCTGGCCGAGGAGTGGCTGAGAGCGTCTCCCTGCTGTTTCAGGACAGAGGGGCCTGGCACTGCCTGGCTTCTGTGCCGCTCCCCTGGGGCCCGCTGACAAAGTGCCACCCCTCGGTGGCTTTGAACCACCCAACTCTTGTCACAGTTCTAGAGGCCAGAAGGCCAAGGTATCCAGAGTCCTGTGCCCTGCTCCAAGGCTTGACAGGAAACGGTTCTAGCCGTTTCTCCACTCCTGCCAGTTTCCTGCCTACGCCCCATCAGAGTCGCTCCTTTTAGAGCGACCCCAGGTGTGCTGGGTTAGGGCTCGCCCCGCTGACCTCGTGCCAGCCAGTGATGCTGACCATCTGTTCCCCGTGGGGAGAGGGACCCAACGCAGCCTGTCATCAGTACTAAGTTCTCCTGTAGCGCCTGGGGCTGCCTGCTTGGGGTGATTTGGCTGGAGCTGGGATTGCCAGAGTTGGGGAACAGTGAATGTACCCTCACAAGAACAGGAGGGGGCATGAGGGGGGGGCTGCTGCCATCCCTATTGTGTCCCTCTAGCCCTTGGCAAAGCAACTCCAGGTGGGTCCGTGTGTTCTTGAATTTTTTTTTTTTTTGCTGTGGTGGGGTTTGAGTCATACCTGACAGTGCTCAGGGCTTACTCCTGGCTCTATGCTCAAAGTTCACTCCTGACAGTGCTCGGGGAGCCCGATGGGGGTGCAGGGGTCGAACCAGAGTCGGCTACGTGCAAGGCGAGTGCCTTCCCCGCCGCCTTATCTGTCGGGTTCCGGGTGCATGGTTTTTGAGCCGCGGGCTGGCCAGTTGAAAGAGGCCGTCTCTGAGGGCGCCGCTGAGCTCTCAGCTAAGCCACCGCTGTGTTTTGCTAATATTTAAGCTTGCAGGCGCGCCCTGCTCCGTGGACACTCCCCGCCGGACGGGTTCTTCCTGTTGGTCAAGTGCTGGTAACGGGGCGGGCGGCGGGAGCTGTTGGTGCCGTGAGGGGGAGGCTGGAAATCGGGGCTTTGGAAGTGGCCGGGCCGTCTCGGCAGCCGTGGCTTGGTTTTCTCTTGGCGACGTGGAGCGATGGGATAACACATAAACAACGGCAGTTTGGGTCGGACCTGGGGCAGCGGTGCTAGAAGGTCCCATCCAGGATGTCCCCTGTCTCTGCTGGGCAATTTAGGGCAAAACATTTTTGGGGCAGGGACACCCGGCCGTGCTCAGGAGCAGCATGCAGTGACAGGAGCCGGCCGTGGGCGGCTCTGTGCAAGGCAAGCCCCCTGCCTGCTGCGCAAGCTCTCTGGCCCGGAGACAAATTTATTTTTATTTTTTTTTACTTTTTTTTGGGGGGGTGGGCCACACCTGGCAGTGGATCAGGGATCCCTCCTGGCAATCTCGGGGATCATTTGGGATCTGGGGGATCGAACCCGGTCGGCAGGCAGTCATTCTGCCTGCTGTACTATCGCTCAGGCCTCCCCCTGAGACAAATTTCTTAATGCGGAGTTTCTCCTCTTGTGAAAACAATGAAGGGAAATAAGAGGCTTTTCCTGTGGTGGCTGGCGAGGGTACGGGGGTGCCCCGTGAGGAGCCACCTGTGTGCAACTTTGCTTCTCAAGGGCTGGCTATGGGACTCACCCCGATTTCAGGTTTCTGTGGCCACTGAGTGCAGGTCTACCTTTGTTTTTTTTTTTTTTTTCTTTTTTATTGAATCACCATGAGATACAGTTACACAGATACACAGTTACAAAGTTGTTCATGGTTGAGCTTGTTATGCAATGTTCCAACACCGATCCCCATGTCCCCAATGTCCCCAGTGTCCCTCCCAACCCCTCCCACTGACCCCGCTGCCTCTATGGCAGACACTTTCTCTCTGTGCCCCTCTCTCTGTCTCTGTCTCTGTCTCTGTCCCTGTCCCTGTCTGTCTGTCTTTTGTTTGTTTGTTTGTTTGTTTTCTTTTCGGTCACACCCAGTGATGCACAGGGATCACTCCTGGTTCATGCACTCAGGAATTACCCCTGGTGGCGGTGCTCGGGGGACCATATGGGATGCTGGGATTCGAACCTGGGTTGGCCGCGTGCAAGGCAAACACCCTACCCGCTGTGCTATTGCTCCAGCCCCTGTCTGTCTGTCTGTCTGTCTGTCTCTCTCTCTCTCTCTCTCTCTCTCTCTCTGTCTCTCTCTGTCTCTCTCTCTGCCTCTCTCTCTCTCTCCCTCAGAAAAATTACACCATGTAAATCTGTAGTTACTACAAGTCAAGATGCTCAGTCTCAACCCAGAAAGCCAATTGTTAAAGTTGCTAAGTTAACATCACTGGGTATTCAGTAATATTGTCATCAATGACTTTGAGGTGAGTTTGCCTTTTCATCACACACTTGGCAAAGGAATGGCCACTGCCCAGTTAGCCCTTTTGTTTCGTGCTGACTGACCTAGCTGCACTTGATCACTGAGATGACTGAGTGGATCCCCAGAGCCCGGAAGGTTCTCTTGTTCAGAGAGTGTTTGGCCACGATGGGCAGATGGAGTTATCCGGGCCAGGGACACGCACTCTTGTGTCACCTAATTGCAAGGGGCATTTCCAGTGCTGTTTGCACTCTTGTTAGTCTTTTCTCTTTTTCTGGTGCCAAAGATCAAACTCTGACTCCCACGCAAGTGCTCCGTGACTGAGCAACATCCCTGGCTCATGTATTATTGATGGAACAGCCACACCTGGCAGTGCTCAGAGGCTATTCCTGGCTCTGTGCTCAGGAGTGACCCCTGGCGATGTTCGGAGGACAGTGCTAAGGATGGAACTAAAATTGACCAGCACACAAGGTGCTAACACCTGTACCGCCACTCTGACCTGCTTATTTATTGGTTCTTTAAAGTAGGCTCCTCCTCCGGTGCTCCTGGTGGTGCTCAGTAAGCCATGTGGTACTGGGGATTGAGCACGGACCCCTTGCGTGCTAGACCTCAGCCCACTCCCCTGAGCTAATGTTCCTGCTCCATTATTCTTTTCTTTTGGTAATGATGTGGCCACACGACATCTTATACCCTACTTCTCCCTCTGGGAGAACCCGGCAAGCTACCAAGAGAGTAGCCCACATGGGAGAGACTGGCAAACTCCCGATGGTGTATTCATATGCCAAAACCAGTAACAATGCTGGGTCTCATTCCCCTGAACCTGAAAGAGCCTCTAATGCGGCACTGTTGGGAAGGACGAGTAAAGAGAGGCTTCTAAAATCTCACAGCTAGGACGAATAGAGATGTTACTGAGACCGCTCGAGAAATTTGACGATCAACGGGATGATGATGATGATGATGATGATGATGATGATGATGATGATGAATGACAGAAATGTTCAATATGATGTGATGATCACATCTCAACCACTTTAAAACTGAGATAACGATCAGAGTATCCTTTTTTTTGGTGGGGAGGGGTTCCTAAGCAATGCTTTGGGGACCCAGGAGACACTCCCAGGGATATTCAACCAGGCTATGCAGTTGGGTGGGTCTGTGCTAGGGCCTGGTGGTTCTGAGGGCCACCAGGACCTCACCCATCAGTGCTCAGGACAGCAAGTGACGCTGGGGGTGACGTCCCTATGCCCAACACGTGCTCCAGCCTTTGAGCTTTTCCTTGACCTCGAGAGTGTCTTGCTTTTCTTTGGGGGTATGGATATACCCATATTGTATATGGAGGCTTAATTTCATTATGTGGAGATACACATATACGCAGATGAAATAGTCATGCGAAGAAGGATAAACACAGGACAATATCACTTATATGTGGTATTTAGAATAATTGGATGAGGGAATACAATGTTTTAAAGGTGAGCAGGGGTACCCAGATCAACCTTGGCCCCAGAGTATAGGAAGGAGAAGAAGGAAAGAGTAGAGGCGGGGAGGGAGAAGAGGCAGATGAGACTCAGCGGGGGCCAGGTCCGGGGAGTCCGGTACGAAGGTGCGGTTAAAGGAATGATAGATCATTTGTGGAGTATAAAGTAAAATCACATGAGGCTGACACCCAGGGACAGTAGATACAAGGGATTGCCCCATAGCTGGAAGCCTACTTCATGAGCGGAGGGGAGAAGGCAGATGGAATAGAGAAGGGATCACTAAGAAATTGATGGCTGGAGGAACCAGCTGGGATGGAAGATGCATGCCGAAAGTAGATAATGGACCAAACATGATGACCTCTCAGTGTCTGTGTTGCAAGCCATAATGCACAAAAGTAGAGAGAGAGTACGGGGAATATTGTCTGCCATGTAGGCAGGTGGAGGGTGGGAAAAGGGGGGTATACCCGGGATATTGGTGGTGGGGAATGTGCACTGGTGGAGGGATGGGTGTTTAATCATTGTGAGATTGTAACCCAAACATGAAAGCCTGTAACTATCTCACGGTGATTCAATAAAATTTAAAAAATTTAATAAAAGGAATAAAAAATGGAGTGATAGAGACGAATGGCCAAACCAGAATCAGCAACAGTGAAATCAAGAGGTCCGAACTTTAACTACCAAACTTAGAAAGGGGCCTGGAATCTGTGAGGGGGTCTGGGAATATTGGTGGAAGGAAGTTGACACTGGTGGTGGGACTGATGTTATAGTATTGTATGTCTAAAACTCAGCTAACTCACAGAGATTTAGTAAAAAAAAAAGTGAGAAATAGAAGATGAAATAGGCATACTGTTTTGGAGGGGGCACCCTCCACAGTGCTTAGGGCGACGTACTCCTAGCTTAGTGCTCAGAGTCCTCTTGAGACTTGGGGGACCGGATGTAGTGCTGGGGATTGAACCTGGGTCGGACGCATGCAAGGCCAATGCCCAACCCACTGGACTATCTCCAGCTCCCTTAGTTTTTTCCTTTGGTCCAGGAGGAGGTGAGATTGTAACTGGTACATCTTACATCACACCTCTTAGGAAAGACACTTAAAGCCTCTCCAGATTGCTTCTGCCATAACAAAGCTCTGTTAATTTGGATGAAAGAAATGAATTACTGGCACTTGACCCAAATTCACAGCAGGGGTCCAGGAGGCTGGGAGCCATAAACAGAATAATCACACCCATCACAGCTACCCCTCCACCAGAAACTTAAAAAAAAAAAAAAGAAGTGTCTCAGGATTGAAAATGTATTTTCATAGTTAGCGATCATGCTCTTTTAAGTGAGAAGCATCTCTTTGAAGTCTGTGATAGTCGGCTCGCCTGAAATGATTCTTTTATTAGACTTGCTATATAAATATTCATGGTTTCTATGTGTATATTTCATATTGTCTCATTAGCTTTTTTTTTTCTTGCCATTGGAATAGTAAAAAAAAAAAGAAAGAAAGAAAAACCAGAGAAACATTTGCTAGCGACTGAAAATACTGTTGTTGAAAATAATTTTAGTTTTTGGCCAGATTAACTTCTTATGCATGCCAAAAAAATTTTACCTTTACAGCAGGCAGTTGGCTAAATGATGCAAAAGCGGTTTATATTTTAAATGAATTCTGAACATGGATGTCCTGGGTAGAACCGGAATAATTGTGTTCCGGGTTGGAAATTGACAGTGTGACCCTGGGCAAGTCCCCAAATCTCTGTTAAAGACAATTTACCCCCCTCCCATTAATGGAAACAAAATGAAACTCCTAATCCTTATTTAAGTGGTTCCATTTTGAGAGGTTTTGTGCCAAGAAAAATGCACTTTCACACCGCAACAAAGGTTTTAAGGAAAAGAAGAGGTATGTTTTAAGTTAGCTTTAAAAAATATTTAGATCCTATCTGCTGGAGAAATGCTGGTGAGAAATGGTTGCTGTCGGGCCAGAGAGCTAGTACAGGGGTAAGGCCAGTGCCTTGCACACAGCTGATCCATTTGATCTGTGGTACCTCAGATGGTCCTCTGAGCATCGCCAGGAGTGACCCCTGAACACAGAGCCAGGAGTAAGCCCTGGGCACCCCTAGCTGGGACTCCCTCTTAGAATGATTGGCGTGTTCCCCCCACCTCCTGATTGAGATAATGTTATTTAGTCGTGGACTGGAGCCATAGCACAGCAGATAGGGTAGGGCGTTGGCCTTGCATGCGGCTGACCCAGGTTCGATTCCTCCGTCCCTCTCAGAGAGCCCGGCAAACTACCGAGAGTATCCTGCCCGTACGGCAGAGCCTGGCAAGCTCCCCATGGCCAAAAACAGTAATGACAAGTCTCACAACGGAGACGTTACTGGTGCCCGCTCGAGCAAATCGATGAACAACGGGACGACAGTGCTACAGTGCTATTTAGTCGTGGTGCCGTTTAGGGTGCTAAACAAGCAGGCTGGGGAGATCGTTCAGTGGTTTGGATGCTGCTCGGAACTGGGTTCGATCCTTGGTACCACACAGCATTGAAGGAACATTATTGGGAGGGTCCCGAGCCCGCTTGAGCGCTGCTGTTTTGTTTGTCTGTTTGTTTCTGTTTTGCTTTTAGGCCACACCCATGGATGCTTAGGCCGCATTCCTGGCTCTCTGCTCAGGGATGGCTCTTGGTGGGGTCCCGGGGTGGGGTGGGGGTGATGGGGGGACCCTATGGGCTGCCGGGGCTGAACCTGCACCGGGCGTTTGCAGCGAGTTTGTGACGCTGGTCGGTGCTGAGGTGCGAGGGCCGAGCTGGGACCTCCAGGGCTGCTCCGGGTCGTGGTTGTGTGTGTGTATGTGTGTGTGGGGCAGGGGGGAGTCCGTGGTGCCCGCCATCACCCCGAGTCCTTGCTGGGCACATGCCCCCACGGCTGCTCTTTGGCACGTGGCGAGTATCCTCTGTAGAGGGGCTGCTTCCTTCGTGCCCGAAGCTGTGACTTTGGTGGGGGTGGGGGGTCATTCAGAGCTTGCTCCTGGCTCAGTGCTCAGGAGGGCCTCCCGGCGGGGCTCAGGGGCCATGTAGTGCCCGGATTCAAGCCCAGCGTGAGCCATGTGGTGCTTGGGAGCCACCCCCGAGCAAGACGCCAGAAGGAGCCCCTCCCCCCCTCTCCAGCACCTTCGGGGAGGGGGGGCCCAAAACAAAAAAAAAAAAAAAGAAAGAAAGAAATCCAGGACTCTGCATTCAGCCTGCCTTTCTCCACAGGGTCCCCCCGCTGGTCTAGCACACATGTGTGCAAACAGGCACTGCCCCCGCCCCCAGGTCCTCTGTTATTGGCTGTGCCCCTCATCTCCGCCCTTCCTGAAACCCTCTTTTCAGAGACGGGGTCACACCCAGCGATGCTCAGGGGTTACTCCTGGCTCTGCACTCAGGAATGACTCCAGGCGGTGCTCGGGGGACCAGACATGGTGGCGGGGATCAACCCAGGTGGGCCACATGCCAGGCTGACGCCCTCCCCGCTGGACTGTCGCTCCGGCCCCTTCCGGAAACCCTCTCTCTCCGGGCAGGGGGAAGGGAGGAGAGGAGGGACACGGCCGGCCTGCACCCCTGTCTGTTTTGCCCGCACACTGGCGCAGTTGGTCGACATGTCTGCGTCAGAGCAGAGAGCTGCGGAGTGATGCCAGGGCAAAGGGGGGAAGCCCGGGTGCACATGGGGTCACCCGCAGCCCCAGGCTGAGGCTGGAGACTGGAGGCTGGAGGCTGAAGGGGACAACTACGCGTCTTACTTTTTTCTGCATTGTGGCCCGTCAATGTGCATTGTGGCCCGTCAATGTGTGGATGCGATGACGGGGGCGTTTCCCGAGAGCTTAGTAAGCATGGCAGGGAATATACCCAGATGCATGCCCCATGACCTGGACAAAACAGAACAGAGAAGCGGGACTCTCCTGTCCAGCTGGTCCTTCTGATTCTTTCCTGAAGCCAGAAGGGAACTGACTTGAGTGTGACCTGGTTCAAAGTCACCCTCACGCTCTCTTTGAGATGATCTGGGGCCTAGAGCCGTGGCTCAGAGGGTTGGCGAGACACCCTAAGTCTCACCCTAGAGCCTCCCCTCCACCCCCACCTCTAGGTTGACCCCTGCACCAGCAAACCTGAACACCATCACTTCATGGACCTCATCTCTGGCTTATCAGCTGTGGGCTGGGTGTCACTGATGTAACCAGGAGTGGCAGGGGAGGCGGGGGGGGGGGGGCCTGCTGAGCATCGCTTGGGAGCCATCCCCAAGTCCCCCATCCCCAAATAGGAGTCCCGAGTGTTGGTGAATCCCCTCTGGGCAGGGATTTCAGGTCCCCTTTCTCCTTGTAGATAATCAGTGTGTCTGATGGTTTGTAGACGGGATTTTGCTAAGAACTTCCGGTACTTGGCAGTTGTGTTAACAAACACCCACCCCCCCCACACCCTCACCCCCATCTCAGTTTGCACTTTTCCTCCCGTGCAGGAGCTGATTTCTGAGAAGCAGGAGGTTTGCAGGGTGTCAGGACCTGATGGCTTTCTGAGTGGGGACTGGGGTGGGCGAGGGAGGGAGTTGAGCCTTCCTCCCTTCCTTCCTTCCTTCCTTCCTTCCTTCCTTCCTTCCTTCCTTCCTTCCTTCCTTCCTTCCTTCCCTTCCTTCCTTCCTCCCTTCTTTCCTCCCTCCCTCCCTCCTCCTTCCCTCCTTCCTTCCCTCCCTCCCTCCTTCCTTCCTTCCCTCCCTCCTTCCTTCCCTCCCTCCTTCCCTCCCCTCCTTCCTTCCTTCCTTCCTTCCTTCCTTCCTTCCTTCCTTCCTTCCTTCCTTCCTTCCTTCCTTCCTCCTTCCCTCCTTCCTTCCTTCCTTCCTCCCTTCTTTCCTCCCTCCCTCCCTCCCTTCTTTCCTCCCTCCCTCCTTCCTTCCTTCCCTCCCTCCCTCCCTCCCCTCCTCCTTCCCTCCTTCCTTCCCTCCCTCCCTCCCTCCTTCCTTCCTTCCCTCCTTCCTTCCTTCCCTCCTTCCTTCCTTCCCTCCCTCCTCCTTCCTTCCTTCCCTCCTTCCTTCCTTCCTTCCTTCCTTCCTTCCTTCCTTCCTTCCTTCCTTCCTTCCTCCCTCCCTCCCTCCCTCCTTTCCCTCCCTCCCTCCTTTCCCTCTCTTTCTTTCTTTCTTTCTTTCTTTCTTTCTTTCTTTCTTTCTTTCTTTCTTTCTTTCTTTCTTTCTTTCTTTCTTTCTTTCTTTCTTTCTTTCTCTTTCTTTCTTTCTTTTCTTCTTTCTTCTCCCCTTCCTCTCTCCCTCCTCCCTCCCTCCTTCCTTCCTTCCTTCTTCCTTTCTTTCTTTCTTTCTTTCTTTCTCTTTCTTCTTTCTTTCTTTTCTTTCTTTCTTTCTTTCTTTCTTTCTTTCTTTCTTTCTTTCTTTCTTTCTTTCTTTCTTTCTTTCTTTCTTTCTCTCTTTCTCTCTCTCTTTCCTCATCTTGGGCTCTTTGCTCAAGTCACCTGGGGCTTGGGTACCCTGATAGGTCCTCACGACCTCTGGTTTTTTTTTTTTTTTCAACTGGGGAGAAAACGGTGCCCTCCCGTAAGTGGGGAGATAGGTCCGGGGCATGCGGCCAGGGGAGCGGGCAGGGGCGGAGCTGTGGGCTTCTCTCCAGACACGGGCAGCAGCACCAGTGGGTCCCCGATCACAGACACATTGTGCGTCTGTGGCCTTGCTTGGCTCCTCTGCGAATCGGAGCAGCTTTGAAATTAATTAGGACTCCATCCCAGGGTCTTTTCTGCTCTCTGTTCGACAAGCATCCTCCACCCAGGAGCACACTCCACTTGGATGATTTTACACGTAGCTTCTCTTTGGAGGAGGCGTGAAACCAATTTACTCTCCAAACTTCCCACTGGGTCATGCTAATCACCACCATTTTCAGCCCTTCCACAAGGATGAAGCGGAACTTGTTAATTTCTTTATGGCTCTCCACCCCCACCCTCTCGCTCCCCCCAGGGGGGAGGCCCCACTCCATTCATTGTACCCAGATTTCACTTGCAGAGGCCTCCTACAGCGGCTGTACTGGTCAGCTTGGGCCGCTGGAGCAGAGTCCCAGAGCTCAGCCACGGAAACAATGAGACTATATTTGCCGGGCTGGAGTGACAGTCCAGTACAGAGGAGAGGGCCTTGCCTTGCGTGCGGCTGAGCAGGGTTCCATCCCTGGCACCCCGTGTGGTCCCCTGAGCCCTGCCAGGAGTGATCCCTGAGCACACAGCCAGGAATAACCCTGGAGTACTGCCGGTTGTGTGCTCTCCTCCTCACCCCGCAAAAAAAGAAAGATAGAGAAAAACCAGATATCTTTTTTTTTACTTTTTGGCTCACACCCAGCTTAGGAGTTACTCCTGGCTCATGTACTCAGGAGTTACTCCTGGCGATGCTCGGTGAACCATATGGGATGCTGGGAATCGAACCCGGGTCAGCCGCATGCAAGGCAAACGCCTGACCTGCTGTACTATCGCTCCAGTCCCAACCCAGGTATCTTTGCCAATAGTGCAAGGATCCAGGATGCAGGCAAGATCCAGGACGCTAGGCGAAGGCGCCTCATGATGCTCCCTGATCTGCAGGTGGCTGCTTTCTCCCGTCTTCTCGCGTGGCCGACTCTCTCATCCCGAGTGTCCGCCTCTGCGTAGAAGGACTCCTGTTCTTGGAATAGGCACCCCCTCTCTTTTATCACTGAACTCGAATGACCTCTTTGGCCTTCAGAGCAGTGACATTGGCCCTTGCCCTATGAATGTCGGGGCGACACTGTTCAGTTCCTGCAGGCTTAGGGAGAGATCATGGGACTTCCCCTTTCCATCCACACCCACATTCATCCATTCATCCATTCATCCATTCATCACTCAGTTGAGTGCCGGCCACCTGCCAGAGACTGTTCTGGACGACAGGAGACACAGGGCCGCTCCCTCTTGCTGGAGACAGACAGGCTCCACCCTGGGTCAGAGAGTTCTGTAGGGCTGAGGAGGTGCTGAGTGTCTTAGGGAAAAGACCAGGAGGCAGGTGTGTGAGTGCCAAGGGGTGTGGCCAAGAGCGGGGGCGTGGTCAGGTGGGTGTGGTCAAGACTGGAGGCGTGGTTAGGGCAGAGCATGGTCAAGGGTGGGGGCGTGGTTAAGGGTGGGGCGTGGTCAGGGTGGGTGTGGTCAAGATTGGAAGCGTGGTTAGGGTAGAGTGTGGTCAAGAGTTGGGTTGTGCAGATGACTGGATAAAGAAACTTTGGTACATCTACACATGGAATATGAAATTTGCTGATAAGTGGATGGACATGGAGAGTATCATGCTAAGTGAAATGCATCAGAAAGAGAGGGACAGATGTAGAAGGACTGCACTCATTTGTGGAATATGTAGTACTGTCGTCCCATTGTTTGCTTGAGTGGGCACCAGTAATGTCTCCCTTGTGAGACTTCTTGTTACTGTTTTGGCATATCGAATACTCCACGGGTAGCTTGCCAGGCTCTGCAGTGCGGGTGGGATACTCTCGGTAGCTTGCCGGGCTCTCTGAGAGGGATGGAGGGACCTGGGTCGGCCACGTGCAAAGCAAACACCCTAGCGGGTAGAGTGTTTTGTGGAATATAAAATAACATAAGAAGAGACTGACACCCAAGGACAGTAGACTTAAGGGCCAGGAATATTGCCCCATAGTTGGCAGCCTTCCTCATGAGCTGGGGGAGAAGGCAGCTGGAATAGAGAAGGGATCACTAAGTCAATAACGGTTGGAGGAATGGGAGATGTGTGCTGAAAGTAGATAAAGGACCAAAGGTGATAGTCTCTCAATATCTGTATTGCAAACCATAATGGCCAAAAGTAGGGAGAGTATGGGAGAAATTGTCTGCCATGGAGGCAGGGGGAGGGTTGGGAAAGGGGGATATATTGAGGACATTGGCGGTGGAGAATGTGCACTGGTGGAGGGATGGGTGTTTGATCATTGTGTGCTTGAAACTCAAACATGAAAGCTTGCAACTATATCTCACGGTGACTCAAAAAAAAAAGTTGAAAGAGAAAAAAAAAAGAATTGGGTTGTGGTCAGGGTGAGTGAGGTCAAGACCAGAAGCATGTGTAGGGTAGAGTGTGGTCAAGAGGGGGCGTGGCCAAGGGCTGGTGTGTGGTCAGGGTGGGCGTGGTCAAAAGTGGCAGCCCTTGTCATCCTTTGTGGGATAGAAGAGAACAAGTGAGGTCTGTGTGGGGTGTGGTGAGGGAAGAGCAGCCCAGGGGTTGGGGCTAGCCTTACCCTGGAACTCCCTGTGCTGACCTCAGAAGCAGGTGGATGGGATTCCCACTCATTCATTCATTTCACTCACTAATTCATTCATTCACTTATTACTCATTCATTCACTTTTTCACTCACTTATTTGCTTATCCACACATTTGCTCACTCGTTTACTCATTCATTCACACTTATTTACTTGCTCATTCACTCAACCTCTCATTCACTCATTTGCTTGCTCATTCACTCAACCTCTCATTCACTCATTTGCTTACTCATTCACTCATGAATTTATTCATTTAGTCGCTCATTCACTTATTCACTCATTCATTCACTTATTTATTCATTCACTCACTTATGCACTCATTTACTTATTTATTCACTCTTATTCACTTATTCACTCATTTATTTACTCACTCTTATTTCTGTATTCACTCATTTATTTACTCCTGTTTCCTTATTCACTCATTTATTCACTCATTCGTTCTCCTACACTGGTGCAAGTTGAGTCCAGCCTTGTGGTAGAAACTGGGAACGTAATGGAGATACAAAATGTTGCCTTCCTGGAAGTAGGGATGAAGGGTACCCAGCCCTTTGCGATGGTTGGGATTGTGAAAGTGCTTGCTGATCTGAGCCAGGCAAAGGGGTGGGGCAGGGAAGGGGGCCGGGGTGGGCCGGGCTAAGAGCACATACTTTGCATGCAGAAGCCCTGGGTTTGGTCCCCTGAGCACTGCTGGGAATGCCACCCTCGACCACCCAAAAAGAGAAAGGAAAAGAAAGCAAAGTGTCCCAGAAGAAAGCTCTTTGTTGTTCTTTTGTTTTGGGGCCACACTTGGTGGTGCTTAGAAGCTTTGTGGGGGTTGTTCTTTGAGACTTCTCCAAGACTCCACAAAGCTGTATGTGTGTGTGTGTGTGTGTGTGTGTGTGTGTGTGTGTGTGTGTGACTAATTTCCACATAAAAAGAAAATATATTGGGACTCTGTTCATGGTGCTTGTAGGCTATTTAGATTTTAAGAAGGCAAACCAAGCTTTTATTAGAGAAAGAGACAGGAAATTGAAAGTACCAAGCATGCTCTGGGCAAGTGAGTGAGTGGGGTGTCCAAGAGAGACGCACCCTGATTATTTCAAACGTCTCTGAAATAGTGCTCCGATGAGAAAGAGACGCAAACGTGGAAGGACAGAGCTGACTTTGTACAAGGGGTGAAGTGTGTGTGTGTGTGTGTGTGTGTGCGCGCGCGCGCGCGCGCGAGCGCGCACTTTTCACTACTCACAAAGAGGTGTCTTTTTGATCTCTAGTTTTCCTTCCTCTCAGCTGTGGGGCTGCTCCATTTCACATTCACTTTTTCCCTGGGCTTCACCTTCACTGTGTTTGAGAGTAGCGGGTTTTCAAGGCAGGAAAGACGGAACCCGGAAGGAGGAAGGAAATATTCAGTCCTCTTAACGGCCATGTTGTGTAGACGGTCTCAGTCAATATTGAAAGAAGAGGAATGAGTCAGCTGAGAGGAAAACTGCCTGACGATCTTCAGAGCAGCTCTCTTCTAGAGCATTGGCAAGCTCCTGTTTTAAAATTGCAGATCAAGGACGCGTATCTTCCTTCCTTCCTTCCTTCCTTCCTTCCTTCCTTCCTTCCTTCCTTCCTTCCTTCCTTCCTTCCTTCCTTCCTTCCTTCCTTCCTTCCTTCCTTTCTCTCTTTGTTCTTGGATCACACCTGGAGATGCACAGGTGTTACTCCTGGCTCTGCACTCAGGAATTACTCCTGGCAGTGCTCGGGGTCCATATGGGATGCTGGGAATCGAACCTGGGTTGGCTGCATGCAAGGCAAACGCCTTACCCGCTGTGCTATTGCTCCAGCCCCAAGACCTTGTTTCTTATCTTGGAACTAAGGGACCCTTCTTGGAAAAAGAGATTGCTTTGTTAAAATGTTGGTAGGTGAGAAGCTTGCTTCTGTTGTAGAGCTGGAGTCTTTACTGGCCCTTTGCGAGAAAATTATTTTTTTTAAAGTGTTTTGGATGGAGGCTGGAGAGATAGTACAGCCAGTTAGGTACTTTCTTTGCTCGCAGCTGACCCAGGTTTGAGCCCTAGTAGCCCTGAGCCCTCCAGGAGTGATTCCTGAGTGCAGACCCAGGAGAAATCCTTGAACATCGCTGGATGTGACCCCAAAGCCCCAAAACCAGAAAAAGTTTTGGTTGCTATCTAGTCTATGATACTCCTCCTCAATCCCCTCCTGGTCCTGGTCCCCTAAACACCTTTTCAAGACCAGATTGGGAATCCCTACGCATCCATGAAGCCTGGATCCTCGGTGAGTCCCGTTTTCCAGGAAAGTGTCTTCTGACCAGGGTGCAGGTTTTGTCACTGAGGGAAGCTCAGGACCAGTGGATTTGGGATGCCAGGCTACAGAGATGGCGGGGCACACACTCCAGTCAGTCTCCAGGCTTGCTCTAACCAGCGGACACCGAATGGCTTCACACAGTGCAAGTTTGCCCTGATAAAGCCGCACAGGTGGAAATCTACCGTCTGTTTGGGGGGACCCAGATCCTGAGTGTTAACAAGGCTGCCCCCTTGACGACCCTCTCACAGAGCTACATCCTTTGTCCTATCTGGACCGAGGCGGGTCCACCTGGGCGGATGTGGGGGTCTCTGCCAGTTCTCAGGGGGAGGGGACCCCCATCCGTGGTGCTTTTGCTACCTGCTTCCCTAGCTGGGGTTTCTGTCTTTGTGTAACGTCTGTCTCCCACTGTCCTGTGTCTGTCTCCGAAGGACCCTGGTGAGGTGCTGAGAGCCCATCCCGGCGGGGAAACCCTTCACTGTTTCCAAATAAGGTCACGTCTGTACTTCCCGGGAGTTGCTTTTACTGCCTTTGAATGGCACTCTGCAGGCAATTAAGAGCTAAATAAATTATCCTAATAATGATTGTGTGTTCTGCTTAAAAAGGCAGATCGTTTTTAACTGCTGGGCTTTGGAGACTGTTGTTTATTCATTGTGCTTTAAAGAATCCTGTTGCCAAAGGGCTTCCTTTTCAAACCGGGGGAACACAGACTCTCGGCAAAAAAGAGAAAAGCAGAATCTAATTTTACTTTTTGGTCTCTCCTTTCTCTCAGCTCCTCAAGAGGATGATTGCTTATGTATGTCTCTATTATATGTATTCCTTTGAAGGTGAGCGTGTGTGTGTGTGTGTGTGTGTGTGTGTGTGTGTGTGTGTGTGTGTTTTAAAATGTCACAAATTACTAATCACAAATTACTACAATTTTTATTTATTTTTCTTTCTTGTGTGTGTGTGTGTGGGGGGGGGGGTCTCCTGGCGATACTCAGAGGACCCAGGGGCCATTTCCAATGATTTGTCATGGGAGATGCTGTATTATAACGACAACTCACAGAGCTGGGGGGTGGGGGGTGGGGGCACCATGTGGTGCTGGGAACCACTGAGGCCAGCTGCATGACGCCTGTTAACGATCTCTCCAACCCCCAAGTGCAATTTTCAGTTTCTTGTTTTGGGGCCACCCCTGGTTTGGGCTCAGGACTTACTCTAGAGTCAGTGCTCAGGGATCACTCCCGGTGCTGCTCAGGGGCTGACCCCGGCTTGGCTTTGTGCAAGGCAAGTGCCCTACCAGCGGTACTGTCACTCTAGCCTTGTCTAAGTCTTTCACTACGGCACCTCCTAAACCAGCTGGGGTGAAGTGCAGGAAGAGGAAGGCTTCTTCTTCTTCTTTTTCTTTTTGGGTCACACCCGGCGATGTACAGGGGTTACTCCTGGCTCTGTACTCAGGAATTACTCCTGGCAGTGCTCGGGGCACTCTATGGGATGCTGGGAACCGAACCTGGGTTGACCGCGTGCAAGGCAAACGCCCTACCCACTGTGCTATCGCTCCAGCCCCAAGAAGGGCTTCTAAGTGTGGACAGCACCAGCGTGGGCCGCCTTGGGGTGTGCAGCCCTGCCCCCACCCCTCGCTGTGAGCTCCACGGGGTGGGTGATACTGTCCCACAGTTCCTTGGTTCAGTGGCCGAGGGTCCCCCTCTTAGTCCTATCTCTGGATTAAGGGTCTGAAATCCCCACGCAAGAGGCTGGCATGGTGGATAGGCCCCAGCCCCCAGGAGAAAGATAAGTCTTGGGGTGTGTTGAGCGACTGCCAGTTTGAAAACAGTGAAGGCAGTTCTCAGCACACCACACACACATGTTTTATTTGGGGGCCAACCCAGTGGTTCTTGGGGGCCCCTCCTGGCTCTGTGCTCAGAACTTGGCCTCGGAGTTGCTGGGAGGGGACACCCTGTGGTTCTGGGGGTTGAACCCAGGCCTCCTGTGTGCAAAGGATGTGCTCAGCCTTTTGTGCCATCTCCTCCCCACTCCCCAGCCATCACGGGGCGGTTATTATTATTGTTTTTTGATTGCCATGATCATTTTGTCATGATTGCATAGAATTCCATTTGCCCATCTAAACAGATGTCATACAGTGTTACATGTAATGGTTTGAAAGGAAGGGCCAGGGGGTCCTGGGGAGACAGTACAGCGGGTCAGCCCTTGCCTTGCATGCAGCTGACCTGGGTCTAATGGCTGGTACTGCATGTGGTCCCCGAGTACCCCTGAGCACAGAGCCAGGAGTGATCCCTGAGCGCAGCTTGGCTTGGCCCCCCAAACCAGGAAGCAAAGGAATAGAACCGCCCCCCCCACACACAGGGAGCTCAGAGCCCTTGCCTGAGGCCAACCAGGGACCTTCCAAACTCATACCTGCAATATTTCTCCCCACATCTACATACCTATGATAAGGTTTATCTCGGCAATTAGACAAATAGGAAGAGATTAACACCCCAGACTCTATAATAATAATAATAATAATAATGAACACTGATGGGCTGGACCGATAGCACAGTGTTAGGGCATTTGCCTTGCTTGCAGCTGACCCGAGTTAAATTCCTCTGCCCCTCTTGGAGAGCCCGGCAAGCTACTGACAGTATCTCGCCAGCACGACAGAGCCTGTCGTGCTACCCGTGACATATTCAACATGCCAAAAACAGTAACAAACAAGTCTCACAATGGAGACGTTACTGGTGCCCACTCGAGCAAATCGATGAGCCACGGGATGACCGTGACAGTGACAATGACAGTCGAGCACTGATAGCAATGCACTGTGGAAAAAGCTATCCGAATGGGGTCTCGCTCTCAAAATATCTTGTAGCACGTTTTATTTTTGGAACTGGCTTGACCTCGGGTAACTGAAACCTTGGAAAATAAAACTTTGGGTGGTGGTGGTGTGTGTGGGGGAGGCAAGGTGAGGGGGCATTGCATAATTATAAAAATGAGACTGTCTTCAGGAGGAGAGACTAAGTGAATCCATTGGCTGCTGGGTTTTTTTTTGCTTGTTTTTGGGTTTCTTCCTTTTTTTTTTTTTTGCCTAAGACGTTAACATTGATGGTTTTGCTTATGAGTTTCCTGCTAGACACTTTCTGAGCAGTTTCCGGGGAGCGGGGAGCGATCT
Organism: Sorex araneus; assembly: GCF_027595985.1. NCBI lineage: Eukaryota > Metazoa > Chordata > Mammalia > Eulipotyphla > Soricidae > Sorex > Sorex araneus. Next base: position 195,946,434 of record NC_073303.1, read on the forward strand.
GTTTTAGGGAAGGAGAGGTTTGAGTGGCATTGAGGGCGGGAGAAGAGGAAAGAAAGAGAGTTCAAGGGAATCCGCAGCAGAGAGTGGCTTGAGTTAGGGTCGGAAGGACTGAGTGTGGGTGGGGGGTTTGGAATGGTGTGTGTGAGGGGTCCGTACCATCCATGGATGCCAGCTTGGCGATAATTGAATGTGGGTTTGGAGAGACGGAGAACACTAATGTATGTGTGTGTGTGGGGGGGGGATGGGGAAGTGGTTTTCCAAGGACTCTGGCTTTGGGTGGGGGGACGGGTAGGGCCACATCCAACAGTGCTCAGGAACTGTTCTTGGCTCAGTGCTCAGGAATAAGCCCCGGCGGTGCCTGGGGCGGGGGGAGCTCTGTGGTGCCAGGGATTTGAACGGGGGTTTGCAGGATGCAAGGCAGGTGCTTTAACCCCTCTGCTATCGATAGCATGGCGGGTAGGGCATTTGCCTTGCACACAGCCAACCCGGGTTCCTTTCCTCCATTCCTCTCGGAGAGCCCGGCAAGCTACCGAGAGTATCCCGCCCGTATGGGCAGAGCCTGGCAAGCTTCCGTGGCATATTCGATATGCCAAAAACAGTACCAACAAGTCTCACCATGGAGACGTTACTGGTGCCCGCTCGAGCAAATTGATGAGCAACGGGATGACAGTGATACAGCTATCTCTCCTGCCCTCTCCCCCCACCCCATGTTTTGCTTTTTAAGTTGTTGCTTATTGTTTGCCATCCTGAAGATTGAACCTGAGGCCTTTTGTGGGCAGGGCCCGTGCTTTACCGCTGAGCCCCGGCCTCTCGGTTTCCGTAGCGAGCACCCGAGGGAACCATCACCCAGTATTCGGCCTCTCTCCTTCTGACTGACTCCCCTCAGCACAGCCCCTTCTGGTCCCGTCCACGTTCGTAGCAGGAAAAGAGATCTCAAACCCTCTCTGGGTTTCTCTGCAGGTGGCCATAAAAGTCATCGACAAGAAGAGAGCCAAAAAGGACACCTATGTCACCAAAAACCTCCGACGCGAGGGCCAGATCCAGCAGATGATCCGCCACCCCAACATCACGCAGCTCCTGGATATCTTGGAGACGGAGAACAGCTACTACCTGGTCATGGAGCTGTGCCCGGGCGGAAACCTCATGCACAAGATCTACGAGAAGAAGAGGCTGGAGGAGGCGGAAGCCCGCAGGTACATCCGGCAGCTCATCTCGGCCGTGGAGCACCTGCACCGGGCCGGGGTCGTCCACAGGTAAGGGCCACACCGCCTTGCTACCGAAGGCGTCTCAGTTCTTGCACCGTGTGCATTATAAGTCTCCACTTTTCGTTGCCTGGACCGAAGTTTCGTGTAGGATTTGGAAGCCAGAGGGCTTTGCCTCCAGGCTCTGCCCGTGACCAGGCATGTGTGCGACCTTAAGGGCTCACCACTCTGAGCCTCTGTGTTTTCTTCGGGGAAATGAGAATGGCCCCCAGTGGCCGTCTCAAGCTTGGGGTCAGGGTGCAGAAGTTCGTGCACAGAAATGCCTCAGAATAGGGCTTGCACCCAGGATGCCTGCTCTTCTTTGCCCAGGCAGGGGACGGGTTACTCAATGTGTAGATGGTATTAAAAGTGCTTTCCCACGCTGGCATCGAGGCTGTATTTTTTTTGTGTTGCTCTCTTATGCGTGGGGGCGTGTGTTGGACAGCTGGTTCATTTCACTGCATTGAATGACCATCCGAATCCTGTGCTTGTCTTGGGAAAAGCGAGGGGTGTTCCCCGTCAGCCAAGACACCCTTGCAGGAAAATCTAACCTTTTTTTTTGCTTTTTTCTTTTTGGGTCACACCCAGCGATGCTCAGGGGTTACTCCTGGCTCTGCACTCAGGAATTACTCCTGGCAGTGCTTGGGGGACCATACGGGATGCTGGGGATTGAACCCGGATCGCCTGCCTGCAAGGCAAATGCCCTACCTGCTGTGCTATTGCTCTGTCCCCCAAAATCTAACTTTTTAAAAAAAACTAGTCTTCTCTCATGGAACTAGGGGGCTATGTAGAGTAAGTCAACCGGAGGGAAAAGGATAGATATGAAATGATCTCTCTCCGATGCAAGACTTAAATATACACAGCAAGGGAGCAACAGATGATCAAAGACAGCATAATGGGTGTGCCAGAGTGATAATGACAGAGAGTGGGACATTTGCCTTGCACACAGCAAACCAGGTACCCCCGGCATCCCATGGGTCCCCTGAGTCCCACCAGGAGTGATCCCTGAGACATGCAGAGCCAGGAATAAGCCCTCAGCACTGCCAGTTGTGGCCCCCCCAAAACCAAAAAACACCAAAAACGAAGGCAACATAATTGGAGGACTGATCCACACCTTTGAGTTGTGGGTTGGGGATGAGAGGGAAGGGGGGTTGGGGTATTTGGGAGGGGGAGGGGGAGCACACTGGTGATGAGTGTGGTGTTGGAATCTGTGCATGAGAAACCTTTATTTATAGCATTGAAAACCACAGAATCTCAATCAAAAAATTTTTTTTTTCGTTTTTTTTAATTGAATCACTGTGAGATACAGTTGCAAAGCTTTCATGATTGAGTTTCAGTCATACAAAGTTCAAACACCTGTCTCTCTACCAGTGCACATTCCCCACCCCCAACCCCGCCTCTATGGCACTTTCCTCCTTACTCTCTCTCTCCTTTTGGGCATTATGGTGTGTAATCCAGATACCAAGAGGCCATCATGTTTGGTCCTTAGTCTACTTTCAGCATATATCTCCCATCCTGCGTGATTTCTCCATCACTGACTTAGTGGTCCCTCCTCTTCCCCAGCTGCCCCCTCCCCGAGCTCTTGAGGCAGGCTTTCAAGCATGGAGCATCCTCCTGGCCCTTGTCTCTACTGTCTTTGGGCGTCAGTCTCTGCTATGTTATTCTTATATTCCACAATGAGTGCAGTCATCCTATGTCTATCCCTCTCTGTTTGACTCATTTCACCTAGCATGATACTCTCCATGTCCATCCACTTACAAGCAAATTTCGTGACTTCATTTTTTTCTAATTCAATCAAAAATTTTTAAAAAAACAAGCAACTCTTCTGAGGAGGAACTGCACAGGGCAAATGAATGGATATAGTGTCTGTGGCAGTGTGGCTATTGCGGGATGCTCTTAGCCTACCCTTCATGCTCTACTAGAATAAGTGACACGACAGCCAGCTACCCTCTTTCTGCCACTACCCGAAGGTTAACTTCGCTAATCAATGCACGGTTCTTCCTTCTGGAAATGAAAGGCACTAGATGATCTGCATTGTTGAGAGAAAGAAGGACCCAGGTTTAATTAATAGTCATGCCAAAAAGATCAGCGGGTAGGGCGTTTGCCTTGCATGTGGACGACCCGGGTTGGATTCCTCCATCCCTCTCAGAGAGCCCGGCAAGCTACCGAGATTATCCCGCTCGCATGGCAGAGCCTGGCAAGCTATCCGTGGTGTATTTGATACGCAAAAACAGTAGCAACAAGTCTCACAATTGAACCACTGGATGACAGTGCTATCGTGCTACAGTGCCAAAAAGATCAAAGCACAAAATGTGTATGCATCGACATGTCTAAAAAATGCACAAACACATATGTGTGGGCACATGTATGTGCATTAATATCTGTATACACTTATTTATGTATTCATTTTTGTTTGGGGGGCCACACCCAGCCACCCTCAGGGCATCCGATGTTCTGGGATCAAAACCTGGGTCTGCTGGTGCAAAGCAAGTGCCTTAAGCCCTGTATTATCTCTCTGGCCCCAGGAAATAGATTTAAAAATAGTCATCCTCTCATGGTGCCTTTGATCTGCTGGAAAGCCATTCTGATTACAATGAGTGAAGGAAGCAATTCATTTTAGTCTGTGGTGCTGTGTGGAGGGTGGGGTGGGCTGGGAGGTCACACCTAGTGGTTCAGGAGGCTATTCCTTGTTGTGCCGGTGTTTCAGATCCCCAATTGCGGAGAGACCAAGTCCACACATGATAATGCAAAAGCAAAGGAACTTTATTACTAGCCCGAGCCAGCGCTAGCCCGAGCTAGGTCCGAGTCTCATTCAGTACAGTGGAGTCTTGACAAGGACCCCAACTCCAAATCACAAGCAGTTTATATGGGTTCAGGATTAAGAACAGTCTATATACTGGGTTATTTTTAGCATCGGCCCTGTTATAATGGTGGTCAGCAGTTAGGCAATGGTTAGCAGCAGTTTCTTTTTTGTTTTGTTTTGTTTTTTGTTTTTTTATTATTTATTTATTTATTTTTAATTAGTGAATCATCATGAGGGTACAGTTACAGATTTATACATTTTTGTGCTCATGTTTCCCCCATACAAAGTTCGAGAACCCATCCCTTCACCAGTGCCCTTTCTCTACCACCAGTAAACCCAGCATCCCTCCCATCCTCCCCAGTCCCGTCTCCCCCCACCCCACACTGCCACTATGGCAGGGAATTCCCTTTCGTTCTCTCTCTCTGATTAGGTGTTGTGGTTTGCAATAAAGGTGTTGAGTGGCCATTGTGTTCAGTCTCTAGTCTACATTCGGCACGCATCACCCTTCCCTCGCATGACCTCCGACCATATTTTACTTGGTGTTCCCTTCTCTGAGTTGCCCAGAATGAGAGACCAGCCTCCAAGCCACGGAGTCAACCTCCTGGTACTTATTTCTACTATTCTTGGGTGTTAGAATCCTAATCTGTTATTCTATATTCCACAGATGAGCGCAATCTTTCTATGTCTGTCTCTCTCTTTCTGACTCATTTCACTTAGCATGATACTTTCCATGCTGATCCACTTATATAGCAACAGTTTCTAAGGAGGGTGCAGTGACCCTTCATGACCGGCCAGACCCAGCTGCCCAATTCCTTATCTTGGCAAATGACTCAACTGGGAGTTTACCAGAAACCGCAGGTCCTGCTTTGGGGAAACAGAAACTGAGGCCTGGCTGAGACTTAATGTTGCTGCAGCTTGTCACGGCTGCTGAGGAGCCTGCTTTGGGGCCTCACATCCTGACTCTGTGCTCAGGAGTGACCCCTGGTAGCGTCCAGGGGGATGATACTCAGTGCCAGAGATCGAGCTGGTTTGGCTGCGTGCAAGGCAAGTGCCGTAAGCCCTGTGCTAGCTCTAGACCTCGCGCTCCACCCCCCACCCCCCATCCTCCCACCCATACCAAAGTAGCTCTTGGATCCATAGAATGGAGAGACTTGTGGGGTCTCTGGGGGGTGGGTGCCGGCTTAGGGGGCGGGGGTGGGGGAGATACACCCAGGGGAGCCCAGACACCAGGGCACTGCTCCGGGCACGGTCTGGGCTCATGGCTGGGCGCCAACCCCCACCTTGTTAGGTCTATTTGCCGATCAGCTGGGAGCGGAGCCCTGGGGAATCTTAAGTGACTCACGCTATTTTGGGCTCTCGGCCACATACTTCGATGTAGTCTGCAGTGCCCGGGGGGGGGGGGGGGGGATGCCATTAAGAAGACAAGGGTCCAGAGTGTGCTCAGTCTCCCTGTGAAGGTGACAGAGCCCCACACCTCACAGGTGAGTCAGCTGAAATCACCCACTAGGCCGGCCGAAGGGGACAGAGGCACCCAGGAGCCCTGACTGGGATTCGAGGGGTCGTGCTGTTCCCACCTGCTGGTGCAACCCCAGGGCTTTACAGCTAACAGCAGAGCGTTGCCCATCTCCCCTGCCGGAGACTCTCCGCCCCCTCCCCCCTTTTCTATAAAAGTCATTTTATTGGGGCTGGAGTGATAGCACAGCGGGTAGGGCGTTTGCCTTGCACGCGGCTGACCCAGGTTCAATTCCCAGCATCCCATATGGTCCCCCAAGCATCACCGGGAGTAATTCCTGAGTGCATGAGCCAGGTGTGACCCCTGTGCATCTCTCGGTGTGACACAAAAAGCAAAAAAAAAAATTTCATTTTATTGTGTTTATTTTTTAAAATTTCATTTCCATAAAGTTGTTAGCAATAACTGATTACGTTCAGTATTTCACCACCAATCCCACCACCATTATTATACTTTCCCACCACCGTCCTTTCGAAGGTTTCCACCACCACTCAAGCCTGCCCCATAGGCCGATGCTAGATTATTTATTTTGTGTTGCTTGGAATGAATAGCATAAGCTGTGTGTAAGGGTCTATTGCACAGTGATTCGACCGAAAAAGCAAAAAATAAAAAAAGTATGCGATATAGTGGGGGGCCCAGGGCGAGCTGTGAAGATTGGCCAAGAGGGTGGGTGGTAGCGATTGGTTTCTGGAAGTTTGGGGCTGCCGGGGTCCATCTGTTGCGGGCGGAGAGAGAGAGGATGCCTGCTCCCATCTGAGGTGCCCCCATGAGATCAGCTCGGAGCCTGGCCAGGAGCCATCCCTGCAGTGATCATTCTCCGATCCCTTTTAAAGTCATTTAAGGGGCTGGAGAGATAGCACAGCGGGTAGGGCGTTTGCCTTGCACGCGGCTGACCCGAGTTCAAATCCCAGCATACCATATGGTCCCCTGAGCACGGCCAGGGGTAATTCCTGAGTGCAGAGCCAGGAGTAACCCCTGTGCATCGCCAGGTGTGACCCAAAAAGAAAAAAAAAATTAAAGTCATTTAAACCAAGTCCCATCCGTCCATGCAGTTGCCGTCAAAACCCAAGGCAGGAACTGAACCGTGTTTTATTTATTTATTTATTTATTTATTTATTTTAGTCACACCCAGTGATGCACAGGGGTTACTCCTGGCTTTACACTCAGGAATCACTCCTGGCAGTGCTCCGGGGGCAATATGGGATCCTGGGAATTGAACCCGGGTTGGCCACGTGAAAGGCAAATGCTCTACCTGCTGTACGATTGCTCCAGTCCCTGAACCGTGTTTTTGAGAATGGAGATGGTGCGGTCTTTTGCTCTCTCTCGGGCTCTCTCTGCCTTGCAGTTCTTCCTCTCTTCTGGGGAATACAGTTGCAAAGCAGAGGGGACTGGGAGGCAAAGGTCTTCCAGAGAAACAGCTGTGAGCACTCCTAGGCATCTTGTGACGAGCCCCCGTGTTCCTAGACCCAGGGGAGCGGAGGGCTCGACGACTTTCCCTAGGACTGTCTGTGAGAGTCTTTCCGTGGCGTCTTTGCCAGCACGTGTTGCCTCGCAAACATTCCCGCAGACACAGCCTGACTCTCTCCCGGTGAAAGACGGTTAAAGACTTCCCGCCACCCTTTCCAAGGGTGAAGTTTTGTCCCTGAGGCTGCAGATGTGGGGCGAGTTTCACAAACGGTGCTGAGATTAGCGTTTTCAGTGAAGAAGACAGGCGGATGTTGCAGAGCTGCCCTGGGAACTCTTGATTGGCAAACAAATAGAGTGGAGGATTTGGGAAGAGTTTTCGGTGGCCCCATCTGGGCATTGCTTCTAAGGAGCTCTTTATGTGTGTGTGTGAAGAGACTTTAAAAGCCTAGCTGTCGGGGCTGGAGAGAGAGCACAGCGGAAAGGGCACTTCCCTTACTAGCAGCTGGCTTTGGGTTCAGTCCCCAACACCTTATATGGTCTCCTGAGCACTGCGAGGAGTGATCTCTGAGCACAGAGTCAGGAGTAAGCCCTGAGTGCCACTGGGTGTGGCAGTAGTTCTTGGGGGCTGGAGAGGTAACTGAAGGGGAAACTTGCATTGCCATTGCATGTATGACGTCCCCCTGCCTCCCTCCTCCCCCCAGTGAAATAAAAACCCAGTTTTTTTTTTCTTTTTGGGTCACACCCAGCAATGCTCAGGGGTTACTCCTGGCCCTTCACTCAGGAATTACTCCTGGCAGTGCGGCGGGGGGGGGGGGCGGGGGGGGGCTGGTTGGGGGAGGCAGATCATGTGGGATGCCAGGGATAGAACCCGGGTCGGCCGTGTGCAACACAAACGCTCTACCTGCTTTGCTATCGCTCTACCCCCCCAGTTCTTTGCTTTACAATTTTTTTTTTATTTTATAAAGCAGTTCACAGTATTTTATTATGCTTACTATTCAAACACCAACCCCACCACCATGACACCTTCCCACCACCATATTTTGGGTGTTTCCATCCCGACCCGGAATCCCTGCCCCAAAGCAGAACTAAAATAATATATTTTGTATTGTTTGTTGTGAAAAACCTCTGAAAATGCAAAGGATACAAAAAAGTATCCTTAGAGGAAAGAGGTTGAGGAGTGTTGTATTTCACCCAGGGGCCGTTAAGCCCTTCTTTTTTTTTTTTTTTTTTTTGAAGTAAATAGATTTTATTTAGAGGTTTCTGAGGGAAGGAGGAAGGGATAAGTGGGAGAGAGAATAGTGAAAATAACGCGCTCATGAGAGAACTCGGGCTTCTCCAAGGGTGGAGGAAGCCTCTACACATAACCGAGCTTCAGACACAAAGGTATGAAAGCATGAAAGTACACATCTCAAGAGGGGAGATGTGGGCGACACATGTGCTCGAGGGACACATGTGCTCGGCCACGTGGGCGCAAGCAGCACATGGGCTCAGGCAGCATATGCGCCGTTAAGCCCTTCTTTAAGAGATCCCTTAACATGTTGTTAGAAGTTGAGCCTTGTGTGCTTTTATTATGGATATCTGTAAAATAAAATATTTCCCTCTAAGATTGGTTGCCTCCTACTTTGGACCGCACCGAATGTGGTGCAGTGCTCCTGGAGTATTTGTAGGGTGTGTGGTCCAGGAGTAAGTTCACTCCTGAGTGTGAGGAGAGTGGCCATGAGCATGGGGGAGGTTGAGTTCTGGCGGTTTTCGGTGGGGTCCTTGGGGTGAGGAGGGCTCTCACCCGCCCCCCTCTGGGGTGCCCCGAGTGAAACAGCCGAACCCTGTTCTATTTTGTGGGGGCAGGCGGCCACCCAGGCGATGATCAGAAGGCTCAGAGACCCGTTGGCCCTGGCCGTGTGGCCTGGCACAAGGATGTGGTTGCTGCTTGGGTCCTGAAGAGCCACGGTCATCCTGGCACCCCAGCTCGGGCCTTGGGGCCACACCTGGCAGTGTTTGGGAGACTGCGAGGGACTGAACCAGAGTTGGCCGCGTGCCAGGCCCTTCACTCCTGCCCCCACCCTAACCCTGTTCTTTTTTTTTTTTTTTTTTGCTTTTTTTGGGGGATCACACCCGATGATGCACAGGGGTTACTCCTAGCTCTTCACTCAGGAAGTACTCCTGGCGGTGCTCAGGGGACCATATGGGATGCTGGGATTCGAACCAGGGTCGGCGGCGTGCAAGGCAAACGCCCTAGCCGCTGTGCTATCACTCCAGCCCCTAACCCTGTTCTTGATTGGGCTGAAACTTGATTTGTTTGATGTTGGCATCATGTTTTAAGGGTTTTTTTTTTGTTTATTTTTGTTTTTCATTTTTCGGCCATACCTGGGGGAGCTCAGGGCTTACTCCTGGCTCTGTGCTCAGAGATCACTCCTGGGTGGTGCTCAGGGAACTTTATGCAGTGCCAGGAACGAAATCCTAATTGCCGTGTGCCTTAACCCCCTGTCCATTCTCTCCGGGCCCCACACGTTACCAGAAAGTTAATGCCCCACATTTCCTGCCACATTAAATCTAAACATGTAATTAGCTACCCAAGACAATCAAAATAGTATTTAAAGGAATCCAGTCTTTAAACATGATGGAAATATTTCAAGTAGGGGAAAAAGAGAAAAGAAAAGGAAAGAAAAGAAAAAAGAAAAGAAAAGAAAAGAAAAGAAAGGAAGGTTCTAGAAAGCAGATTCCCTTAGCCAAATGAGAGCTTCCTTTGCAGCCCAACTGGCCAAAGTCTTGTGCCTTTTGCTGCCAGAGGCTTGAAATTTCTGTCCCACCCATCCTTCTCAAGATTACTAGAAGGAGGGGCCAGAGCGATAGCACAGCGGGTAGGGCGTTTGCCTTGCATGCGGCCGACCCGGGTTCAATTCCCAGCATTCCATATGGTCCCCTGAGCACCGCCAGGGGTAATTCCTGAATGTGGAGCCAGGAGTAACCCCTGTGCAGTGCAGGTGTGATCCAAAAAAAAAAAAAAAAGATTGCTAGAAGGAGTCCAAGCTAATCACGGAGAGAGAGAGAGGGAGGTGGCTTGAAGCCTTAATGTGCACATTTGCCTGTGGCCATCCTGGGTTCGATCCTGGTCACTGCCTGGCTCTGGATCACTGCTGGGAGAGCCCCCAAGCCTGGACCCCAGAGTCATCCCTGGGCATCGCTGTGGGTGGCCCTAAGGCCGCAAAGCAAATGTATGAATATAGACAGAGGTAGGCTTTCTTTTTGTGTTCATTGGGTTTTTTTCTTGGGGGGGGTGGTGAGGGTTGAGTCAATCCCAGCAGTGCTCAGGGCTGACTCCTGGCTCTGAGCTCAGGGATCACTCCTGGAGGGGCTCAGGGGCCCCTCGGGGGTGCCAGGGATTAAACGCGGGTCGGCAGCGTGCAAGGTGGTGTCTTTACTCATTTTATTTAAAGTTTTCTTTTTCCTCCCAGGCTCTCCTGGTAGATGCCCAACTCAGTCCGGGGCTTTGCCCATTGTGTAGAAAACACAAACTCTTGCGTCCCATCCCCCAAACTCTGCTTCTGCCCAGAGGCTGATCTGAGCGTCACTCGTGCTTCCACATGACAAAGTCCAATCCAACTGTCCAGACACGACATCCATCCGGGGGTCCCAACAGCGCCGCTCAACAGGAGGAGACACGCTGCGGGGGCTGCCAGCGTTGGCGGTAGAGACAGGATCAAAGTGGGTGCCGGCCCCCGTCTGGACTTGCGGGGAGAGGGAGTTGCGCCCCCCACCCACCCCCACGGGGCCACGACCTTGTCTGTTGAGCCGTGCTGGGAAAAGACCTTCTGATTCTGGGAGGAATGCAGTGAGCTCAGGACCCTTCTTTGTTCTCTTGAGCATGACCAGAAGCTCTGCCTCTTCCCAGGGAGCAGGGGCTGGGCCAGGCGGGGGACGGGGCGGGGCCGTCCCGCCAGCCAACCACCTGCTACCTGCTGCTTCTGCACCTTAACTGCTGTCGTGGGCAGGCGATGCTGGCTTGGGAGCTCTGGTTCTGCTTTCTCCACCCCCCCCCCCCCTTCCGGGGAGTAACGGGTAAGTTTGTTCACTTCCCAGAGCGGGGGAGGTGAGCATCAGACCAGTCTGTGAGCAGAGCGTGCTCCAAACGGAATTACATTGTGTTTATTCTGAGGCCGCTCCCTCAGTCACTTGCACACCTGGGGAGCTGGGGCTGACTTCTGTGTATCCAAGTTCCCCACCGAACAGCTGCTTCCTCTGTCCTGTCTGTACCGTCTTGATCCAGCTGAATCCAGTTCATCCTTGGGTTCTAAAGCCAACATCACCTCCTCTTGGAAGCCCTCCAGGCTGTGCCCTCAGATTAGACTCCCCCAGCCCCTTTATTATGCTTCTTAAATACTTCCCACGTGATGACTTAATTCTGGGGGGTAGAGTTTGGGGGAACACCTGCTATATTGGGAATTGAATCTAATCCCTCTCTCTCTCTCCTTCTCTGTCTCTGTCTCTGTCTCTGTCTCTGTCTCTCTCTCTCTCTCTCTCTCTCTCTCTCTCTCTCTCTCTCTCTCTCTCTCTCTCTCTCTCCTTCTCTCTCGTTCACTTAAGCACTGTGGTTTACAAAGTTGTCCATGATGATTTCTTACAGGCACTCAATATTCCACCCCCAACCCCACCACCACTATCACCTTCCCCTCCACCACTGTCTCCGTTTTCCCCAACACCCCTCAAGCCTGCGCCTGTAGCAGGCCCCCAGTCTTTCGTTTTATATTGCTCATTCCCACGAAATGATTGACGGAATGATCAAAACATATTTTCGTGGGGCTGGATAGGGCATTTGCCTTGCATGCAGCCGACCCAGGTTCGATTCTGCCCAGCATCCCATAGGGTCCCCTGAGTATCACCAGGAGTAATTCCTGAGGGTATGAGCCAGGAGTAACCCCTGTACATCACCAGGTGTGGTCTAAAAATTAAAAAATTTTTTCTTGCTCCTTATTCCCTAACTGCTGGAGGGGGGCATAGAAGTGAGGCTCACTTTTGGGCTGAGTACCCAGGCGAGTATCTAGTTCCTTCTCCGTTACTCCAAGTTCTGGGATCCCACAGTGGGCTGTGAGAACATGGATGGGGGCAGTCCCACTATTGAAGTTTGGGTTATTGGGTTCCTAACCACTCCATAATTGCTGCGAGAACGACTATAAAGTCTAAAATGAAAAAAGGAAAATAATTTTTATTATTATTTTGGTGGGCTGGAGCGATAGCACAGCAGTTGGGCTTTTGCCTTTCACGTGGCCGACCCGTGTTTGATTCCTCCGCCCCTCTCGGAGAGCCCGGCAAGCTACCGAGAGTATCCCGCCCACACGGCAGAGCCTGGCAAGCTACCCATGCGTATTGGATATGCCAAAAACAGTAACAATAAGTCTCTCAATGAGAGATGTTACTGGTGCCCGCTCGAACAAATCGATGAGCCACGGGATGACAGTGACAGTGACAGTGATTATTTTGGTTGGCTTTGGCGTTACATCCTATCCAATCAGGTGTGCTCTTACTGGGATGTCAGCGTTGCCGAGTTTGGCAGTGTCATGCGGCCATGTGGAAAATCCATGATACTTATTGGGAGCTGGGTGAAACAAGTTTCATTTGTGGGCCCAGAGAGCTCGCAGAGCTGGTGAGGTGCTTGCCTTACAGGGAACCTTCTGGGTTTGGTCCCCGGCATCCCATGTGATTCCCCAGCACTTCCAGGAGAGATTCTTGAGCGCAGATCCAGGAGTAAGCCCTGAGCACTATGGGATATGGCCTCAAAAACAAACAAGAAATAAAACCAAAAATCTAATACAATAAAAGCAGTTTCATTTGGAATTGGGGAGCCAGACCTGTTTCCCGAATTATCCTTGGGCTGCTTTTGTTTTTAACCAAATTGCCCTTCCTGTAAATGAATCAAAGATTTATTATTATTTTTAAAAACCAAGTTTCAAACACAACACTGTCTTTGGTGCTAAAACCTAACCAAACAAACCAGGCCAAAAAAAAAAAACCCACCCAAAAAGCCCAGTCAAACAGACTCTGGCCTCCCAGATTCTCCTTGCTGGGGGAGCAGGCTTTCTGGTGCTCTGTTCTTCCTTTATTACTAAGATCCATCTTGTGGTCATCTCTACAGTCAGACTTTTCTCTTACAGGACCTACTCCTGTAAGATTTGCACAAGCTGGACCCCTTCTCCCCAGCCCACAGTGAAGACAAATGCCCACCAATCCCATTTGCTTCTCCCAATTAAACAACCTTTTAGTCTCCTCTGTCCGAGTCTAACTTTATTCCTTCCTCTTCATTCCTTCCTGTCCTCTTATCTCTTAGCCTTAGTTTGGCCACTCTTCGCTCTCCCTTTTTTCAGCTCCTGCTAATGGGCTTGCCTGGAGGTGCCTTCGCCACTTTGCAAAGAATTCCCAGCTCTGGTGCCCCTTCCGTCTCTCTTTATCTCTCCTGTCCCCAGAATGCCTGCACCGGCCCACCACCTCCACGTCCAAGTTTCTGCTCCTCCTCTCTACTCAGCCCTTCCTGCCCCGCCTTTTCTCCAAGTCTCTGCCCCTCTCCCCTCCCTGGAATCCCGTTGCTCTCTCTCAGCTTGTGCTTGTGGGCGCCTGGCCTGCTCCTCCAGGCCTAAGGGGGGGAGAGTCCCACACCCCCGTGAGTCTTCTGTTCTGTGTGCACCCTCACCCCCACCCCCTTGTGTGTCCCCTATCCGAGCGCACAGCCACGCGTGAGAGCGTGTCCCCCTCAGAGCCCGGGGCACTGCAGGAATTCAAACCTGAGCACACTCACTCGGCCTGGGCTCCCTCCCACCTGCACCTGGCAAGCATGGGACTCACAGACTGTCTGAGTGTGCACACGACTCGTGCTCCCCCTGAGTGTGCACATACAACTCCCACTCCACCTGAGTGCACACATGCGACTCAGGGTAAATCTGAGTGCATACGCGTGACTCACACTTCATCTGAGAGCACACACACGACTCCACCTGAGTGTGCATGCGCTACTCACACTCCAGAGTACACACACAGGACTCACACTCCACCTGACTGTACACACACATGACTCACACTCCATTTGACTGTGCATAGGCATGACACATTCCATCTGACTGTGCACAAGCATGACATACTCCATCTGACTGCACGTGCATGACACACTCCATCTGACTGCACACACGACTTACTGTGCACTCACACGACTCACACTCCATCTGACTGTGCACACACAACTCACTCCCACTGTACACACACCTGAGTGCACATGCATGGCACACTTCATCTGACTGTGCACATGCATGACACATACCATTTGAATGTGCACACACATGACTCGCACTCCATCTGAATGTGCACATGCATGACTCACTCTGACTGCACATGCCTGACTCACACTCCATCTGACTGTGCACACACGACTCACTCCAACTGTTCACACACAACTCACACTCTACCTGAGTGCACATGCATGACACATGCCATCTGAATGTGCACACACATGACTCACACTCCAAGTGTGCATGCATGACTCACACTCCATCTGAATGTGCACATGCATGACTCACTCCATCTGAATGTGCACATGCATGACTCACACTCCATCTCAGTGCACAGGCATGACTCACACTCTGACTGTGCACACCCATAATTCACAGTTCATCTGAGTGTGCACTTGTATGACTCACTCCATCTGAGTGTGCACACATATGACTCATACTCCATCTGAGCAGGCATGCGTGACTCACATTCCACCTGACTGCATACGGGTGACTCACAATCATCTGATTGCACACACACAACTCACACTCCATCTGAGTGTGCACACATGACTCATGTACCCCTCTGAGTGTGTGTGCACAACTCATACTCTATCTGAGTGTGCACACACGAGTCACACGCCCCTCTGAGTGTGCAGGCTGAGGCCCAGCCACGTGTACCCACCCTTGCTCACACAGGCACACACTCATGCCCACCCTTGCTGCCCTCCTGGGCACTTGAGCTCACTCCACCCCTCTGCTCGCTCTCTCTTGCTCTTCCCTCTGAGCTTCCCTGCCCCTCGGCACCTGGAGCCAGGGCTATTATGTTTGTTTTGGCAACAGGTTCTTCCCAGACACCCCTCCCCCACACCCCTCAGTCTGGTTCACTGTGGTCTGTCTCCAAACCTTGGAGATTTTCATCTTAGAAATGGGAGTGGGGGTGCTTGGTAGCCCGTGGGTAAGCCATTAATTGTGGCCAACAGCCTGCTGGGGCCTGTTCTTTGGAAATAACCTACAACACAGGGCTGGTAATGAGGACTCTGGGGCCCCCTCTCAGCTCACCCTCCCCTCACACACTCACTAAACCTCTTGCCCACCCAGCAAATAACCAGGGAGGAAGAATCCAGAAGGTTCTGGTAGCTTCTCTGGGCTGTTCCCTCCTGATGGCTGCTGGCTTCACTGGTACTTTCCTTGTTTCCTCCTGAGACTATCTGAGTGACCTGTGTCCCTGCTTGCTTCGCAGTGAAGCCTCCCCCATGAAGCCCCTTTGGCCAAGGAAAAGCTGTTTTATGTCCACTCAGGGGTCTGTTTCTTCTACTTCTGGGTTCAGACGGAACTTGGGGTTCCCCCCCCACTACAAGTGCAATTTCTCTCCTTGGAGGGAGATTGGCAGCTCAGGGAGCAGAAATTAAGCATCTTGTGAAATTAACCACCATCACTTTGATCAACGGAGAACCAATCAGCTGGCAGAAACTTCCTCCCTGCTTGGAAAATCTGACATTTCACAACCAGCTAGTTTGCTCTGAGGCTGGAGCTAGAGCCAATGCCATCAATGTTTTCACGTGGACCCCAAGAATTTTTTTTTTAAAGTATATTGGTAGGATAGTCTCGCAGGGGGTATAGTTCAGTGATAGAGCACGTGCTTAGCATGCACGAGGCCCTGGGTTCGATCTCCAGCACCTCCAATGCCTGAAATACAAGTGGTTCTTTTTACCTTTTAGGACCAGAGCCATAGCACAGTGGGTATGGTAGGGCATTTGCCTTGCATGCGGCCGACCCGGGTTCGATTCCTCCGTCCCTCTCGGAGAGCCCAGGAAGCTACCGAGAGTATCCTGCCCACACGGCAGAGCCTGGCAAGCTACCCGTGGCATATTTGCTATGCCAAAAACAGTACCAACAAGTCTCACAATGGAGACGTTCCTGGTGCCCGCTCCAGCAAATCGATGAACAACGGGAGGACAGTGACAAACAGGACAGATACAATCGGAGGAATAGTGTTGGAGGTTAGGTACTTGCCTGGCACGTGGCAGACTCTGGTGCCACTTCTGAGCACTTGTGTCGGGAATAACCACTGAGCACCAATAGGTGTGACCCCCCACTCCAGGTTAAAAAAATTAATAAAGTACCTTGTAAGACACTGACCTTATGTACCAGTTCATCCTTTTTGACTTGTTTGTTGGGGAGAGAGTCTGAACTGAAATTGGTCCATATTAGATCTGGGCGGCCAAGAGGTTCCACAGTGAATGACTCAGAGAGCTGCTTGGTGGAAGGTCACGATCCTAGTGCAGATCTTACTAGGAAAGGGGAAAATGCTCCCAAAGCTACTGTGTTTCACAGCGCCATTGTTCCCACTGAAGAATTGTTGCACCCTGTTTTTTTTTTTTCAGTATTGCCACAATTGGCAAAAAAAGCTGGGGCCGGAGAGATGGCTCAATGGGCAGGGACCAGGCTTCGCATGCATGAAGCCTGAGTTTGATTCTCAGCCCTGCATGGTCCTGGAACACTGCTGGGAGTCGCACGCCATTTCCCCCACCCCCAGCTCCTCACAGTGTGGCCCTAAAAATCACACTAAAAGTGTCAACTGCTGATTACACCTCGTTTTTTTCTGCAAAGAAAACCTGGCATAAAATCTCCAATGATTATGTCATGACATTACCCAAAACGAGCAAGACTTTGGCTATTTGGTTTCGGGTTTAGGTCAAATGGTGCTTCTGTCTCCCCCCACCTGCCTCCCCTTCTACCTCGCTTTCCCAGCTTCCGGTACGCTGCGATAAGAGCGGAATATCTGTTACATGATGGAGCCATATTGATAATTACTGTCAACTAGGATCCATAGTTTGTATCAGGGTTTCTGTGACATAACCAAGAGTCTTGGTGGTTGTAGTCTCAGGGGTTTGGACAAGTGTGGGATGTGACGGAGTCATGCTCGGGGCCAGACAGGATGGTTTGCTCACCCTGAGAAAAGTGTGATCCCCACACACGCTCCTCCTCTCCCCCAGCCTCTTTTCTGTCTCTTCCCTTTGCCTTTTGTGGAAGCTGAGCTAGTTGGAGTCGGAGGAGGTGGCTGCTTCGCGGGAGTGGACTTTCCCCCCTTGTCTCACTTCGGAACCTTCATACGTTCCTCCATAACATCTCATGATGTGACAGTTCTTGTTTTTTCTGATCACTGAATCACATCCCCTTGTGGGGAAGCCCGGAGGGTCTTGGCCCGCTTGCCCCCTCTAGGACGCCTCTCGGCCTCTGCCTTCAGATAGATAATCACCGCAAAGCTGCTGTTCAAGCTCTGTCCCCAAGTCTCCAACTCACTGACGATTACTTACACCAGAGTTTGGAGACTCTGTCCCCCATGAGTCTGCCATTTATGCCATCTTCCTAACCCTACCTCCTCCAGGCTCCATTCTTGTTATTTTATTCTCAGCTTTACTATTCTGGGGGTGGGGATAACTTTTGGGGTCACACCCGGCAATGCTCATGAGTTACTCCTGGCTCTGCACTCAGGAATCACTCCTCGCGGTGCTCAGGGGGCCATATGGGATGCTGGGGATGGAACCCAGGTTGGCTGCGTGCAAGGCAAACGCCCTCCCCACTGTGCTATTGCTCCAGCCCCTGCCTCACCATTCCCCTTTGCTGGTCACTGCTTGACAGGAGCTCATCACAGGAACCTGGTGGATCCCTGACCAAAGGTGATGACTGGACCAATCGCCTGAGCCCCAGTGCAGTTCTTTGTTGAAGGGGTGAGGGGATGCTATGGGATGCAATGGAAGAAAAGTGTCTTTCAAGCTATTTCTTTTTGTTTGTTTGTTTTGGGGTTTCACCTGACTGTGCTCAGGCCTTACTCCTGGCTCTGCACTCAGGGAACATTCCTGGTGGGCTTGGAGCACCATATAGGATGCCAGGGATGGAACCCGGGTCTGCTGCATGCAAGACAAACACCCTACCTGCTGTAATACTATTGCTTCAGCCCCATGAACCCATTTTTCTAAAAATTCTTTTTCTGATGACTTCTCCGCATCTTTAAGGTTTGTTGTTGTTATTGTTTCTGGGCCATCCCCGGCGATGCACAGGGTTTCCACCTGGACCTAGACTCAGGGATCACGTCTGATGGGCTCAGGGGACCATATGGGATGCTAGGGATTGAGCCCCGGCCTGGCCCTGTGCAAGCCAAGTACCTTACCGGCTGTACCATCTCTCTGGCCCCATCCATCTTATGACTCTTTTCCCAGATTCTAAAAGCTAATTATTTCCCCTTGCATTTTTTTTTCCTTCTCCAGTCCTCCATTTGTATTGTTCTTCTAATCATGGTGGTTGTTCACGAGGCCTTTGTGGTCCCAGAAATCTCCAGCTTCGATTTATTCATCTTGGCAGTTGCTTTCTCATACCTGGTCTCTTTCAGCTGTTTCCCACCCCTCACCCCCCACCATCTTTGTTCTGAAACAAATTTCTCTTGCAGGCTGTAGTGCGACATCTGTTCTTTGCAGGGAGAGGGGTTTAATTTTGCTGAACACAAGCGGTGGCCTGCCCGGAGGTGGAAAGGGTGTTTCTGCTTTCGAATCTCACCCGAGCTGCGGGGGCTGTTGATCCCCACCGGTTTGTTCGTGCCAGTGTGCACTTGGCAATTACGGCACATGCTTGAATATAGGGGCTGGCGGGTATTAGGCCCCAATTATCGTCAGCAAAGGGGAAATGCCTTCCAGAGTGCTTGCAAAGTCTCCTATTGTCGGGGGCACAGTTTCACTTCTTTCATTCTCTCTAACAAAGGGCTTGCTGGAGAAGGCATGGTAGCCCAGGAGGACCCCCTCACCCCCCCCTCCCCAAGGGAACCATGAACGAAAAGGCACCAGCATTTGGCTTAGCTTTGATAAGAACTTCTAGGGCTGGGGCTGGAGCAATAGCACAGCGGGTAGGGCGTTTGCCTTGCACGTGACTGACCCGGGTTCGATTCCCAGCACCGCATAGGGTCCCCCGAGCACCGCCAGGAGTGATTCCTGAGTGCAGAGCCAGGAGTCAGCCCTGAGCATCGCTGGGTGTGACCCAAAATGCCAAAAAAAAGAAAAAGAGAGAACTTCTAGGGCTATGCTCTCACACCGCCAGCGTTTGGGAGAATATGCTACAATTTGCCGAGTGGTTCGTTCCTAGAGATCAAAACAAATTTTGGGAGGGGGAGGCTTGTTCCCCCCACCCTACCCCCAGCTGTGCGATTCTCAGCCAGCCAGGGGAGTGGCTGGACACAATCTGAGGGCTGGACAGTGCCACACTGCTCAGGCCCTATGGCGCTGGGGGCTAGCTTGGCTGCCCTGGTGTAGCTGGGGGTCCTGAGGGTGGTGCCGGGGGATGCTCGTGGCGGGGGGTGGTCGACCCTGGGGTTCTGGGAATCGAATCTGGGTTGGATGCACGCTACGGAGGCTCCATCACCACCGTCCTATCTCCTGGCTCCCACAGGGATGTTAAATGTCTGCTTGTCATGGAAATGGCTGGGGATGGGATTGGGGGGTGACTGCTCAGATCCAACAGGGCTTCCTGTCCAACATCCAGGCGCCTCTGCGCCGCCACCCCAGAACTGTGTCAGTGGGACACCAGCGCTTCCGCAGTGAGCTCTGTGAACGCTGCCGACCAGTGCCCGCTCCGTCAAGTGGAGACGCTCCTTGAGTACAGGTCCTTTATCTGGTTTCTTCGTGGCATTTTCCCGAGAACTGAGGCTTTGCATGGAAAGATGGAGGTGCAAGCATGTCCTTGTTTGGGGGTTTGGGGGTGCCCGGGCATCCGGACGCGTATGATCACCTTTAAGGGCCCACTAGCTTTTGCTTATTCTCTGTTGGTCCACGTGCTTGAAAGTGAAGGCAGGTGCTTCCTCTTCCCATGGGTGGGAGCATCTGCACGGGGAGGGGAGGGGGCCCGCTCTATCCAGGCACACAGGAGCCCCCAGTGCCAGCCACCGCCCAGCCTCCGGTCCACCGGAGCCTGGAGAGCTCAGCCCTTTGGGTGCCCTTTCCTGTTGGGGTCTTCTCCTGGCCTCTGTTCAACACGCTCCCTCAGCCAGCAAGGGGCCGCTGTTCAGCGTCCTGAGGACAGGGTCGAGCTTTCCTCCAGCTATGGGCTCAAGGGTCCGAGGGAAAAGGGCAAACCTTGCCACCGCATCCTCCAAGGAAAGAGAAACAAGCAGACGAGCACGGTGGGGGTCCCGTCAAGCAGAATCCACTTATTGAGGGACATCAAGCCTCTAGATAGGTTGAGGGGGGTGGTGGGAGAGTGCAACATGTTTCCTATAGATAGGGCCACACCCTCACCCCACATTGGCCAAAAGCCTCCTGTCCCCAGGTAATAACATTGAACTGTGATAGACATGGCAGCTGGCTTCCCTACAAAGTAAACCAAAAGGTGTTTCTCTCCCAGCACATCTGCCCCCGAGCCCAGGGATTAGTGTTACACGTCAGAGCAGACCAAAAGGGGCTTTTCTCCCAACGCTTTCCTACCTCACACGCCATGCCCCTTGGCATTCCCATGTACCCTGAAGGTCTGTGCCCCCCTCTAGTGTGTGAGCCTTGGTGCCTCGTGCCCTGACAAGGCTCCCCTTCCTCACCTGCTGAACTGGGAAAGTCTCTCAACACCCTCAGGCGCCCGCTGGCCCGCACAGTTGGCCCGTGCCACGTGATGGTTACCATTTGCCACCGGGATTTGTTGCTCACATTCACAAAGATAAGAGACAGCGTCTGAGCATCTCATGGGATGTGACATGAGCTCTGAGTAACTGTCCCCTTACACCGGGACTCAGCTCTTCCCAGGAACAGGGTCCTTCGTACCAACTGCTTTTTATGTCTTGTGACTTGGCTGCGGCATTATCCACTGGCCGTGGCTACTGGTCCTGACCACTGTTCTCCTTACAATAGAGGTAACGTGGGTGGGGACGAGGGTTAGAATAAAATGCTCTTTTCCCAGGTCTCTGTTCACTGTATCACTGTCATCCCGTTGTTCATCCATTCGCTCGAGCGAGCAACAGTAACGTCTCCATTGTGAGGCTTGTTGTTACTGTTTTTGGCATATCAAATAAACCACGGGTAGCTTGCCAGGCCCTGCCATGCGGGTAGGATACTCTCAGTAGCTTGCCGGGCTCTCCGAGAGGGATGGAGGCTTTTGGGGTGGTCTTTAATCAGGTGTTCCCAGCCTACCGAATGTAAGCTTTTGGTCAACTGGCATGTTGTGATGATCTGCACACTGACAAACACGCACCTGCCTGCATCTCTGGGCAGCACCTGGGACATTTGCGGCCTCAGGTTGATCTCCTTGAAGTTGATGGAGTGCACTGGAGGTTGTTGAGCAGCTGGCAGAGCAGGACCCTATCCAGAAGGGTCTGTGCCAGGTCGAACACCTGCGCTGAGTCCCAGGTCACCCGGTGGTTGGCTGACAGCACCCCACAGTGGATGAGCCACTGCGCGCACTGCCATCATGGCTCTATGTCTGATAGCGCTGCGACTCGGCCCGGCTGGGGCAGGTGGCGACACTGTGGCTGCTGTCCTGGTTTCTCCATGCCCCACCGACGCCATTCTGTCCGAATTTTGCAAAACAGCCGGTAATGTCCATCAGGCCTCATGCTTAGAGTTCCACAGGGATCACATGTAGAGCTCCATGCCTGGCATGCTGAGTCATGCATTGTTAAGGTGAGATGGCGAGCCGGGTTAGGGAGAGCGTGAGGGGTTACAGGTGGCATTGGTGCTATCTTGCCTCCAATCAAATATGGTGTGGAAATTATGGAACATGAGTAGGGAGTATCTTATGATGTGTCCTGTGGCCACAAATGTGGCCACCTGGTTTATGAATATGTTCATTCGTATGTGAAGTTCCACCCGAGCATATGGAAAGCAGCCTGGAGCATGGTAGTGGTTGGGTTGTGGAGGTTGGCTGCCGGGGCTGGGTCCATTGGGGCGGGGTGGGCTCTCATCCGCCCCCCCTCTGGGGCACCTCAAGTGAAAACAGCCTGGTGCGGAGTCCGGTGGCATGGTTATGGGAGCCTATTCAAAAGGTCCCTATTCAGAAGTGGAAAATAAAAGAACTAGACCCAGGAATTCTGTGTGGCTTAGAATATGGAAGAGAAGATTTGTATTCCAGGCATTGTTTCTCTTGAGGTGCAGAAGCTTCTTAGTTGAAGATAGTTTCATTTGTTTATCTGTTTCCTCTTGTTTAAGATAGTCCCATTTGGGGCTGGAGCAATAGCACAGCGGGTAGGGCGTTTGCCTTGCACGCGGCCAAACCGGGTTCGATTCCCAGCATCCCATATGGTCCCCTGAGCACCGCCAGGGGTAATTCCTGAGTGCAGAGCCAGGAGTAACCCCTGTGCATCGCCGGGTGTGACCCAAAAAGAAAAAAAAAAGATAGTCCCATTTGTTTATCTTGTGTGATCAATGATGTTTCATCCTTGAGGACACCTTTAGCTTCAATGTCGTAGGGGGTTTTGCTGACCTTTTCTTCAATGTACCTTATGGATTCTGGTCTGATGTTGAGGTCTTTAATCCATTTTGATCTGACTTTTGTGCATGGTGTTAGGTAGAGGTCTGAGCCCATTTTTTCCTGTCCCTCCCTTTCCTTGTCTATCTTCCTTGCTTCCTCTCTTTCTTTTTTATTTGTTTCCATTTGGGGTCACACCTGGCTTACTCCTGGCTCTGCACTCAGGGATCACCCCTAGTGAGGCTTGGGGGACTACATGGGAGGTGATGGGACTCAAACCCAAGTCAGCCATGTGCCAGGCAAGTGGCCTACATGCCCTGGTCCCCCATGCTTCCTGTCTTTCTCCTTTCTCATTCTTTTCTTTCTTTTTCTTCATTTCTTTGGAAGTCGGTTACTGCCCGTGCGAGAGGCATTGGCTCTGCTCCTGAGCTCTATCCCCATCCTAAATTCGTGTCATTGTCCCCATGGCTTATTGTGTGCCACGTGGAAGCAACATTTGCACATACACACTCAGCAGTCACGTGCTAGAGGTCACGTTGTGGGCAGCAGGGGCTGCAAAGGACAGTGCTGATGGTTGGTGCTCACATGCAGGCTGGTGCCGGGGATCAAACTCGGGGCCTCACCCCGCAAGGCAGATCTTCTCCACTGATGCCCAGATCTCCACTCCCCCAAATCTGTGTCTTGGCGCTGCCCACCAACCTGCAAACACACGTGTATTCCTTTCCTGCTCAGGAGGCACCTGTCACATGGGATGTATCTTGTTGTCTCTTGGCACCTAATTCCTTGCAATTCTCACTGCTGTTCTTCTGGAAATTATTTTTTCATTTTGGGTCACACCCGGCGATACACAGGGGTTACTCCTGACTCATGCACTCAGGAATTAACTCCTGGCGGTGCTTGGGGACCATATGGGATGCTGGGAATCGAACCCGGGTCGACCGCGTGCAAGGCAAATGCCCTACCTGCTGTGCTATTGCTCCAGCCCTTTTTTTTTTTTATCATTTGTTCTGCCCTCCATGCTCTCATTCTCCTCTAAAGCCCTTTGTCTTTTTTTTTTGGGGGGGGGGTGGGTGGAGGGAGGGTGCATCGACTATATCTGGCTTCATAAATCTTTACTTATCAGTTGCGTGAGTTTTGGCTGAGAGCTTGATGTGTCGCTTCACCATCCATGAGTTCAAGACCGCTGAGCTCTTTTCCAGAGAGAAATGTTGTCTGGCCGCTGCAGACGTCTTTCTGAAATGCTGTGTGCTTTTGTTTCTTTCAGAGACTTGAAGATAGAAAATTTGCTGCTAGATGAAGACAACAATATCAAGCTGATTGGTATGGCTATTTTCTTCTTCTTCTTCTTTTTAAAGTACGGCGAGCCTTTCATTGTTGTCCCTTCTCAGCTCTTTCTGTCTGGCTTCATCTGGGATTCATCTAGGGTCTATTTCTAATTCCTGGGCCACCTGCTGGAATGAGCTCTTTTTTACTACCAATATTTCATCATGGTATTGAAAATGAGAGTGAATTTTAATACTAATTGAAGCATCATTAGGAAGGTAAAGAGACTATTTAGTGGCCATAAAGGGAATGCCACAGTGACGACTGGGGATTTGGGGGGAAACTGCACTTTGGATCTTTCAAATTTGGCCCCTCCACAAAGTCAGACTGAACTGAGCATTTGTAGGGTTTCTTGAATTTGAATTAGCCGTCATTTTTTTTTTCTTTTTGGGTCACACCTGGTGATGCACAGGAGTTACTCCTGACTCATGCACTCAGAAATTACTCCTGGTGGTGCTCAGGGGACCATATAGGATGCTGGGAATCGAACCGGGATCGGCCGCGTGCAAGGCAAATGCCCTACCTGCTGTGCTATTGCTCCAGCCCCCAGCTGTCAAAATTCTTGAAAAGAGGGAAGACAGTTTCATTCGGAAATGCTACCCCTGGCTCAGTCCTGTCAGATTCTGCTTTTCAGTGACCTGTCAAGGCCTTGACATGACTATTGTTTAATTTTTCTTTTCTTCGGGTTTTGAGCTGCACCCGGTGTATCTCCTCAGGGCTTCCTCCTGGCTCTGTGCTCCGGCATCACTCCTGGCTGTGCTCGGGGGAACCATACGTGGTTCTGGGGATCCAGCTGGGGTTGGCCACGTGCAAAGCAAGTGCCCTCTACACCAAATGGACGCTCCAGCCCCTGGCCTCTCTTTTGAGTAGGACCTTTAGTAGAACCTTCCTTGAAACTTTTTCTCAGAAAGTGGTGCGGAGGCAGAGAGGGCAGACATGTCCCTCCCACCCGAAGTGCTCCTAGAGTTAAGTCACGATTAGCTCATAACTGAGGGTCTTAGGGGACTCCCATCGTGCTTACTGATTTCCTGAGGAGAATGCCCAGAGGGGGGCCCTAGGCTTGTTCTTGGCAAAAATCCCAGGGCATCCTTTTCACGCCCTGATGTTAGACATCGCCCACTTTTATTCTTCTCCTTTCTTGCCCTACTTTAAATGCAAGGTACTTTCTTCCACCCCAGTGGCCAGAAAGAAACTTGCACAGGGGGTTGGCGGGTGGGGGGTGGGTCGAGAAAAAGCCATAAAACCCAGTGAATTGAGCTCAAGGACCCAAGAAGGAAATTTTGCTTGGCAGATGCGGAAGGCAACTTAAACCGTGCATCTCAGTGCACCCAATCACAGGCTCAGGGCTGTGGGGAGTCTCCTGGCTGGGTGGTCACATGCACCCCGACAGTTGTGATGAGCAGACTCACTGTCACTGTCACTGTCATCCCGTGGCTCATCGATTTGCTCGAGCGGGCACCAGTAACATCTCCATGGTGAGACTTGTTGGTACTGTTTTTAGCATATGGAATACGCCACGGGGAGCTTGCCAGGCTCTGCCGTGTGGGTGGGGGATACTCTTAGTAGCTTGCCGGGCTCTCTGAGAGGGACGGAGGAATCGAACCCGGGTCAGCTGCGTGCAAGGCAAATGCCCTACCTGCTGTGCTCTCGTTCCAGCCGTGAGCAGACTCAGTATTAGAAGATGAGCAATGAAGAGGAAACCAGGTTTTCTCCCTGAAGGATTCTCAGGGGTGTATTTGTAGCACATTCTAGGACGATTTGAAGGATTTGGAGAAAAAAAAAATCTCACTGTGTCCTGTAGTCGGTCCAGACACAGACAGGTTCATCTGGCTGTGGAAGACCTACAGCATGTCCTTCTGGGCTTTTGTTTCTGGGTCATCAGACAGAGGCGTGTCCTGATCGGCGGGTCAGGGGCCAGGGGTTGGGGGAGGCATGGAGGAAAGGAGTTTGTTTGTTTGAGGCTCCCTGGCCCATGAGCCCACCTGTAACTTGTCTTTTGAGACAGAAACTGGGGCAAGAATTGGCCCCGGGGCTGCGGAGACCTGTAAGACACCAGCAGAGCGAGGACTGTTGGCAGCTTCGTCAGAGTCGGACAAAGTGTCCCCGTTCCTGAGCTGCCAGAAAGTCCCTAATTTCTATTTTTTGTTTATTTGGTCTTGATCTTGTTGTTGTTGTTTTTATTGAGTCACCGTGAGATGCAGTTACAAAGCTTTCATGTTTGAGCTTCAGCCATACAAAGATCGAACACCCATCCCTCCACCAGGGCACACTTTTCATCACCAATGTCCCCAGTATCCCCCACACCCCACCCCACCCCATCGCAGTCCTCCCCCTGCCTCTATAGCAGACAATTTCCCCAATACTCTCTGCTTTGGGCATTATAGTTTGCTTGAATTTTCCCACCACCCTTCAAGGCTGCCTATCAGGGGCAGATGCTAGATAATATATTTTCTATTGCTCACTTTGAATGGGCTGGAGCGATAGCACAGTGGTTGGGCATTCGCCTTTCATGTGGCCGACCCGTGTTCGATTCCTCCGCCCCTCTGGGAGAGCCCGGCAAGTGAGTACAGAGCCCGCACAGCAGAGCCTGGCAAGCTACCCGTGCATATTGGATGTGCCAAAAGCAGTAACAATAAGCCTCTCAATGAGACGTTACTGGTGCCCGCTCGAGCAAATCGATGAGCCACGGGATGACAGTGACAGTGACAGTGACACTTTGAATATGATGAGAGGTCCAGCCCCGCGCTTTTGGGATTCTAAGATTGTAAATGGTTGGGGTCCAGAGATATCTCTGTAGGGCAATAGTTCGTTTTGGGATTCAGTTGAGAACCTCTGAGCCAGAGGTTTTGATGCGCTAAAATGACGCCCGAAGGCAGATTTTGGGCACGACAGCCTGGGTCCAGAGTGGGTGGGGAGCCGGGGAGGGACAGCCCAACTCCTCCTTGCTTGTGGAAGCTCGTGGTGGCCAGGGCTTTCTCTGGAGCTGGCAGGAGAGTGCACCTGCTCCACCTGAGGTGCCCCCGTGAAACTGGCTCAGTCCGGGGCTCAGCGAGATCTCTGGAGATGTGGTGTCTTCCGGACTCCCTGCTGTGTCTCTCTCCTAACTCATGTGGCCTCCTGCCCCTTTTCACGGGGAGGGGAAAAGACACCCCAAACCCCCAAATCAATTTGCCCCCTGGCCCTGCAAATATAACTTCTTCGAACAGCCAAATAGAAAGAGACTTTCTTTTTTTTTTTTTTTTCTTTTTGGGTCACACCCAGTGATGCTTAGGGGTTACTCCTGGCTTTGCACTCAGGAATTACTCCTGGCAGTGCTCGGGGGACATATGGGATGCTGGGAATCAAACCTGGGTTGGCCACGTGCAAGGCAAAGGTATTACCGGCTGTGCTATTGCTCCAGCCCCAGAAAGAGGCTTTCAAGGGCACTTGAGGCGACTCCTAACCTTCTGGGTTCTTCCAGAGTGCCCATCCAGCGCTGGAAGGCCATACCAACCACTTTGGGAAGCACTGGGCTATATATACTTAGGCTGCTGCGTTTAGCCAGGTGCATGCCAAGGCATTGTTCTGTGACCTGGCGCCTTCTAGAAGCTTCTCGGCTTGATTTCTCTTCTCTCTGCTGAAGTGGTAGCCATAGACGACCACGCATGCACCCACACGTGGACTAAGGAGTGTGCAGTGTGGAAGAACATGGACCTCTGCATGGGTCCGATGTGTGTGCAGGGGCTGGAGAGCTAATAAAGTGTGTGTGTGTGTGTGTGTGTGTGTGTGTTTGTGTGTGTGTGTGTGTGTGTGTGTGTGTGTGTGCGGGGCATTGGGGAGGGAGTGTTTCTTCTCTGCATGATCCCCTAAGCATTGCCAGGAGGACCCCTGAGCACAGAAGCCTTTGGAAGAGGAGTTTCTGCAGAGTGGAAGCGCTTCCAAGTGGCTGCCTCCCACACTGTCCCAATAGCCAAACAAACGTCAGGGGCCTGTACCAATGGGCTACAGCAGCCAGCATACCCCAGTGTGCACTCACGGTTTCCTTGGAGGTGAGGCCTGCATGGCTTTGGCCCCTCGGCACCTTCTCAAATGCCTGAGTCAGCAGCTCTCCACTGGGCAAGGCTGGGCTCAAAAGCTCGAGAGCCTTTCAACTCATCCGGACAAAAGGCTGGGTCAGATCCACGCCCCCCGCCTCCCCACCCGCCCCTTCTCCCCTAGCTACAAAAACTGCTGGCAAGGGGATTTTGATCATAGGTTTTCCATCCACCAGAACCTCTCGGGGTGCCCTGACCCCCCTGAAAACCAGCAAGTCCCTCCACCCTGGTGATAGAGCCATCCCACTGCTGAGGGGTTCGGGGAAGAACGTTTTGCATGGTTTTTCCTTCAGGCTGGAGGGAAGCCCTCCAGGGTAGGTTTTCAGGCCCCTCGGCCAGACGGTTGGAGCAACTGTCCTTTTGCAGCATCAAAGTCCATTGAGTCTTTTCTTCAAAGGTTTTGCCTCCTTGTTTTTTAGAAGCCCGATGATCGAAGTTACCATCGTCTCTTTCATGGTTTTCTTTTCCTTGTAATAATTTGATTTGGATAACTTCACGTAAGCCGGGTAAGCCTCGTTTCAAGTGAACTAGACTGAACGGGGAGCGAAAGTTGATTTAATCAGGATGATTTTTGCCGCTTCCCCTCCATCAAAAACAACCCCCCCCAAAAAAAAAAACCCCAAAAAAACACCCTAGTCTGACGCGAGTGCTACAGCTCATTATCAACTTAAAATAGAAGAGCCACAAGCTTAGAACTGGCCTGGCACTTCCGTTCTCTGAAACTGCATGTACCTGAGCAGAGTCTCACGATCCATTTTGCAGAAAAGTGGAGGTTGTGGGGGAGAGAGAAAGGGCTTCAGAGTAATGAGGCCGACCCGGTGACATTTCCTGGGAGGCGACTTCTCATTTCACATTTCTAATTATAGGCACATGTGTAAAAGTCTAATAATTATCATCGTGAACGTGAAACGTGCTGATTATTTCTCTGAGATATATTTTAAATTAAACCCTTTGGGCTAGGTCAACAGAAGTCGCTTGAAAATACGGCTGAGCCCCTCCCTGCCCCAAATCTACTGCTAGTCGGTCTGGAAGTTGTGCTGAAGCCGACCACAGCTTCTTGTTCCCCAGACTTGAAGGTGGGGGGAACCCAGGGAAGGAGGGAGAGAAGAAAAAAGGAAACTCACAGAATCAAGAAGACCGCACAGTTCCAATAACTGTGTCTGTGGGCTCCAGGCCCAGGGAGCCCTACAGTGTGGTTTCACCCACAAACCCCGAAGCCTCCGAAGGAACACCAGTGGGGTGGGACCTCGTCCAGGACCTATGGCGTGAGAACCAGAAGTGCTGGTGGTGTCAATCCCATTCCGAGTTACAGGACTGACTGATGTCCTGATTCTCACTGGGCCCAGGAAAGTGAGTTTTCCCTGCCTCAGGCCCGCAGCGGATTGGAGGATGTTGGCCCGTGTGGAGGAAGTGGCCTAGCCCGACATTCAAACGGCGTTCTCTGGGCCCTTAAATAGAAGCCCCCTGCTACACCAGGGACGAGGGGGATGCCCTGGGGGTTCAGGGGTGTCACTCCCAGAGGACATTGGCCTATTTATGTGAGCCCGAGTGTTCAGTACTCTGAGCCAGTGGTAATGGGGGGGGGCTTCAGGACCATAGCTGGCGGTGCTTAGGAGAGTGTGGGGTCCAGGGGCTGGACCCAGAGACCCCTGGGGCCCCCGCCTGTGGGAGAGAGCAGAGAGCAGTGTCCTAGGCTGTCTGCTGGCCCTGCTGCCACAGTCCTGGGTTTCAGTCATGGTGACCCTGTGTTCTGGGGAATCTGTACTGATGGGCCTTCCACCTTTCCCCCTGAGCTTCCCCGCACCCCCCCCCCCCAATAAAACCATCTTGAGTGACATCCAGAGAGATAATACAGTGGGTAAGGCGCTTGCTTTGCACATGGTTGACCCCAGGCACTACATATGGTGATGGTGTCCTGAGCCCAGCCAGGAGTGCTCCCTAACAGGTGTAGCCCAAAAGCCAAAAGCAAAATAATAATAATAATAATAATAATAATAATAATAATTTTATTTTTCAAATTTTCTTGAGTGGTTGGAGAGACAGTACAGGGGTGAAGGTGCTTGCATTGCCCATGGCTGACCCAGATGTGATTCCTGGAACCCCGGTATGGTCCCCCAAGCACGGCCAGGTGTTACCCCTGGGCACCACCAGGTGTGGCCCCCAAATAAAACAAACTAGAGTCTTGAGGGACTGAGATTACCACAGTGGTGAACAACCAGCCAAAATTTTTCTTTTTCTTGTTTTTTTGGCTTATTTGGTTTTTGTTAGGGCTGGAACGATAGTACAGCGGGTAGGGCGTTTGCCTTGCATACAACCAACCCGGGTTCAATTCCTCTGTCCCTCTCAGAGAGCCCGGCAAGCTACTGAGAATATCCCGCCCACACAGCAGAGCCTGGCAAGCTCCCCGTGGTATATTCGGTATGCCAAAAACAGTAACAACAAGTCTCACAATGGAGATGTTACTGGTACCCACTCGAGCAGATTGATGAGCAACGGGATGACAGTGACAGTGACAATTTTTTGTTTGGGGGTGGGAGAGATGGGAGAACAAGTAGGTTGAGCCACACCTAACGGGGCTCAGGGCTTGCTTCTGGCTCTCTGCTGAAGGGTCACTCCTGGCAGGACTCAGGGGACCATATAGAGTGCCAGGGATCAAACCTGGGTCGACCGCATACAAGGCAAGTTTACTGTCTCTCCAGTCCTGGGACTTTTCTTCTTTTTTTGTTTTTTGTTTTTGTTTTTTTTTAAAATTTTTAAAATTTTATTGAATCACCGTAAGATAATTACAAGCTTTCATGTTTGGGTTACAATCTCAGATATTTTCAGGGCTGAAGAGATAATACAGCAGATAGGGCATTTGCCTTGCGCGTGGCTGACCCAGGTTTGATCCTCAGCACCCCTTATGGTTCCCCGAACACCACCAGGAGTAATTTTTTTTTCTTTTTTGGGTCACAACTGGCATTGCACAGGGGTTACTCCTGGCTCTCCACTCAGGAATGACTCCTGGCGGTGCTCAGGGGACCATATGGGATGCTGGGAATCGAACCTGGGTCGGTTGCATGCAAGGCAAACGCCCTACCCGCCGTGCTATCGCTCCAGCCCCCATCCAGGAGTAATTTTTGAGTGCAGAGCCAGGACTAACCCCTGAGCATTGTTACTGGTTTGTGGCCCCTCCACAAACCAAACCTAAACAAATATTCTCCACTCCTTCTTTAGTGCCACTGCGGACAGGGTCCAGGAGAATTTCAAACAGGGGCGCAGAGGCAGGGAAGGGGGAGTCTTTCAAACAGAGAGCTCGTCCTCGAGCAGGATTTGAGGCGTCTCTGCTTCCTGGTGACCCGCTGGGGAGGCCATTTGGTGCTGGCTGGACAGAAAAGGAGTAGGGGGTGGGGGCAGCCAGCAAGGATGGGGGTGAGAGGGGAGGAGAGCAAAGGAAGAGAGGGTTGGCTGGCCAATCCCCACAGGAGCTGCCAGGCCTACTTTGGAGAGCAGGGGTGAGTCCTCAGAGTTACCGGAGCAGCGTCCTGATACAGCTCTGTTTAGGAAATGTTTTCCTTCTGCAGCGTCACGCGCTGCCGTGGGGAGAATTCCCAGCGGTGCTGAGGGATGCCCGTGTGGGTATTGCTCTAGGAGTTGGTGTCTCTCATCCCTTGCCCTGTCTCTCTCCTTCCTGGAGTTGCTCAGCGCAGTGGTCCTGCCGCGGGCAGGTGGAAACAGGTCCCAGCCAGGCAGAAACCCGGGCGGGGGAGTCGTCTCAGACACAGCCCCTTTGCTCACACGCCCTGCAGGCTGGGACTCTTAAGTTTGGGGCTGAGAACCATAATATTTATACTGAAGTTCAAAGGGACAGCCGGGATCTTCATTCTGATCCCCTGAGATTGAGGCCGGCTATCAGATGAGGACAGGGCCCTAACAGCTCTCTAATTACCTGTCAGCCTCACTATCTTTCAGATCGTAAAGTAAACACAGCACACTGAGGCTTAATGGACCCAGGTAGCTGGCGGGGAAGGAGGAGGAGGAGGAGGAAAAGGAGGAGGAAGAGGAGGAGGAGGGTGAAGAGGAGGAGGAAGAGGAGGAGGGTGGGGAGGAGGATGGGGAGGAGGAGGGAGGTTTTTATCTCCTCTTCCCAGGAGGAGGAGTTGGAGGAGGAGGAGGAGGAGGAAGCAGAGGAGAGGGGTGGAGGATGAGGGATTTTCCCTCCTCTTCCCTGGAGCCTTGATCTGCCAGGAACAAAGCAGTTATGGGGTAGGAGGTCTCCTCCTCCTTGCTGTCTTCCTGGGGTTACTTTTCCCAGCCAACATTCATCTTCGTGGTCTCAGTTATTGTGTGTGTGTGTGTGTGTGTGTGTGTGTGTGTGTGTTCCCTCCCCCCTCACATCACCATATGCTACCACGTGCACTGGAAGAATCGTTTAAGAGGCTCGTGTGCAATAAAAACATGTGGCTGGAAAAGTGAAGTGGACGCGGAGGGTTTGGTGTCACCCGGGGTGATGCAGACACTGGCCAGGAAAAAAAAAAAAGTCAGTCTCCTGGCCACCCTGCAGACGCCTGAAGGTTCGTTTCTGAGATGCTCGAAAGTCCTAGAAAGCGTCGCTGCACGCCTTTTCTCCTGGATGACTCATCGCTAGGATGAAAATATGTTTTGATTCAACATACTTGTAGCTCTGGTTGCATTTTTCCAGGGAGGTCTGTGGGGAAAATGTGGCGGGGGTGAGAGGGGTGGGTTGGGGTGAGGAGGAACCACCCCCCCTCCTCTGCCCACACACACCCCTTTTTTCTATCTGGAGCCTCCTGAGTTATAGAGTTTCCAACTGTTGCTTTTCCTTTAGGACTCTCAGTGATGTATTAGCCTGAGTGAACGTTTCCTTTCCTGCTGCCATTACCCCCTCACCCCCCCCCACCCAAAAAGGGGAAAATACCTAACCAAACAAAAAATAACCCTTGGGGCTGGAGCGATAGCACAGGTGGGGCGTTTGCCTTGCACGTGGCCAAGCCGGGTTCGATTCCAAGCATCCCATACGGTCCCCAGAGCACCGCCAGGAGTAATTCCTGAGAGCAGAGCCAGGAGTAACCCGTGTGCATCACAGGGTGTGACCCCACCCTTAAAAAAAAGACAACAACAACAACAAAAATACCCAAGCAATCCTCTTTCCTTCACGTGAGTTTCTAACCCAGAGTCCTGTTTGTCTTCCTCCCCTCATAGACTTTGGCTTGAGCAACTGTGCAGGGATCCTGGGCCACTCGGACCCGTTCAGCACGCAGTGTGGCAGCCCCGCCTATGCCGCCCCCGAACTCCTGGCCAGGAAGAAATACGGCCCCAAAATCGACGTCTGGTCCATGTGAGTTCTCGAGCAGAAGGGGGAGGTGAGGGGGGAGCTCTGTGTGTGTGTGTGTGTGTGTGTGTGTGTGTGTGTGTGTGTGTGTGTGAGTGAGTGTGTGAGTGTGTGAGTGTATGTGTGAGTGTGTGTGTGAGTGTGTGGGTGTGAGAGTGTGTGTATGTATGTGTGTGTGTGAGTGTGTGGGTGTGTGTGGGTGTGAGTGTGTGGGTGTGGGTGCGGGTGTGTTGGTGAGTGTGGGATCCCCTCTACCCATCTTTCTACCAGAGTGAGGAAATCACTGGAGAATTTGCTGTTTGCACTCTGTGCTGGCCCCCGGGGCGTCTGTTCAGAGGGTCTCCGGGAGGA
Organism: Sorex araneus; assembly: GCF_027595985.1. Lineage (NCBI taxonomy): Eukaryota > Metazoa > Chordata > Mammalia > Eulipotyphla > Soricidae > Sorex > Sorex araneus. The sequence goes on from NC_073303.1 coordinate 195,980,157, forward strand.
AGCACCTCTTTCTATTCCTTGCGTGCCTTTTCTTTTTTAATATTTATTTATTTATTTTGTTTTTGGGGTCACATCCAGGGATGCTCAGGGCTTACTCCTGGCTCTGCACTCAGGAATTACTTCTGGCGGTGTGTGGAGGACCATATGGGATGGTGGAGATTGAACCCAGGTAGACTGCGTGCAAGGCAAACAATCTCCCCGCTGTACTTTCGCTCCCACCCCTCCTTGCGTATTTTCTGCCACAGTTTGTCACGGAGGCTTTTCCCCCTAGAGCTACAAGAGGGAAGAAAACCGAGCCTGTCCAGCCCTGGGGGTCCAGCCCTGGGGGAGCTGACGCTCTAACTGCAGGAATCACATGCCCCTCCCCTCACCCCCTGCGTGCAAACCTCCCCCAGGGCTGAGAGAGCTGTAAGGAAAGGATCAAGGCACATACCAAGCAGGACCGAGCTCAGGGGCCCAGCTGAGCATCGCTGGGTACAGACCTGGAGGCTCTCACTGCCCTCAGCCCCCTCCGACCTGGACGCGCACCCAAGTAGCCCGGTGGGCTAAGAATTGCCCTGTTCACTGACCAGCTGTGGCCACCATCCTTGAAATGACCGAGACATCTAGGCAGAGGGATGCGGAGGGGGCTGGAGGGTACCAGGACACAGCCGACTTCCACCTGCCTCTAGGCAGGGCAGAGCCCCTGGTGAGTGACAGGAAGTAGTTGTGTGACCAAAGGTCGCCTCTCGCAGCCTCACTGCATTTTATTTTTTCCAGGAAGGGGATCATGCCGCCAGAGGTGTCGGGAAAGGGACAATCTCCGAAATGAGACAGGGCCCAGGAGATGCCAAAGGGGTTAGGTGCTTACCTGACCCCAGTTTGATCCCTGGCACTGCTTAGGGTCCCCCCCCCCCCCCCGCCGCCCCAGACACCGGTGGGAATGATTCCTGAGCACAGAGCCAGGAGTAAGCCCTGAGCACCGCGGAGCGGGGACAAAATCCCAAAAGAGAGAAAAAGAAAAGAGAGAGGGAGAAAGAGAAAGAGGAAGAGGAAGAGGAAGAGGAAGAGGAAGAGAAGGAGAAGAAGGAGAAGGAGAAGGAGAAGGAGAAGGAGAAGGAGAAAGAGAAAGACCAGCTAACAAGTGAGGGAGCCGGAGGCCCCCCCTGAGAGGCTGGCGGAGGTCGAGCCCCAGTTCCAGGAACCAAAGCTGCCACCCCTCCCCCACCAGCCTCTGCCCCTCTTTTCTCCTTTCTCACGATCCGCGTCTCCCGGGAGCCGCTGTGTGTTGGCTGACTCCCCGGAACCTTCCCCGGGCAGGGGTTCACGTGACTGGCGCCTATTCACAGGGAACCCATCAATTAGGCTCTTTGTAGAAGCTGTTGCTAGAGCGAGCCAGGCAGAAGGAGGCCGGTGCGATCTGCCGCTGGCTTAGCACTTAGCACCCTGTGTGTCCAGTTGGCAAATATTTATGGGGCCCTGGGCTGCGTTGGAGCACTTGTACGGAGTACAAGGAGGGCAGGAGCATCTCTGCTGGTGAACCACCCCTGCTCCTTCTAGGGGGGTCATTGTTGTATGTGTGTTGGGGGGGTGGACATACACAGCGGGACTCAGGGGATACTCTGGCAGTGCTCGGACACATGATTCCATGACCCACCTGGGCCTCCTGTTTGCAGAGTGAGGATTCAGCCCATCAAGTCATCTCTTGGGCCCCTGTCATCCATGGTCCCCCTCTCCAGCCGAATGACAGCAGTGCTCCTAGGGTTTGGCTCACCTTCACCCATCTTCTCCACCTGACAACCCCTCAAGGGAACGCCCCTGCGATCCCACTTTACAGATGAGGAAACTGAGGCACAGAGAGCCTGCGGCATTTGTCCCGGTACACCACTGAAGCCAAGATTTGACTTCTCACCTCTGAGTCTCAGTTGCCACCCGTGGTGGCCTCTGCTCTGTGTGCTCGTTCTTGCAAAGGGTGGACGGTTCAGTGGGGGGCAGACAGATCATTTATTTAAAAACTAGAAGCCCAGTAGCAGAGCTGCAAGGGAAGGAGTGGCAGGTTGCAGGGATGGGGATGCGAGCCAAAAAGGCTGATCTGAAGAAAAGCCGTCAGCTGAGGGAAGAGGCAGGAAGGGGCCTGAGGCAAAAAGAACCAGAAATGTGAAGACGACCGGGGTCTGGGCACGGAGATGGGCGTTTGGGTTTACCCATCTGGGTAGTGAGAGATCACTGAGAAACTAAAGCAGGTGGGCAGCAAAATGTGACGGGTTAAACTGTCCCCCCCAGCCCCACCCCCCTGCAAAGATATGTAAGAATCCTAACCCCAGCTCCTCTGCACAGGACATCTGAAAACACTTTCTAGAAAGTCTGATTTGTTTGAAGCACCATGATTCACAATACTGTTTGCTTGCGATATTGTTTTACGCACAGAACTCTTGGAGAAGATTTTTAGAGAGGTAATGAGGTAAAATGAGGGCATAAAATTAGGTGATTGGTGTCCTTATAAAATGGGGACATTTGGACCCAGAGGGATACAGGGAGTAGGGTCACGTGAATGAGGAAGACAATCAAAGTGGCACTTTTTTTTTTTTTTCACTTTCCAAGCAATGCTCAGGAGGCCTGCCCACCTCCTGGAGATATTACCCACCCAGCTCAATGTCACCTGCCATGCTAGGGGGATTACCCAGGTCACCCCTCCAGTACTTTGGGGTCTCCAGGACCATACCCAGCAAAGCTCAGGGGACCCTGGATTGGCTGCATGCAAAGCATGGACCTTTTTTCTTTGCAGGGACCTGGCGGGTGCTGGGCAGGGTTGGGGTAAGAGGAGGCCACACTTAGCAGTTCTCAGGACTTACTCTTGGCTCTGTGCTCAGGGATACTCCTAGCCAGCTCAGGGAACCATATGGGATGCCAGGGATTGACCCCAGGTCAGCCGCATGCCAGGCAAACGCCCTGCTCACTGCTATTGCCTTTTCTCTCCAAGAGATGTGCTTTGCCTGTCACTCACGGGCCCCACAGTGATACTTCGATAGGCCAAAGATCACCAGCAAACTACCTGCATCTGGGGGACAGCCTGGAACATTGTCCCTCACCAAAACCAGGAGGAAGCAATGCCTGGCCGGGTTGTGGCTCACCAGTGAAGCGCAGGAGACCTGGGTGTGATCCCTGGCACAAAGGAAGGAAAGGAAGAGAAACGGAAACGGGACAGGGAAGGACCCCACTGAGACATTCATCCCGGGAAAGAAAGAAAAGGGAAGGAAGGAAGGAAGAAAAGAAGGGGAGAGGGATGAAGTGTGAGGGAGAGTGAATAGAGACAGAGAGACAGAGAAAGAGAGAATGAGAGAAAGACAGAGAGAGGATGAGAGAGTGAGAGACAGAGACAAGGAAAGAGAATCAGAGACAGAGACAGAGAGAAAGATGAGAGAGACTGAGACAGAGAGACAGACAGACAGAAGGACAAACAGAGCTCACTGACACTTTCATCTAGGTTTGCCGCCTCTGGGCCTTTGAGAGAATCCGTTTCTGTTGTCAACACGGCAGCTTTCGAGAATCATTTTCTTTCCCAGGAAGCAGGAAACGGTTTCTTCACTGATTCGAGTTCACTAACAGACTGTGAATTTGCTCGCTGAACCCCTTTCTGATCCCCCCTTGCACTCCAGAATTCCTGGCGAGGGGAAGAGACAAAGACTCAGATTCCGAGGAACAATAAACAACCCAGTTTGTGTAGCGCGGGTACAGGCTCAGCCTACGATTCAGGCCACATTTATACAGGCAAACCCTCCCCCGCCCGGGCTTGGGGAATGGTCGGTGCTTGTGGCTGGAAAGGGGTTAGGGCAGAGTCACAGATGACAAGGTGATGTAGTACACACACATGCCAGAGTGATTTAGGACACAGATAGGGTAAAAGCAGGGCCAGGACGCAGGCTTCCTCTGATAGCGGTATTGGGCAAAGAATCCAGGACAGGAACCAGGCCTCTCCCTTCATTAAAACGGGTCCTGGCCTCATAAATCGGCAGCAGGAATCAGGCTTCCCTGACAGTTCAAAAAGTGCTGAAATCTCAGAGAAGTCAAAAGCAAACCAACGGGTGAAAAGTCAACACAGCAGCTTCCGATAACCGTTTTCCTTCCCAGGACGCATGAAACGTTTCCTTGACTAAATCGACTTGGCTAATGGACACGTGAATTTGCTCGTGAACTCCTTCCTGAGCCTCCCCTTCCATTCTGCCGGTGCCCCAATGGAAGCAACCCCAAAGGGTCTGATCAAAACTCAGCTCCTTGGGGCTAGAGCAATAACACGGCGGGTAGGGCGTTTGCCTTGCACACAGCTAACCCAGGTTCAATAACCAGCATCCCATATGGTCCCCTGAGCTCCACGAGGGGTGATTCCTGAGTGCAGAGCCAGGAGGAACCCCTGTGCATCGCCGGGTGTGACCCAAACAGCAAAAAAAAAAAAAAAAAAAAAAAAAAAAACAACCCACACACACAGCTCAGCTCCTAGACTGTCAACACAAGGCGGGACGATCCTGGCTGCGTTGAAAGCCAGAAAGAAAAGTGGATGAAGGGGCTGGAAATACAGCACAAAACCTGCAGAATTTTGTTCTCATGATTGTGGAAGAGTTCCTTGGCATGAGAGAGTGATAGAGACAGAGAGAGCAAGAGACAGGTGTTTGCTCTTCTCATTGGGCAAAGCAGGTCACATGATCCAGGGTATCTAAAGAAGAGATTTTTTTTGACCCGGATACATTTTTATTTCATCCGCCCTTTGATGGGCTTTGGCAAGGAATTTGCCCCTCCCTGCGACCCTTCTGATGGACTTGCCTGCTGTGATGGATCCATCTGGTTTGGATTGTTCCCTGAATATTTGTCTGGCCCAGTTTTCACATCAGTTGATCTATTTGCACTATACTGGTACTGGTCTTGGTCTTGGTATTTGGAAGCTATGGGGCGTTCGGGAAGTCTCGTGACTGGAACTCCCACCGTGACACTTGTGCCCCTATAGGAAAAGACTTTCGAGAGCTGATTTGCTCTCTCCAGCAGGTGGTGGGGGGCACAGGTCACGTGACCGAATGCCAGCCAGGAAGAGGTCCGTGGGACCCGAGACTTCCACTCTGAGGAAATACCCGCCTGGGTGTGAGGCCATGGCGTCTGTGTGACGCCTACCTGGACTGAGTTAGATGCCGGCTTCCCCGCCCCTCCTGCTTGTTAACGGTTAGAGCCCCATCACCCAGACCCAGTGAAGCACCGCACCTGGGTCAAGCAGAGAGGCGTCCGTTTTAGATCTGTTCCCGAGGGACAGGGTGGGCTTTGCCAGAGGAGAGGCGGAGGGGAGCATTCCAGGCAGAGGAACAGCCTAGGCGAAGGCAGGAGGTGTGAAAACCCCCGTCACTGTTGCTATCAATTGAGCAGGAAACATAAAACTTGAGAGCTTTCCTGAAGAGATTCCTCTGCTATGGCTTGGGCTGTGTTATGTCTGAGAGACGGATTTGCTCGATGTTTAGTGCCCACCATCGCTGGCAGAACTGGAGGACCCAAAGAAAACTTGATTTTTAAAGGCTGTTGAAAAGGGAGTGATACTAGAACCAGCTTGCTCCCAGGGGTCCACACTGCGATGATGAAGCAATCCCCTTGTAGGGCTCTGAGGCGGCAGCAAAATAGAGTTCACTTCCAATGTCAAGAGCAAGCCTCCCCCTCCTATAGGTTTGGGAACTTTGATGGATGAACATCAAAGAGGCCTCCCTCTGGGACCCCTGAGACTGATTTAGGAGGGAAGTGAGATTATTCCAGGGAATGTTAGTGAAACAGAACTTTGCTCCACAAATGAGGTGTCCAAGACCCTCTAGTGGTCCTGGAATTGGCATTGTAAATGGAAAAGGGGCATTCTATTGCTGGGAGCGTGGGAAGGATTCCAATATTTTCTAGGATAGTTTTCAGCTACGGACCATACATGGGTATTTTTGAAATCATCCACTTTTCTAATCCAGATGATTATGATCACTTTGAGATTTCAAGCAAGATGTATGTACTTGAGATTAATTTTTTTTTTGGTGTGAGATTTTATTTAAACAGTCTGGTTAACAAAGTTTTTATGACAGTCGTTTCAGATAATCAGTGTTCCAACACCAATTCAACCACCACCAATGGGACCTTCCCTCCACCAGTGCCTTGAGTTTCCCACCCAGCCTCCAGCCTCGTGCTCCCTTAGGAGTCACAAAATAACTGACTTTCTATTGCTTGTTACAACACAGGTCTGTAATGGTGTCACTGAAGCCAGGGCCTGAGGACTTACTGAACTGTTAGGTGCGAGTTGAGCTTTCCCTACTGTTGTTCTCACTCATTGAGCTCAGTGGGCTTCTCTGAAACTTTCCCATCTGATTTTCTTTTCAAAAAACTTAAATTTTTTTTATTTTATAAGTTAGTTCACAATATTTTATTACATTTAATATTCAAACACCTATCCCACCACCATTACACCTTCCCACCACCAAATTCAGGATGTTTCCATCCTAAGCCCCAATCCCTGCCCCAAAACACAACTGAAATCATCATCATCATCATCATCATCATCATCATCATCATCATCATCATCATCATCATATTGGTTGTCGAATTTCTCGTGAGATCTCAGTAATGTCTCCATTCGTCCTAGCCCTGAGATTTTACAAGCCTCTCTTTACTCGTTCTTTCCAGTGGTTCCTCATTGGAGGCTCCTTCAGGGTCAGGGGAATGAGACCCACCATTGTTACTGGTTTTGGCATATGAACATGCCACGGGGAATTTACCAGGCTCTCCTGGCAGGAACATGTGGGCAGGAAACTAGGGCAGAGGAAGAACTAGGCTATAAGATGTCGCTTCCAGGAGCTTGGTTTTATAGTCTCTGGATGTTGGCCGTTGGTGGGATTTCCCCCATACTCTTTCTCTACTTTGGAGCATTATGGTTTGCAATACAGATACTGAGAGGCCATCATGTTTGGTCCTTTACCTACTTTCAGCACACATCTCCCATCCCAAACGATCCCTCCAACCATCATTGACTTAGTGATCCCTTCTCTATCCCAGCTGCCTTCTCCTCCAGCTCATGAGGCAGGCTTCCAACTATGGAGCAATATTCCTGGCCCTTGTGTTTACTGTCCTTGCTTGTCAGTCTCCTATTATGTTATTTTATGTTCCACACATGAGTGCAGTCAGTCTACGTCTGTCTCTCTCTTTCTGACTCATTTCGCTTAGCATGATATTTCCCATTGAATTTTTTTTGTACCTCCTGGGCTGTCAGTGCTATGAAATTTGGAGGTGTTGTGTGGCTGCATGTGTGGTTGCATGTTTCAGGAGCTTTGGTGCTGGGATGATCACCTGTGTTCGTTATCCCTAGATCAGTCGTGGAGCTGGGCCATTTCTCTGGTGGCAGTGGGAGCTAGATGTGGGTGCGTGAAGCACTGGGCCTTTGGCAGGGCAGGGACTCAGTCTTCCCCCATCTCTAGAAGGCTCTAGAGATGGGCCCGGCAGTGGCCAGGGCTGCCTGGAATAACTCAGCGTCTGGTTGAACTGGAGATTTTAGACACAAACCCCCAAAGGTTCATTCTGCTGTACGGAGGGTTTTATTACTACTAGCTAGCTTTCCTCCAGAGTATTATATGTGCTAATTAAAAAAGAATCTTTAGGAGCCAGAAAAATAGTGCAATGGGTAAGGTGCTTGCCGTGCACACGGCAGATCTTGGTTCAATCCCCAGTACCCCACAAGGTCCCCCAAGCCCGGACAGGAGTGATCCCTCAGTGCAGAGCCTGAAGTAAACCCTGAGCACAACTGGGTGTGGCCCCCAAATGAAAATAAATCAATAAGCAAACTAAAATATAAATAGTTTTAAAAAAAGAAAACCTTTAATACGGGTGTAATTTTTACATGAAAAAAATTGACCCTATTTTGTTAATATAATCTCTTGAGAATGTTGTTGAATCTCTTGACACAGGAATGTGAGAGTCTTTCCCAAGAATTACAAATTTAGGACTAACACAGGGGATTGGAGTGCCTACTTTGTAAGTATATGGTCATGAGTTCACATATTCCTAGTGTTCCACATGCACCAAACTGCATCCTGTCAGCTCTGCTGTCAGATCCTCAGCATCACAACTTCTAGCTGCACCACATAAAAGATGCAACCCCTGGGAAGCATTGCAGCTAAAAACATATGTAAGCATCGGGTCCCTGGCACACACTTGTGTGAGCATTGCATGCAGCTACCTCCCCATGTGCCCCAACTAAGAGATTGAGAATGTGGCTTTTTTTTTTCCCAACTAAGGCTGTTCTTTGCCCTCACAAAGGTGCCCGAGGTGAGGGGAAACATTTGCAAATGCCTACACACACCCTTCCCAGCCTCTTGTATCCATTTGTACTTGATGGGACACATGTCTGTTCCCAATACCTTTGGGCATGCAAGTTGGCCAAACTTGTCATTATGCTTCCAGCCCATCTAGACCTGGGCATACATGAAGGAGAGGGGAGAAGTTTGCTCAGGTCTTAGACTCTCATCTGGCAGTGCCAGATTACTATCAACTATTGCTATGGATCAAATAGGGAAAGATAGAATTTTTCTCTCCATAAAGATTTTCCCCAAATAAAGGATGGCAGGAGATCCTGGCATCAAAAGGAGTTCTAAAGATTCTTTTAGGACTTTATTTATTTTGGGGTGGGGCACATCCAGCAATGCTCAGGGATTACTCTGGCCTCTGCATTCAGGCATCATTCCTGGTGGTGCTTGGGAGACCAGAGCCGGTGATCAAATCTGGGTTGACCACAAGTTTGCTCCAGCCCCTCCTCTTTTAGGACTTTTGACTTTTTTTTTTTGCTTTGCTTTGCTTTTTTTGGGTCACACCCAGCGATGCACGGGGATTACTTCTGGCTGTGCACTCAGGAACTACTCCTGGCGGTGCTCAGGGGGCCATATGGGATGCTGGGAATCGAACCGGGGTTGGCTGCATGCAAGGCAAATGCCCTACCCGCTGTGCTATCGCTCCAGCCCGGACTTCTGACTTTAAAGAGAGAAGTTCTCTTTAGCATCACTTGAGCTTTTCCAGTGATGAAGTCTGAGGAGTGTTTTTGTTCTTTTGCTTTTTTTGGTTTTGTTGGTGATATCTATGATGTATCCTTAGATCATCTTAGAATTGCAAGACCTGAGATTATTTCCCACATGCCGGATCTTTCCACTCAGCGTCCAAAGCTTCTGTCGGCAGTTGGAAGTTGTGTGGAGCACTGAGAGGGAAAGATGGAAGGAGCTTGGCAGACGGGGCAAAACTTAACGTGGTTTCCAAGGGCAGGTTCTTCAAGCATCCCACGGCAGCAAGGCGTGATGGCTGAAATTTCTTGCCAGCTGCAGGTTGGTGGCGACGGGGCGGTCTCCAAGGACCCAGCTCCCCGTGGTCCTGGGAGAACCAGAAATGAGACCCCCCCACACCCACTCCATCTGCCAGCATCGCTCTGTCAACTGCTTTGTCCCTGGGGTCTTGTTAAGTCGCCAGCCCACTTCTCTCTGCCTTGGATTTCTCTGGGGTAGCAGCTGATGCTTCCAGTTTCTCCTCCAGGGAATAGCTTGTGGATTATACTAAATCTCAAGACCAACTTTTGGGTCCCACCTTAATCCGCCGGGAATCCCCATGTAAAGCTCACCGAGCCTCTTCCCCACCCCTCCCATCTGCCCTGAGTATCACCTACTCTGTAGACACCAGACTGTGTTTCCAGGGCCAGTGTCCTTAAGTTTTCCTCCAACCAACACAGACTCATCCTTACTCCTTCCTGTTCGGGAAATGAGGCAGGCCTTTTCTTTTCATTAATTGAGTCATTGTTTTATTTACAGTTACAAAGCTTTCATGTTTGAGTTTCGGTCATCACTGTATCACTGTCATCCTGTTGCTCATCATTTGCTCGAGTGGGCACCAGTAATGTCTCCATGTGAGACTTGTGGTTACTGTGTTTCCTTTTTTTTTTTTTTTTTTTTTTTTTGCTTTTTGGGTCACACCCAGCGATGCTCAGGGGTTACTCCTGGCTCTCCACTCAGGAATCATTCCTGGTGGTGCTCAGGGGACCATATGGGGATGCTGGGAATCAAACCCGGGTCAGCTGTGTGCAAGGCAAACGCCCTACCTGCTGTGGTATCGCTCCAGCCCCTGTTGTTACTGTTTTTTGGCATATTGAATACGCCACGGGTAGCTTGTCAGGCTCTGCCATGCGGGTGAGATACTCTCGGTAGCTTGCCAGGCTCTCCGAGAGGGGCGGAGGAATCGAACCCAGGTCGGCCTCGTGCAAGGCAAACGCCCTACCCGCTGTGGTATCGCTCCAGCCCGAGTTTCGGTCATACAATGATCCAAAACTCATTCCTCCACCAGTGCACATTTTCCACCACCAAAATCCAAAATCCCCAGTAACAGCCACTCCCACCCTTCCCCCGCCAGTGTGGCAGATAATTTCCACAATGCTCTCTCTCTATTGTGATTACATTCAACATTTCGACACGGATAGTGGGGGAGCCAGTCTCTCTTGCCGTCCCCCCGCCCCTAGCTTCCTTTGTCTCAGCGTCTCCTCACTTTCTGGGAAAGCATCCCTGGTTCTTGGGGGCGGGGGAGGGTGGAAGTGAGCCTTGGAGAAGCCAGGAAGCCCCAAGGCCCTATTTCCAAAGTCACAGCAGGAAATTCTGAACGTGTTTCGAAATGCCTACTTAATTCTATGGGATTACAGAGGTTTATAAAGCACATTCCACATGTCCCGCTTGCACGCCTCACATAGGTCTGAAGTGTCAAAGGGATGAGATTTCTCTTTTATTCGGGTAGCAACCATGTGTGACGACTCCCAGGCAGACACAGGGACACTCATTGTGGGTACCCGAAGACAGTTCTTAGGACTGTGGTCATGAATGAAAGCTTCCTTTTCGTTTGGGGGGGCCTAGGAGGTTGGGGGACCCCAAGTGCTGCTTAGAAGGTTTGGAGACCTCTCCCGCCAGTTCCTGGCCAGCTGGGCTGGTGGTTCGATGTGAGGGATCTGAGATTGTGGTACTCGGACCTTGCAGGGGATGCTACACTAGCTCTGTGCTTGGAGGCTGTATCCAGTGATGTTCGGGGGACCGTGAGGTACTGGGGACCAAACCCGGGTCTGTTGCATGCAAGGCCTACAGCTTACACCCTCTGCTACTTTCCAGCCCCTGGTTTTCATTCTTACTCGGCATTATGTAACAAAACCAACTGTAGTTTCTTTTTGTTGTTGTTGTTGGTTTGAAAAGGGTGGGACAGAAACATCTCTTTATTTTTGCTTTTATTTGGGGGTGGAGATTGTTTGGGGCCATACCCAGAGTTGCTCAGGGCTAACTCCCGGCTCCATGCATGGGACTCATTCCTGGCACTGCTCAGGGGACTATTCATGATGCCAGGGATTGACGTGGAGGTTGTCCACGGGCAAGGTGTGTGCCCGTAACCCCTGTTCTATCTCTCTCTGGCCCATAGATTTTTCTTCTTGTTTGGCATTAGGAAATAACACGAAACAGTGGCAATTTCTTTTACCCATCGGTTTGAAAAGTGTGAGGCGAACACCATTTCTTAGTTTCTGAATTTATCAGCATTCCAGCCTCCTGAAAAGCTGTTTCAGTTAATGGGAAATTTTGCCGAGAGAAATGGAACTGGGCGTTTGGTGAAAGACTCGGTGAGATTAGACTGCGGAAGCACCCAGAGCCAAGCACGCAGTTCATGGCTCTTCAGACAGCCGTGGAGACAGGGAGTGGAGGGAGAGAGTCAGCGAGGGACATTTCTGCATCTCTGCTGGTCACAAGGAGGCACGGAATTTGTCAGCTCAAGGGAGACACTTGGAAGGTAGACACGTAGGTCAAGATTTTCCAAGTGACCTTCTGGCCCCATATTCCCCACACCCAACACCTTTAGGGGAGGTCTCTGCCCTTTACCCTGCACCCAGACACCCGGGGCGTCCTGCAGTCATGCTCGCCCTGGATGGGACAGGAAGCTGTATGTCCCCAACGAGGAAGAAGCTAGGAAAAGTCAGAGAGCTTCAAAAGGAGACTCCGTAATACCTGCTAATACCAAATGGTGACTTGTTCTTCTTCTTTGGTTCAATTTTGTTTTTTTAATTTTTTTTTTGAGGGGACAACCCTCCTGTGGTGCTCAGGTGTACTCCTGGCCATGTCTGGGGGACCAGATGTGGTGCCAGGTGTGGAAGCAGAGTCGGCAAGTGCCTGAACCCTTGGCACTCTCTCTCTGGCCCCACTTAGGTTATTTTCATTTGGATTTTACTTGGATTCATGAACGGAAAATTAAGACTCCTTTTATTGGTGACCCCATGCAAATCCAAACACTCAAGCAAGAGAGACTTGATTTCTCTCTGCACTTGACCTAGAACCAAGATCAATCGAACCAAGTCCATTGTTTTCAAGACCGGAAGAGGCGCTGGGCAGTCAGATCGGCAGCGTGAATGAAATGGCTCCTGCTTTGGGGGAATTGAATTACAGATAGAGCCTGAGAGGCCCACTGCTGGCCAGACCCTCTCAGCCATCCCCCCACGGTTCACTCTTCCAGGGGTTCAAACAGGAGTGTGAAGCGAGACACCCCAAGGGCTTGTGAAAAATCTGGGCCACTCCCCAGAGCTTCTGGCTCAGGCTGCAGCCTGAGAATGTGCATTTCCAGCAAGTTCTCCGGTGCCACTGCTCTAGGCCTGGGGCCCTGCTCTGGGATCAACTGCTCTGCGCAGCCTTCGTTTTTATTTATTTATTTATTTATTTATTTATTTATTTATTTATTTATCTTTTTTTTTTTTGCTTCTTGGGTCACACCCGGCAATGCACAGGGGTTACCTCCTGGCTTTGCACTCAGGAATTACTCCTGGTGGTGCTCAGGGGACCATATGGGATGCTGGGAATCGAACCCAGGTCGGCCACTTGCAAGGCAAACGCCCTACCCGCTGTGCTATCGCTCCAGCCCCTCAGCCTTCGTTTTTAAGAGATAGAAGCATGGAAGCCTCTCTGGTGAATGCACTCTGCTTCCGTCCCTTTTTCATTCCCTGTGACGGCCGAAGGGAGCTGTTTGGTCAAAACTTGTGTGTCGGACAACACCGCTGATGAGGCAGGCACCTGGATGGAGAGTGGCTGTGGAGCTAGCCAGGCGGTGGTGCACTGTCCTGGTTAGACTTTACCAAGTGTTTGATTTTTTTAATCTTTATTTATTATTATTTTTTATATTTTTATAAAAATATAATTTTTATTAAAAAAATTAAAAATTAATAAAAATTTTTATATATTTTATATTATTATTATTATTATCCAGCGATGCACAGGGTTTACTCCTGGCTTTGCACTCAGGAATTACTCCTGGTGGTACTCAGGGGACCATATGGGATGCTGGGATTCGAACCTGGGTTGGCCGCGTGCAAGGCAAACGCCCTACCTGCTATGCTACGCTCCAGCCCCACCAAGTGTTTGATTTATTTTATTTTATAGTTGAATTTTGGACTATACCCGGCTGTGCTCAGGTCTTCGTCTTGGTGCCGTGCTCAGGAATCACTCCTAGAGGCTCAAGGGACCATTAGTGGTGGATTGAATCGAGTCTGCCCATGCAAAGCAAGCACCCTGTCTGCTGTACTATCGCGCTGGCTCCTTGGCCATGTGTTTTACTGAGTCACTCAAGGAAAATCAAAGTGAGCGTTGTGGAACCCCGGAGAATGAGCCTGGGTACCTCAGGCTGAGAAACACAGTGGGCTAGGTATTCTAGCCTGTGAATGTGAGTGGCCTGGAAATAGTGTGTGTCTACTGGGCTTTATATATTGGACAGAGGCAAGTCAGCCTTGTTCTCTGCACTGAGGGCTGGAGAGGGAAACTTAGCTCTGGAAAGGATTCCTGATGGAATGAGTTACTTTAGGGACCTTGGGAACCGCTTCACTGGGAGGATGTTCTGGGGTCTTCGTCAGTGGAACTGCAAACCATGTGTCCAAGAGCCTGTGGAATATAAAGATACGTCCGATGGCCCTTTTTGTGTTCTTCTTTTGTTGTTGTTCTTGGGTTCTCTCTTTTTTTTTTTTGGAGGGGGCGCATACCTGGCAGTGGTCAGGGCTTACTCCTGGCTCTGGGCTGTGGAATCATTCCTGGCGGGGCTCTGGGGACTCTATGGGATGCTGGGGATTGAACCTGCATTGGCCACGTGCGTCTCCCTGCTGTACTATCTCTCGGGCTCCATTCGATGTTCTTTCTTAGCAACATTCAAGAATCTTCCAAAACAAGGAGTTTAGCTCCACCTCAGGTATATTTTTAAAATATATTTAAAAAGCATCATAGATTCTGTAATCACCCCCTTGGGTATTGGGGGCTATACTCCTTTACCCTGAAACTGACTTTCCTCTTGGAATTCTCAGTGGTAGGTAATTTTCATGGGCTAGAGCAATAGCACAGCGGGTAGGGCGTTTGCCTTGCACACAGCCAACCTGGGTTCGATTCCTCCGCCCCTCTCGGAGAGCCCGGCAAGCTACTGAGAGTATCTCGCCCCCACGGCAGAGCCTGGCAAGCTACCCGTGGCGTATTCAACATGCCAAAACCAGTAACAAACAAGTCTCATAATGGAGACGTTACTGGTGCCCGCTTGAGCAAATCGATGAGCCATGGAATGACAGTGACAGTGATAGGTAATTTTACTGCCACCACTGGTCTAACTCTCCGTGTTGAATGCTTGCTCACCCCTTAAAATGTCTCTGTTGCTCTATTCCGCTATCAGTTGCTCTCATCACTGTCATTCAGAGGTCAGGGGCCACATGCTAGTTCACTGCCATGGGCCCCCTGTTATTCCTCATGCTTGTCCTCTGATTACCACAGGACTGCACCCCTAATTTATTCAGTCACACATCAACGTCTCTTCCTATCCCAGGAAACATGTTCCTCTGAATACCCGTGGAAAGGGGCTGCTTTGAACGGTTCTGCTTGTGTCTTGTTTATTCTTATCTTTTCTAGGTTGATGTTTTTTTCTCTTCCTCACCCTCACATCCACCACCACCAAAGATCTAGCTGTCGGTCGGGGGAGGGGGGTCACCCACCTTCAAATATTTATCATAAAGCCCTCTTTCTCCCTCAGTGAAACTTTTCTGGGCAGAAATGGCACAGTTCAGCAATTTCTCATCCTCTCGGCACTCACTGGTCTTTAAAAGGACATTGTTTTCATTCACTCGTTTCCTTGTTGCTGGCCCAAGATGGAGGTTGTCTGGTTCACGTCTCAGAAACGGTGCCCCTTGCCTGGGGCACAGAGCCAGCAAGCAGGAATTGGGGGTAATGAATGTTTGCGTATCCGTCTTCTTAACTTGACGGTGAGTTATGGCGTGGGAACGAGTTCTTAGCACATATCTGCAATTTGAGAATGATTTCTAGCCGGAGCCCGTGGGCTCTGTACCTGTGGTGATCAGGAGCGCTGTAATTCAGTGGCGCCTCCGTAGACATCGGCCCCAAGGGTCTTCATTTCAATCCGTCTCATTGGATTTGTTTTGACTGGAAATCCTATTGCCTGTTTCTAGAACATTCCCTTGGGCGCTCTTGAATGCTCGAGACCTCTTGGCAGGCAGGCATTTCATCTCCATCAGGAAATCTCATCAAAAGGATATTAGGTTTGCACATCAGGAAAATTTGTTTTAAAAAATCCACCAAGAGTTACCTCAGTCAGTGTTCTCCAGAACGGCTGTTGATATAAACACTTCCCAGGCCGGGCCGAAGGCATTGCGGCCACATCAGCGGAGCTGGGAGGAGGTCGGGCTCGAGTGGCAGAATTTTCACAGTCCACAAAAACAAACGATGATCATTGAAAAAATAAGGGCGGGAAGGAGAGTTCCCTCTCCCCACCCGCCCCCAGGAATTTCTCTAGTTACAGGCCAGAACAACTCAAGGGAAAGCAAAACACCAGTTGGGGAATGAAACTTTCATTTCAAAGAGCCGGGCAGAACCAGGCTGAGGCATGCCCACCCGGGCAGTCTCTAGGCCTGAATTTTTCAGTCTGGCCTCCTCCGGTTTCTCCCTTGGAAATGATCCTTGGAAAACCACATAATGGCGAGAGGACTTTGATGGGAGGTTCCCAACATCCGCCAGGTGTTTTCACATAACTTGGTCTGGATTTCCTTCCAGGAGGAAGGGGTTTGGTTTCCCTTCTATATGGAGGGGTATGTGTGTGTGTGTGTGTGTGTGTGTGTGTGTGTGTGTGTGTGTTTGTGTGTGGTGGGAGGGAGGGTCGAGGGGTGGTCGAGGCAGATCTTGAAACTCTGGGAGCTCTTACCCCTGTCCATTGTTCAAGTCTTCACATAAGGCTTGGCCTCCTGCAATGTCGCTTGGAAGGTTCTAGAAAGAGGTCAGGGATGGCATTTTTGAGGTTGGTACGAAAGGAGCAGGACTGAGTTCTGCCAAGTTCATCTCCTCTGTGTTGTCCTTTCCCTGGGGGCCCAGTTGTCTCCCAGGGGCCAGTGGCGGGCCGGTGGGGGTCCTTCCTGTGGCCTCATACACTGATCTTGCTTTTTGCAGAGGCGTGAACATGTACGCCATGCTGACGGGGACCCTGCCTTTCACCGTGGAGCCTTTCAGCCTGAGGGCTTTGTACCAGAAGATGGTGGACAAGGAAATGAACCCCCTCCCCACCCAGCTCTCCACAGGTAATGCTTCGGGGTTCCCTGCCCCTCAGTGAGACAGCATTTGTTCTGCAACTGCATCTTAGGACCCTTCTCCCCTTCTCCCCTGCTCCCCAGTGTTCCCCCTTCCCCCGCCCCTGCCCCCTGCCATACACACAGTAGGGCTCTAAACATAGTTAAAATGAAGAGGGTGTGGACACACACCTTACCCATGAGTGTTTGGGTTCTTGAGTATTGTATGAAAGAGTATTGTATGAAAGTATTGCATATAAAACTCCACATGCTTAAGTTAGAGTTTATTTGTATTTTAGTTTTTGGCTTCGGGGCCATTCCCGACTCTACTCAGTGTGCTCCTCAAATCTCGTTTGTTTCTCTTTTTGCTTTGTCGTACCTTTACTGTTTATCTTCCACAAGCCAATGAAATCACACCTTGCAGAGGGCCATCTACTAAGTGAATGCTGGTGTGATTTCATTCATTTGTGGAAGATAAACAAACTAGGCTTGAGGAGTAGACTGGTGGGTACCACAGTGGAAAGGAAGTAAAGGTTGGCTGAATTGTGGGAAAGTGGTCAGTTTTGGGTGGTGGATAGAAACTAATCTTTGTGGCGATTGTGATGTCACAAATATAGATGGTGAATTCCACTGCGACCCACCTGACACTTCTACGATGTTCTAACCAGTGTTAATAAACAGTTAAATCCGGGCTGGAGAGGTAGTACAGTGGGTAGGGCGCTTGCCTTGCACGTGGCTCACCCAGGTTTCATCCCATGTGGTCCCCAAGCCCACCAGGCGCAGTTCCTGAATAGAGCTAGGAGTACGCCCTGAGCATCATTGGGGGTGGCCCAAACACAAGCATAAACGTTTAACCAAACTGTTGCTGGTGGTGGACTCGATTCATAAGAACCCCGGGTGGCTTATATGAAGTGGGGAAGAGAGAGGCAGCAGGTTCCATAAAGGACCTACCGCTGGCTTCTGGGCCACCCAGGCAAGTGCCGGGGGGGTTTCGGGCCAATGAGAGTTTGTGCTGACCCCCTGAACAGCACAGACACTCATGTCCCAGCCGCCCCACGAGGTAGCTGGCAAGCTGCACCTAAAGCCCACTTGTTCCCGTGCATGGGTGGTGATGTCTGCCGCCTGACGCCTCGGGGAGCCATGGACCAGGCTGCCTGCGCTTTGCAGGAGAGGAAAGTCAGTCCTAAATCTTACCCAGACTCCTCGGGTCCGTCACCTTTCCCACACAGTAAATATTTCTTAGGAAGAGATGTTAGTTGGTTGGGAGGGAAGGAGAGTGGCAGACTTACATCCAAGTTCAGGAGAGTGGAGAGAGGAGAGAGAGCCCAGCATGCCTTTCAGGGAAGGCTCTGTATGGGTATTTTCAAAGTCACCTTTGCTCCCAGTTCTTTTTTTTTTTATTTTTTGCTTTTTGGGTCAACGCAGCAATGCACAGGGGTCACTCCTGGCTCATGCACTCAGGAATCACCCCTGGCGGTGTTCAGGGGACCATATGGGTGCTGGGAATCGAACCGGGTCGGCCGCATGCAAGGCAAACACCCTACCCGCTGTGCTATGGCTCCAGCCCTGCTCCCGGTTCTTTTCACAAGTAGAAGTTGATGATGCTTTTCCTGGGGGAAGGTGTGGGACTTCCCATCCCTGCGTTCCTGTCACAGCCTTGGTCTGTGACATCTCTCCTCTGGGACCCAACAGGGCTTGGGCCTGAGATTCTGCATCTTCATGGTTTTCCAGGCCCCTGAAATGCATCTTTGTGTCAGAGGCCTCCATGCCTTCAGACTGGTTTATAGTTTTCCCCAACGTCTATTACCAGAGTTGCTGATCTTCCTGGCTGCCGTATTACCAAACCAAAAATACTTAAGTTGGGGGGGGAGGTAAGAGGAGAGTGGATTTTCCATCTTTTCATTAGCCCACCCCCAATTCATGTCACCCCCATTCTGATAGGGCTCTGGATCCCTGACTTCTTACTTCTTTCTTCTGATTAACACACCTCTATCAATTCTTTTTTTTTTTTCAGTTATTTTGACTTTTGGGCTACACCCAGTAGTGTGGCTCCTGACTCACTAAGAACTGCTACGTGGGGACCCCCTCTAAGAAAAAATAAATGAACAATTTTCCCTTGGGTGTAGGAAGAAAGAGAGACTTGAAACATGCATAGGGTGTGATTCAGTGTATTATTACAGGCTTTAAAGGTAGAGGAGGACCACGTGCTAAGTTTCTAGACCATGTGGGTAGCTTCTAGAAGCTGAATACAGCCTAGAGTTGATGATTAGCCAAGAAACAGGGACACCTATCTATATGATGTTGGTGACCAAACTGGAGTTGGCCATGTGCAAGGCAATTCCCTTAACCCCTGTCCTCTCTCTTCAGCCCCTAAAAGTCTTATGTTCTCCAGGCAGGGTGAAAAACAAATAAAAAGAATTGTGGGTTGGATTGTTTTCAGACTCTCCCTGTTGTAATGTTGACTTTGGAAAGTCAATTCTGGAGCCCATGTCTTCCTTCATCAGTTCACTATCAACAAAATGAGATTGGTTCACATTTGGTCTTAAGGTTTTGGGCCTGTTGAAAGCCACGTTTTACATTTCTGATGGCTCAGTAACTTGATTCGGCTGAGTCACCAGGTGTGTCTGGAAAGTACCTGCAAACTTTAGCCAGTTCATGTTTCAATACACTGAATGTATTCAGGTTTGGTTTTGGATCCAGGTAATTAGTGCAATTTGTTCTTTTGTTTACTTTGCCCTTTTCCTTCAAGTACCTGGCCTCCTCTGCCCTGACAAGCACATAATTGGCTCATTAGAATGAATGCAACTTCATGGGTAGATGGCAGTGCCCTCCCCCACCAATAATTATTTAATTCTGACATCTGATATGCGATTAAAATATAGCATTTTCGTTTGGCTGCTATTTTGTTATTTTTCTCTTGTGTTCACAAAGCATCCGCCAGGCTGATCCTGTAGGGTAGAGTCGCCAAGTGGAATCCAAGCTGAAATGCGTTCTTGTTTGCTATTATCTAATTCTGTCCAAGCTTTCACCTTGGCGAGGGAGTGAAGATTCTCTGGAGGCTCAAAGCAGAAGAGGCATTTTGCACTTGCAAAGAGAAGTTCCAGTCCAGTCATGACAAAAAAGAAATCTGGATGCTCCGAGAACCATGACTCAGGAGTTAGAAAATGCGCTGAGTGCAAACAAATTATTATATTTGGGTTTCAGGGCGTTCGGAAATGTTGAAGGCACTGTGGACTCCTGGGAGGGGTGCTCATTCATTTCTTGACCCGTTCATTCCGTGTTTCATTTCCCATCTCTCCACTTGTTCCAGGAATACATTATATGCGAATCAGTGATAGGCTAGGCACTAGGAAGAGAGAAAACAGAACAGTTTCCATCCACTGGAAAGTTCACTTGACCTGGGAAGGCAGAAAGGAAACGTAAGCATGTGATATTTGGTGATGTAAGTGCACCAGAGAAAAGAAGTGAAGGATCAGAGAGACACTCACCTTGAATGTAGACAACCTGGATTCAAATCCCTGCCACTGAACACTGCCAGGAGTCACTGTTGAACACAGAGCCAGGCAGGACCCCTGAACACTGCAAGGTATGGCCCCAACCCCCCCACCTCTAAATACTCTCCGTAGAGGGCTATGGAGAGTAAAGATAGTTTTTCCCAAGCAGATAATACTGAAGAAAAACCATTCATGGTTTCCTTTGCTCAGGTACTTTCGAAAAATTGTAATTATTAATAATATATTTTATTGTTTAATGCTTTCCATTACAATTCAAATTATTTATTTTCAATTTTTTTAATTGAATCACTGTGAGAAACAGTTACACAACTTTCATGCTTGAGTTTTAGTCATACAATGATTAAATGCCCATCCCTCCACCAGTGCACATATTCCACCAACAATGTACCCAGTATCTCCCCCGCCTTCTCTTCCCAACCCTTCCCCTGCCTCTAAGACAGACAATTTCCCTCTTATTCTCTCTCAGCTTTTTGACATTATGGTTTGCAATACAGATATTGAGAGACTATCATGTTTGGTCTTTTATCTACTTTCAGCACACATCTCCTATCCCGAGCGATCCCTCCAACCATCATTGCCTTAGTGATCCCTTCTCTATCCCAGCT
The DNA here is from genome assembly GCF_027595985.1 of Sorex araneus. Lineage (NCBI taxonomy): Eukaryota > Metazoa > Chordata > Mammalia > Eulipotyphla > Soricidae > Sorex > Sorex araneus. The sequence goes on from NC_073303.1 coordinate 196,000,886, forward strand.
GCCTTCTCCCCCAGCTCATGAGGCAGGCTTCCAACTATGGTTGCTCGGGTACTTTTGACTTTGTGCTCAGCGGTTACTTCTGGTGGTGCTTGGGGTAATGTATATGGTGCCAGGGATTGAACTGAGGTTGGCTGCATCCCAAGCAAATTTCTTAGTCCCTCTGGATGCTTCATTTATTGTTTTTCTCTTCTCTTTTTATTATTATTGCTGAATAGTACTTCATGGTGTACTTAGGTCACAGTTGAGCCAATTAACCAATGAAGACATTGGTTGTGTCCATCTTTGGGTTGTTCTTGGCGGGGCGGGGGCATGTCTAGAAACACACAGGGACTGGAGGCTCTGTGCTCAGGAGTGACCCTTGGCAGTGGCTGGGGGACCCTGTGCCATGCCAGGGATCCAGTTGGGCTCAGCCACAATCAAGGCAAATGCCTTATCCCCTGTACCATCTCTCTGATCTTGGTCACTCTGCACCCACACAGGACTTTCGTGTGAATATGATTTCATTTCCTCTGGGACCAGGGCCTGCGGGTGAAATTGCCCATGTTGAATTTTGTAAAGATCACTCCTATTCAGAGTGACTGGTCACTAGCAAGATGACCAGTCCAGCGTCTGCTTCCTCACCCGTGTCGGGGCCACTCTCTGCCTCTCATTTTGACCATTCTGTGCATGCATCGCAGGGTCACCAATAAGATTTAATGTTTACAAATAAAGGCAGCTTTTCAAAGCCATCTCTCTGAGGGCTGCATCGGCCCAGAGACCATCTCTCAGAGAGACTCTGGACTTCCTTTTATGGTCCAGGGGCCTGTTTTGTCTTAGGTGACAGGGCAGGAGGATAGAGATTGTAAAAGGTAGATGCAATTGCATCTCATTGTATTAATCAGGATCAGCCGGTGCAGCTGCAGTAACAAATAGCACCAATTCTCCACCGAGCAGGAGTCCTGGAGATGCACTTGCTATTCCACATTTCACACCCCCGTGTGATGTATCTAAAGTGATTTGAGTCAATAGTTTGAGGGTTCTTCCAGCCTATTAAGTCCAGATGCCTAGCTGTTGGAGCACTCACCATCTCAACCAGGCCTGCAAGGGCTGGGAAGGCATGCAGAAAGACAAGAAGGGAATGGAGTTCACCAGCAGGAAATCTTCCCCCCCTTTCTCACTCCCTCATATAACTCCTACCTTTCCCAAACACATCCATCACATGATTTTGCCCAACTAAAGAGAGTGTGCAAGTGCAGCCCTAGGGGATAGCTGGAGGGATGCAATCTAAAATTATCTGTTCAACTTGACTGGCATGAACCACAGGCCCTGAGGGGAGCAGGTGGTCTCTGGGTGGAAGTGTGCAGCCAGGCAAGGATAAGTCCTGATTCCACCTCAAGAGACTCAATTTCTTTTCTTTGTTTGCTTGTTTGGTTTGGGAGCCACACCCGGTGATGCTAAGGGGTTACTCCTGTCTCTGCACTCCAGACATCAGTGCTGGTAGTGTTCAGGGAACCATATAGGATGCTGGGGATTGAACCCAGGTTGGCCACGTGCAAGGAAAGCTGTGCTTTCCTAACCACTGTGCTATCGCTCTAGTGATGAAACTTAATTTCTTATTCCCTTTCTTCCTTCCTTCCTTCTTTCCTTCCTTCCTTCCTTCCTTCCTTCCTTCCTTCCTTCCTTCCTTCCTTCCTTCCTTCCTTCCTTCCTTCCTTCCTTCCTTCCTTCCTTCGTTCCTTCCTTCCTTTTCTTCCTTCCTTTTCTTCCTTTCTTCCTTCCTTCCTTCCTTTCTTTCTTTCTTTCTTTCTTTCTTTCTTTCTTTCTTTCTTTCTTTCTTTCTTTCTTTCTTTCTTTCTTTCTTTCTCTCTCTTTCTTTCTCTCTCTCTTTCTTTCTTTCTTTCTTTCTTTCTTTCTTTCTTTCTTTCTTTCTTTCTTTCTTTCTTTCTTTCTTTCTTTCTTTCTTTCCTTCTCTCTCTCTTTCTTTTGCTTTTTTAGGTGTCTCACCTGGCAACCCTCAGGGCTTACTCCTGGCTATGCACTCAGGAATCACTCCTGGCAGTACTTGGGAACCATATGGGATATCAAGGATTGAACCTGAGTCGGCTGCATGCAAGGCAAATGCCCTCCCCGCTGTACTATTGCTCCAACCCCTTAATTTCTTAATTTCTGAGCCTATCATGACCACATACAAGGAAAATGCCTAACACACTATGCTACTGCTCCAGCCCTGAAATGCCTCAATTTCTTAATTCCTGAACCAATCTTGTTTTCTCCCCACTTCAATTTATTTCTGAGCTCTTGAGTATTTTCTGTCTGAGGAAATTAAATTTTCCCATAAGGAAGAACAAGATGTACTTTTGAAGAAGGGTCTGCTTGACCTCCGCCCCCAGTGTTCCAACTACATATGCTCTGTGCTCTCTCCTGTCTTTAGCCCCCTCCTCCCCCGACACACCCGTTCCAGTGTCCGAGACAGCCTCTCCTGTCACTCTGCTGGATCGCTGCCTCACATGACTGGACAGATTCTCCAGAATCTGTCCGTTTTCTCCAGTGGCTCCCTCCTGTAGCACTCCATGCCTGAACCCCGACGTATTGATGGGTGATTTTTGGCCACAGGTGTTTTGCCTGATGTGCGTGTCCAGAGTAGCAGAGAGTGCTTGGATTAGGTCGGAAAAATTCTGACCAGACCAGTTGTGGTGTTGGTAAAACACTCGGTGCTCTTGGGAATCGTCCCTGTGGCTGCTTTGGGAGACTCGCCCCTCACCTCTGTCACTGATGGCGGGGGGGAGGAGGGGACTTGTGGCACAAGAAGACAGATCCCTCCCCCTTCTGCTGTGGGTGCCTGTGGGTCACAGGGACGGAATGGCTTTCCAACGGGCTTGTTTGTCATTCATGCCGCTCATAGTTTCATCAAGGGCACTTCAGATCCATTCCACGCAATAGCTTGAGATGGAGAGGTTTGGGTGCCCCAGAAAATCACTCAAGCCAAGCAGAGAGAGAGGTATTTAGCATCTGTGAGGGGTGAGCTGGTGCTAATTCAAATTATTTTTAAAAAAAACATCAAAAGTGATCCCTATACTCTTCTGCCCCTGCTTTTTAGGGTTTTTGTTGGGCAGGCGGGGGGAGTAGGGGGGAGTTGACTACACCCAGCAGTGGTCAGGGGCTACTTCTAGCTCTCTGCTCAAGGAACACTCCATGTGTGTGTGTGTGTGTGTGTGTGTGTGTGTGTGTGTGTGTGTGTGTGTAAAGCCAGAGCCTTAGCCCCGTACCATCCTGCCTCAGGGAGATGAAGTAGAAGCATTTAGGGTAAGGGGCTAAAACTTGTATCTCCTGCTAAGATGCTGATGTCTCTCTCTGCTGTGCCTTTGACCTAGCCACAGTGGCAGGGATCATCTATGCCCGTCTCTCTTTAAAGCTGACCCCCGCTAGGGGAACGTAGGGTTGACTTCAGAGGAGCCTAGACCACATGTGAGGGGAAGCACGGAGAGGGACCCACCTTGTATGGGTCACCGGTACCCTAGGACCCATATGGAGAGCCGAGAATTGAGTGGGGGGGCAGTACATGGTCATGACCACCACGCGGTTCCCAGGAAATAGGGGGATATTTTAATCCCTTTGTTCATGAGCTGCAGGGCTTTTTTTTTTTTTTCAGAGCCCTAATACCAACTTCAAAGAGCTCTAAGGATGTTTTTAAAGTGCTTTTTGAATAGCAATGCACTGTTTGTGATGTCCAAAGGAATGAAATTCGTCAGTGGAGATTCGAACTAAAATTACTGTGCTCATCAGCGATTTGCGAAGATGCAGAGCTCTTGGTTCTGAAAATAGAACAAAAACGCACATCCAGTCTGTTCTTAGCTCTTCTGGTTAATCATACTGTGGAAAAAAAAAATGCTGGCTACTGGAGGGGGGAGGAATGGGGATAGGTTCAGGTCCTTTGAGGGTAAGCACAAGAGAGGGTCTCATCGGCGTCATTAACTCTGTGGCTCCCCATTTCAGTTCATTAAGCCATAGCTTTTCCCTTTGACCCAGAGTTGTCCTGATGAAGCATCCAAAATGTCCCTTAAAATGTAAATGGGGAAGACAGAGAGAGAGAGAGAGAGAGAGAGAGAGAGAGAATCCTAAGTTCCATAGAAAGGAATCTTTCTTTTCTTAGTGGGTTCAGTTCGCTTACCCAATCATTGCAAAACATTGCAAGAAAGTTTTATTTGGTGACCCAGCTAATGAAACTTATAAAATTTCGGGAAACTTCAAGAGTAGCTCACCACTGCTTTGATGCCTACCCGTATATTTTATACCCATTGCATTTCTTTTTGAGTTTTTTTTTTTTACCTTTAAAATGTGGGAAGGGGCTGGAGTTATAGCACAGCGGGTACGGTGTTTGCCTTGCACGCAGCTGACCCAGGTTCGATTCCCAGCATCCCATATGGTCCCCTGAGCACCGCCAGGAGCAATTCCTGAGTGCAGAGCCAGGAGTAACCCCTGTGCATTGCCGGGTATGAACCGCAAATAAATAAATAAAATAAAATAAAATGTGGGAAAGGTTGGGTTTTGTTTGTTTACTTTGGGGCCACATCTGGTGATGCTCAGGGGTTACCTCTGGCTCTAGACTCAGGAATAACTCCTGGCAATGCTCAGAGGACTAAAGATACTGGGACTCAGAGATACTGGGGATAGAACCTGGAACTGATGTGTGCAAGACAAAATGCCCTACTGAGTGTACTATTGCTTTGGCCCACGATTTTTAAATTTTTAAATTTTATTCTACTAAAGTACTGTCATTTATACTTTAAATTTATAGTATAATAAATTTAATTTATTATAGTATAATAATTTAATTGTTGATTTAATTATAATAGCGTGAGGTACAAGAGAAGAGCCTGGTGAGGACGAGGACGTCGGGGTCAGGAAGACCCGAACTGATGGTGTATCATCAACTATGAATATCATCAATTCTTCGGGGATACCCAGAGACCCCGAGAGTAGAGGGGCCCAGCAAGGGGCTCAGGAGAGGGGGAGGGGTCACGTGCCTAAAGTCTCAGTGGCATCTGCCTCTAGCCTGTGACACGAGTGCGTTGTTTGTCACCTACCTTCCCAGGGGCCATCAACTTCCTGCGCTCTCTGCTGGAGCCGGACCCCGTGAAGAGACCCAATATCCAACAGGCCCTGGCGAACCGCTGGCTTAATGAGAACTACACCGGCAAAGTGCCCTGCAACATCACCTACCCCAACAGGTAAGCCAGGGTGCCCGGAGTGCCCCCCTTCTATGCCAGATGGACCCGTCCCACAGGCCCTGAGGACTTCTCGACCGGAAGTAAAACAAGGTTCCTGAGGAAGCGTGGTCTTCTCTCGACTCTCTCCCCATTGTACCCCGACACCCCCTTAGAAGCCTCTGTGCACCAGGGGAGCATAGCCAGGGCCCGCTCTTGTGGTGGCACCTGGTTCCTTTCAGACTTGCTCCTGGGGGGCTGCTGTCAGTCCCCAGCTGCACCTTTTACAGATTTCACACAATAGGCCTCTTTGGGCTGGGGGGAGGGGAGACTCAGCCAATGGATTTGTGTGCGTGAATATTTGTGTGTGTGTGTGTGTGTGTGTGTATACATACATCTATGCTTATGACTATATGTGTATTGTGTGCTGTCTACTGTAGGTATGTCTTTGTGTCTGGGTGATTCTGTATGTGTATGTGTGTGCGTCTGAATCTGTGTATGTATCTGTGAATTTATACATCTATGTGTATGGATGTTTGTTTTTCGGAGTCTTTTTGTGTGTCTGTGTAGTATGTGTCTATGTGTATCTTTATATTCATCTCTGTATATGGGTGTTTGCTGTATGTCTCTGTATGTGATATGTGTCTATATTTGTGTGTATATGAATATGTGAACTTATATGTATGAGTACATATGCCACGTATGTTCAGTAACAGTAACATGCTCTTCACGTTCCTGGAGTGAGCAGACGCCATTGGGCTACACTAGCACGAGACAGGAACAAATGGAGACATTACTGGTGCTCACTCGAGCAATCCATGAGCAACAGGATGACAGTGACGGTGATGTTCATATGCATATATGTGTATGTAGGTGCCTATATATGTGGGGTATTTTTTTTTTTTTTTTGCAGGGGATGGTTATCGGTGCCTGCGTTCTCCTGCCATTATTGGGCATTATTGGGTAGAATTATCCTCTCTTTTCAAACCACAGTGGGGCTACTCTCCTGACACTTGATTATGAGGTTTACCTCAGCCCTACGTCCCCTGCCTTGGGGGTGACAGGGAGAAAGGTCATTCATCCGTGGCTTCAGGCTCTCCTATGCGTCCTGTGAAGGCATCACTGCAGCCTTCTCCTCAGGAGGAAACGTTTGGGGAGCCAGCGTCTCCCATGGCCCCGTCCCCAGGCGGTGTCTGGAGACGACAGGGCCGAGCAGCCTTGCCTTTTTCCTACCCATTGGGACGTCCCTGTCAGGGGTGCGGAGGGAAGGGGCCGGGTCCCTCTGGAACAACCATGGCGCTCACACGGGTCAGGGACCCACTCTGAGGCCTGCTTCCTTCACCTTTGACCGAGCCCTGGGGAGGCCAAGAGCAGCAGCGAGGACGGGAAACCAACGGGTCAGAACAGAGAAAGGGGGCGGGGGCGGGGGGCTTCCATGATGGGTCTTTAAAAATGCCTCGAAAGTCCAGAAACATCAGCTGAACCTGACACGGCGCTGAGTCCTCAGGTGCAACGGGCCGGCAGGGCTCTGTCTTGGGAAGAAAGTTCTAGAAGACATTTCTGGGTGGGCGTTTCCAGAGTCTGTAGCCATGCTGCTGGGGCACTGATGGTGTCAGGGGTGAGGGGTCCCCTCTGTTGCCGGGTTGCTTTGAGCGAAGGAGGGTACGGAGGTCCCGAAGCCCCAGGGGAGCTGGATACACACCAGTTTGTCAAGCTCGCTCCACTTGGCTGGTATCTGAACCCCCGCGTGAGGCGGGGAGCAAAGCCCAGGGGCCCGGTCTCCTCACCTGAGTTTGGACTTCCTGAGGGGACATAGGCAGACAGAGCTGCCTTCTGTGAAAGGTGGGGATGCAGGGGGGAGGGGGGAGGGGCGAGGCAGCCTGTCGTCATGAACTCATAATTACCGTGGCAATGAGCCTAATCCGTTCCCTCGACGTGGCAGCTGCTGAAGGACTTGGCGGCGGGGGCGGGGGGGAGGCTGCGGTTTAGAGACACGGTTTCCGCCTTTTGGAGACGGTGCTTCTTCAGTCACCAGGAGTCAGTGCTGGGTCCCCCAGCTGCGGCTTCCACGGGGTGCACGAAGGTCAAGGCACCTGGGCTGATTTGCACTTAGCCGGAAGCCTGAAATCTGCTCCTTTTTTGAGGTAGAGGGAACCAAACCTGGCAGTGCTCAGGCTCACTCTCGGCTCTGCACTCAAGGATCACTCCTCATCCCGGCAAGGTTCGGGGGAGTCATATGGAGTGCCGGGGATCGACCCTGGGTCGGCTACATGCAAGGGAAACTCCCTACCTACCCTGCTCTCCATCCCCATAAAGGCCGGGCCGATGGGACAGGGGCTGAGATCTTGGACAGGGATGGGAATGGCAGCTCAGCACCACTTGCTTCCACTGGCCCTGTCCAGTCTAGATCTTGAAAAACGCCCCCTCCCCCCTGCCCCCCAGATGAATGCTCTGGGAAATTACTGTTCTGGTTCTGCCAGCACCCAGATGAAAGGAATAAAGGATGTGTGGGCAGAGAAAGAAAGGTTTTACTTCATAAAGGGTATTTTATGGGGGCTCAGGGGGGTGGGGGTGCAAGGCAGGCTCCGTGCAGGCTTGCTATGCAGGAAGCCCGAGGTTCAATCCTCGACCCCACTTTGCCCCCAGGGCACGGCCAAGAGCGACCCCCTGATCATGGCCAAATGTGGCAACAAGGCAAAACAAAGTACGGCAGGGAATCTGGCAGATCTCAATCTGCCTGGCTCCAACTTTTATTCTTGAGAAGTTGTCAGGGTTTTACTTTGGGGAAAGAGAAAATAAAATAAAGGTCATGTGTTTTTTTCTCTTTTTCTTTTTTGGGTCACACCTGGCGATGCTCAGGGGTTTCTTCTGGCTCTGCACTCAGGAATTACTCCTGGTGGTGCTCAGGGGACCATGTGGGATGCTGGGGATTGAACCCAGGTCGGCTGCGTGCAAGGCAAACCCCCTACCCGCTGCTGAACTATCACTCCAGCCCCGTGTTTTCTTTTCTAATTTTAAAAAATGGCATCTTTCTTCTTTCTTTCTTTCTCTCTTTCTCTCTTCCTTCCTTCCTTCCTTCCTTCCTTCCTCCCTTCCTTCCTTCCTTCCTTCCTTCCTTCCTTCCTTCCTTCCTTCCTTCCTTCCTTCCTTCCTTCCTTCCTTCCTTTCTTTCTTTCTTTCTTTCTTTCTTTCTTTCTTTCTCTCTTTCTTTCTTTCTCTCTTTCTTTCTTCCTTCCTTTCTGTTTTGGGGCCAGACCTGGCAGTACTTGGGACTTACTCGGGATCATTCCCAGTGGTGCTCAGAGGACCATATGGGAAGCTGGGGATCAAACCCTGGTTGGCTATGTGCAACGCAAGTACCCTACCTGCGGTACTATCTTACTGGCCCTCGTGTTTGGGTGTTTTGTTTTGTTTGGAGGGGTCATCCTCAGCGATACTCAGGGGCTACTCTTGGCGCTGCACTCAGGATTTACTCCTGGCGGGGCTTGGGAGAACCACATAGAATGCCAGGGATCGAACACAGGACAGATGTGTACAAGGCAAGTGCCCTACCTGCTGTTCTCTCCTCAACCCAGGAGGAGAATTTTGGTTTATAAAGCTACACACTGAGAGATTTAGGAATGAAAGACCAGGAAGTGTGAGATTTAAACTACATTAGTCTATATGTATCTATATGTTTACATACTTATATATATATGTTGTGTGTAAATATACAATTGCACTCATCTGTGGTTTATAGACACCCAATAAAAACATGAGCAAAACAAAGCAAAAAATGGATTCTTAGTCTATTAAATCTAGTTAGTGGTTGCAGAAGGGAAGAGGGAAGGGGGATTAATTAGTGGCGGGTCAGCTAATGAGGTCAGTTGAATAATGGAAAGGGTTTGGATTGTGGGAGTCAGGGACTCTTCCTGGTTTGTAATGCTCAGGGGACCATATGTGGTACCGGGGATCAAATCAGGATTTGACCACATGCAAGCTCCTTATCTGCTGTATTGTCTTTGTGTGTAAGAATTGGACTTTTCGCTATGAACTTATAAACAGACACTGATTGAACACACACAGTTGAAGCTTCCCTAAAGTTATGATGCATTGTTATTTTAGTGAGAAAAAAATTGAACGTGGAGGGGTCACCACCAGGCCCAGTGTCCTCAATGGGCAGCGTCCAGATCTCGGGTCTGTGTGGGATCTTTTCCTTTAGGGGTGCACATTTTCACAGTAAAAAGTCGAGTGAGAGGCTGGAGAGAAAGCCCAGAGTTTAGGGCACTCTCCTGGCACACAGCTAACCCCTGCATGATCTCTGGGATCCCTCGGGCCCCTCCAGCGCCTCCAAGAGGGATCCCTGAGTGCAAAGCCAGGAGTAAGACCTGAGCACTGCCAAGTGCGACCAAAATAAAAAAACACGATCAAACACAAATGTAAAAAGTGGAATAGAGGCAGGGGACATCCCCCAGCTGGAGCGGCTACCCCAGGGCTACCTGGCATGTGAGCCCTGGACCCCAAGCCTGCAGTGACCACGTGTCGCTCCGTCCCACAGGATTTCCCTGGAGGACCTGAGTCCCAGCGTGATCCTGCACATGACCGAGAAGCTGGGCTACAAGAACAGCGACGTCATCAACACCGTGCTCTCCAACCGTGCCTGCCACATCCTCGCCATCTACTTCCTCCTGAACAAGAAACTCGAGCGCTACCTGTCCGGGGTAAGGGGTGGGGGTGGGGGGGGGTGGGGGGACAGCCTGTACTCCACTCTGCTCCCTGCAGGGGACCGTCCAGCTCTGTCTGCCCACTGACGGGAGCAGTTCACTGAAACAAATCCCACGGCTGAGTTTATCCCCAGCAAGGGATGAAAAAAAAAAAAAAACCCTGCTTCTTGGAAAGCGCTTTTTATCTGAAGCAGCTTTCAAATAGTCCCCCCTGTAGAGTGGAGCCCTGGGCGGGACTGTCAAGAGAGTTCATCTTCTTTCCTTCCCAGCTTTGTCCTTTTTTTTTTTTTTTTGTAACCTGCCGTCTCTCGACTCTGCGGGTTCCTGGATGCCTGGGGACCTCCTGGGCTCACATGAAAGTTGGGGAGCAACTCTCCGGCATTCATCTCCAAAGCCTGGTGAATGAGAAGGCCACGGTGTGTGTGCTGTGCTCTAGGAAAGTACTCCCCCTGGGCGCTGGTCTGTCCCCGGCACCGCCTAGCCCTGGCATTCAAAAGGTCCCGAGGGTCTGCGTCATAGAGTGGGTGCCCCCTTGCTGGGCTGGATTCGGGTCTCCTCAAAACTGTCCAGCCCCTGAACTCTGAGAATGAATTCTGGGCCTGCTACCTCCTGCTTCTGGGATTCTGGGCAACTGACCTCCATAGGATAGGCCTCAGTTTGTTCATCTGTCAAATGGGGATAATGATGGATTGTCTGCCTTTGGCCACAGCCTTTCCCGTGTACCTGGGTGAGGGGCTCTAGGTGGGATGAAATCATCTTGCTGTAGACAGACAGTAACTTAGAATAATCTCTGCAAGTTGGGCCGGCAGAAAGGCTGGATAGATTTGTAATCCCAGTGCTCTTCCTCTGAGCCCAGTGCTCAGGGCCCACCTCAGAAACCAGGAGACCTGCCAGCAAAATTCAGAATTGTCAGACAGTCTATCTGAAGTTTGATTTCAAACTTCCTTCCTTGAGGGAGGAGTTTCATGGTGTGTGTATGACACCTGGAGATTCAAGTGCACATTCATCCTGTAAATATGGCACCTTGGGATTTGAGTGCTCTTTCATACAGTAGTATACATGGCACCTTGAGATTCTGAGCGCACTTTCATCCTTTCTATATGGGACCTTGGGATTTGAGTGAACTTTCATCTGTCTTGTACATGTGGGCACTTGAGACTTGAATATGCTTTCATCCTTTTTACATGGCACATTGGAATTGAGTGCTCTTTCATCCAGTATATACGGCACCTTGAGACTTGATCTTTCATCTCCTCCTATATGTGGGACCTAGAGATTTGAGTGCACTTTCAGCCTGTATATATGGCATCCTCGGATTTGTGTTCATTGCTTTGAGGAAGACATTTAGAAAACTTGAAAAAGACAAACTGTTGGTTTCTTTTCTGTTTTAAAAGTGCTATTTGAAGTCCTGAGAGCCCAATACATCACAGAAGTAGGCTAAACAATAGGCTTCGTAACCTTCGGTGAGATTTCTACATTAGCACAAAAGACCAAAAGAGCCCTTTCCATTGCGTGTCTCTGCTAGCCCTGACAGCAGGCCAGAGTAATGCTCGGAAGAGATGGTTAGAATGTGTCTCAGTAGCACAGGTACCGAGGTCACAGCTAGAGAGCATTGCTGAGTAGACAAAACTGATGAGCTTGTTCAAGAGATGGACAAAGGGGCTGGAGCAATAGCACAGCGGGTAGGGCGTTTGCCTTGCACGCGGCCGACCCGGGTTCGATTCCCAGCATCCCATATGGTCCCCCGAGCACTACCAGGAGTAATTTCTGAGTGCATGAACCAGGAGTAACTCCTGTATATCCCCGGGTGTAACCTAAAATAAGAAAAGAAAAAAAAAAGGTGGACAAAAGGCAGATGCTTCCAAGCTGATTCAGCAAGAGACAGATGGGAAAGCTGTAGAGGAGGGAGGTTTTCTACAGCAAAAGTCCTTTGAAAATATTATAAAACCTCTAGGTAGATGGTGGCCCATGTAAGCAGTGAAGGGACCTCTCAGCTGGGGACAGAGGCAGCTTTGGGACTATATTTTAGCCCATGGTCACAGGCAAGTGATTGTTTAAGAAGGACAGGACCTTAGACACACAGTATATTTTTTATGGCATGGGATTAGGATAATAAAATTAAATTATTAAATACAATAAAATTAGGTGATAAGGAGGAATTCAGGAAATTTCTGGTTCTCCTTGTTTGCAACAATGAGCTTTTTAGAAAGATCTCTGGTTGCCGAGTTTTTCTCATTTTTCTTTTCCATGAAGATGCTACCTGCCATTTCTTTCTTACCTAATCCTTGTACTCGCTACTTGAGGGTGTAGTTTAGAATGAGTAGCATGGCGCATGCTTCCGGTTTATAAACAGGCCTCAGCTGTAGGTGCCTGTTGACAGTCTTTGCATTCCTCCATCACCGTCAGAGACCATCAAGCGAGAGGGTGATGCGTTCAGAATTGAAATTGTTCTCCAGTAGAAGGGAGGCTAAGGGAGAAATCCGGGATTTCCTTTTTCAAGCGACATTGGATGTATTCAGAAAAGAGATTTTAGGAAATCATTGTCTGCCCCTTCCCTTCGTGGTTGCTTTTGGCCTTGTGGCATCCTGGGCTCACACGGTCGGGCTGAAGATCCTGATGACGCCAGGCAGCCAACTTGGCCCATGGCGAGGGGGGTGTCTGTGCTGACGACCAAACTCTCGATTTCACACTCGCAGAGCGGGAGCCACCTCCCCACGCTGTGAGTTTTGTCAAAACGTTCTCATGAAGTTGCCTCTGAAATATATGAGTTTGTGACCTCACATATTTCAGGAATGATTTGTTGATCCTGTGCTGAGTAAGTGAGGAGACGCCAAGATTCTTTTTTTTAAAACTAATTTATTTATTTTTTAATTGGTGAGTCACAGTGAGGGTACAGCTACAGATTCACACATTTTCGTGCTTGTTTTTCCCTCATGCAATGTTCGAGAGCCCATCCCTCCACCAGTGTCCATTCTCCACCACTTATGAACCCAGTATCCCTCCCACCCCCCTATCCTACCCCCCCACCCCACCCCACCTCTGTGGCAGGGCATTCCAATTTGTTCTCTCTCTCTCCTTTTGGGTGTTGTGGTTTGCAATAGGGGTATCGAGTGGCCATCATGTTCAGTCTCTAGTCTACTTTCAGCATGCATCTCCCTTCCCGCTCGAGATTTCCAACCACATTTTACTTGGTGCTCCCTTCTCTACCTGGGATGACTTTCCCCCGGGGTGTGAAGCTAGCTTCCAAGCCATGGAGCCAACCTCCTGGTATTATATACTACTATTCTTGGGTATTAGTCTCCTACTCTGCCATTTTATATTCCACAGATGAGTGCAATCTTTCTATATCTGTCCCTCTCTTTCTGGCTCATTTCACTTAGCATGATACTTTCCATGTTGATCCACTTATATGCAAAGTTCATGATTTCATCTTTTCTAACAGCTGCATAGTATTCCATTGTATAGATGTACCAAAGTTTCTTCAACCAGTCATCTGTTCTCGGGCACTCGGGTTTTTTCCAGATTCTGGCTATTTTAAACAGTGCCACGATGAACATATGAGTGCAGATGTCATTTCGACTATACTTTTTTGTTTCTCCAGGATATATTCCCAGAAGTGGTATTGCTGGATCAAATGGAAGCTCAATTTCTAATTTTTTGAGTAGTGTTCATATTGTTTTCCAAAGGGACGCCAAGATTCTTTAGGTAGATCTGGAGATTTGGTTCAGAGGTCCATAGGTGGAGATACACTGGTTTTTGAGTTTTTTTTTTTCTTTTTGGGTCACACTGGGTGATGCACAAGGGTTCCTCCTGGATCTGCACTCAGGGATTGCTCTTGGCAGTGCTTAGGAGACCATATGGGATGCTGGGAATCGAATCCATATCGGCCGTGTGCAAGACAAACGCCCTACCCACTGTGCTATCACTCCAGCCCCCTGGTTTTTAAAAAAGTATCTTCTGGGTGCCTCCATAGTCACAAATACCAGCTTGGGTCCTTCCCAAACAGTCCTGGAGTGCTCATGGGGTATTTCCCAGGGGCTCTCAGGCCCTGTCTTGATGTCTCTGGGTGCTTTGCCCACTGGGCTGTGATCCCCCACTTTGGCCTACATCAGTCAAGTGGGAGATATCTCGAACTTGCAAACCAGAGTGTGGTTTTGTCTCCAGACAAACTCCGTTTCCCAGGAAACTCCGCTGACACCAGCTGGAGAAGGTTCTTGTTTGAGCGCTTGAGGTTTGCACTTCATCCTTCATCCATAGGACATACCTGCCCTGAAAAGCAGCATCCGATGAATGACCGCTCTTGACTAGCATGAACAGATCCCCAGAGGCAGCTGGTGAGCTCAGGAATGTCCACCGACAACTAATTGCGTTGTCCCATAGGCCCGGTCCCGGTCATTAATCACACGAACCAATGTCAAATGATCCGTGTCAATTTCAAAACAGGAGTGCACCAAGCAGCAACGTGTGTGCTTCCTCCGTTGTTACGTCTCCCTTCTCTACAATTCTTCTTTCCTTTCTCTAAAACCAAGAAGTACAGGGTATCATCAAAGAACCTACTTAGGGCATTTGCTGGTTGATGAATGTGTCATTTCATATCACGTCTCCGAAGAGGGTTGTGTTGGATTATCTTGGGGAGGGAGGGAGGGAACCTCTGTGTTAGATTATCATGGGTGAGGGCCTCTCTGTCTTCTTTAAGCTATAATGTGGACCCCTGTGACTTTTACAGGGAGGCCGGAACTCATACCATCTTTAGATAAGCTCACAAACATGTAAGATCCGTAGTCCGTAATCCGATGACATCAACTCTTCCCCGATCCCGTGTTTGATTGATGCCTTTGCTCTCAGAGAGTTTTTCTTGGCACAGACGAAAGAGCTGAGGTCCAGCCAGGAACACTGACCTGTCCAGGTCCTCCCGGCCCTTCCCTAGCAGGGCAGGATGGAAGCGGGTCCCCTGACTCAGGGCAGAGCAGGATGGGGAGCACAGGGTACCCCCATGCTGTCCTCAGTGGAGACTTTGGGTGTTGTTTTTCTTTTCTTTTTGGTTTGGGTGCCACACCCAGCTCTGTTCAGGGCTTCCCCCTGGCTCTGTGCTCGGGGGTCACTCCTGGCTGTGCCTGGGGGACTGTCTGGCAGGCCTGGCAAGTGCCTTGACCTGCTGTACTGTCTCTCCATATGAGAGACAGAGATCTTGTATGGCAAAACTTCTCAGGGCTTTTTCTCAGTGGTTTGAAAATGAATGGGTTTCCTAGATCCTGTGAGTTAAACCAGGGTTTTTATTTCCCCCCGCCCCGCTCCTCTCTTTGGATAGAAATCGGACCTTCAGGATGGCGTCTGCTATAAGACGCAGCTCTACCAGATAGAAAAGTGCAAGCCCACGCCGGAGCCCTATGAGGTGAGTGACCCCGGAGCCGAGCCCTGGAGAGTGCTCCCAGGGACAGTGGATTTGCAGTTTTTGGTTTGCGTCTGTGCCACATTCAGCCTTGCTCAGGGCTCCCTCCTGACGGGGGCTCGGGCAACCTCAGGCAAGACAAGCTCCTTACCCAAAGGAGGATTTGCAGATCTGGGACCCGGGTGCAGAGGGGAAAGGAAACCAATTACTGAGAGACACGCAGGTACCGGCGGACAAGGGCATTCTGCTGAACGGAGCCCTTGAGAAAGGAATGATTTATGGTTTCAAGCCAGGGCTCTCCTTAGAATCACCCTGGGAATGTTTCAACATCTGGACGCCTCATACCCTCTCCACCTTTTTGGGTGGGGGGAGTGGGGAGGGGGGAGGCTGAGGGGTGCAGACTTTGTGTACTTTCCTGGCTGATTCTTCGGCACAGCCAAGGCTGGAAACCACTATCAGATTTGCAAAAAGTAAAGATGGAATGTGGCAGCCTGTAGAATCAGAGAGAGAGAGAGAGAGAGAATACAGCTACTGCCAGTTGCATTTCAAGACAGGCAGAAAACATTGGTACTAACAACAATGAAAAGGACTAAATTTCAGTACTCCATGAGTTAGCAGTCAGAATGGTCATCCCTTTGAGGGCTGTGGAGGGCTCCGGGTTGGGGGTAGATGGGAATGGGCAGAGGAGAGGCCAAAAGCTGCTGGGTAGGACACTTTGCTACTTAAGGGAGAAAAAACAGCTTGGCTGGAGTGATAGTACAGCAGGTAGGGCGTTTGCCTTGCGTGCAGTCAACCTGGGTTCAATCCCAGGCATCCCACATGGTCCTCCAAGCCCCGCCAGGAGTGATTCCTGAGTGCAGAGCCAAGAGGAAGCCCTGAGCACCACCAAGTGTGGCCCCCAAAATCAAGAAAAATAAAAAAGAAAAGAAGAGAAATGTAGGGGGCTGGAGCAATAGCACAGCGGGGAGGGTGTTTGCCTTGTACGCAGCAGACCCGGGTTCAATTCCCAGCATCCCATGTGGTCCCCCGAGCACCGCCAGGAGTAATTCCTGAATGTAGAGCCAGGAGTAACCCCTGAGCATCGCCGGGTATGACCCAAAAAGTTAAAAAAAAAAAAAAAGAAAAAGAAAAGAAATGTCAGCTCTCCCCTGCTCGTTAATAGACTGCTCACTGGTCTGGGAGGTCTAAGACTCAAATACAAAATGATCTTTCGGAGCCTGGGTGCAGGCGGGGCTGCTGGCTTCTGGGTCCATGGAGAGATTTGCTGTGTGGCCTTCAGGCTCTGAGCTGAGTGAGTCTTGGGCTGGGAAGCGTGTTTCGAGAACAGCCGGCGGGCACGGCTCCTCACCTGGCTGCCTTTCACAGGCCTCCCTGGACACCTGGACCCGAGAGCTGGAACTCCACACCGTGCAGGTAAGGCCTGTGCAGGGGGGCTGGGCTTGACGAGAGAAACACACCCCCAGTGCATGTCTTCATGTGATGCTCAGAGGGAGTTGCAGGGGAGTGCTGCTAGTGCACTCAGGCCCTCAGCTCCCCCTGTCCCTCCTGCTTTTTCTCCCCTGAGGCCTCCAGCCAATGGGGCAGGGCTCACTCGTGCTGGGGAGCAGGGGTCTTCAACAGCCAACCCACAGAGTGGTACCCACCTGCAGGTGTCTGACCCTGGTTCAATTCCCAGCACCAGGGCTGGAGCGACAGTACAGTGGGGAGGGCGTTTGCCTTGCATGCAGCCTGTCGGGTTCAGTCCCCGGCATCCCATTGGTCCCCCAAGAACCACCAGGAGTAATTCCTGAGCACAGAGCCAGGAGTAACTCCTGAGCATCGCAGGGTGTGACCCAAAAACCAAAAAACAAAAAAATTTTTTTTCCAGCACCATGTATAGTCCTGAGCACCACCAGGAGTGAGCCCTGAACACAGAGCCAGGAGTGAGCCCTGAACTCCGCCGGGTGTGGCCCCCACCACATCCCCAGAATAAATTAGTCGGTGGAAACTTCACCTCTTCTTTTTGGGGGAGGAGTGAGGGGTTGTGCCACACCCAGTGGTGCTCAGGGCTTACTCCTTACTCTGTGCTCAGGATCCCTCCTGGCGGGTTTGGGAAACTAGGGACCAAAACAGTCAGTTATGTGCTAGGCAAGCGCCCTACCCACTGGACTACCATTCTGGTTCCTTCACCTGCTCTTTCTTCCCCTGCTTTGCACCTTCCTTAACCCCCACACCCACCAAATACCCTCACATTCTTCCCTACTAGTAAAGCCAGTAGAATGATGAAGCCCAATTTTCAAGGGCTTTGGGGATCCTCTTCAGAAAGGCTGTACGACAAACAGACAGACAGAGAGAAAAAGAGGAGAGAGAGAAAAAGACAGAGAGGGAAAGGGGGAAAGAGAGATATAGGCAGATAGAGGGAGAGAGAGAGAGAAAGAGAGGAGAGAGAGAAAAAGACAGAGAGGGAAAGGGGGAAAGAGAGATATAGGCAGATAGAGGGAGAGAGAGAAAGAGAGGAGAGAGAGAAAGAGAGGAGAGAGAGAAAAAGACAGAGTGAAAGGGGGAAAGAGAGAGAAAGGGAGATAGAGGGAGAGAGAGAAGAGAGAGACAGAGGGAGAGAGACACACAAAGACAGAGGGAGAGAGAGACACAGACAGAGACAGAGAGAGGGGGGAGAGAGAGAAAAAGACAGGGAGAGACAGACAGAGGGAAAGAGGGACAGACAGACAGGAGAGAGGAAGAGAGAGAAAAAGAGAGAAGAGAGAGAGGGATAAAGAGGTTTCTTGGAAAGCTCAGCAGCAACCTCATTTAAAGTCCATGAACTGCGTTTGAATTACGGATGCTTTTCAAGTTCAATCAAAATGCGGAACTGCATCTTTCTCAGAATTCCCCACCCCTCTGCCTTCCTGGCGAGGCAGGGACCGGACCGCCCCTGGCCAGCAGTAAGGGTGAACCGTGACATGCAGGCTGATGCCAGCAGAGACGTTCTGCTCAGCGGCACGGCCCTTCCCACAAGGCCAGCTTCCCTGCATTTCATTTCCATCCCCTTTGGGATCTACAGGCTTCCCTCGATTTCAATAAAGATTTAACTTGCTCCGAGTGCCTGGCCCATATGCCAGCAGCTGTGACAGTCAAGTTCACTTCCCTCAGAGGAAGGAGAATTGAGTTGAACTGAGGCCAGGCAGGGAGCAGAAGTGGCTGCTTTTCAGTACCCAGGAAGTACTGGCCTGAGTCCACATCGCTCTTTGGGACCTTGAACTGCTGAGCACATGAGGACGAGTTAGTGGTGGTTCAAGTTTCCGCTGCCGGACCTTTACAGATCAGGCCGGCACCACCAGTGCAAAGCTTGCACAGAGCCCTCCTTTAAACCAGCCCGAGGTTCCCAGAAGCCTTCCTCTGCTTTTGCTTTTTCCAGGATGATTGACCCTCCCCCAGTCCCCCCTCCCTGCCCCCGGTGTGGCTGGAATCCCTGGCACCTCCACTAGGGGCGCTGCTGAGAGCAGAGCCAATGGGGAACTTGCCTTGGATGGGGAATTCCAATGCGCTGTGCCTAGGTGGGACTAAGGCGGTCCGTTTGCATCTGACCTGCAGGATAAGAAGCCCAAAGAACAAGAGAAGAGAGGAGATTTTCTTCACCGGCCGTTTTCCAAGAAGCTAGACAAGAGCCTGTCGGGGCACAAGCAGCCCGCGGCCTCGCTCATCTCCCAGATCCAGAACACCAAGGCCCTGCTCAAGGAGCGGAAGGGGCCCAAAGCCGGCTTCCCCGACAAAGGTGGGTCCGGGGGATGCCTCAGAGCTTGGGGCTCCCCGAACGGACGGCGCCTGGCACCACCCGGAAAGCCGAATCAGCCCATCTGAGGAAGTCGGGCGCCCCCTGGGCAGGCAGGACCCAATAACGCAGAGATGGGGCGTCTGGTGCTCTGGGGTGGCACTTATTGGGGTACAAGGTGCCACAGGAGTCAGCCTGGGGTCCACGTCCTAGTCTCTCCCTTTCGGGGCTCCTCCCAGTTTCCAGCTCAGACGGTCTCAAGAGGACAGGACAAAGTCCTACACGTTTCCTCAAGGCTGTGTCCTCGAAAACAGATTTTAAGGGACACACAATGCGGGCGGATGGGGGCCAGTGAGGATCTCCCAATAGGCCACCCCTTGGCACCCCACCGTCCACATTCTCTGGATCCATGTGGGGTCCTGGCCTCGGTCCTTTGCTTCGGTAGGAAGAGATGGTTGTCCACCGTCAGAGAGGGTTGTCCACCATCGGCCCGCTATCCGCTGGGGAAGCAGAAAGCGTTGGGCAGCGTTCACGTGGCTCTGGGCTTGAGTGACCCCTGATTCTCGCCTCACCATGAAGAATTTCGAGGGTTCAGAGAAGGAGGGGGTTATCCTGGCAGGGAGGGGCTCCCTTGCTGGCTTTGCACCAGCTACAAATCTGGAGGATCCCAGCCCACTGCCGCCCCAGACCCAGTCGGTGGTCAGGGCAGGATGGGGCTGGGGGGGGCGGGGGCGGAACCGTTTCTCACTCCCCATCACCCTGACCCCGTTTGCTTCTCCGCCTTGCAGATCCCTTCGGCTGCCGCAACATCTTCCGCAAGACCTCGGACTCCAACTGCGTGGCTTCCTCTTCCATGGAGTTCATCGCCGTCCCGCCCCCGCGGACCCCCCGGGCCGTCAAGAAGCCCGAGTCCCCTCCGCAGGGGGGTCCCGGCAGCCCCAAGGAGGACCCCCTGCTGCTGGTGCGCTCCTTCGAGTCGGTGGAGCGCGCGGAGCCGCTGGAACCCGCCTCACCGCCGGCGGGGCATCACTACCGCGCGCTGAGCTCGCCGGGGGGCTGGGCCCGGGGCCCCCCCAGCGAGCGGACTCTGTCCCCGGGAAGCCTCTCGCCCCTGCAGCCTCCTCTGCACCCTACCCTCCTCTCCTTCGCCCACGAAGAGAAGCTCGGCGCCCCCAAGGAGGAGGCCGCGTGTGTGCCCGCACCTGCGGCGCCCGGCGGCACCCCCGCGCTGGGGCTCGGGAGCCCCAACTGCGTGAAGAGCCGGGGCCGATTCCCGATGATGGGCATCGGGCAGATGCTGCGCAAGCGCCATCAGAGCCTGCAGCCGGCCCTGGACAGGCCCCTGGAGGCCAGCCTGCCCCCGCTGCAGCCCGTGGGCGCCCCGAACCTGTCCTTCGACCTGGCCGACGGCGTTCGAGGCCAGTGTTAACCCAGGCCAACCCCCGCCCCTCACCCCAGCGTTCCGGACGTTTCTGGGAAGCACCAGAATGGTACCCCCTCCCTCCCACACACACACAGATTCCCCCCCAACATACACACACATACCACCTATCCCAAGGTGGTCAGGGCTCGGAGAATCTAGGAGCTCCGATTTCTGAATCTCAATCTACTCTGCCCCTGAAATGCACCCCAGAATCCGCCAGACGTGGGGATCCCCCGGAGACTAGGGTGTGCATCTATCTAGCCCCACCTTCCGCTACATTCACACCCACCCCCCTCAGCACCCCGTCTGCCCACCCGCTCAGCTGGGTTGGGGTCGGGGTGCAACATGGGGTGCCCCTGTGGGCTGCCCGCACTGCAGACTGTTAGGTCTTCTTTTCCCTGTGTGCCGTGTATGGCTCTCGCCTCTTAGCAGCTGGCCACGGGGTGGGAGCATGGTTCACAGCGTCACGGAGGGACTCACCTAGGCCCCCCCACCCTGCTTTCCTTCCTTTGGGAGCTGGTGCATCCTGGGAGTAGCGGCAGATTGCCCCCCCTCCCCCACCGCTCCATCACCCCAACTTCGGAGGAAGCTGGCTCAGCCTGTCTTCCCTGCATCATCAGAGGGTGTACCCCACGCCCCACGGAAGGAAAAGATAGCGGGGGACAGGTCTCTCCCAAACGGGGCTTCGATGGATATTTTCTGCCCCGGCAGTGGGGGGGTGGGCGAGTTTGAAGCTTCCTCACCACTGAATTCTCTTCTCCAAAGATGCTTTTTCCTGATGTGATGTCTGTCAACCCAAGTCATCTCATTCTTAAGAAACCAGGATGGAGGGAAAGGGGACGTGTGGCTCAGTGGTGGAACCCTTGCCTCAGGCGCGCGTGCGTGTGCGTGTGCGTGTGTGTGTGTGTGCGCGCGTGCGTACATGTGTGTGCGTGCATCGTGCGTGCGTGCATGTGTGTGTGTGTGTGTGTGTGTGTGTGTGTGTGTGTGTGTGTGGCTTCTTGGCGCCCCACCACAGCCTCGACTAAAGCCCACCAGACAGAGGGAAAACGAATCCCTCTAACTCAGAGAGCGGGTGGGCTTAGAGCCTGCCCGGTGGTACCAGCCCACCCACCAGCCCAGATCCCTCGAGAAGGTCAAGCATGTCCATCCTTGCGGTTGGGTATGTGAGGGGCGAGGGCACATGTGCGGCCACTCCCCTCTCACCACACCCTGGGCCAAGCATCCAACCAAAGATGCGTGTCCGGTTCTGTCTGTGCCAGCCCCGTGCGTGCGGTTCGTGCGCCCCTGTGTCGTCCCCCGTGTCCCCATGAGGCCTGTGCCGGGGGGTGGGTTCCGTCCCTGGCGAGCTTTGCAGAGCGGGTCGTGGAAGCGGAATTGCAAGGCTGGAAGAGGAAGCAGCCTCGGCCAACGAGCATGGAGCTCAGACGCTGTGGCAGGGACCGGCCTCGCCGTGAACCTGGGGGACCCGCCCAAGCCCCTTCTCCGGCGGACCTTCATCTCTCCTCATCAGCCCGCGGTGACCTCCCGCCCCACCTGGCAGCGACTGAGCGAAGGAGAGTGGACCCTTGGCCAGAACCCTGGGACCTTCTGGGAGGCCCCGGTCTTGACTGCTCCCCCGCCCAGGGGCACCCCCCTCTAGCCCTAGGACCGGACACGAGGGGACTTGGGCTTCTGGGTGTTGGTTGGTCTTCCCTCCGATGGCTCTGGACTGGCTCCCAGAACTTCCTGTGGCAAATAGAGCCTTGTAAGAAGAGAGAGAAGACCTGGAGCAGAAGACTTGTGGTTGGACGAAAAAGCGTCGGGCTTTGGGCAGGTGGGGAAGGAAGTGTTGTCTGCAGGTGGCCTGCGGCTGTCATGCCTGTCCCTCTGTCTCCCTGTGCCTTGGGGACTTCTCCGGTCCCTCGCCTTCTCTCCTTTATCTTTGACGCCCACAAAGCCCCTGAGCGTTTGGGAGTCACGGTCAACTCTTCTTCAGCCCTTTGGCGGGCTGGGGGTGGGGGAGGGGAGGGAGTGTGTCTGTTGAGCCCGGTGGGAAGGGTGGGGGAGTGGGGGAGAGGGGGCATCTGTGTTCTGAGTGAGAGAGCAGCTGGCAGACCTGTGAAATCGAGTGGATGGCGCCAGGTTGAATTGGCCGTTATTTTTATTATATTTATATGGAAAAGGCGACTGTCCCTGTGCTCAGGGCAAAAGTGTGTGGTCTTTCTGACCCCTCTCCCCCTCCCTCACCCCTGCCCCCCAACTGTGTGTGATGAATGCAGACCACCACCACCCCTCCCACCGCCTCCGGCCCCCACGCGGGCTCAGACTCGAGGGGGGAGGCAGCCCGTGGCCGAGTGTCCGTGTGAGTGCCCCAGGAGGGAGAGCTGGTGCCCCGTGTATGCTCTGTCCCCGGGGAGGACTGTGTCTCTGTCCCCCACGACGAAATCCATGTACTTTTATAATGGCTGTGAAATACACCTTCCCCCACTGAGTCCAGAGTCCACGTCTTGGTTTGCTGGTGTGTGGTCCACACTCCGGGGAATTGTTCCCTGTGTCGGGGTTGGGAGAAGGCTGGGCCCGGCTCCCAGGCATCCCAGAATCCTGGAGACCTTAGGGGAGGGGCACCCCACCTTCCTGCCTCATCTCACCTGCCGCGCACCTGTCTCCAGGCGTTCATCTGATTGGGGCCAGCAGGAAAGGGTGGTTTGGGGTGAATCTTCATTTCTTTTCCGGGCTCTTCCCGAAGTGGCCCATGGCGAATGAATGGCTGATGACCCTTGGGACTGTGGGTGGGGGGGAGGGGGTGTAGAATCTGCTTGGGGCCTCTGGGAGGGATAGGGAAGTGGGGTGATGGGTACAATGGGTGCGTTGGGGTGGGGGAAGGTCTGACCCATTCATCGTGGTTCCCATGACCGGGCTGTATGTCAGCTACTACATCCCCCATGCCCCCCACCCGAGGCTCGGAGAGGACATAGCCAGAGAGGGGGGCACTCTCTGAGGTACGGGGTGAGGGGGCAGAATGAATACCGTGTTTTGATGATTTGGGGCAGGGTCTTGTTTGGTGGTACTGGGGGTGAACCCCAGGACTGAGCCTATATAATGTTTGCACTCTACCACCAAACTCTGGTACCCCCACCCCTACTCCAGATTTTATTTTGTTGTGTTTTGGGGTGGGGGGGTATTAGGCCACACCCATGGTGTTTAGAGCTTACTCCTGGCTCTGTGCTCAGGGCATGGACTGGGGTTCAACCACATGTAAGACTAGTGCCTTCCTCCTATCCTGTCTCTCCAGCCTCACCCCAGCATTTTTTTAGTCATTCTCAAAATTATGCCTCACTTTACAATTCTACGCCCCCAGACTCCCTCCCGACGGGGTTTCCCCAAACTGAAGGAAGATCCTCTCAACAGAGGTCCCAAGCCAGCGGCCACCTGGGCCTCGCCAAGGCATCACCTTCTGCTGTAAAGGGCCTCAGCATTTGATCAGATCGATAAAGCGCGTCCCGCAGGGCTCTGTCGTTCAAGGGAGACAAATTCAGGAAGAGTGCTCGGCTGATTGTTTTTCAGGGGGTCTGGAAGGCCCTAAGTTATCAGGGATTTTTGTGGGGTTTTTTTGTTTTGTTTTTGGGGGGGACCCTCTGCACTCCAGGCATTGACGGCCTAATTCCGAGCAATCCTGGGAACGGGTTCAATTGCGTGTCATCGCCTCTCAATGAAAGGGCTGGATTTCCTGAGTGGTAAATGAGTGTATTCTTTATGGCAGCTTTTCTGTCAAGGGAGTTTTCAGACATCTGGCTCTGAAGACAAATGGGCTCATGTGGTCCTCCTTCCTTCCTGGAGCCCTGTGTTTGGGGTAGAGCGTGATCCCTGACAGCTGGTGTGAGGGGACACCCAGGGACAGCCAGGGAGCCTGCTAGCCTCCGCCCCACCCCCATCCCTTCCTGCAGATCTCCCCACAGCCACACTGGTCTGTGGAGAAGGAGGCGGCCAGGGGAACCGTGTAGCTTGATAGGATGCAGACTCAGGGGCACACGAGGGTCGAGTGGCTGAAACCAACACCGGTATATCGTGGGGAGGACGTGATTGTGGGGCAGGAAGGCAGGAGTCAGAGAAAAGACTGACGCTGGGGAGATAAGACAGGGGGACTAGGGGAGTGCCTTGCCTGTGTATGACCATGCCTTGATCCCACATATTGCCCTGAGCACCGCCAGGTGTGACCTTAGAGGCTGCCCTCCCGCCCACCCTCCCACCCCCCTCCCCAAGTCCCACCAGAATGACCTAGGTAATCCTCGGCACCTCAAAGTGCAGAATCAATTGCTTTCCCTCAGCCTGTCAATTGGCTAAAGTTTTGGGAGTGGACATCTAAACTGGTTCTCTTAGTTCTATGAATTACCTATAGTCATTTGGAGAGAACAGAGATCTTTTTAAAAACAGCTTGCAGTTCTTGTTCTTTGAGCTGAGGTCCCCCTGGTAAAGCTCTGGCTTCTGCTTTTCTGGCCAGACTGGTGACAACATGTACAACATTGAGTTTCTTTATAGACGAGGAAGCTACTTACTGAATCACCCAATTATTCAGTTACCTTTGTAGAACTAGAACCTGGTTCTTAAAAAGCAAGTTGCATAAACATGGTTTTCTTTCCTCCTTCCTTTTAAATCTGCCAGACAGCTTAACAAACCTGGCTCATTCTTTTGCATAAACACAGCAAGATTGGCTCCATTGGGGGCACCCCATGGCTTGCTAAGAAGTCCTGAGGGGTGGTCAAAGACAGAGCAGGAGACACTAGGCCATCAGCCTGATTGACCAAGAGTCTTCAGGAGTGGCCTCGGGCCTCCTGAGCACCCCTTGGGAGACCCCCACAAATGTAGAATATAATCACTGGTGCTGAGAATCGGCTGGCCATAGTTCCGCATCTCCTTCCACCACGGACCAGCTCTGAAGATGTCCATTGGCTGTTTTGTTTAGGGTTTTCATTGGGGGTGCAAGGGGAGACTTCCAGAGGTGCTTAGGGGACCCTGTGGAGCTGGGGGGTCAAATATGGGGCCCCTGCCAGCAACGCCTAAGCTTAGCCCAGTGAGCCTTTGCCCCCGCCCTGTCTGCAAGGGATAGTCTCTAGCTGCCCTTCGAAGCTTTGGAAATAGCACACACTCATCCTTCCTGGCCCTGTCCTGGAGAGAACAAGCCCCTCCTTCCAGGCTAGGCTGTGAGCTAAGGGAGGCTGAGACAGGAGAGCCTGCCCAGGACTGACCCCTCTGCGTTCATTTAATCTAGCCTGCCACAGGTTAGAGGAATTGAGATTTCAAGGACCCCCAAATTCAACCCAGAATATCTCTGAGATGCCCTGTCAGGGTCAGGGTCTGATCCCTACTACACACACACACACACACACACACACACACACACACACACACACACACACACGTGCTCACACACATTCTAATCTACACACATACCCCCTAATCAACATACACACTCCAATCTACACACATACACGCACACCCTAAGCTACACACACCCACACACTATAATCTATGTGCACACACCTGAATCTATACACACAAACCCTAAGGTACATACATACAACCTAATCTACACACACACACCACACACTCTGATTTCACAGGGCCTGCTGATTCCCTGTGACCCCTCAGGACTCTTGGATTCTGGGTATCACTGAATCTTGGGGACACACTCTGAGAAATGTGACTACAGGGATGTTGTCCTAGCACTTGATTTTCTTTCTTTTTTTTTTTTTTTTGCTTTTTGGGTCACACCTGGCTCTGCACAGGGGTTACTCCTGGCTCTGCACTCAGGAATTATCCCTGGTGGTGCTCAGGGGACCATATGGGATGCTGGGAATCGAACCCGGGTCGGTCGCGTGCAAGGCAAATGCTCTACCCGCTGTGCTATCGCTCCAGCCCCACCTAACACTTGATTTTCATACAGCATCATGTTTGCCATGGATGGTAGAACCTTGGAACTACATGTGGACTGGTCCCATTGCTGCTGCAGGGCGAATCCAGGGGGAAGTCAAAGAGAAATCTACTCCAGAGGCTCTTCAGAGCCCAGCTGACACCTGCAGGCAGAGGGTGGGGTGGGCAGTCAGTAGATTTCCTTGTGTCGCTGACCCCCATCCATAGGTCTGGTTTCACTTTTTCTCCCAGGTAAACTACAGATGCCAAAAAATCCACAGGGTTTCTCTGAGAAAGACAGCTAATCCAAGGTTTTGTTTCTGTTTGGGGGCCTCACCCAGTGGTGCTCAGGACATACTCCTGGCTCTGTGCTCAGGGATCATTCCTTGCAGTGCTCTAAGGACCCTGTGAGATGCCGGGCTTTAAACTTGAGTCAATTCTGTGCAAGGCAAGCACCTGGACCGCTGGACTGTCTCTCCAGCCCCTTTCCTCATGTTTTGTTTGGTTCCGGATCCCACCCTACAGTGCTCAGGGAGTAATCTCTACTCAGTAGAGTAGAGTTTAGGGGTCATTCGGGCTGCACTTGGAACCATATGGTGCTGGGGATCGTACCTGAGCCACACGTAGAGCAAGTGCTTCCTTCAGCCCGTTCAGCCATCCCTCCAGCCCAGACACAGTGAATGTTAATATTTTCAGCTGAGGACGACAGAGGGGCCGATGAGTTCAGACGAGTCGACCATAAAGGAGAAACATTGCTCCCGCCTTCCCAGCAGCCCCCTGTGCTCACAGCATGAACTCAGAGACCCTGGGCTTGGGAAGGAGCCAGGACCCGGGGCTACTTGGCTCTTATCCCAAAGGTATCTCCAGGGACGTGAGAATGCCCTACTAGCTCCCCCAAAGCATGACATACCGGGCTTCTGAGGGCATTGGACACCTCCTTGGCATCTCAACCCAGGGTTCATTATCACCAGATAAAAGCCGTTGTCAGGGCTGGAGTAGGGAGGGTGTTTGCTTTGCATGCAGTTCCTTTGCATGGGGTTCGATCCTCGGCATCCCATGTGGTCCTCCAAGCACTGCCAGGAGTTATTTCCTGAGTGCAGAGCCAGGAGTAACCCCTGAGCATCACTGGGTGTGACCCAAAAGGGCAAACAAACAAACAAAGCCATTGTCTTATTGAGTTCAGCAACCTTAAAGGTGCCTGGCAGATACTTCCAGCATGGCCCAAATGTAGACTTTGCTTTTCAGGGGCTTTACATGCATGACCCCAGCTCATTAAGGACACATGATTAGAACACACTGGTTTTGGGGGTTATCTAGTCACAGGGTTACCCCTAAGGGGACGAGGAAGCAGTAAGAGACACAGCTGTTCTCAGTCTCTCCTATTTAGAGGGCTCTTGGCAACCACAGGGCATTTCCCTTCACTTTGGCTCTTGGCTCACTCCTAGTGGTAGTCAGGGCTTACTCCTGGCTCTGCCCTCAGGGATCATTCTTGGTTGGGCCTGAGGGACCCTAGGAGGCACCAGGGATTATACCTGGGTCAGCCGCATGCAAGGCAAGTGTCCTACCCACTGTTCTATCACTCCAGTTCCTGGAGGGCATTTGGTGCCCCCTGGCCTCTCTCCCTGCCCGATGCCAGCATGCAGAGCGGAACTATATCAGGAACAGTGGCAGATGTGCACGGTGACGGGGGGTCTGCTATGGAGATGTCATCTGGCTGATTCTCAGTGTGGAGGCGGGTGGACTTTGAGGTGTAATGTAACCGCCATCATCATGTGAAGTGGAATTCAACATACAGCCACACTGCGAGGGAGAAGGAAGCTTCAACCCATTTGCTGCTCCCCCAAAGAACCAACAATCAGATGAACACGACTTAAAAGACCCAGGGGGTTCTGGGTTCAACTTGATCAGCCAAAAACACATGGGCTTTTGCATGTGGTCCCTTTGCATGGGGGTAAATCCCCAGGATTCTATATGGTCTCCCAAGTACTGCTAGGAGTTAATTCCTGAATAGCAGAGCCAGGAGTAACCCCTGAGCATCACTGCGTGTGACCCAAAAGACAAACGAACAAGCAAACAAACAAAGCCAGTGTCTTATTGAATTCAGCCACCATGAAGGTGCCTGGTAGATCTTTCCAGCACTCATGGCCCAAATGTAGACTTTGCTTTTTAGGGGTTTTACATGAATGACCCCAGCTTACTAAGGACACATGATTAGAACAGTCTAGTCCCGACCACACTGAGCAAGACAAGAATAGATGCTCCGAGAACACTGTGAACCTGTCCCCAGCGGCCACACACACGACTTCTCTCAGTAGTGACTTCCAGGAAGGGGCTCCACGGGCCTTTCCCCATCAGTCAGTCTTAAATCAGTGTCGGTGAGAAGAAAAATTAATGCTCAGCTTGATGACTCATTTTCCATGATATCCTTTCCCATGTACATGGTCTCTCAGGGGGGCTCGAACTTGCTTCTTAAAAGCCCCTAGAAGAATTCCAAAACGCCTCTCCGAGGAGTCAGTGTATTACTCACAGCGAGGGATTCGGTGTCACCACAGACCCAGGCAGCGTCCCCTCCACTGTACAATGAACGGCCCCCCCCCCCCCACCGCGTGAGTCACAGCTCCTGAAAGCCCACTAAGTTATCCAACACCATGAGTTGTTCGAACCTTCAGAACATGCAGAACACCTGAAGGGGTCGGGGTCACCCAGTCCCGGGCTCCTACGCTCACTCTCCTAGCCCCCCACCTTTGGAGTTTGGAGCCAGCCCAAAGAGCACCAAGAAACAACAGGTGGACAGGACCTAAATGAACCCTTCATTTGTTGTTAATTTAAAATGAAAAAAAAAAAAAAGAAGAACCAACATTTTTGTTGTCATTGTTTAAAACTAATGTGTGTGTATTCACGTGCAAAATCTGGATGAACTTTGAAACTCCAAACCTCATTAGCCTCTGCTTTAGGACATTTCAAGGAATAATCTGAAGAATTAGAGGTCAACCAGGTCAACCCTCATCTGCGAGTTTAAAGCCAATGGGAAAACAATGCTTAGAGGACTTAACAAAATGCTGTTTGCGGTGTCTGCTTCCAAAGTGTGTTCTCTGCCTATTACCTGTGAAGAGTCCAAAATTAAAAAGGGAGGTGGCTAGAGAATGTTCAGGGTGACATGAAGTCTGGGGTTTATGTGCATATCCTTGCAAATTTGAAGTCCCAGAAAGAGACTAGACACAGTGGAAATAACAAAAAAATAAAGAGAAGTGATTGGTGAGGCGTGTTTCAGGGAAGAGAGTTACGTGTAAGTGCTCGCCCACTTTTACTGAATAGGATTCTTCTTACTCTCCTGGATCTTCCAGAGGACATCTTATGTACAGAGTATATTGTCTGTTGATTGCCAACATATTGCAGTATTTCTTCCAAAAGTTCTGTGAGACTGTCTTGGATGGATGAAAGGATGGATGGATGGATGGATGGATGGATGGATGGATGGATGGATGGATGGATATGATGAATGGGTGAATGGAAGTGTGGCTCTATGGTTTGACGGGTAGATAAACGGATGAATGCGGGTTGGATGGTAGATGAGTGAGTGTATGAATGAGTGTAGAAATAGGTGGGTGGGTGAATGGATAGTGCATGGATGGCTGAGTGAAACTGATGAATGATGAATGAATAGGTTGAGAGTAAGTGTTGAGAGGAGTTAGATGACTTAGATTAATGGTTGCTAAGCAGCACTTCAGGGAAAAGAAAATATTTCCCTAATCTCGGGCATAATTCATCAAATCCACTATAAGAAGAAAAATGTAATGTTTGGGGAATAAATGAGTCTCTAATTTAGGATCCGAATATCCTTCACAGAGGATCTCCAGACGGTGCCTTGTCCTTCCATACATCTATTCGCCATCCTGGAAAATGGTGATCACAGACGTTGGTTGGATGATGAGGCCACATCCTCATTGATCAAATGCACCACGTGTTTTCCACTTGAATATTTTCCTTTGGTGACTTTGTAGAGATCTGGCAAGAAGATGAGGCAACCAGGAGAGCAGCTGGGATAGTTACCCAGACGACCATCTTCT
Source organism: Sorex araneus (assembly GCF_027595985.1). Taxonomy (NCBI): domain Eukaryota; kingdom Metazoa; phylum Chordata; class Mammalia; order Eulipotyphla; family Soricidae; genus Sorex; species Sorex araneus. Next base: position 196,031,288 of record NC_073303.1, read on the forward strand.
GCCCACGCAGTTGTTTACCCAGGCAGGATTCTCAGATCCAAACTCTCCTCTGTTTCCGAATCCTGAATCTTAAATACTTTATTATTCGCATTTCCATGGCCTACCTTTGGCCAGACTGCACACAGACTAGATGCGGTGAACAGATGATGCATTTTTCACAGGAGATTTGTGGCTAATCAAATGGCACTCCCACAATGCCACTTCACCAGGCCCACCCTGTCTCTCTCCCACTGGGATGACCTGAGTTGTGCCTTCCCCAAATTTACATTTTGAAACTCTAACTCCCATAGCTCCATATTTTTGAGAGTGAATTTGTGTGTGTGTGTGTGTGCGTGCGCTGGGGAAGAAAGGATTTGGAGACACACCCAGCTATGCAGTCAGGGTCAGGGACCTAGTAGGCCTAGGGAACCATATGGGATGCCAGAGATTGAACCCAGATTGGTTACATGCAGGGAAAGAGCCTACCCGCTATACAAGTGGATCTTGGTTTTTGTTTGTTCAGTTTTGTTTTGGGGTCACTCCCAGCAATGCTCAGGAATTACTTCGGGCTCTACACTCAAAACTCACTCCTGGTGGTGCTCAGGGGACCACATTAGATGCTGAGGATTGAACCCGGGTCAGCCACATGCAAGGCAAGACCCCTACCCGCTGTACTATCTCTCTGCCCCACCCCCCACTTCCAGTAGATCTTTAAAGAAGCAATTGAGTTAAAGTAAAAGGCACAGGGAATCTGAGTCTGGAGCTGGAGCAATAGCACAGCGGGGAGGGCATTTGCCTTGCACGCGGTCGACCCAGGTTCGATTCCCAGCATCCCATATGGCCCCCCAAGCACTGCCAGGAGTGATGATTCCTGAGTGCATGAGCCAAGAGTAACCCCTGTGCATCGCTGGGTGTGACTCAAAAAAAAAAAAAAACCCAACAGTGAATCTGAGTCCTTAGACAAGGATGTGGAACCATATAAGATACCAGGAATAGCCACAGAGAGAAGACCGCATGAGGTTGTGGTGAGAAGGTGGCCTTCAGCCAGCCCAGGAGAGAGGGCTGAGAATGACATCTACCTGGCGAGCACCTGAACTGTGGACATCCAGCCTCCAGAACTGTGAGGGATAATCTGTGGTACGTTACAAGGGTAACCCAGACAGAGGGGTCTATCCAGAGACGCCTGGCGTGGAATAATGAAGACCTCCCCACAGAGCCTGCTCATCAGCCTGCCCTAGCAGTGGAATGGGAGCGCTTACAGCTTCTGAATTGAAGCTCGAACCCAAACTAAGGAAGCCGGTGTTCACTGACTGATCCCGGGGCCCCCCTGGCCAGTTGCCGCTGAGAGTCTGGGGACTCCAGAGGAGGGGCAGTGTTCTGACAGCATGTGTGACCCGGCCTGTATGTCTCAGTTGCTCTCTGGGGCGGTAGGATATCCCCATTTGTCTGCTCGAGTTCCTTTCCCAGGACTGACCTAAGAAATTTCCAGAAACTCAGTGGCTTATAGTAACACTTGTCACTGAGCTGGAAAGGAGTGTGAAATCAGGGTGTTGGCAGGGCCGAACTCCCTCCTAAGGCTCTTGGGGAGACTCTTCCCTTGCCCCTCCAGTTTCTGCTGGTTCTTGGCAATCTGTTGCTTAGTCTGGCAGTCCGGGGCATCCACCCACGTTCGTTGGCAATCAGTGGCATTGCTTGTCCCTGTGTCTGTTTCCCTTCCCGAGACAATCACCCTGTGTCTTCGTGGGCCTTCCAGACACCAGTCATTGGTTTGAGGACCCTCCTTTCTCCACCTGGTCTCACCTTCACCAATTGTTCCTGCAAGGCCCCTATTTCCAAAGCAGTCACAACTCTGAGGTCCCTGGTAGACATGACTTTGGGGAGACCCTGGGAAAGAGCCCTCTTTTCCTTCCTTCCAAGAGGGCTGAAAGCCTGGCGTATCTGGCCTTGAGTCCAGTGGGAGATTCAACTCTGAAGTTTAGTTATCCGGAGCAACGGGTGTTATAAAGGGACCCTTTGGGCAGGAACTGTGGGTACCTAGAGGCAGGGAATAGAGGAACCCACATGGATTCACGTGGATTCATGGGTACTTATTCCATCATTTAGTGTCCAGCCCAGTCCCCCTTATTTGTTTTGCTGCTCCTTTGTAGCTAAGGCCATTGTGAGACCTCTATAGGTTTGGTTCCTGGGTCCTTTTAACTAGCTTCCTCGGGTTTTTGTTTGTTTGTTTCTTGATCATCCCTTACTTTCTGGCACTCCATGTCATCCCAGACTCCTCTATATTTTCCCCAGCCACGGACGTAGAACCAGCCACATTTCCAGCAAGCCCTGGTTCATTCTTTGGAATGCCATGAAGAGCGGGAAATCTAATCCCTGAGGAAGTGTCTTTAAACAATATTTTTGTAAGCAGATATTGTTTGGAATCCTATCTGGTAAGAAAGATTGGTAATACAGTGGGTTAAGTGACACCTTTCACCAGAAATCATATGAGAGGGGAAGCAGCAAGGAAAAGCATCGTCAAGGTTGAGAAGCAAATCATTGCCAGGGTTCTTTTTTAAAAAAGCATTTCACACTTCTTTGCCAATCATTTTCAGATTGATGAGTTAAAGAGTGGCCAAGTCGGGGCTGGAGTGACAGTATAGCAGAAGGGCATTTGCCTTGCATGCAGCTGACCAGGTTCAATCCCAGGCATCCCGTATGGTTCCCCGAGCAAAGCCAAAAGTAATTCCTGAGTGCAGAGTCTGGAGTAACCCCTGAGCATCACTGGGTGTGACCCAAAAAACCAAAACAAAACAAAACAAAAAAGATCAAGTTTCTCCCTTCATGGGATACACTAAGCATGAACAATGCCACTGGTGTAAAGGAAATAAATGAGCCCCTTCTTCACATTTGCTTTATAAAGGGCTGTTTTCCCTAAGTGGTGGGGACATTGACATTTGTCACCACAAACGTTGACACTTAGCTTCAGGATCGTCATAGAAACACTGTTCCATGATACCATTCTCCTCAAACACATGTGCTTTAGATTGTTTCAATCCCCTCCCCACTAGAAAATGCAAAGCAAATGCCAAGACTTTGGAGTTCTAAGTTCATCATTCAAAACTCCTTGGCACCGTTTCAGAGAAATTTCCCTGGTGCTCCAGCCCTTCTCCATCTGAACGTCACTCCAGAGCCATGATGCTCTCAATTAATTGTCCAACAGGCTGACCTTTCCGCCTTCCCTGTGGTCGTCTGAGTGACAATTCAACTCCTTTGTGCTTTGTGGCTAAACCGTCTCCTTCCTCCCTCAAACCTCCTGTGACAATCGAGCTTTCTCTTTGCCATCTGTCCTGGGCTTTGCCTCCAAATGCTCCTTTTTCGCTTGTCAAGAAGCTAGCTGGTCTGTGGAGTTACTGTGTAAAATATATGTGAGGCTCTCTGCTCTTACAACCTCTCCATCTTGACTCAGGCCTGAACCAATGTATCCTATGTATCCTTTTCCTCTTCTCTGGCATGACACTGTCTGCTTGGTGGGACAGGTGACAGCAAGTGGCTGCCAGGCAAGGACAGGTGACGGCAAATGTCTTCTAAGATCTGTGCTTGATCCCGCCCACACTCACTGGTTGGGGACAATGAGTGTCCACAACAGTGGACAGATTCATGTGCGAATTCTTCATCATGTGCCGAGAGGTTCGGTTGTTTCTAAAGTCGTGGGCATTTGTTTTAGCTGGCTCTGGAGTGCCCAGATTCAGAGCTAGTAGGTGTTAGCATGTTCTGGACAAGGTTTGAATCAGGTAAGCAGGTGGCGTCCCTGACATGGCAGACTCCATCTGGCCCCTGGAGGGTCTGAATGGAATAAAAGGCTGAGGAAGGCCTAATGAGCTCCCTTGTTTCTGTCTTGATGTTTGAACTGGGACATCTAAGTTGTTTTCGTTCTCCAGCTCTTGGGTTGAATTTATATTATAGAACTCAGATTTTCAGATTCAGAAAGGAATTATTCCATCAGCTTTCTGGAGTGTCCTGTAGGCATAGTAGAACTTTTCAGCTCCCATAGTGACATGAGCCAATTCCTCCTCCTCCTCCTCCTCCTCCTCCTCCTTCTCCTCCTCCTCCCCCTCCCCTCCTTCTCCTCCCCCTCCTCCTCCTCCTCCCCCTCCTCCTCCTCCCCCTCTTGTTCCTCCTCCTCCTCCTCTTTCTTCTTCTTCTTCTTCTTCTTCTTCTTCTTCTTCTTCTTCTTCTTCTTCTTCTTCTTCTTCTTCTTCTTCTTCTTCTTCTTCTTCTTCTCCTCCTCCTCCTCCTCCTCCTTCTTCTCCTTCTTCTGCTCCCCCTTCTTTCTTCTCCTTCCTCCTTTTCCTCCTTCCTCTTTCTCCTCCTTTCTCCTTCTCCTCCTTCCTTCTTCCCTTCCTCCCTCCTTCTTCTCCTTTACCTTCTGTCTCCTTCCCCTTTACCTTCTCTGTTTCCTTCTTTTATTCCTCATCCTCTTCCTCCTCCTTCCCTTTCTCCTCCATCTTTGTCATCATCGTTTTCTCCTTTTCCTCCTTCCCCCTCTTCTCCCCCTCCTCCCCCCTCCTCTCTCTCCCTCTTCCTTCTCTCCGTCTTTTCCTTTCTCCCTCTCTGCCTCTCTCTCTCTCAAACCCTAACACAGTTGCACCTTAGGCTTAGCATTCCAGCCTCCAGCACTGTGAGCAAATGACTCTCAGGCCACTCGGTCCTGATCCTTTGTTACGGCAGCCCTCGCTTTCAGAAAATCTGTTTTACTGCTTTCTTCCCCCACAACCCCCACCCCCCCCCCCCGCCTCGCATTCTTCTTTCTTTACCCCCCTTGTTGGTGCCTCCATCCTCCCCTCCCTGGACATTTTGTTCACCCTCATTGTTTTCAATGCCTACTTACAAGTCGAAGTCATCCACATGTCCCTGCGTTTTAGATGTGGGGTTCACGGTTTGCTTGGAAATCTCTAAACTATTTCAAGCACCTCCAGGTCAACATGTACAAAGCCCAGCACACCCTCTAACTCTGCCCTTGTTGCTCTCATCTCTTTCCATCCACCCTGACTTCCTCCATGCCAGACTCCCAGTTGCCCACCATGTGCCTAATTCCTCTCCTTGCTCGGCTCCTGTTTCCCAGCCCTTCTTTGTTATTTATTTATTTATTTATTTATTTATTTATTTATTTATTTATTTATTTATTTATTTTTATACTGAGTCACTGTGAGCTACAGTTACAAAGTTTTCATGATTGAGTTTCGGTCATAAAATGATCGAACACCCCTCCCTCCACCAAGTGAACATTCTCCACCATCAATGTCCCCAGTATCTCTCCCTCCACCCTCCGACCCCACCCCCTGCCTCGATGGCAGACAATTTCCTTCTTACTCTACTTCTACTTTGGGGCATTATGGTTTGCAATACAGATACTGAGAGGCCATCACGTTTGGTCCTTTATCTACAGACGTGATGAAATTAAATTGCTTTTTATTTATTTCAATTGTCACTGTTTTTGGCATATCGAATACGCCACAGGGAGCTTGCCAGGCTCTGCCGTGTGGGTGAGATACTCTCAGTAACTTGCCGGGCTCTCTGAGAGGGGCGCAAATCGATGAGCAACGGGATAACAGTGACAGTGATACAGTGATTTATTTATTTATTTATTTATTTATTTATTTATTTATTTATTTTGCTTTGGGGGCCACACCTGGTGATGCTCTTGGCTCTGCATTCAGGAATCACTCCTGGTAGTGCTCAGGGGACCCTATGGAATGCTAGGGTTCAAACCCAGGTTGGCTGTCTACAAAACTAGTACCCGGTCCACTGTATTATTGCTCCAGCTGCCTAATCAAGGGGCTGAAAACAGCAGGAAGATCAAAGAAGTGATCCCTACAGATGATGGAGGCTGTTCGCCTCCTAAGACTCATTGCAGGAAAAGATGATACGTGATATGGAATGGAGGCCGTGCGTTGTGTCTTTGATTTCAGCAGCTACAGGATGCTCGGACAAGCTGATGGTGGCTGAGGCTAGGAATGAGGAACAACAACGTCCTAGATGGGAGAACACCCAGGCAGGAATTGTGCAGAAAACACAGTAGATGTGTGTGGAATGGGGATAGGAGGTGGGAAGCCCATGGTCCCTGGCCAAAGGGTGCAGAGACAGAACAGCCCTGCAGGACCAGGATGAAGGCGGAGGCCCCTTGGGGATCCTTCCTTCCCACACAAGGGACCTCTCACGTTTGAAGCTCTTGCCAGTTCTTCGAGTTGCTAAACCACACGGACTTGGAGCTGGTGACCCCATTGGGGTGTGCCAACCCCGGCCCCTTTCCCAGCAGGGCCGTGAACTTCCTTCACTCTGTGCCAAGCCACAGTGGGCACCTCTACAGTGGGAACCTGGCACCCTGCCCCCTGAGCCCTTGGGCACGGGAAAGAAAAGAGGGTGTCCCCAGCCATACACCCTGACTTCCAGACTCCCTCCTCGCTGTGCTGTGGCCCCTGCTCCAGGCTGCGGCCAGGTGAGTGGGCGGGAGGCAGCAGAGGGAGCTGGTCTGGGCAGCCGGGCATGTGACTGTGACTTGGAATCAGTAAAGCAAAGTGGGGTGGGAGGGTGGGGACTGACCCGGTGGTCTCCACGGCGCACGTGGGAATGGAACCTTTCCAAAGGGCTCCGAGAGTTTCCAAGTTCTGAGGACAGAATTCAAAGGCAGGGCAGGGAGTAGTCCGGGAGCACGGCTGGCTGTGAGTCCCAAACGAAAACAACAATAAAGCACAAACCCTAGAAAATGGGCTACTGCTCAGCTATTGAGAAAGAGGCTGTAGGTTTGCAGATCACTCGTCAAGATCCCCACATCCGGGGCCTGGAGCGATAGCACAGCGGGAAGGGCGTTGGCCTTGCACGCGGCTGACCCGGGTTCGATTCCCAGCATCCCATATGATCCCCCAAGTACTGCCAGGAGTAACCCCTGAACATCATTGGGTGTGACCCCAAAAAAAGTAAATATCCCCACATCCCTGTTTTGGGGGAATCCTTGGGAGTGGAGAATTCAGGGTTTCTTTCACATGTCATGGTCTCGTTCTCAGGAGGAAGTCTCCTACTGTTCCCCAGTGCACACGCTCCAGTCCCCGTTCCCACCGGGAAAGCACAGACGCTTCCTGTTTCTCCATCTTCTTGCCAACACTTAGTACATTCTGCTTTGCTTGTTTCTGTTTTTTGGACATCATCCATCTGGATGGCTATACTCAGCGACAATATCATGCATACCCAGAGCCCAATGGCCACAAATATGTGTTCTTTATTTTTTATTTTTGCAGTTAACAGATTTTAATTTTTGTGAGTATATGTTTGATTTTTATTGAGTGGGCAACAAGGTTAAGATATATCCTGTCTTTAATGTGAACACACAGTGGTAGATTACTTTCAAGGAATATGAAATAATTCTCTCTGATTTCTTCTTTTAAAAATAATAATAAGCCTACTTTTATTTTTATTGAATCACCATGAGATACACAATTACAAAATTGTTCAATTGTTCATGATTAGGCTTCAGTCATACAATATTCCAACACCCATCCCTTCACCAGTGTACATTTCACACCACGAATGACCAATGTCTCCAGTTTCCCTCCCACCCCCCACCATCCCATAGAGGCAGGCTCTCTCTCTCTCTCTCTCTCTCTCTCTCTCTCTCTCTCTCTCTCTCTCTCTCTCTCTCTCCCTCCTTTCTCTCTCTCTTCTTTTCCTTCTCTCTCTCTTGCTTTTGGGCACTATGATTTGCAATACAGGTACTGAAAGGTTTTCATGTTTGTCCCTTTACCTCCTTTCAGCGCTCAGTTCTGGTCCAGAGTGATCATTTCCAAGGGTCATTGTCATAGTGGTCCCTTCTCTATCCCACTTCCTTCTCCCAACCATCACTTGTAGCGAGCTTTGAACCGTGGACCGATCCTCCTGGCCCTTGTTTCTACCATCCTTGGGTATTAGTATCATACGGTTTTTTTTTTCTTATATTCCACAAATGAGTGCAATCAAGAAATATAGATTCTTAAACTTTATTTTTTTTTCCCTTTCAAATACCCACATGTGAGTTCACAAAATAAAATAAGGGGCTGCTGCTGCTGTGCTTGTGCGTTTGGTGGCCCAGATCCACCTCCCCGCCTCCGCAGGCCTCCCCCACAGAGAGACAGGGAGACGGGGACCACAGCCTGGTGGTGAAAACGCCCGTTTACTGCAGAGCTGCGAGCCTACTTAGAGAACATCTGCAGGGGGGTTGAGGTAAGCACATGGGTGTGATCGGTCATTTACATGGATAAACATTTGGTGGAGGAAATTCCCTTGGGGAGATTAACTCAAGGAGACACTCTGTCTCCCAGGGACATCTCCATAGCTTTTATCTTTCCCTCTAGTTGTATAAGTTATCAATACTTGCAGTTGTTTGGATAAACACACTAAGAGACAAAGATCCCAACACTTAGTTCTCTGGGCTCTGAGAGCAAGCAAGGCTGTTACCGTAAATCCCAGACTAAGCCTTCAGGCCAGTTCAGCTTGTCCTTCCCCATGGGGTTCCTGTCTCTTAAGTTGTAACAGTTTTTGCATCAAGACCATGCATTTATGCTTTCTAGAATGTCCCATTTCGATGCTGGGGTAGCTTTGCCACTCACTCCAGGTCCATCCCTGTCCCACGGCTGGACCTCCCTTTTGGGGTATTAGGAACTATAGCAAGTGAAGCCTGAGTCAAGTCGTTATGACCAAATAATTATGCCCAGGAGTAGATATATCTCAGAGTCAATCAACTCCCAAATATTGGGAGCATAACATTGATGGTCTTTCTGTGTATAACCAGAGTGATGCTCTGGGGCTGGAGTGATAGCACAGTGGGTAGGGCCTTTGCCTTTTACTCGGCCAACCCGGGTTCGATTCCCAGCATCCCATTTGGTCCCCCAAGCACCGTGAGGAGTAATTTCTGAGTGCATGAGCCAGGAGTAACCCCTGTGCATCAACAGGTATGACAAAAAAAAAAAAAAGAACATTGCTCTATAATAAAATACAAAAAGGCTATGAGGGAAATAGAAAAGCAGGTACCAATACACAGCACTTCAAATGCAAAGCAGTACAAATACGAAGCTCAGAATTAGCAGAAAGTTTTGGATTATAAGTAATCAAGACTGACTTGGGGAGCTGAGACAATGAGAGGTAAAACACAAAGGAAAGGTTAAAGATAAACTTTAACTAAATCAGGGATACTAGCAAGGGAACGATAAGCTTCTCTGGGAGGCAATTCACAGATGAAACCTAAACATTTTGGGTTAATATCCAACCCCACCAACTTTATTTACTTAACCAAATACAGCACTGTCTGTCACTGTCACTGTCATTCCGCTGTTCACCAATTTGCTCAAGCGAGCACTAGTAACGTCTCCATTGTGAGACTTGTTGTTCCTGTTTTTGGCACATTGAATATGCCAGGGGTAGCTTGCCAGGCTCTGCCGTGTGGGCGGGATACTCTCGGTAGCTTGCTGGGCTCTTCAAGGGTGATGGAGAAATCGAACCCGGGTCGGTCGTGTGCAAGGCAAACACCCTACCCACTGTGCTATCACTCCAGTACAGAGAATATTTAAAAAAAAAAAAAAAACCTTTCAAGGGGCCAGGGAGATAGCTCAATGGGCAAGTGCACATACTTTGAAGAAGGAAAGCCAGGATTTGATCCCTGAGTACAGCTGCAAGCAAGCAAACCCCAAGCCAGGACTAGCTCCCACACACTGAGTAATGTCTCTGACCCCCCAAAAGGGAAGTCCGGAGTTAGAGGTTTCCAAAAGTCATCTCATTTTTAAGTCGAAGAAACTAACTAAATAAATAAATTACATATATATGTACATATATATATATCCATCCATTATGGTAAAGAAGAGCTTGAATCTGTAATATCTTTCAGACACATCTTTGTCTGATGTGTCTGATGTAAGGTACATTGTCTGAAAGACTAGAGATCTAGTTCTAGTCTCATGGAGCTTAACATTAAAATGCCTTCCAATTAACTATGTCTTTTTCCCCTGAGGAACCAAATATAGATACATAACAGAAGCACTCAGCCCTGGTGCAAATTAATGGTTCTAAGAGAAAGCAGGGGTTGGGGGTTCACTTAGGGCAAAAGATTTGAGCCAACAATGCTGCATCACAGAGGCAGAATTGCTTCTGGAGGGATTGTCTTTGACTTGCAGAGCTGGCCCCACCCGAGGGGCATGCCTTCACCTCTGCAGGTGATTGGCACCAGCCCAGCTCTAAGGCCAGGCCCGGCTGCCACTCAGGGGAGGAGGAGCTGAGTTCCCTGTGGCTACCGCCCTCAGTAGGCTGCTACACCCCTACCAGGTGGGTTGAATCCACACACACCTGCTTCCCTTCTCTGAACTCTTTCCAAGAACCTGCCTCCTCCCATCCACTGGTGTCAAACTTCTGGGTTGGAGAGACAGTCCAGGGTTTTCTGGTTTTTATTTGTTTTATTTGCTTTTTATGCTTTTGGGGTTGCACCCAGTGATGCTCAGGGGTTACTCCTGGCTCTGCTTTCAGGAATTACTCCTGGCGATGCTCAGGGGACCATATCAGATGCCAGGGATCGAATCCAGGTCTGCCACAAGCAAGACAAATGCTCTCCTTGCTGTACTATCCCTCCAGTCCCGTCTCCCTTTTATTTTCTGATCTTCTGCCCTGCTAGAACAGAAGGACTGTGGGGTGGTGGGCTCACAGGGTCGGTCACTGAACTCACAGCCCCAGAGCCTGGGACTGCCTGTGTGTCTGTGTGTGTGTCTCTGTGTGTGTGTGTGTGTGCATTTTTGTGCCTGTATTTGTATCTGTGTGTGTGACTGTGCATCTGTGTGTACATCTATGTTTACCCATGTGTGTCTATGCATCTGTGCATATGTCTGTGCGTCTATGTGTTTGTGTGCATATCTGTGTGTAGGTCTGTGTGTCTGTGAGTATGTGTGTTTGCCTCTATGCATCTGTATGTGTTTATGTGCCTGTGCCTGTGTGTATTTGTCTGTATGCATCTGTATGTGTTTGTGTGTGCCTGTGTCTCAGTGTACATTGATCTGTGTGCATCTGTATGTGTTTGTGTGTGGCTGTGCATCTGTGTGTTTTGTGTGTCTGAATCTGTGCATTTCTGTGCGTGTCTACGTGTTCTGTTCCTTCCCATCCACTTATTTCATCATTGATGGACATTGACCCGTGGAACTCGTGTCAAAGCCGCTGGAATGTCCTTAAGCCCTTCTTGTTCTGTTCTGTTTTTCCATGTTTGTCTTCTGTGGAGCCTTCTAGAACACTTGGATGGTACCTGATTCACACACTCACAGAGAACCACTCAGACAGACACAGAGAAACACACAGAGAAATGCAAGACACACAGACACAGATGCACAGCACCAGGGCTGCAGCACGTCATGGCCCTGTTCCTGACCTTACCCGAGTCTCTCGGGACTGCCCTAACGTGTGTGGACCGTCTCTTAATGTCATCGCTAAAAGTGACCGTCCAAGGCACTCAGTGGCTATATCAGGAGACAAGGAGACGGTAACCACAAAACGCGGGCAATGTTTTTTCCACTGGTAAGAAAAATCAGACCCGAGATAATTCAGTCATTTGCCTTGAGCGTGGCTGCCTGGGATTTGATTCCTGGCACTTGATCAAGTCCTGCCAGGCATGAGCCCTGAGCACAGAGCCAGGAGTGATCCTTGGGCACAGAGCCAGGAGTGAGCCCTGAGAACAGGAGCATAGCACTTGGAGTGATTCTTGAGCACAGAGCCAGGAGTGAGCCCTGAGCACAGAGCCAGGAGTGAGCCCTGAGCACAGAGCCAGGAGTGATCCCTGAGCACAGAGCCAGGAGTGAGCCCTGAGCACAGAGCCAGGAGTGAGCCCTAATCACCGCAGGGTGTGGCCCGCTCATCTCCCACCACCCAAATACTGACTCGTTCCCCGGAGGGAGAGTGGCCTGAAGGGTGGGACCAAGTGTCCAAATGCCCCACAAGAAGGGGCCAGTGACGAGGGCTGCTGGTGCAAGCCGGGGCTGGGCTGAGGGAAGGGCAGAGACAGGGAGGTGCCCAGAGGCTAGCAGGGAAGGATCTGTCCTGACGCCCAGGCTGAGGGCCATGTGTGTCCACGGCGGCCAGTCCCAGGAACCGTCATGGGAAGACTGGCCCCCACGCTCACCTGTGCACTCGGCTGTACAGCTGGACCCAGGGCGGTCAGTGGCCCCGGGCCCTGAGAGAGCAGCCGGCCTGATTAGTCCACATGCACATGCAAAGATCTCGCCAGTTAGCATCTGGGATGCCTCCCCGCGGCTGCCATAGGAACAGCCGGTCCCACCCGAGGCCTCCACTGCCCGTGAAGGCTGCGTCTGAAAGCAGGGTGGGTGTGAGGACACCCCGGGGGCTGCGTTCCCGACTCTTGCAGCTTCCACTTGTGCCCACAGCTCTGTGACTGAAGCTGGCCTCGTCCTGCCTCGGTTTCCCCAAGGCTTCTCTCTCCCTCGGGGTGTGGGCCCCAGGCCTCCCTCTGCTTTCTCTTCCTAGAACATGCACCCATGGGTGGGAGACACCCCCCACCTCCCAACCCGGAACTCTCATTCCTCAACAGCCATTTCTAAATAAGCTTGATTTAAAATAAATAAATAAGTTTGATTTTACAGACACTGGGGCTGATGACTTGGGTGGGTCTTTTTTTCTTCACTTTCTTTTTTTTAAAAATTCTTTTTTATTGAATCACCATGAAAAAAGTTACAAAGCTTTCAGGTTCAAGTCTCAGTCACTCAATGATCAGTGACTTCACCAGTGCACATGTTCCACCACCAAGAACCCCAGTATGCCCCCCCTCCCACCCCTCCACCTGTGTGGCTAATGATCTTCACTTTATTCTCTCTATACTTTGAATACATTCAATATTTCAACAGAAATCTATTATTATTTAGAATTTTCCCCCAACAATCAAACCTGCTGAAAAGCTTCATTTGATAATTTGTTTTCCATTGCTGAGAATGAAGAATATACGAGCTCGAGTAACAACGTGGTTTTGGATTTCTGATATTTTAACTCAGTTCACAGTTTTGAGTGTGGCTGCTCCGGATCTCGTCTGGGCGGAGAGCGTGCCGGTAACACTCCCATCCCAAGATCTCCTGCGCGCCACGTCACTGCAAGCTCGTACCTCTGGGTAGTGGGTTCTAGAAGATGGTGGTCGCCACGTGGGTGCCCCCGCCGTTGCCGCCACCCCCGCTGAAAGAAAAGGTCGAGAGAGAAAAACCTTCTGCATGGGGTTGTAGCTCAGTTCACAGTCTAGATGCATTTCTGTAAGAAGCCGCTGGGTGCCAAAAGTGGTTAGTAGCCCTCCAGAATCATGGTCTTTAAGGAGCAAAGGAGCCATTTCGTGTGCGGCTGCTCCAGATCTCGTCTGGGCCTCACTTTCTTTTCTTTGAAAAAAATATTTTAATTTAGTGACTACGAATTGCAAAGGTATTCATAATTGGGTTACAGACACAGAATATTCCAACACACTTCTCTCCACCAAAGCCCCCAGTTTCTCTCCCGCCCACCATCCTGCCCCAGGACAGGCCCTTCTTTATTTTTTTTTTTCAAGTACAGTTTCTTTTATTAAAGATTTTCAAATCTATTTACATAGTTAGGATTTCCTAATTATACCATTCTCATGTGTAAGACAGACACACTTTTAGAGTTTGCTTAAATATGTCAAGTCATAGATTAAAGGAAAAAAAATACTGAGCTTTTTTTTCATCTTCAAAACTCAAGTATTGAGATTCCACCTGTGAATAAATGTTTTTAATGGAAAGTGCTCATCAATATGAGTTTCAAAATGCCTGTCATTTTAGAAAATATTCATCTTCTAAAGAATAAAGGAAGTTGCTGTAATTAATGCAGCAAGAATAAGATAATGCAGATAGTTTGATGCATCTGAAATTGATCTTTCATGCTATGATTAGCAACAAAGCACCACTATCATTTATGGACAATATCAGAGAAACAATGAATGCATGGTGCTTTATACGATTTAGTTAGTAAAATAATGTGTAAATAACATAATCAACTTTACAATGACAAGTCCACAATGACCAATCCAGAGACTAGTGAAGTCAACTACTTCTAATATTTCTCTTCTACCTCTGTCAATAACATTAAAAACTACATCAAAATGGGGCTGGAGCAATAGCACAGCGGGTAGGGCATTTGCCTTGCACATAGCGGACTCAGGTTTGATTCCCAGCACCCCATATAGTCCCCTGAGCACCGCCAAGGGTAATTCCTGAGTGCAGAGCCAGGAGTAACCCCTGTGCATTGCCAGGTGTGACCCAAAAAAGCAAAAAAAAAAGACCAGGTCCTTTTTTTTTTAATTGAATCACTGTGAGATACAGTTACAAAGGTTTCATGTTTGAGTTTCAGTCATACAATGATCAAACACCCATTTCCCCCCACCAGTGGTACACTTTCTACCACTAATGTCCCCAGTACTCCTCCTGAACCCCCCATCTCCCCTCTCCCCCCTCCCCCCCCCCATCACCTCTACAATGGAAAATTTCCCTCTTACTCTCTCTCTACTTTGGGGCATCATGGTTTATAATACAGATAATGAGAGGCTATCATGTTTGGTCCTTTACCTACTATCAGCTCACATCTCCCATCCATCACTGACTTAGGGACCCCGCCTCTATCCCAGCTGCCTTCTCCCCAAGCTCATGAGGCAGGCTTCTAACTGTGGGGCAATCCTCCTGACCCTTGTCTCTAGAGACAGGCCCTTCTTTTTTTAAAAAAATTTTTTTAAATTTTTAAAAAATTTATTTATTTTTAACTAGTGAATCACCATGAGGGTACAGTTACAGATTTATACATTTTTGTGCTCATGTTACCCCCATACAAAGTTTGAGGACCCATCCCTTCACCATTGCCCATTCTCCACCACCGGTACACCCAACATCCCTCCTACCCTCCCCAATCCCATCTCCCCCCACCCCACCCTGCCACTGTGGCAGGGTATTCCCCTTTGTTCTCTCTCTCTAATTAGGTGTTGTGGTTCGCAATAGAGGTGTTGAGTGGCCACTGTGTTCAGTCTCTAGACCACATTCAGCCCTCAACACCCTTCCCCCGCATGGCCTCCGACCTCATTATACTTGGTGATCCCTTCTCTGAGTTGCCCTTTCCCCAGAATGTGAAGCCAGCTTCCAAGCCATCGAGTCAACCTCCTGGTACTTATTTCTACTATTCTTCTATTCTTGGGTGTTAGTCTCCTACTCTGTTATTCTATATTCCACAGATGAGTGCAATCTTTCTATGTCTGTCTTTCTCTTTCTGACTCATTTCACTTAGCATGATACTTTCCATGCTGATCCACTTATATGCAAATTTCATGACCTCCTTTTTTCTAACAGCTGCATAGTATTCCATTGCATAGATGTACCAAAGTTTCTTCAACCAGTCATCTGTTCTA
This sequence comes from Sorex araneus, assembly GCF_027595985.1. Lineage (NCBI taxonomy): Eukaryota > Metazoa > Chordata > Mammalia > Eulipotyphla > Soricidae > Sorex > Sorex araneus. The sequence goes on from NC_073303.1 coordinate 196,046,697, forward strand.
GGGCACTCGGGTTTTTTCCAGATTCTGGCTATTGTAAACAGTGCTGCAATGAACATATAAGTGCAGATGTCATTTTGACTATACTTTTTAGCTTCTCTGGGATATATTCCCAGCAGTGGTATTGCTGGGTCAAATGGGAGCTCAATATCTAATTTTTTGAGAATCATCCATATTGTTTTCCAAAAGGGCTGAACCAGTCGGCATTCCCACCAGCAGTGTAGAAGGGTCCCTTTTTCCCCACATCCTCTCCAACAGCGGTTGCTTTTGTTCTTTTGGATGTGTGCTAGTCTCTGTGGTGTGAGGTGGTGTCTCATGGTTGTTTTGATCTGCATCTCCCTGATGATTAGTGATGTAGAGCACTTTTTCATGTGCCTTTTGGCCATTCGTATCTCTTCCTTGGGAAAGTTTCTGTTCATTTCTTCACCCCATTTTCTGATGGGGTTGGATGTTTTCTTCTTGTAGAGTTCAACCAGTGCTTTATATACCATTGATATCAACCCCTTATCTGATGGGTATTGTGTGAATATCCTTTCCCATTCTGTAGAAAGTCTTTGTATTCTGATCACTGTATCTTTTGCGGTGCAGAAGCTTTTTAGTTTAATGTAGTCCCATCTGTTGATCTCTGTTTCTACTAGATTGCTTAGTTCCGTGAGACAGGCCCTTCTTAAATAAATTTCTGGCACTGAGGTTTGCAGTATTTGGAGGGTTTCACCCCACCTTTCAGCACCCCCTCTTCCTCCCACTTGACCCCTTCCCTCCACCATTTTTACTTTTTATTTCTCCCATTTTTGAGAAGGGCACCCTCAGCAGAACTGGGGGGACCTTGCCATATTAGGGATTGAGCCTGGGGCTCCCACAAGTGAAGCCTGTAGCCAGCCCGCTGAGCCAACTCTCAGACCCCCCATTTTATTTCTCTCTCATAAAAAAAAAAAATTTTTTTTAAGTGGGGGAAGGCGCATACCTGGCAGTGCTTGGGGGAGGGGACCATGCGGTGCCAGGGATCGAACCTGGGGCTCCCGCATGCAAAGCTTGTGCTCGGGCCCTCTGAGTTGCATCCTGGGCTCTGTCTGGCTGAGGCTTGAGGAGCAACGCAACGGGGCCCACTGCAGCCGCCGAGCAAAGACACAGAGGCCATCACTTCCCTGTGCACGCGCCTTTTGCAGCCTCATCTAAGACCGTTTCCAAGGCCCTTCTGGAGCACCCGCTGCTCTGGAAGTCCCATCCCCTACCCTGGACGTGGGACAAGGCCCAGAGCTGAGCTGCTCAGGCCCCTTCCGGCCACTGACCCCATCCCATCCCACCCCACCCCACCCCACCCTTGCCGCTGCTTTCCAGCCCTCTCCTCAGGCTTCTTCTCTCTCTTTCTCCATCTCCTCTTCAGCTGCCAGATGTGGGGCCCTAGAACAACTCGACTTCCTCCAGCTGTGAGGCCGGGGGCCAGGCCCCCCGGCGGCCCCGCTTCCTGCAGGCCCAGGGCCGGTGGGTGCTTTGTGCATGTGCAGGGAGGGCTGAAAGGCCCTGATTCAGGGGAACAAGGCCCAGAGGGCCTGGACCCGGATACCTCCTGCTCCCCATGTGTCAAGGCCAGAGAAGTGGGGATGGGCGGGGTGTGGGGGGGATCTGCGTCCATGCCCTTGGCCAGCAGCTCTGGCCTCTTCTGGAGTCCAGGCCAGGGTGTCCCAGCCCGCCTGAGGCCGGGTGGAGTTTTCCACTTGTCGCCTTCACTTCCCCAGCCCCGGGGTGACCTCCGTGTCTGGCTCAGGGTTGGGTTTCGGAAATCCAAACCAGATGGGGGATGTCTCAAGGCCGCGAGGGCTTTTCTAGAAACAGTCCTTCCGAGCCTCGAGGGCTGCCGGGCCGCTCAGAGGCCCAGAAGCCCCTGCTGCAAAAATCATGTGTCAAAATATTATTCTTTCGCAGGGGTTCACGAGAGTCATTTTTCTCGGCCCCTGGCAGCTCAGGCGCCCCCGTGGCAGGTGATACTGCAGGGAGCTGTGCCCGGGTGGTCCCTCACGGCCTCTGATTTCCTGGGGTTCCTGCAGGTACCCCGGATCTGGGGCATGGGGGCTCCCATGCCCACAGCCCCTTGGCAGGCGAGAGGGTTCCAGGGTTTTAACTAGGGGTCCTGGGGTGTCCAAACCCTCTCCCCTGGAAATGCTTTACCATCTCGCACAGACACGCTCCGTGCTTATGTGTAAGAACCAACTTCTCAGATGCCCCAAACCAGCCACTGAGGCTTGGGGTTGGGGGTGGGGATGAGCCAGCAGGTCAGGGTGACGGTACAAGGATGGGGCGGAAGTTCAGGCTGACATTTGCTGGGCCTGCCTCTACCACGATGGTCCTCAAACATGGGTCTGGCTATCAGAGAGCCAGTGTTTGAGCCCCAGTTTATCCACGGATGTGTTCAACCCAACACTGAGGGTCCAGGGGGGAATCAGGTACCATGCAAGTGTTCTAGAAGGCTCCACAGAAGCGGAACAAGAAGGGCTTAATAAAGGCATTCCAGGGGCTTTGACACGGGAGTGTAGGGGTGACCGTGAGGACACAGTTCCGGGAGGCTCCAGCCTGTCCTTCCGAGGGCAGCTCGTGGCTTTGTGTGCTTGAGGGTCCCGGATTTGAACCCTGGCATCACCTGGCATGCTGAGTGCCATCCCTGGCCCAGCAGCAAGGGCGTGACTCCTGGAGTTATGGCAGCATTATCAGCCGTGGCAGCCACCAACAAACAGCCCCCATCTCCCCCCGCCTGAAGCCCAAGGCCGCCGGACTGTTTGGTGTAGACCCATTTGTTTATCTTTGCTTCTCTTTCCTTTGCCGCTAGAGCAGCGTGAGTCTCCAAATGCAGGTGCATCATCTATATTTTCTTCTAATTATTTTTATAGTTTGGGGGGTCTAATATCCAAGTCCTTGTAGATTTTATATTTATACAGTTGGGAAAAAATAAAAAAGAGGAACACTCTATCAGGACATGTAAACATTACATAAAAATCAAATTCCAGACTCTGATCCGTGAAGTTTTTATAAGCTTATTTATTTACACGTTTTCTCAGGCTGACCTGAATGAACCACAATGAAAAAAGTTGAGTGGTTGTGGCAGAAACTCCTTGGTCCACCAAGACTTGCATGTTTGCTCTTTGATCCTTTATAGGAAATGTTTGCCAATACCTGACTCAAGCCAAGGCGGTAAAGGATAGATAGAAGAAACAAATTGGCCCAGGAAGGATATGAAAGGTGTTGGATTAATGGGCTTGGTTACCAATATGCAGTGCAGAAAATATCACTGTATCACTGTCGTCCCATTGTTCATCAATTTGCTCGAGTGGGCACCAGTAACGTCTCCATTGTGAGACTTGTTTGTTACTGTTTTTGGCATGTTGAATACGACACAGGTAGCTTGCCAGGCTCTGCCGTGCGGGCAAGATACTCTCGGTAGCTTGCCGGGCTCTCCGAGAGGGATGGAGGAATCGAACCCGGGTCTGCCACGTGTAAGGCGAATGCCCTACCGCTGTGCTATCGCTTCAGCCCGCAGAAAATATATGGTTATAAAATTATAAAATTTGGTTATAAAGTATCAAACTATAAACATTTGGTCGTAAAACTCTAAGGTTTGTGAGTTTACCAGAAAGAATCCGTAGGTTTAAGAAGGAAGAATGTGGGTTGACTCTGGGATGTACTGAGTTTGAAGTAGCCATGAGGTACCTAGGGAGGACTTTGTCTGGAGCTCATGACAGATCCTTAGCTGGAGATGAAGTCACACATCTTCAGCCTGCGGAAGATGGATGAAGCCAAGAGACAGGTGGGACAGCCTCGGACAATGGATGTCCTATCGTAGGAATCTCAGGACTCTTGGGAAATCTGCTCTTTCCCCTTCTCTCCAGGAAAAAAACACCACATTCAAAAAAAAATATTTATATGATTTCTAGTTCTACAATCACGAACATCACAGAAGTTCTAGATTCAAGTTTTGTTTTGTTTTTTTAAAGAGTTGACCCCAGGCTCTTGGAACCCATCAACATTCCATGTGGAAGCAGAGAAGAATAAGAATAAGAATAAGAATAAGAATAATGGGGGCTGATCAGAAAAGGAAGGGAAGAAAAATCAACCCTGACCTAAGTAGGAGAGGATGCAAGAATTGGTTGATGGGTCAACATGTTCTGAGATGCAGAGAAGAGCAGTCTTCGCATTGAAGAGAGTCTGCCGGGCATGGATGAATTGGTCTGGATTTCTCAGGAAAACCCGGGGACTGATGATGTCTGGGACATGAGTGAGAGGTGGGGGGGGGGGGGGAGGACACATGAGTGTAGACTCTTCTCTTATCTAGCTTGAGTATGAGCAAAGGAGAAGGGCATAGGGGGAGTTATGCTGGGGCTCAAGGAGCTGAGAAACAGTGTGTGAGAGACTGATACTGTTTTCCTCTGAGGTGGACTTGAATTTGGAGGAAGTGAGTTCGAACAAAGAAGGTCGAGAATACAGAGCGGGAAGGGAAAAGCAGAGAAAACCAAGAAAGCAGACTCTGGTCCTATGGGAGAGGGTATAGGCTGCTGGGTGGTGGGTGGGTGGGAAGATCAAGCAGTTATGTGGCTGACTCTGCAGGTTTCCATAACCACCCCCCTCTCCCCAACCCCGTCTAGCAGGCAGCACCCACCCACCCATCACAGGGCAACTTCCGCTGAGCACCTGCGACTCCTTCTGTCCTTCCTGCGATTCTGTGACAAATGGAATTGAACTCAAATCCAAAACATCCAGCCTGCCTTGAATCGCCCCAATGTAGTCAGAAGCCAAAGCAGGGCTGGAGGTTGCATTTATGGATGTCATTAGCTGCTTTTAAGGGTCCAATAGGAAGATAGAATCACTTTAATGACTGATCTCGCGCAGTGGCGTATATAAAAGTAGTCATTTTTAGCTGTGTGAACAGATTGAAAACACACTGTGTCAGATGAGAGGTGCACATTAGCAGTAAAAGATACAGTGAATCATCCCTTTCCAGGTACTACCGTGCTTAAGAATCTGAAGGCAGGGAATATAAATAACACGGGTGATTGATTAATGGACATTTCGAGAAAATTTGCGACGCCATTCCTATAAGCACCGACCGTGGGAGACAGCTCCCTGGGCTGTTCCCCGGAGAATATTCCCTGTATTCCCTTTCATGGAAGTGCACTGGCCTTGTCTTTTGGTGTAAGTAATATGTAAAAGAGAACCTGGACCAGTTCTGGTCTTTGCCCACATTCCTGCCTCGGGGTTGTGGAGCCGTCAGTCAGCTGCCAGGCAATGATGGGTATGGCAGGAGGAAGCCCAGGTTAGCCATAGGGAGAAATCCTGTGAACTGGGAAGCCTGTGTCTGAGGGGAGAACCGAGGTCCTGCATCTTTTTTTTTTTTTTTTTTTTTTGCTTTTTGGGTCACACCCGGCGATGCACAAGGGTTATTCCTGGCTCTGCACCCAGGAATTTCCCCTGGCGGTGCTCAGGGGACCATATGGGATGCTGGGAATCGAACCCGGGTCGGCCGCGTGCAAGGCAAACGCCCTACCTGCTGTACTATTGCTCCAGCCCCGAGGTCCTGCATCTTTGACCCAAGCTGAGCCCTTTCAGCAAGCCCTCCCCGTCTAGGTGCGTTGGGGCAGAGATGAACTCTCTCCCCACCCAGCTCTCAGGGTATCTTATTTCGCAGCTCCAGAGCAGACGCGTTCAGCTTTCTGCTCCATTTACAATAAGCGGAATGTGAGAAAGTCACGCATCTTAACTGTTGGCAAAGGCTTCCGGTGGCGCGATTGGTTAACCTTGGAAAGGGGGGAGAGGAATAGAGCAGGAGCCTTCACTTCCTCCTGGAGGACAAGCACTGTAGCACTGTTCATCAATCTGCTCCAGTGGGCACCAGTAACGTCTCCATTGTGCGACTTGTTGGTACTGTTTTTGACATATCGAATCCGCCACGGGTAGCTTGCCAGTCTCTGCCATGTGGGTGGGATACTCTCGGTAGCTTGCCAGGCTATCCGAGAGAGATGGAAGAATCAAACCCGGGTCAGCCACGTGCAAGGCAAATGCCCTACCCACTGTGCTATCGCTCCAGTCATGGAGGACAAGGAAGTGCTGATAATATCTACCACTCTTGGTGAGATGTTAGATGGGACTTAGCTTTTGTTCTGCTTTGTCAGGGTATGGGGGTGGGAAGGATGCAAAGGCAACAGCAAGGCATGTTCGTTTCATGTGAATGCAAAGACCAGGGGCTGAGGAGAGGATGCAGGGGCAAAGGGACTTGCCTTGCATGCAGTTGATCTCAGTTCAATGCCTAGCACTGCTGAAACTGACCCTGAGCACAGAGGACCCCTCCCATCCAGGAAAACGCCTCCCCCAACACAAAGTCCAGGTAAATGTAAAAGAAGACATTGGTTGGAAGAGATAAGACAGCAAGTAGAGCACTTGCCTTGCACACGGCTAACCCAGGCTCTATCCCCGGCATCCTACCTGGCATCCCCGATGCCCTCCCAGGAGTGATCACTGAGTGCCGAGCCAGGAGAAATCCCTGAGCACTGCTGGATGTGGCCCCCAACCCCCACACACACTAAAAGGAGAAAATGATCATTATGCCTTCTTCAAAGGGGTTTTCTAGGCATACAAAATAGATCCTCATGCTTGTCATTGTTCTTATCTATTTTGTTTTAGTCTCATGAATATCATTTCATGACTATCAATAACATCTGCGCTATGGTCTCATGATATTCAACAAATTTCTGATTACTAGGCGCTGAGATTGGATTCATTTTCTCTGTCCCAGTTTCTCGGGTGCCTGCTGTAGGGCTCAACCATCCACAGGTCTTTGTGTGGACACACGATGATTTTTCTTAGAATAGACTCCGAAAGGAGAAATTGCCAAGGAAATCTTCTGCCTATCATGCAGGCAAGGAAGAGATGGACACCCTGCGCCCTCCCCACCTGTGCAATCGAGATGACACCTTTCTCTGCATGGGGCTCTCCCAAGCTACAGCTCAGATCACTCCATTCTTTTTCCAAAGAAAGCCATGTGCTTTCATGGGGAGAAGACACAGGGGGCCGCTCTGGGTGCTGGCAGTGCTTAGAGACAATTCCAGGCTCCATGCTCAGGAGTGACCCCTGGTGGTGGACAAGGAACAGTATGTAGAGCTGGAGATTGAACCAGGGTCAACTGGATGCAGGATAAGTGTCTTTAAAGATCTCCGACACCATCTCTCTGGTCCAAACAGTGTGCTTTATTTGTTTTTTATTTGGGGGTCACACCTCACAGTACTCAGGACTTACCTCTGGCTCTGTGCTCAGGGATCACTCCTGGCAGGGCTCATGTGGTACTGGACATCGAACCTGGGTGAGCCATGTGCGAGGCAAGTATCCTGCCTGCTCTACCCTCCATTCCCATAAAGAATGTGCTTTATAAGCGGGTTACTTAGCCCCAGGGGGTGACAGTACAGCAGGGAGGGCATTTGCCTGGCATGCAGCCGACCCAGCTTCAATCCCCAGCATCCCTTATGGTCCCTTGAGCACCGCCAGGAGCAATTCCTGAGTTCGGAGCCAGGAGTAACCCCTAAGCATTGCTGGGTATGACCCAAAAAAGCAAAAAAATAAAACAAGGTTACTCATGTTGGAATAAGGTACATGATATGCCAGGTTCAAAGAGCCAAAGACCAGTTGTTTTGGGCGCAGGTGGGGCAAAATCTAGCTAGTAAAAATTTTACATAAAATCAAGCCAATGGTGTCAGTCCTTACAGAATGGGATTAAGACAATGAAAACCACTTCTGGCTAGTGGCTGGCCCCCTCCTCGAAGGCCTGGTTCCCTGAGCTGAGATGCTTCATCTGATCATTTTTTCACAAGTGTCAAGTCCACACTCAGAAACATTCCACAGAAGACCCTGCAGAAGAATGTACTAGAATCTCAGGTTGCCAGCACTTGTGGCCCATTAAAATCCCACTGACCTGGAAAAACAGGGCCAGGAGAACTGGTCAATGGTTGGCAGCTTGATAAAAGAGTATGTGTGTTGGGGAGGGGGGCTGGAGGGTGGGTGGGAGGGGCAAGGTGCAGTCAGGATAGAGACGAGACCAGTATGACTAGTTGTAAAGGATCACTCTGGATAAGAACTGAGTGTTGAAAGTAGGTAATACCTGATAGCCTTTCAGTATCTGTATTGCAAATCATAAGGCCAAAAGGAAAGAGACAGACAGACAGACAGACAGACAGGAGAAAAGTACCTTCCATAAAGGCTGGGGGGTGGGGGGAGGAGGTGGGAGGAAAACTGGGACATTGGTGGTGGGAAATGTACACTGGTGAAGGGACGGATGTTGGAACAGTGGATGACTGAACCCCAATCATGAATAACTTTGTAATTGTGTATCTCGTTGTGATTCAATTAAAAAAATTTTAAATTTAAATTTAAAAAAAAATCTCACTGACCTGGAGTTTGGTAGGTCAAGTCCTGTGTATGTATATTCAGGCTGCCAGTTAGAGGGGCTTGAGTGTGTGGGGGAGGGTTGTTGTCACCTTCCCGCTAGTAGATGGGCTTTTCTTGTGGAATATTTTATAATTGAAGGTGATCTTCTTCTGGTCAGAGAAGAATTGCACACATAAAAAAAACGTAGAGTATAAGTATATCTATCTTTTAGAGATAACCTCTATTAATATCTGGATGGTGTCTCTGTGATTCTCTGTGTATGTGAGAGAAAGAAGCAAAGAGAACGAGAAAGAGCTGACAAGATGCAGAAAGAAGTTAAAGGCAGGGAGGCAGCTCAGGGGCCCGGAAGACATGTTTCACATCTGGGAAGATTGGGTTCAACCCTTACACCACACAATCATCTGAGCACTGCCAGGAATGACCCCCTGAGCACAGAGTTAGGAGTAACTCCTGAGAACTGCTGGGTGTACCCCTCAAACCAAAAAGGGAAGGAAAAGAGATGAATACACAGAGAGAGATGGAGGAGAGAAAGAGAAAGAGAAGGAAGAAAAAAGAGAACAAAATAGAAGGGAAAGAGAAGAAGGGTAAGAGAGACAAAGACAGAGAAATAATGGAGAGAGAAAAAGAAAAGGGCAGAGAAAGAAAGGAAACCAGAGAGAGAGAGAGAGAGAGAGAGAGAGAGAGAGAGAGAGAGAAAAGGACCATGTTATTTTAAAACTGGGGCTGTATTTGTGGGCAGCGTGACCTAGCATTTTATTCACTTGGCAGTACATGATGTGAATCATGGGTGAGCTGACACCCTCTCCCATGGACCTGCCTTTTCCAGATAAGCTCTTAGAAAAGAGACATTTGGACTCCTTCAACTCCCCCACTTATTACTAATACTGCAGGTGATTTTCTTTCAATGGAGGTCTGCATGGAGAGGAATGTATTCGCTGTGTCTTGCACACAACCGCCTCCTCTCCTTAGCTTTGCAGAGAAGGTGCACAGAGCTACAACAGTGCACTCAGGTGATTGCATTGACAACTTGAAAAAATGACCATTTTGAAATATTCTCTAATTTTGATAGACAAAATGATATGTTGCAGATAATGGCTTAGTGGCTCAAAGCACCCAGGCAAGCTTGAGCCATAAGCTCACTTCTCAGTACTGCACAGGCGCCGAGGAATCTATGATTCCCCAGCAAGAGAATAAAATAGATTTATGTGTGGATGGATGTAAGGAAAATTAATTTGTGTGCTACCTGTTTTTCGACTTACAGTGCACATGACCCCCGTGGTGCTTCTTTGGTGACACACCTATTTGCATTTCTTGAACCATTGAGATTCTTTTCCTCCTTTGGGTTCTTTTGCAAGAGTTTGTGAAATAGAGGCCAAAGCAATACTATAGTGGTTAGAGCACTGGCCTTGCATGTGGCCAACCGGGTTCGACCCCCAGCATCCCAGGAGCCTGTCAGGAGTGATTGCTGAGTGCAGAGTCAGTTGTAACCCCTCAGCATTGTTGGATGTGGCCCCAAACCAAACCAACAGACAAAAGGAATTCACAAAGTGCGGAATATTAATCCGACAGTGTATGCTGCAAATCGTTTGCCACACATCCTATGGCTTATTAATTAATTAATTAATTAATTAATATTTATTATTTTTCTGTGGCTCTTTGGGTCACACCCAATGATGCTCAGGAATTATTCCTGGTAATGTTTGGGGGACCATATGGAATGCCAGAGATCGAACCCGGGTTGGCTGAGTGCAAGGTAAACACCCTCCCCACTGTACTGTTGCTTGGACTCCACATCGTGTGTTTTGGATCAGTATATCTTGCTTCAAAGAAGGCGGCCCTGTGTGCCTTCAGTTGGCCCGGCCTGCCTCTCTCTGGGATGCCTTCCGCCCTCTTCTGTACAGCAGCTTCATCTGTGGGCTCATCCTTTAACCTGTAGCACCTTTACAGTGGCTTTTTTTTAATAGCTCCATGTGTCATATTAACTCCTTAAACCGTATGGGATTCATTTAGGTCTTGGTTGAATTGTAGACTTTCACTTCCCTCTCCTCCTTCCCCTACCCCAAGGCTATCCACACAACCCGGCTTCTGGCTTAGCCTTGCCAGACTTTGAAGGTGCCTCATTTTCTCCCATTCTGCAGAACTAGGAGGGAAGGAGAAAGGGACGGGGGGAGAGTCCAAGAGATTCTCTGAGCAAGATCCTAAACCTTTACGAGACCCGGTGGGCGTGGAGACATCTCCACCATGCATGATCCCAAGGACAGGCCTAAAGTATCCCGCCCCCTCCCCCGCCTCTCTCTCTCTCTCTCTCTCTCTCTCTCTCTCTCTCTCTCTCTCTCTCTCTCTCTCACACACACACACACACACACACACACACACACACACACACACACTGGAATCATCCATCTGCAGGTGGACAGAGATTCATCTCCAGACCCCGACCCCAGTTGCTGAGACCATTCAGGCTTGCTCGGAATGAGCAGCTCTGCTCTGTAGGGTGGGAACGGGGCTCTCCCCCCTCCCCCCGTCCCCCCCAGTTCCTGGGAAATTTGCAGAGGGCTGTGCCTCAGGGGATCCCACAGGCCTGTCTGGAGCGGGCAGGGTGGAGTGTTGGGGTGGGGGAGCTCCCTTCACCCTGAGAGTAAACAGGCTTTCATCACTGAGGAATTCGCGTTGCTCTGTTATCGTGTCCCCCGGAGACCAGGCCCTGGGCCACCCCTTGGGCGCGCCTCGCTGGTTTCCACTCCGCCACATTTCTTGTCTAAATATTTACAGTGTGGGCCCGGGGCCTGCTTGGCCAGCGCGCACACAGCCCCCCTGCCTCTTGGGTTAGCCCCATCTACACAGCATGAGACCACATCGCAACAGGGCACAGGGGACCAACGAGAGTGTTGGTGTGGGTCAGTGACCTACTGCCCACCCCCTAAATCCATGGCCGTGCACCAGAATTTCTAAATGGCCACAGCTGGACCCAGACAGATTGGTGTAAAATATTTGCAATCAAACCATAATGCCAAAAAGGAGAAAGAGAGAGAGAGAGATAGAGACAGACAGACAGACAGACAGACAGAGACAGACAGACAGATAGACAGACAGACACAGAGAAACAGACAGAGACAGAGAGAGAGAGAGAGAGGGAGAGACAGAGAGTCAGACAGACAGAGACAGACAGATAGATAGACACAGAGAAACAGACATAGACAGAGACAGAGAAAGAGAGGGAGAGAAAGATAGAGAGAAGGTGCCTGCCATAGAGGCAGGAAGGAAGGGGGTGGGGAGTGGGGGGTGATGGGAGGGAACCTGGGGACACTGGTGCTGGGAAGTGTACACTGGTGGAGGGATGGGTGTTGGAATACTGTATGACTGGAATCCAATCGTGAACAGTTTTGTAAGGGTCTATCTCAGTGATTTAATAAAAGATATATATATATCTCACAAAAATATTGTAATCATTTGGGATACACTTGCTTATTTTTTAATTATTTTTGCTTATCGAAACACAATCATTTGTCAAGTCTTACCCGGCTGGGCCAAAGGTTAGGCAGATACTTGCTCCAGATCACTCTCACCCCCCAGGAAATGGCAGCTTGGGCGCCAACCCCAAGGGCCAACGTGCTCACATCTTACCTCAGTTTCACCTCCAAGGTTCCTGCCCCTCGCTCATGGAGGGCCCATGCGTCACAACTCAGAATTTACCCTCCCATGAAAAAAGTCATGCCCATCCCCGTCTGCCACACCTTGGTCTCTCCCCTCCCACCCTCGGGGATCCCATCCAGCTTTCTTCCTTCTCTTCTCTCCCCCACCAGCATGTCTGGCTCCTTCCACCCCCAGAAACCTCCTGCCCAGCCCCATGACGCCCTGGAGAAAGGGTGACGCTGGGAGAAGAACTTCCTTTGCCCTCAGTCCGAGGGATGCACTCATGTGACAGGTATAATTGTGTGTGAAAGCTTGATCGGAACCCTCGATGGAGGTGGAGAGGGACGAGAAGTCATGTGTGCTGAGCTTTATACGTTAGGACTGCCAAGAACTTAGACAGATGCTGCTGTATCTTTACTCACATCTCCCCGAGTTTCCCCTTACTCAGACTGACACTCAGAGCCAATGATTTTCTACTAAAGAAAGATCTTGCCTTCAAGGAGATGGTTTACGTGATGGAAGAAGAGCATTTATGTGGTTTAGTGGTCCCTCAGCCTCCCCAAGGTCACAGGAGGTCATGTGCTCATCTATGTCAGTGTTCTTCACCTTCCTACATCCGTGGACCAGAACCTGCCTTGCATACCAGTCCAAGGACTTGCAGGTCCAACCAAGGCACAGGACCGAGGGTTTTCATCCCCTCTGTACCCGTGGACTAGCACCCACCTGTGCACCAGTCGTTGGAGAGCGCTGATGTACACATCAGGTCCACGTCCTGAGGAGGAAACAAGGTGAGCATATTTGAAATGCAGGCTGTTTGCAGGATCCTCCCATCCCGCGCTTCAGGGGGTGTGGTCGTTCTGTCCAGCTGTGCTCCTCTCTCTCTTTCCGACTCAGCCAGGGGAGTGCAGCACACTGTGCGCTGTCCATATGGTCCCATCTGATCTTGACCTTTGGAACAGGGATCCAAGGCTAGGAGATGGGGAGCTGAAGAAACTAGGCCCGCACCTCGTAGCCCAGGAGGACTGGAGCTGGGGTTTGTATCAGGTACCATTAGCCCCACTACTTACCTCTGGGGATTCTTCTGCCCTCAGCAGAAGGCATGGGTGATAGGGTGGAGAGTGCACACCAAAACCCAGGGGTCCACTAAGTAAATGATGATTGGAGGGATCGCCCAGGTTGGGAGATATGTGCTGAAAGTAGACCAAGGACCAAACACGATGACCTCTTAGTATCTGTATCACAAATCACAATGCCTCCAAATTAGAGAGAGAGAGTAAGAAAGACTGTACCTGCCACAGAGGCAGGGAGTGGGGTAGGGTGGGGGAAGTGGGTGGGACACTGGGAACAATAGCACTGTAGCACTGTCATCCCATTGTTAATCAATTTGCTCGAGCGGGCACCAGTAACATCTCCATTGTGAGACTTGTTATTGTCTTTGGCATATTGAATACGCTACAGGTAGCTTGCCAAGCTCTGCCATGCAGGTGGGATACTCTCAGTATCTTGCCAGGCTCTCTGAGAGGGACAGAGGAATTGAACCCAGGTCAGCCGTGTGCAAGGCAAACGCCCTACCTGCTGTGCTATTGCTCCAGTTTAATTAATTTAAAAAACAAAAACAAAACCTAGGGGTCCAGGAAGAATCCTAAATTGCAACTTGCTTTAAGTTTTAAAAGAAAATCTCATAGATCTATAAAATTCTTGTGAATCCAGCAACGCACAACATTGTTGTGCAGTGTTATCAAAGGTGCTGAGAAGCTAGGTCTACACAAAACCTTGCAAGCAGTTTATAATGGCTTTATACATGGTTGCAACTGAAATGCCTTCAGGAAAGGAAGAGAGAAATCAACGGTGGTCCATGCATTAAGGACTATTACAGCTTCCAGAAGACCACGGGCAGACAGGGTGGAATCTTCAGTACTCATTAGTTAAGTGAAGGGAATTAATCTGAAAATATAAAATGGATATGGAATAGATGTTTCCAACTATAAAGTCTACTGGCACAGGAAAAAGACCAAAGATTGAAACAGAGAAGAATCGTGGAAACACAGAAAAATGTTAGGGCATCCAATCATGTCATTTGTCCAAACCTGTAGGGTCTACTTCACCTAGCATTAGCTGGGATGTAAACTATGGACTTTGTATGATGATGATGTAGCCATGTAAGTTCATAGATTGCAACAAAAGCCCCCCTCTGGTGGGAATATTGATAATAACGGAGCCATTATGTAGACGGGGGCTAGTGATATAGGGCACATTCCTAAACCTTCATTTGATTTTTGCTATATACCTAAAACTGCTCTGAAATGTAAAGTTGACTTGGAAAACCCCATATCCTAGTCCTTTCTGGCCCATTAGCAACCTTCCCGCCCACTAAATGAGGCAGCATTATCTTCCACATCCCGGCCAAAAGGCCTTTAACCCATTAGAGACACTTAGCCCTCTGAGAATCTGATGAAAGAGTGGATTGTCCCCACGTTACAGAAAAACACCTATATACTCAGATGCATATAAACATCTTCTATCTAATTTCAAAGATTCTCAGAAAACCTATGGACCCCATGTTGATAACCCCAACTTTAATGAACATATTAATCTTCCCTCCAACATGTCCCCCAGCTTATACTCTCCTTGTCTTTTTAAACAGTCTTAGTTAGAAAGAGAGGATACCTAGGAAAATTATTTGGCTGGAAGCAAAGTCATTAAGGTACAATTGTACTTTTCCTTGGTGCTTATAAACAATCTTAATTAAAGTGCTCATTTATGAGGCCAGGAGGCTCAGCTGCCAGGAAGCAGGAGAGAACAGAAAACTCTTGGGATTGTAAAAGGTCCTTTCTAGTTGAACCCAGAGCTCTTATTACTGACTAACACTCCGCCTTGGCGAATTTGGCAGTAGGCTTGAGTTTTGTTTCTTTGAAGTTAGTGCTGGCCATGAATTATAGACCTGTTTTACTGTGTTCTCCTCAACAAATGTTCTTTCCTGGCTATTCTACCTTGGATAAGTAGACTACATCATTTAAGAACACACTGTGAAGGTTAGTTTTACATGTCAATTTGGCTAAGCAGGAGAACCCAGTTTTTTAGTCGAACACTAATCTAAGTGTCACTGTGGAGGGATTGTACAGGAGTGATCAATATCCATAATCAATCAACCTTAAGTAAAGGAGGTTATCCCAGAAAATGAGCCTTTTTCAGTAATATGCAAATTTTTAGAGCAAAGAACTAACTTTTCTCAGAGAAAACTGAAGTCTGTCTCTGGATTGTACCATCAGTCTCTGCCTCAATTTCCAGCCTTGGCATGACCTATAAAGTTTGAACTTAGAATCCTTCCACCAAATTACATGAGCCTATTCCCTAAAATAAATCTGATAGATATATGGGTAGAGAGGTAGGTAAGTGGATAGATGTGTGAATAATGAATGATATGGGTGGGTGGAGGGATGGATGAATGAATAGGTAGATAGATGGCAGATGTGGAGATAGGTTGGTAGATTGACCAATCAATCAACAGATAGATGAATAAAAATACTTTGATTTTTAGAACTTTATTTTAGGTATTGTGATTTACAATATTGATAACAGCAAGGTTATCAATATTGATAACATCAGCATGTCAGCTTCCCTCCACTATTGTCCCTGTGTCTCCTTCCCAGTTCTTATTCATATGCTTCCTACTAAAATCCAGATCTCAATTTCTGTTGCCTTGGGATAATTGTTCCCTTACTTATCACATATA
Organism: Sorex araneus; assembly: GCF_027595985.1. Taxonomy (NCBI): domain Eukaryota; kingdom Metazoa; phylum Chordata; class Mammalia; order Eulipotyphla; family Soricidae; genus Sorex; species Sorex araneus. Next base: position 196,062,478 of record NC_073303.1, read on the forward strand.
AGAGAGATCGTTCTGTATCTGTCCCTCTTTTTCTAATTAGCATCACTCAGCATGATACTCTCCAGATCCATCCACAGAGCAGCAAATTGCATGACTTCATCTTTTCTTGGACTGGAGCGATAGCACAGCGGTTGGGCTTTCATCTTTTACGCTGCCGACCCGTGTTAGATTCCTCCGCCTCTCTCGGAGAGCCCAGCAAGCTACTGAGAGTATGGAGCCCGCACGGCAGAGCCTGGCAAGCTACCCGTGTGTATTGGATATGCCAAAAACAGTAACAATAAGTCTCTCAATGAGAGACGTTACTGGTGCCCGCTCGAACAAATCGATGAGCAACAGGATGACAGTGACAGTGACATCTTTGAATTTACCCTAAGGGCTGAGTAGTATTCCATTGTGTATATATACCACATTTTCTATTCTTTTAAAATTTAATCGCTGTGAGATACGTCATTGCAAGGCTGTTTATGATTTCATGATTGAGTTTCAGTTGTACAACACTCCAATACCCATCCCTCCACCAGTGTACATTTCCCATCACCAATGTCCCCCTTTACCTCTTGCCCCCTTCCCCTCCAAGTCTGGCAGGCGCTTTCCTTTTTTCTCTCTGTCAACCTGTGTACCACATTTTTCTTTACCCAGGCATCTGTTCTTGGACTCTTGGAGCTGTTCCCAAATATTGGCTACCACGAAAAATGCTGCAATTAATAGTGCAAATGTCTTTTCTGAAGAGTTTTTGAGCCCCTAGGGTAAATTCCAAGAAAAGCCCTTGGGGTAATTGCTGGATCTTATTGCAAATCAATTCCTATTTTTTTTTTGAAGCTGTCCCTATTGTTTTGCAAAAAAGGTTGTGCCAGTGGGTATTTCCACCAGCAGTGACAAAGGGTTCCTTTTTCCCACATCCCCACCAACACTGGTTGTTTTTAGTCTTTGTGTGGTGTGTGTTCAGCCCCACCGGTGTGAGATGATAACTCAATGTCTTTCGTTTGCTTGTTTGGGGGGAGGTTGGGTTATACCCAGCAGTTCTCAGGGCTTACTCCTAGCTCTGCACTTGGGAATCACTCCTAGTGGGATTGGGGGACCATATGGGGTGCTGGGGATCAAACCCAGGTCAGCTGCATGTAAGGCGAGTGTCCAACCAGTTGCTATCACTCCGGTCCTTCTCTTCGTTTTGATTTGCATTTCCCTGGTGATGAATGATACAGAGCATTCCCCCCCCCCGCCATATACATAATTTTTGGTCATCTGTAACTCTTCTTTGAGGAGATTTCTGTTCATCTTGAATACACTTTCTTATGAAAGCAAGTTTAAGAAAATAAGACTTTTACTCCAGTATTGGGCTGGAGAGATAGCCCAGCAGGTAGGGCATTTGCCTCGCATGCAGCCAAACCGGGTTGGATTCCTCCGTCCCTCTCGGAGAGCTCAGCAAGCTACCGAGAGTATCCCACCTGCATGGCAGAGGCTGGAAAGCTACCTGTGGCGTATCCAATATGCCAAAAACAGTAACAAGAAGCCTCACATGGAGATGTTACGGATGCCCACTCGAGCAAAATCGATGAGCAACAGGATGACAGTGACAGTGACAGTGATTGGAGGCACAATAATCTAACCTGTTTATCTATCCATGCAGGTATGCATCCATCAATTCATCCATACAACTAACCAATCAACCATCCATCCATTTATCTGTATACATCTCTTACCCTTCCTGTTTCTCTGGAGATCTTGGTCAGAATTACAAACAGTCTGGCAACTCTTGTGAGTGACAATAACTCCATAAGAAATGAAAAAAAGTCTCTATTATTCAACCACACCTGTTTATCCACACCCTCCACTCCAAGCTCCTGGCCTTAGGAGGAGAAACTTGGAGCCAGAAGCACGGAGTCGGCTGTGTGCCTCTCCATCCTTCCTGAGCAGTTGCATCTCCAGGACCAGTGGGGGCGGGGCTAAGGGGAGCGTGCTAAAGTCACAGACCCTCACAGTCCCATGGCCCAAAGATCTGCATCTCAGGATTCGCTTCCAGAATAGAGTGAAAGGCTCTTAGCCATCCCACAGAGTCATGAGCCGTGGCCACAGGTTGCCTTGGGTGATGGTTCTTTTCTTTTTCTTTTTTTTTTTTTTTGCTTTCTGGGTCACACCTGGCGATGCACAGGGGTTACTCCTGGCTCATGCACTCAGGAATTACTCCTGGCAGTGCTCGGGGGACCCTATGGGATGCTGGGAATCAAACCCAGGTTGGTTGCGTGTAAGGTAAACGCCCTACCCGCTCTGCAATCACTCCAGCCCCCGGGAGATGGCTCTTAAAGGAGGGTCTTGTGGCCACCAGACCAGACCAAGATCCACTCTTCCTCCCCCAGATCTTTCCCCTCCAGACACTCAAGCCCAGGGCTGGAAGCTAGGGGTCTGACCTTTCCCCTGTGCAGCCACGAATAAGATCAGATAAGATCAGTGGCCTGGACTCCCCACTAAGGTCTAAAACCATAATTACCGTCAGAGAAGAAACACTCTAGGCTTAGAGCCTTCCCAGGGCACCCACTAGCTGAACCTCCAGCTAGACCACCCAGAGTTAAAACCCCACCTTTGACTTTCTTTTCACGTGTCACTCCATTGCTTTTTTTTTTTTCTTTTTGGATCGCACCTGGCGATGCACAGGGGTTACTCCTGGCTCTGCACTCAGGAATCACTCCTGGCGGTGCTCAGGGGACCATATGGGATGCTGGGATTTGAACCCGGGTTGGCCGCGTGCAAGGCAAACTCCCTACCTGCTGTGCTATCGCTCCAGCCCCACACTCCATTGCTTTTCTCTTGCAATCATGCTGCTCCCATCCCCTGGAGTGGCTTAACTTGCCAATAGCAGCTTGGATCGGCACACCCATGGGAAAATAGGAGCATTTGGGTTTCATGACCCCATGGCTTCATAGAATAAAGCTCACATGCAGACATGTGGTCAGGACCCCACCACCCCAAAAATGATGGAAACCCAGGACTCTCCTAGGTACTGGCTCAACTGCACCTCTCCCCCGCCCCACCCTCCCACCCCAGACTTCAAGGCCTCCCTTCCATGAAGAGCCTCTCCAGGTGCACCCAACATGGGCCTGGCCCTCCTCCTTCTCCTCTTCCTCCTCCAGCCACGGGGCTGGCCCTCCCCCGCCCAAGTTCAGGGGGTGTGTTCTGTACAGCTTGTTGGCTTTGCCTGGGTTTGCGATGGGTGGATGGACTTGACCTGACATTTCACTGGAGTTTTATTACAGTCTTTACTGGAAGCATTCCACAGAGACCCTGCAGGTGGGGAGCGGGGGAGGAAGATTCTTGAGAAAGAGGGAGGAGGAGGAGTGTTCGAGTACTGATCATAAAACATGAAGATAAGGAGGCCCGGGCAGCTGCGTTGGGGTACTAGGGATCTGTCTCCCTAATTCAGAGGTTGTTCAATACCACAGTCTAGCCTGGTCACCTTTCCCTGCTTCCCCTGCCACCCCCTCCTCCTTCCTGGCCCCCCTTCTCATTCTTTTTTTTTTCTTTTGAGTCACACCCGGCAATGCACAGGGGTGACTCCTGGCTCTGCACTCAGGAATTACCCCTGGCAGTGCTCAGGGGACCATATGGGATGCTGGGAATCGAACCCGGGTCGGCCACGTGCAAGGCAAACGCCCTACCCGCTGTACTATTGCTCCAGCCCCTGATTTGATCTTTTTAACAAAGTCCATCTGGAGGGAGAAGGTCCCAGGAGTTCTCCAGGGGTTGCTCCTGACCCCCTAACCTCAAGCTGCTCCTCCATGACTCTGGTTTCCGAAGCTGTGGTGTGTCCTTGGGGCCGGGGTTTCGCTTGGTCCTCTGCACCGATCACAGAATTTCCTTGGGACAGCCTGGCTGCTCACTTGAGACTAGATCATGGGAGGCCTTGAGAGGAAACGACAGCTAAAAGCTCCAGCTTCAGTGCCAGGACTGAGAGCATCATGGTCACCACCGGAGTTTGTTCTCTGCCACCCACCAAAGAGACAGAGGAGGAGCCTGCTCTGGACGGGGCTCTGAAGACCTGTGGGCTGTCTGCCCTGCTAGCATGTGGTCCTGGCTGAGCGCCTTAATCTCTGGAAGCCTCAGTGTTGTCATCCAGATAGTGGAGATGCAGCCTCTAGCGGTACTGAAGAGATTGCAAAGAGGTTTGGTGTTTGGCCACTCTGAAAAAGGTGCAGTTTCCTATCCTGGTGTCATCCTTCCCCCTCGCATGTTGTTGGAGAATTAACTTATCAGGGTTCTGAGTCCAACGTGTGAATGTGATTCTTTGCCTTCGGATGAGGACCAGGAATCTTTTTTTTTTTTTTAAGAAGATTTATTGGGTCACCATGAGATGCAGTTACAAACTTGCATGATTGAGTTTCAGTCAAACGATGCTCAAGCACCCATCCCTCCACCAGTGCACGTTTTCCACCACCATTGTTCCCAGTGTCCTGCCCCACTCCACTCCCTGCCTTTGTGGCAGGTATAATCCTTCTTACTCTCTCTCTAATTCTTGGCATTATGTTTTGCGATACAGATACTAAGAGGTCATCGTGTTTGGTCCTTGGTCTACTTTCAGCACACAATTCCCATCCCGGGCGATCCCTCCAATCATCATTAACTTGGTGGTTCCTTCTATGTCCCAACTGCCTTTTCCCCAAGCACATGGGGCCTCCTTCCGAACCATGGTGTGATCCTCGTGGCCCTTGTCTCTACTGTCCTTAGGGGTTAGTCTCATATTATGCTACTTTATATTCCATAAATGAGTACAGTCCTTCTATGTCTGGAGGACCATAGATCTTATTGGTCCAATACTCGCTCTGCTGCTGCTCTTCCCCACCTCTCTATGCCCTTCCCCTTCCCCATTCTCTGCCTAACACATCCCTTCTCCACTCCAACAACATGTCTTTGTCTTTCCTTCCAAGAGGCCCTCTCCAGCCTCCTCGGGGACTTTGGTTATTTCCTTTAGGGAGCACGGGGAATTGGGGTTTCAGGTTTCTGACCTGACGTCACCACAAGAAGTCAACTTTTCCTAAGGGCAAGAAGTTAGGTATTCTTTCATAGTCCTAAAGTTCTCACAGAATACTTTATTTATTTATTTATTTATTTATTTATTTATTTATTTATTTATTTATTTATTTTGCTTTATGGGTCACACCTGGCAATGCAGAGGGGTTAATCCTGGCTCTGCACTCAGGAATCACCCCTGACGGTGCTCAGGGAACTATATGGGATGCTGGGAATTGACCCTGGGTCAGCCGAGTGCAAGGCAAATGCCCTACCCTCTGTACTATCACTTGAGCCCCATCTCGCAGAATACTTTAAACAGAATAATGATCAAAGGAAAAGATAGATGAGAGGCTGGCTAGATACATGGACCGGGATAGGTGAAGGGATTTGAGGCTAGGTGGATTATTGAATGGTTGGATAGTTGAATGAACAGTCAGAAGAGTCAATGGCTAGAGAGATGCATGGATAGATGAATGAGTAGATGGACGAACCGATATCAGTATAGATGAGTAAGTGGAGTGGTGGATTATAGACAGATGATGAATGGCAAAAAAAACCCAACTGTGGACATATGTCCCAAACCTCCAATTTTGATATCTGATATCATTGTCTCTGAATAGACTGCAAAGATGATTTCCTTTTCTTCAGTTACTATTAGCTAGTCATTGCTTTCATAAGGATGACTGTGGACTTTTTCTAAAGGGTGAGTTCACTCCACAGTGGAAATGCAGCCTTCAGGGGAGAGATTTCAACCTGCCTTTTGTCTCCCTCGGGGAGTCTATCACCGCATGGGGGATGCTTGGCCCAGCTGGAGTGACAGGCTCTGCCCCACTTTGCAGACTTTTATAAAGCACCTGTCACTAAATTCAACCGAAGATGTCACCACCTCGGTGACTGGAAAAGGTTTCTTAGCCCCCTTTGGGAGCCGCTGAGTCTGGCAGGAATGAGCCCCCTCGGTTACAGTGGAAAGGTGACGTTTACAAAAATTGCTGATCAGAAACTGGGACCTTGGCTCTTGGTCTGGTCCTACCACTGATATGCTCTGGGATTTGGGGCCAGGCCCTTTACCTCACGAGACCTCAGCTTCTGTGAGAAAAATGGTATGGGTGTGGGAGAGAGAAGAAGCTCTAAGTTGGTGTTTTAATGAGCACAGTTGCCTTCACTCAGTGCCTCATGGCCGAGTGTACCCCCGAAAATGTTTGCCCTCACCATTCTGAATTTCAGATGCTTGACCTCACCCCTCATGACTTGAGGTGTCTGCTCTGCCTTCTGTGTCCCTCAGGACTTCTCACAGGCAACAGGGGGGAGACAGCTCAGTACAGGTTTTACAGGTCCGGAACTGGGCCCTGTCACATACCAGCTGTGAGGTCTTGGGAGAATTTCTGGGCCCATCCATGCCTCCGTTTCCTCTTGAGGGAGATGGACTCATCCCAGGACACTACCCGAAGCAGCTACTGGACAAGGAGACCCATCTTCATGTGGGGTCCCAGAGAGATGTGAGCTGCCTAGGAACCTACCAGACTCAGGTGGTGGGAGCCACGACTTCCGGCCTTACCTGCTGGGTCCTTCCTGACTGACCACACCAGCATGCTTAGGCATGTCAGCTTTAGTTTTTAGAGGCAACTTCAACCTAGACACTGTTGGGTCAAGGGCAGGAGCCTTTGTGGTTCGAATTTCACTTTTGTCTTAAGAAACAAAAAAATGGGGAGCCCCGTTTTCAAGCTAATCCTTCAGAGGTGAGTGAGTAGAGGCCTATCCGGCCCTCCTGGGCTGCCTACTCACCTCGTTGACCTCTTTGTTCACTTTGTCCTTGTGGCCCTGTGGGGGGCTTTGAGGGTCCCCGAAGGAACCCTCACCACAGACCAGGAAAAGGCAACGCTTCTACAAGGCGGCCATTGCAATCAGTCTGAGAGCTGGAGCTTTCTAGACCTCCGGGGCTTGAAGGAAATGGTGGCTCCTATCTGAGCAGTTCCAGAGAGGCTTTGTGTCCAACCAGGCAGCCTCAGGCTGCCAGATTCCAGTGACAAGGCAGCCAGGTGGGCCTCCACACACAGAGAGAGCAGCATGGGCGGCCACTCCAGGGTGGAGAGACAAGGGACTTTCAGTCATCGCAGTTGCCATCACTCAGTCCCTCACTGGGGGAGTCTCTCCAGAAATGCTTTGTCTCACAGCTCTGGAGTGTTATGGAGGCAAGGTCTGGGCAAGATAGCTTCCTCCTGAGGCTGTGGGGAGAATCTTTTCTGGGCCTCTCTCCCAGTGGCAGACAATAACGCTCTCACTATTTGGAGCTCCTTGACTTGTAGGTACGTTGCCTCCATGGTGGCCTTTACCCTGCGCATGTCTAAAACTCACGCCCCTCGTAGCCTGGGTGAGCTGCCACCCTGCTCTGTGGGGACTTCTTCTTAACTCACTCCACCTGTCATGACCCGGCTTCCAAATGACGTCACATTTTGAGATTCGAGGACTTAGGACTTCATCGCATGAATTTGGTGGTTGGGGCCAGGGGACAGAAATCATTCATCTCATGACAGACCCCTGTGCAGTGAGGAGCCTGGGAGGCCAAGGCGGTCTGTCTTCTGGGGATGGGGATTCTCTTGGGCCGCCATATTGGTCAAAATGGCCAAGTCCTCAACTCACACACATGGTTTGGCTCAGACCCCATGAAAGGTCCCCAATTCACACGCTGACAAATCTGCTACAGATGCTGGGTCCCTTTTGCTTAACTGTTCCAAGAAGGACTAAAATGAACCTGGCATTTACCTGGCATCAACCACTCGATGAGCTGGCAGTGGCTGAATCCCAAAAATAAAAGACCCCAAGCACAACTTCTTCAACTTGTCACTGGTTACCGGTGAGAGCCCCAACATGAAACCCCAAACTCACAACACCTCTAAAAGAATATTTCCTCAAAAGGAAAAATAGAGACACCCCCCCCAACAACTATATTATACAGAGATTCCATCTTTGGAGTCTCTCCTCTGAGTTCCCTCAGACCAGTGTACCCTTTCAAGAACTGTCTTTGCTCTTCGCCTAAACTTTTCACTGCAAGGTAATTTTTTTTTTTGCTTTTTTTGGGTCACACCCAGCAATGCTCAGGGGTTACTCCTGGCTCTGCACTCAGGAATCACTCCTGGCAGTGCTCAGGGGACCATATGGGATGCTGGGAATCGAACCTGGGTCTACTGCGTGCAAGGCAAATGCCCTATCCACTGTGCTATCACTCCAGCCCTTGCAAGGTAAATTCTTTGGCCAACCCTGTACTTGAGCCCTCTCCCCTGGCCCCCCAAGGCATCCAGTCTGAGCACTGCCACTTCACTGATAACCATCATTTTCACTGGAATACCTTTTGCAGAAGAAACTTATTCCTGAATTCCCCTTCTGGGAACCCTTTGCTATAGTTGAGATTTCACCTCTGGCCTCCATCCAATTCCTCCTGTTTCTTTCCTTGGGATCACAAGGAGCAATGAGCACCTTTAACTCGAGCAAACTGAGCCTCCTCGACCACAAGCACTAACATTCACCAAGCATACCCGGAAGTATCTTCAGCATTTCACGTGTATCCTTTGAACAGTTTTATGAAACCTTTCCACAGACCCGGAAGTGGAGACACAGAGAAGTTCAATATTTTGTTCACTGTGACAGCTGGGAAGGAGCTGAAGCTACCAGCCCGGGGCTCCAGCTTTCTCCTTGACACAGGCAGCGGGAAGGCCCAGCCTCTTACTTCCCAGCAGCCCGAGGCCTAGGCAGGACCAGTCTTGGAGATCATTCTTCCCAGAGAGCTTTCGCAGTCGGCTAGGCGTCCAGAAGACCCCATGATAAGTAAGGTTCACCTCACTTTTTTCTGTCAGGATGGGTATTTTCTATCCTCTTGGACTCCCAAGCCATGGACAGGTGGAAAGGGAGAATCTTGACATAACTGAGAGGAAAAACTTGGGGAGAGAGGTTGAAGGGGCAAGAAAGTGAGTGGAGGGAAAAGGGGATCACGGAGCTTCGGGGTCCTACGAGTGGCTTCTTTCCTGAGGCATTCTTGTGCTGTTCACTAACAGGTGGAGGGATGAGGCCAGAGAACAACAAACTGGAAGTAACTGTCAGGACACGTTATGTTAAGGAGGTCCCTTATGTGAAGGAGACCTACCTGGCCTTCAGCATGGAAAGGCCCAAATTAAAACAGATAAAAGAGGCCAGTGACATACAGAGACTCCGGCCAGTTTCTAATCAGCTTATAATATCTTATTAGGCAAGAGCTGCTTGACTTGGCAGTGTGGCATAGGTGCAAACAGACATAGCACTAATAACGCCTAATTTGAATGAGGGGAAGTATACGTGGATACTATTTCTAGAGAGCAGTTTGGGGAGATTTCCATAAGCTATTAGATATAAATACATATATCCATTCCTCCTTTTGATCAAGATCAAGTTTCTCTTTTGAGAGCATATGCTAGGTTGTGTTCTAGCAAGAACATAAAGATAAAATACACACTGGTGGAGGGATGGGTACTCGACCATTGTATGACTGAAATGTAGTCACGAAAGTGTGTAAGTCTGTAACTGTATCTCACAGTGTTTCATTCACTGTATCACTGTCGTCCAGTTGCTCATCATTTGCTCGAGCGGGTGCCAGTAACATCTCCATTCGTCCCTGTCACATTCAGGGTCAGGGGAATTAGATCCATTATTGTTACTGTTTTTGGCATATCGAATACACCACGGGTAGCTTGCCAGGCTCTGCCGTGCGAGATTCTGCATTGCTCTCTTCCGGGAGTTTTGTTTTATAGTCTCTGGGTCTTGGCCGTTGATGTGATTACATGTTGTGTGTGTGTGGGGAGGCAGTTTGTGGGTGTGATTGCCAAGCTACTGGAAAACTGGGGATAGGGGTGGAGGTGTTTCATTAAAAAATATCTTTAGGGGCTTGAGTGATAGCATAGTAGGTAGGGCGTTTGCCTTGCACGCGGCCGACCCGGGTTCAAATCCCAGCATCCCATATGGTCTCCTGAGCACCGCCAGGAGTAATTCCTGAGTGCAGAGCCAGGAGTAACCCCTGTGCATTGCCAGGTGTGACCCAAAAACAAAAAAAAATCTTTAAATAAAATACAGGGGGCCTGACAGATAGTACAGTGGGTAGAGCATTTGCCTTGCAAGCAGCCAACTTGGGTTTGATCCCCGCATCACATTCATATATCCATCCCATACTTGAGCACTGCCAGGAGCAATTCCTGAATGCAGAGACAGGAGTAAGCCCTGAGCACTGCCAGGTGGGCCCCAAAACCAAAATCAAACAAACAACAACAAAAACTAAAATACAAAGATACTCATTGCATTGGGCTGGAGCGATAGCACAGCGGTTGGGCTTTCTCCTTTCACGCAGGCAACCCGTGTTCGATTCCGCCCCTCTCGGAGAGCCTGGCAAGCTACTGAGAGTATGGAACCCGCATGGCAAAGCCTGGCAAGCTACCCGTGTGTATTGGATATGCCAAAAACAGTAACAATAAGTCTCTCAATGAGAGACGTTACTGGTGCCCGCTCGAACAAATCGATGAGCAACAGGATGACAGTGACAGTGACTCATTGCATCATTGTTTATAAAGGCAACACTTTGGAAGACCTTCAAACACCAACAGCTCTAGCAACAGGAAACAGACAAATAACTCATGTTAGCAGAATGAGTATGACGCAGCTGGAAGCCATTAAAGCAATGGTGATGTATTCTAGATGTAGGGTATTTATAGATGATGGATGCGTGGATGTGGAAGTATAGATATAGGCCTTTTCATATAGAAAGTAGCACTGCACTGTAGCACTGTTGTTCCATTGTTCATCAATTTGCTCGAGTGGGCACCAGTAACATCTTGATTGTGAGACTTGTTACTGTTTTTGGCATATCGGATATGCCACGGGGAGCTTGCCAGGCTCTGCCGTTCGGGCGGGATACTCTCAGTAGCTTGCCAGACTCTCTGAGAGGGACAGAGGAATCAAACCCGGGTCGGCCATGTGCAAGGCAAATGCCCAACCCACTGTGCTATGGCTCCAGCCTTATATAGAAAGTAACTATATTATCAAATAAACAAAAGTAGGTCATCAATCAACATGATTTTTGTTTTTCTGGAGGGAGGGGGTATTGGGGCCATACCTGGACATTTGTAGCTCGGTGCTCAGGAAAGAGCCCTGGTGGTGCTCAGGGGACCATATGTGGTGCCAGATGCAAGGCAAGCACCTTACTTCCTGTACTACATCCCTGGCCCTTATCATGTGATTTCTATAACATTATCTTCTTTTTATCTATCATCGTCATAATCATCTGTCTTCTATTATCTATCACTATGGAATAAACTGTGTCCCCTGCCTCCCATTTGCATAGATTGAAACTCTAACCTACAGTGTGACTATATATATTTTAGAACAGTCTATAAGGATAATTAAGGTAACACGGGGCCCCAAGATAGATTTCGTAGCATTAGATGAGTGCTACCAGAGTGCTCTCTCTATTTTTTTCTGCCACCTATGGACACAGTGGTTTCCTGCAATCTACAACCAGGGCCCTCATCAGGAGCTTATAAGGAATAAATTCTGTGGTCCAGGCCACCTAATCTGCTGTTACTGTGAAAGATGTACCAGCTGACTCAAATAAGTATGTGCATCACTGTATCACTGTCATCCTGTTCGTTCATTTACTTGAGCAGGCACCAGTAACATCTCTATTCCTCTCAGCCCTGAGATTTTAGCAGCCTCTCCTTACTCGTCTTTCCCAATGATTGGAGGCACTTTCAGGGTCAGGGGAATGAGACCTATCATTACTGTTTTTGGCATATCGAATATGCCACGGGTAGCTTGCCAGGCTCTGCCCGTGAGGGTGGGATACTTTCGGTAGCTTGCCGGGCTCTCTGAAAAGTATAATTATAATTATATGTATATGTACATATATATAATTCTCTTTGATTTGTTGCCTACTGTCTGAACTCCATAAAATATGGTGTGGTGATTATGGAAAATGGGTAAGAAGTGTCTTATAATGTGTCGTGCGGTCCAGAAAGTGGCCTGGAGCATGGCGGAGGTTGGATAGTGGAGGTCGGCTGCTGGGGCTGGGTCCCTTCACCCTCCCCCGCTCTGGGGTGCCCCAAGTGAAACAGCCTGGCATGGAGTCCAGTGCAATATGTGCATAAGGCTATAGAAATTTTAAAAAGGCTACCTGGGAATCTTCCCAAATTAACACTCTGGGATCATGTCTGAGGATGTGTTTTCTTTGCATTGTTTTCCCATAAAAATGCTCTAAATTCTTTGTGATCTTTTGGAAATGAGGGAAGATATTATTCTGGTGTCTTATTTCTCACACATTTTCAAAGGAGCTGTGCACAGGCCCTGAAGTGGAAATCAGGACTTCTTGGTAGATTCCGGACTTAGCCGAAACTTGGCAAAGTTTCATCCATCACATCACTGGACTGAGGAGCTCGGGAGCAAATAAGGCCACGCCCCCCTCTGCTTTTCCTGCCTGGGCATCCACCACTTATGTCTGAGAGTCCGGCCCCGGCCAAGGGGTTACTTTTTCCATTGATCCCCAAAGGTGTCTGAGCTTCGACCATTGAGGATTGTTCCAATCGACACCAATGCACAGTCCTCTTTTCTACCTCCGATCACTCCAAACTTGGCAACCTGGGGCAGAAGAGACCCCACTCCTTCCGTCTCTTCCACCCTCTTCCCAAACACCCTCCACGGAACACTGTCTCTGAGAGGTCTTCCCACTTGGCCAGAGAGAATAGTTAGAGTTTCATTTTGTTGTGTTGTTGTTGTTGTTGCTGTTGTTGTTGGGGAAGAGGGCATACCTGGCTGTACTCAGGGCTTACTCTTGGCTCTGTGCTCAAGGATAATTCTTGGCAGGCTTGAGGGCACCATATGGAATGCCGGAAGTAGAACCCAGGATGGCTGTGTGCAAGGCAAGTGCCTTACCCACTGTACTATGTACTAAGCCCCCAGAGAGCACAGATTTCTCCTTTTAGCACCAATCTCTCTCCAGAGATCTCAGCTTCTCAAAAGAGTTGGGGAGGAAGAAAGGGAAGTTTTCTCTGAGAGAGAAGAGAGGGGAAAAAATGAAGTCAATATTAACTCTTTGCAGCTTTATTATTGCACTAAGCTTAAGATATCCTAGGCTATTAAATTGTTTATAAGGTTCTTGCAGAAATGACTGTTTATCCTTCCATCAAGAACAAGCAATCTGGCTTTTTAATAAAAGGATAAGAGAGCAAATATAATGTGTCAGAATGTAAGGCAAACAAAAAGACCTAAGTGTTCTTTTTATTTTTCCCTAGGAAAACAAAAGGTAACCTATTTGTAGCCTATAGCTAACAGAAAGCAAGGACTTCTTTTCAGGAGAGCTCATGGCCCAGTGAAGAGTCATCCCTGGGTCTGAGAGCAGCGTTAACTTCCCAAGGGAGGAGGACTGGGACTGAGATAGCTGGGCCCGAGGTGCTGTCTCACTCACCCTAACGTGTTTCCTGAGGAAGGGGTGTGGTCCTAGTGTGACTGAAATATCTCTGTAGCCTGGATCATTGGCTGCCATTGGCTGCCTTGGTTCTATAGCCACCACAGAGACTGATTCCCCATCAAATCTCTGCTTTGGGTGCTGAGGTTCTCTGGGCCTGACTCCATTTGAACCAGCAGCCCACACACCATCAGCTCTTTCCAGCACAGACAATATTAAACTACATGTGGTAGCCCATATCTCAGAGGCAACTCGCCTTCCACGTTGTTTTTAACTACTTAGCTTTGTAAGGAAGATATTTTTATATGAACAACTCTAACTATGTTGCTTTGTTGATATTTCTCTTGGTGCTATGCCTGAGAATGTTCTTTGACCACAAGTTTATGTAAAAGTTCACCCGTTTCCTTCCAGCACACTTGTGTTTTTTAAGAAGCTACCACCTCTGTACAAGTTAGGACCGTGGATGTAATAAAGAAGGAATCTAGTTGGATTTTCTCCAAATCAAATGGTTAGCCGGTTATTCTAAAATCATGATTCATTCTTTCTCACTTAATTGGAACATCGTCTTATCATATTCTAATTATTTATATCTAATGAGGACTTTTTCTATACTTTCTATTGTTCCTTTTCTGTTTGTTCCTAAGATAGTTGCATTCTGTTAATAAATTTGTTGCTTAATATATAGATATATTTTAATATCTGGCAAAATAAAGATCTCCCCTTGTTATTCTCTTTTTAAAAATTGACCAGTTTCACACATTCTGCCAAAACAACTTTAAAATCATTGTCAAGTTCTAAAAATAATGTTATTGGGATAAAAACTGAAATTCTAATGAGTATATGTATATTTCCATTTGGGATAAGAAAACATGTTTACAACGTTAAACCTTACCAACATTATTCTTTCTATTTATGAAGTAGCTTTAAAAAACTTACTTAGCAAAGTTTTAAAAACTTTTCTCTTTCAAAAAACCACAAAGTCTCCGTGTTCTATAATTTGTTGCAATTGTAAGCACTAGCTCCCCATCCCCCCTGAGCCCCTCTCTGTTTACCTCCCCTTCTAATTTTCTAACAATCACCCTAAGGTTGCTGGCACATCTTCACAGGGCAAGGCCTCAGATCATCTGAGAACTTTTCCCCCTTGTAGTCAAAGCTAAGAGTCCTAGAGGAAAGTTCTTCAGAGATCCAAACTTGCTAGAAACTTCTAGATGCTTGGTTCTACAAAGAATGTTCTAATTCTTTCCAAATCTCTGAACACCTTTATATGTGACAAAGAGAAGCACAGCTGTTGACTATGAAGAGTAAAGTTCCCAGTGATACGCCTGGAATTTATCCCTTGCAAGGTACAGAAGACATACTCAATTTATTATTATTATTATTTATTTATTATTTTTTTCAGTTTTTTTTTTGAGTCACACCCTGTGTTGCACAGGGGATACTCCTTGCTCATGAACTCAGGAATTACTCCTGGCAGTGCTCAGGGGACCATGTAGGATGCTGGGAATCGAACCCGGGTCAGCCACGTGCAAGGCAAATGCCCTACCCGCTGCGCTATCACTCCAGCCCCTATTATTATTATTATTATTATTATTATTATTTTGGCATATGGAAATGCCACGGATAGCTTGCCAGACTCTGCAGGGATACTCTCAGTAGCTTGCCGGGCTCTCTGAGAGGGATGGAGGAATCGAACCCGGGTCAGCCGCGTGCAAGGCAAACACCCTACATGCTATGCTATCACTCCAGTTTGGACAGAGCCTAGCAAGCTGCCTGTGGCATATTCAATATGCTAAAAACAGTAACAACAAGTCTCACAATGGAGATGTTACTCGAGCAAATTGATGAACAATGGGACGACAGTGTTTGATGAATTATCATTTTTATTACAAGGTATTTAATCTATAGTACTTTAAGTGGTGGTTTTCATGCACATAATTCCAACCCTACACCATCACCAGTATACCTACCTACCTACTGTTCAATATATTGTTATATTGATTAAATTGATTGATTAAATGAGTATGTTGGCTATAGGCTCTCACAAAGTCTTTACATAAGGATCCTCCACCTGACTTTCACCTTAGAGACACCCATTGCCCCCATAGTGCCAACCCAATACAGTAAGCTGGTAGTATCGTTCCGATCTAATATAAGCGACCCCTCAAAATGACAGAGGAGCTTGGCTCTGCATCGGACCCTTTTCTCGCTGGGCAGGCATGGGATAGCCTCTGTTATTCATTAACTTGGAAAATGTCTTCCTGAGGAAGTTTGGGTTCTTCTGGATTCACTCTCGCATCCTACCCCAAGAAGAAGGGGAGAGCCTGATCTCTCTGAGAGCCGTTTGGAACCTACCATGTGCTCCATACCCAGGCCCTGCGCCTGCCCACCTGCACACATGGAGCATCAGCTGTGAGATGTGGTGGTCTGCTCTCCAACCCGGCCACGCTATGGAGAGCTCAGAAACTTGCAGGTTCACTGCGGAAGTCATCACTGCGGAAGTGATTCAGCTGCTTAATTCGTTATGCGGTTTAGAAAAGTTTCCATGAGGGCCAGAGGTTAAGGCGCTTATCTTGCATTCCACTGACCCCAATTTGAATCCCTGGCACCACTTAGGGTCCCCCCGAGCACCTCTAGGGGTTTCTTCTCAGCACAGAGCCAGGAATAGCCCTGGAGCGCTGCCCCACCACCCCCATCTGCAAACATAATTAAATAACTAATTCATATAGAATCATGGCGATTCAAGACTCTTTGGGGTTTGGAACACT
The DNA here is from genome assembly GCF_027595985.1 of Sorex araneus. NCBI lineage: Eukaryota > Metazoa > Chordata > Mammalia > Eulipotyphla > Soricidae > Sorex > Sorex araneus. The sequence continues at coordinate 196,078,714 of NC_073303.1, forward strand.
TTGGTAGTGCTTGGGAGTTAATCTCAACAGTGCTCAGGGAACCATGCCATTTGGGGAGCTGGACCCAAACTTCAGCATGCAAAGCATGTGCTCAGCCCATTGAGCTATCTCTCTTGGTCCCTGCAGTCCTAGATTTTTTCAGTAGAAAGACTCACCCACGCATAATAAGCAACCCACAAGAAAAAGAGACTGGTATCTTAGCCCTGGTAGGGCTCAGCACTTCACGTCTGTTCATCTTCCCTCTCTAGACTTTGGGTCTTGATCTCCACTGATAATTTTGAGATTTCCCCTGCATACAAGGATAGTGAGCTTCTACCTGATGCTCTGCTACAGGTTTAGTCCTTCGATCTGCCCTGTGGATAAAGTTCCTACGCAGGGATGATCTAGAATGACCCAGTATACAATGATTCTGTGTAGGAAAGGATTTGCATCGCAAGAAGAAAGGCTGGCCTTTGCCCTCAGACAACCTCCGCGACCTTGGAATGTTCTTCCTGCTCTGGGTCTCTCCTAGGCCATGCCAGAGTGCCTGTGTCAACAACGTTATTTATGACAGGGAGCAAGGGGAAGTTTTTGAAGACCAAGATCAGCCATGCAGACAATCAAACATGTTCACGTGACTGAGTCCCAAGAAAAACTCTGGACACTAAGACTTGAGCTTCTGAGTCGGTCTCATTCTGTGTATGTTGCTGCAAATTCAGTCTTAAGGCACAAACAAACAAGAGCTCACTACACTCCTTGCTTGGGTGTCTCCTGGCCCTGCCCTGCACCCCCTTTCCTAGTCATATTTAATCTGGGGCCATGTTCTGGATGCACCATAACCAATCATGAGTATTATGTCTTTGCTGAGTGAATACTATGACTTTCTTTTTTTCTTCATTTTTACTTTTAATGAATCACCGTGAGGTACAGTTACAGACTTACAAACTTTCGTGATTACGTTTCAGTCATACAATGATCAAGTACCCATCCCTCCACCAGTGCCCATTCTCCACCACCAATGCTACCAGTATCCCTCCCACCCCCCCATCTTCCCCACCCCCTGCCTCTGTCACAGGCACATTCTCTCTCTCTCCTTTTGGGTGTTATGGTTAGCAATATGGATACTAAGTGGTCATTATGTTCGGTCCATAGTCTATTCAGTACACATCTCCCATCCTGAGCGAGCCCTCCAAGAGTCATTTACTTGGTAGTCACTTCTCTATCTTAGCTGTCTTCTCCCCCAGGATGTGAGGCCAGCTTCCAAGTCATGGAGCAATCCTCCTGGCCCTTATCTCTACTATCCTTGGGTATTAGTGTCCCATTATGTAACTTTAATATTCCACAAATGAGTGCAGTCATTCTATGTCTGTCCCTCTCTCTGACTCATTTCACTTAGCATGATACTTTCCATGTTGTTCCACTTATATGCAAATTTCATGTCTTCGTCTTTTCTAACAGCTGTATAGTACTCCATTGTGTAGATGTACCAGAGTTTCTTTAAGCAGTCATCTGTTCTCAGGCACATGGGTTTTTTTCCCAGTAAATAGTGCTGCAATAAACATACAAATACTATGCCTTTCTAGCAAATGATTGAACCCAAGGTGGTCTTGGGGACTCTCATCATTGGTGTCAAAATGAAGGTTGTCTTGGAAATCATTGGTTGTTAGTGGAAAAGGGTGGTCTTAAAGACCCAGAAACTTTCCAACCTGAAAATCAAAACCACAGCATTACCCAGCCTGACCAAATCCCATACAGAGAAATCACATCTCCATGCTAGACCTTGCAGATTTTTTTTTGGCCTATTCTTACTCCTGTCCCAGTTGACAGTTCTCATCTTAGCCACCCCAGTATCAGAATGGTCCCTTTCTGACACTGACCTCCTAGTTGCCCTTCTGAACATTCCCTGTTTCATCTCTGAGCAAGGTCAAGCATCTCTCTCTGGATCCTCTTACTGACTTGTCTCTTTCCTCTGTCACTCTGTCAGGCCCACTCACAGGCTCCAACTTCTCAAACAGAAATCCTCTTTCCTGAATCATCTGAACTCTCCCTACCTTCTGGATACTAACAGTTGCTTATCATACCAGCCTGCTAAAAATAATTTCCCACATACAGATACAAGGAGAGCCCATTAAAAGAACCTGAGAAAATCACTAATACCGTAGAACTACACATGCAAGTCTTAATGTAAATTCATTAAAGTGGGACTGGGTGGGGGGGGTGGCCTGAAAAGCTTAAAAAGAAATGATGTGGGAATAAGAAGGAACAGCTCTGTGGCTTTTATAAGACAAATCCGTCAAACAAGAGAGAGTAAATTAGATTTCCTTTCTATTTTTTTCAATTGCAATCCAATTAATACTTGAGCTAAATGCCATCTACAGTAGTATCTTGTTTCTTTAAATCTTGGATTAAATGTTAAAGAAGTGCAGTAAAAAACACAGTCATTTTGATCAATTTGCAAAGAGCTTAATACGAGTTAATGAAAGTTAGAATTACAGACTATAGTGGAAGCAATACAATTATAGCCCTTCCAAGTACTTGCGTAGATTAAAAAAATTTTTAAAGGTAACCATGTAGAAGTCTTGTGGTTCAACTGTAATAAGTAGACAATTTTCCGATGCCATTTCACATTCTTTTTCATCCAAATTGGTGTTGTTCAAATGCTTTAATAACGTGGAAAATAGTTTCCATTCTAAATCAGTTGACATAGCTCCCCCTTTTAGACAACTATGGTTATTTGGTAGATTTTGTACAATTGTAGTTCTTGTTCCTCACAGACATAAAATTTGAGGAAGGGGGAAGAAGGCAAGGCACTTAAATGAATAGGAAATTCGTTGATTTGAAAGAGTTGACCTATTATAGATCTATAAGACCAAGATATTCTTTGTTTTTCCATGAGTAGCAGTAGATAGATAGTGTGAAATGTCTGAAGATGCTATTTGTATGTGGTGGGAACAAGTGAGGTGGGTTATTTGCAGTAACAAAGATACACCATCATCTGAGACCAGAGGTCAGTGAAAAAAAGGACCAAGTTCTTTACTTATTTATTTATTGCTTTTTGGGTCACGCCTGGCGATGCTCAGGGCTTACTCCTTGTTCTGCACTCAGGAATCACTCCTGGCGGTGCTTGGGAGACCATATGGGATGCTGGGAATTGAACCCTGGTTGGTCACGTGCAAGGCAAAGCCCTACCGCTATGCTATGGCTCCAGCCGCAGGACCAAGTTCTTTTGTTTAAACTTTGGCCTTTTATTTTTTTTGGCTTTTTGGATTACACCTGGCAATGCACAGGGGTCACTCCTGGCTCATGCACTCAGGAATTACTCCTGGCAGTGCTTGGGGGGACGCTGAGAATCGAACCCAGGTTGGCCACGCTCAAGGCAAACAACCTACCCCTGTGCTATCACTCCAGCCCTAAAACTGCTTGGCCTTTTGGATTTGGAGTCCCAAACCCAACGCCCTAATCACTCAGTCATCACAGCCCTTTACTTTGACCCTTTGGGAAACCTCCTCCTGTTCCACCTCAGCTCATGTTGATGCAGACATTAAAATAAAGTTTCTTATTCACGAAGTACTAACAAAAAAAACAGTCCAAGGAGGTCCAATTTATTTTTGCCCTCATTTATGATTTCATATGTACATTCATTTATTCACCAAATATTTCTTTAAGACCTAAATCATTGAAGATCCAGGTCTCCTGGTTGAGGAGATTACTGTAGATGATTTCAAAGTGAATGTGAGGTTTCCCTTGGACTTGTACAATGTATGGGTTGTAACAAATAGGTAATGGTATTTATTATTATTATTATTATTATTGGATTTGTGGCCACTGTAGCTGTGCCCAGGGACTATTCCTGGCTCAAACTCAAGAATCACTTCCGGGGATGATGGTGGGACCACATATGGTGTGGGAACTGAACCAGAGTTGGCCATTGCAAGGCTAGTATCTTAACCCCTGTCTTATCTATATCTCTAGTTCTTATCCATTATTATATCAGAGTATTTTCAGTGTCTTCAAAGTCTTCTGACCATTCCATGTTCATTCCTCCACCCCACCTCAGACAACCACTGACTGTTTTATCATCCTTAATTTTTCCTTTTACATAATGTCATAGACTGGAGTGATAGCACAGTGGGTAGGGCGTTTGCCTTGCATGCAGTTGACCCAGGTTTGATTCCTCCATCTCTCTCGAAGAGCCCAGCAAGCTACTGAGAGTATCCTACCTTCCTGGCAGAGCCTGGCAAGTTACCCATGGTGTATTCAATGTGCCAAAACCAGTAACAACAAGTCTCACAATGGAGACGTTACTGGTGCCCGTTTGAGCAAATCAATGAACAACGGGACGACAGTGCTACATAATGTCATATAGTTGGAACCATGCAGTCCACTTTTCAGGTTGGTCTCCTTCACTTATATATGGGCATCTATGTTTCTTCCATGTATTAATAGATTTTCTTTTCCTTTTTAGCATTGATTTATTTCCATTGCCTGGATCGCCCACAGTTTATCAGAACATTTACGTCTTGGAAGACATCTTGACTGCTTCCAAATTTTGGAAATTATGAATAAAGCTACTATAAATGTTTTGCATGAAGGTTTTTTTTTGGGGGGGGTGGGGGCACACCCGGCGATACACAGGGGTTACTCCTGGCTCATGCATTCAAGAATACTCCTGGCAGTGCTCAGGGGACCATATGGAATGCTGGGAATCGAACCCAGGTCGGCTGAGTGCAAGGCAAACTCCCTACCCACTGTGCTATCACTCCAGCCCCTGCAAGAAGGGTTTTTTGTGTGAACATAAGTGCCCAACTTTTTTTTTTTAGTAAACACCACGAAATCCCGTTGATCGTCGAATTTCTCAAGTGGTCTCAGTAACTCTCCATTCATCCTATTCCTGAGATTTTAGAAGCCTTTCTCTACTTGGTCTTCCCAACAATGCTGCATTGGAGGCTCTTTCAGGGTCAGGGGAATGAGATCCAGCTTGTTACTGGCTTTGGCATATGAATACACCATGGGAAGCTTGCGAGGCTCTCCCATGTGGGCAGGAAACTCTCAGTAGCTTGCTAGTTTCTCCCAGAGGGAGAAGTAGGTTATAAGATATCGCTTCTGGGAGCTTGCCTTTAAGTCTCTGCATGTGGGCCGTTGACGGGATTCCATGGTGCCAGGGACAGTCCCTGGATGTGACCACCTAGCTACTGGAAAATGGGAAATCTGGGCAAAAGAGGCCCAGTTCCGATCCGAGCAGGCTTGGAGGTCTCAGCCCCGGGTCCCACACACCTGGGTTCCTCTGCCGGTACCTTCATGCATGAAGCTCATCCGAACGTGTGGAGAGGGGCCTTGAGTATGATTGTGGCTGGGCTCCGGAGTTCTTCGGCCTCCTGGAGCTCTGCTCGGGGTGGGGAGGGAAGCTGGAGCCCATCTCCTCCGAGGGTCCCCGGGGAAGACAGTCAGGCGTGCAGGCAAGAGACTCTCTGCATTGCTCTCTATATACCAAGTAAATACCAAGGAACACAATTGTTCGTTCAGATGCTAAGAGGGTGTCTTTTGCAAGAAACCAGCAAATTTTCTTTTAAGTGGCTACACCATTTTGCATTGCCACCGACAATGAACGTGAGTTCCTCTTGCCCCACATCTTTCTTGGCATTTGGTGTTCACATTGCTCCAGATTTTAGCCATTTGTACAGGGGTGTAGTTGTGTGTCATTGCTCTGTATTTCCTTGAGACTTTGGACTTGGAAGAGCTCTTTATATGTTTATATATCATCAATGTATCATTTTGGCCAAGTGACAAAGTCTCCTCTCCTCTCCTCTCCTCTCCTCTCCTCTCCTCTCCTCTCCTCTCCTCTCCTCTCCTCTCCTCTCCTCTTTCTCTTCCTTCCTTCCTTCCTTCCTTCCTTCCTTCCTTCCTTCCTTCCTTCCTTCCTTCCTTCCTTCCTTCCTTCCTTCCTTCCTTCCTTCCTTCCCTCCTTCCTTCCTTCCTTTCTTTTTCTTTCTTTCTTTTCCTTCTTTCTTCTTCCTTGTTCCTTCTTGCCTCATCTTCCCTGGCTTCTTTTTCCATCTCCAGTTGCTAACTCTTGGCCCCTTCCTACCATTCCCCTCCCTCCTGCACTCACCCATCTCCCTAGGAGCCCTTAATGAGAAGAGATCAAGTAGCAGAATGGCACCAGCTGGATGTATATTCATAGACAGCTCACGGTCCCTCGGGAAGGGGGTCACAAGTCCATCTCAATCTGAATGTCCATCTGCTGCCATTTTCAGCAGAAGCTAACCTTGCAGGGACAGTCTTGTCCCTCCCACTGTCATCCCAGCCCCACCGGCAATGCTCCCTCCCTGCTAGGCCTCCCACTGACAGTCCACCTGCTTTTCTGACACCAGGGGCAGTAGCTGTCTGGACAGGAAGAACAGGGTTGCAGTGTCCCTGGAAAACCTGAGTGCCTGCAGGGACACTGCCAGTCCTCATATCACCAGGAAGGCCCAGGTGAGTGGGGAAGAGTGTGGGGACAGTGGTCAACCTTTCGGCCTCAGGGCCTGTAGTCAAGCATCCTCTTCTGACCCACACTCATGGCCCCCAGCTGGCTGCCCTGGGGAAGAACGACAAGGATTGATTTGAAGGGGAGAAAAGGCGATAAAGAACCCACAGACCCAGAGCCACAGAACAGAGAATCTCACCAAGCACATGGGAGTTTTGAGAAACATCCAATTGTGTGTGTGTGTGTGTGTGTGTGTTTATGCATGTGTTTGTGTGTGTCTATGTGCGTGTGTGGTTTGGGGACCTCACAAGGCAAGAACCCTGCCCACTGTACTATCCTTTTGGCCCCAAATAATGATCTTTTATTTAAGCCAATATATACCCAACTGACAGTATATACCCAACTGATTCTCTCTTCCTTCCTTCCTTCCTTCCTCCCTTCCTTCCTTCCTTCCTTCCTTCCTTCCTTCCTTCCTTCCTTCCTTCCTTCCTTCCTTCCTTCCTTCCTTCCTTCCTTCCTTCCCTTCTTTTTTTTTACGGGGGGCGGTCACACCCAGCAATGCACAGGGGTTACTCCTGGCTCTGCACTCAGTAATTACTCCTGGCAGTGCTCAAGGACCATATGGGATGCTGGGAATTGAACCCGGGTCAGCTGTGTTCAAGGCAAATGCTCTACCCGCTGTGCTATCACTCCAGCCCCCTCCTTTCCTTCCTTCCTTCCTTCCTTCCTTCCTTCCTTCCTTCCTTCCTTCCTTCCTTCCTTCCTTCCTTCCTTCCTTCCTTCCTTCCTTCCTTCCTCGCTTCCTTCCTTCCTTTTTTGTGGGGGCTGGGGTGGGATGGGGCCACACCCGGTGATGCTCAAGGGTTAATCCTGACTCTGCACCCAGGACTCACTCCTAGCAGTGCTCAGGGACCATATGGGATGCCGAGGATTGAGCCTGGGCTGGGAACGTGCAAAGAGAGCCTTACCCACTGTGCTCTCTCTCTCCAGCCCACCACTGATCATTTCTATGTGCACTCAACATCAAGGCTATGAATGAAATAGTTTGCATGTATGTATGTGTACATGTATTTGAGGGCCAGGGATCAGGCCTCACACACGTGAAGCAGGAGATCATCTGCTGAGCCCCCTCCCCTCAGTTCATTTCTCAATGAGCTTTTGGCAGTCTAGAATGTACTGACAGCTCGGTCCAGGGTCCAGATGAGCACATTTTATTTTTCATTTTTATTTTTATTTTTTGCTTTTTGGATCATGCCTGGTGATGCACAGGGGCTACCTCCTGGCTTTGCACTCAGGAATTACCCCTGGCGGTGCTCAGGGGGCCATATGGGATGCTGGGATTCGAGCCCGGGTCGGCCGCGTGCAAGGCAAATGCCCTACCCGCTGTGCTATTACTCCAGCCCCCAGATGAGCACATTTTAAACGTTCGCCATCACCGCTGGCTAGGGGCCACCAGCTTGGATCACTCAAATTTACAGCAACCCCCTCTAAAAGGGTCCCTGCCACCCCTCGTTCCTTCATTGCCCTAGTGCCAACCCCTTCAAAGGCTTTGAAGCATGATCTGCTCCTGTTCTAACCTAACTCACTGTCAATTTTTCTCTTCCTTTTGAGGTTCACGGGGGAATTCAGCCGAATTTCTCCAGGCTCTGGTAGAACAGCCTTCCTGAAACCCTGGGCAAACGCTTCTGCTCTTCAAGGCTCTATCCAGACTCTCCACCCACGGACCGTGTTCCCGAATGTCCTACAGGTCCTAAAGCACACCATGTTCGTACCATCGCTTTTCACTTTGAACTGGAGACTAGTGAATGCCTTTTAGAAATTCTGTGTTTATTTCCAACGCTTAGACTCTGGACAATAAGCATCATGCTTTATGCTTTCAACTTTCCCTGCAGTGTTCTTTTTTTCTTTTTCCCTACATTTTCCTATGGATGCAGCACTCTTGGCTGCATCTATAGAAAATTGGATGCAGACTTGACTGCTTCGAGAGAGCTGATTTCCACCTCTCAAAGGAGTTTGTCCACACCACGCCCACTAACCAAGTGCCAATCACCCTTTACCACCGCCCACTAGACCAGCACCCCCTTTGTACCCAAATGCCAATCATCCTTCGCCACTTCTCATTAGACCCCTCCCACCGTAGCTCCTGCTCCGCCCCCAGTTAACCTCAGTTCTGCAGGTCAAAAGTCACATTAAAAAAAAACCTAAAATTGTATATATGTACATATATATACATATATATGCTTTTTAGGTCACAACCAGCGATGCACAGGTGGCTCTGCACTCAGGAATCACTCCTGGTGGTGCTCAGGGGACCATATGGGATGCCAGAGATCGAACCCAGGTTGGCTGTGTGCAAGGCAAATGCCCTACCTGCTGTACTATCACTCCGGCCGCTAAAATTGTATTTTTGAAGTAAAATCTTGTACATTATTACTCAACAACAGCAACAACAAAGAAGTTCATGCTTTAGGGGGGGGGAAAGTCACACACTCAACATGTACCCAGGTGTAGGGGTTTGGGTTCCACTCTGTGTCCAGGGGTAGTTCCAGAATGAACAGGAATTTCTCCAGGGAGGAGAGAGAAGAGCCCCCTAAAGTTCAGGAATGGCACACCCCAAGTTGGGATGTAAGAGACTCCCAGGCACGGAGGGCTCCCCAGAGAGACAAAGGGAAAGACACACTCAGAGTACGTGGGTTTGGGGTGACTTCCATGATGCAATGCAGCCCCAAAGGAAAGGGAAACAGTTGCACCCCCAGAGTAGCCAAATATGGGCAACCCTGAGACAAGATGAAGTGCGTAGTCCTCGCTTCTCCAATGCTAGTCTCTCAGGGCTGTTCCAAGCAGCTCTCTCGTGGAGCAAGGGTTTGGTCAAGTGCTCTAATGGGACCCTGGTGGGCTTGAGCTGGTTTGGACTCAGAAATTCACCTAATTCATGGCCAAGCCCCAGCCTCACCATCTGCCTGCCTGCTTCCCACCCCTCTTGTGAAGACCTTATTTTCTCATCCTCATTAAAGCAGTTGGAACAGTAAGTCCTTCTTTATTTAATTTATTTATTGCAATTTTTATATATTTAATTTTCATAAAGTAGTTCACAATAGTTCATTACAGATAATATTCAAACGCCAATCCCACCACCAAGCACCTTCCCACCACAATAAGAGGAACGTGTGTGAAGGTTGTTGTACTTCATTCTGGAGCCATTTAAGCCCATATTTAAGAGAATACAAGCAAGCATGTTAAACCCAAACAAATGTGTGCTACTTTTGGTATGTAAGTGGGCTAGTATCTAAGAGGACTCGCAATCCAGGAAATTTTGCACGGCTCTCTTCCAGGAGCTTTAGTTTACAGTCTCTGGATTTTGGCCATTGATGAGATTACATGGCACCCCAAGGGCAGTTTGTGGGTGTGACTGCCAATTTACTAGAAAACTGGGGAGCTGGGGGGAGGAGGCCCAGTCCCGATCCGAGCAGGCTTGGAGGTCTCAGTCACAGGTTCCTGCATACCTGGGATTTTCTACAGGTTCCCCCTTGGGTGAGGCTCGTCGTAGCCTGTGGAGGGTGGCCTTGAGCATGGCAGCAGTTGGGTTCTGGAGGTTTTCGGCTGCTGAGGTTCTGCCTGGGGTGCGGAGGAAGATCCAACCTGTTCCCATCATTTTTTTTTTTTAAATCATGCACATGTATTGGTCCTCAAACACAGAAAGGTGAAACCTAAACCCAACTTTACTTGCCTAAAGTTGGTTCACAAGTCACCTCACTCCTGTCTACCACCACCACCATTGCCACTAAGCAATAACCCACCCCTTTCCCCTCAAAGGGTTTCCTTATTTTTTCCAGAAATTCCCCCACACCCCCAAACCCTTGAAAATCAGCTGTTCCACTCCCAGAGAAAACCTCTCAGAAATGGATTCAGCTTCAGGAGTTGTCCAAGTTCCCGGCATCCAGGACTATTGTGATCATTCCTATTCAAGTACTCTGGCCTCGTTCCCATCATCCTGTGCTGGCTCTTGGGGGTGGGGGGCCCTTCAGCTCAGTGCCACTTTGCCCTTCTAGTCCTCGGCTTGCCCAACAGGAAGTCAGGGCGCCTCTCTCCCCACTCCGCTGCCCCAGACCCACTCTCTGTCTTGCCTTTTCTCTTTAAGACTGGAACTGAACCGCACATCTCTGCCGAGAAGTGGTTCTATGTTTTGAGAAATTAAGCTCCTGCAGAGATTAAAGTTTGGCTCCCTCCGCTGCCTTCCAAACACTCAGAATTAAAACTGGGTCATAGAAAAATAGTTGCTCCATTTTCTAAGGCGGCCGTAGCTTCAGGCAGTGCCAGGTCCGGCTCCCCCGAGACACCTTCTGGAGCCGCAGGGGCCCTTGGAGGACTGGGTCTCCTCGCGACCGCGGCTCCCCAGCCCGAGTCAAGGGCACCCCTCCTTCACTGTGCAGAGGTGTGTCTGCCTCTCCTCTGAAGTGCTCATTTACACCTGTGACCTCCACGGGGGCTCCTCTCTACTGTCCCCTGCTTCTTCTCTGCCTCCAGCCCCAGGATGCAGTGTGATCAATGACAAGGACTGTGTATTGGGTCGGGATGCTGGGGATGCAGTGTTTGGTCTGACCTCAAGGGCTTTTCACAAATACCTGCTCACCCTTTCTTTTCTTTGCTTCTTGTGTCTTTTCTTTTTTCTTTTCCCTTTTCATTTTTCCCTCTTCCTCCTCCTCCTCCTCCTCTTCCTCCTCCTCCCTATCCTGCTCCTCCTCCACCTCATCTTCCTATTCCTTCTTTCTCTTTGCTTTTTGTGTTATATCCAGTGGTGCTTAAGGCTTACTCCTGACTCTGCACTCATGGATCACTCGTGATGGTGCTCTGGGGACCATATGGGGTGCCAGGGATCAAAATCAGGTCAGCTGCATGCAAGGCAAGCACCCTGTCTACTCTACAATTGCTCCAGGCCTGCTGGCTCATTCTCAGGGAGAGGACACTCCACCCTGCCCCCACATTTGACTTGGCGCTCTGATTTGCCTTGTCCAAGAAATGCACAGGTGACATGGCCACCTGGAAGCTGGACATGCTTTCGAGTATATGGTCCTGGAGTATCAGATGAAAGATCTGCGTACGAAATTGCAGGTGTGTCTGATATTATGATTATTTATTTTGGTTTGGGGGCCACACCCTGTAGTGCCTAGGACTTACTCCTGGCTCTGTGCTCCAGAACCACTCCTGGCAGGACTTGGGGAACCATATGTCATGCTGAGGATTGAACAGGGTTGATAGCACGCAAAGCAATCACTTTACCCCTGCACTATCTGGCCCTATAGTTATTTACTTCACATCTTTAAGAAGGTATTTGGGAGGAGGGTGGAGCAATAGTGCTGAGGGTGGGGCATTTGCCTTGCATGAGGTTGACCCAGGTTTGGTTCCCAAAACCCCATATGGTCTCCTGAGCCCACCAGGAGTGATCCCTCAACACAGAGCCAGGAGTAAGCCCTGAGAATCACGGGGTGTGGCCCCCAGAAAACAAAGCAGCAGTCACAAAAGGAAGGTCTTTCTCGGATACCCGGATGGTCCGCGTTCCACCCTCATGCTGCTTCCTCACCGGGTCCTGTGTACTCTGTCCTTAGTTCAAGCTGGTCTTTCACGGCTTCTGTCTCTTGAAGTCCACTGCTGTCCTGTCCTGTCACTGATGCTCTGTAGTCTGTCCTTGGCACTCTTCTATGCCTGCCCTTAAGGCCCATAACCCAGCCCACTTTTTTGTCCCCTTGGATTTCCTTGGTTCCCAAGTTCACATGTTCATGGGTGAGGACTGCTAATTTCCTGCCATCTGCCTGGGCTCAGGAGAGAGTCCAGGAGGAAATGAGCCTCACGGGTGTCCCCTTTTACGTCTTACTGTTTCCCTCCTCCATCCATTTCCAACATCTATTTGGTGGGTTGCCTCTTCAACCAAGTGAGATTTCAAAAGACCAACGAAATGAGCCAATAACCTGCTCTCTCCTCTCCCCCTGCCCCACTTCCTCCGTAATGAGATGACAAGAGTCCTCTCTGGACAAAAGCTTTAAAGAGACAGAGCAGGGTTGGCTGTATGCCTTTGGGTCTTATACAAGAGGGGACAAGGGCTCAGAAAGAAGTTGTTTGATCCACCTCAGTCCCAAAGAAGACACGAGCAGAGGAATAGTCTTCCATGATGGACGGACAACTGGAGCAAAAGAGACGCCTCCAGGACTATAAGTCATGGTGGGATGATAGCATAACCCCATCTTCTGAGCATGTTAGGGTGTTGGGGTCGATGCATTCTGATTCCTTTCCATGGCTGGGCATGCACAGAAGCAGCTATATGAGATGTTGTGGGCTACCTCTGCTCTGGGCCTGAGAAAGCATCTCATTTCCTTTCTTCTTTGGCTTTATTTCAAGCTTTCTGTGATCTTGGTGGCATCTTTTGGGACATCCCTGGTGAGCCTGTGCCTCTGTCATCTAGGGGTGACAGAGGCACAGTTGAGAAGAGTCGTTGGCACGTCAGTGGTGGTGGATGCCGAAAATTTGTACTTGGATTCCATAAACTCTAACATTATTGTAACCGTCTTACCTAAGCTAGAATAATAACTGTTTTAAGACTCATCATCTCTGCTTGAAGAAATTTCTCAGGCATCTGCTAGACCCACCCGCCTGGGGGACAAAGAGAAAATGTACCCCATTTCCCACCAACTTGAGTTATTAAGTGTCACATCCTGAGTCAAATCTGCTTTCCTAAAAATTTCTTCCCGTTCTCCTAGTGCTCTCCCCTTCTGGACTAACAAGATGGAGCCTGCGTTTTCGTTGATATGACAGCTCTTTAATATTTAAAAGCAGCTGTTCTTCTCTTTTTCTTTTTGTCTCCAATTCCCAAGGCTAAATATATTGAATTTTTTCCCACCTTGTATTCCTACAGAATGGAAGAATATTCCGTTCTTCCAGTGAAAAAATATCCAGTTCTGAATTCTTCACTGTTCAGAAGACCTTGACTGAGTATCTTGAAGGCCAATACCTCTCCCTAATGTCAGAATCCAGGACCCTTCATCACTGGTGGAACTTGAATGCAGATTTGAGTAGCACCAAGGTAGCTCTTCCTAACTGTGAACTGGGCTCTCCTGTGTGGGTGGCATTTGCTCTCCTTAAGAGCTGGGTCCACCCCACCCCGACCCCCACACCCCCACCACACACACACACATACACACAATTCACTTTGATGCAATCTCACACAAGTTACCACCAATTATACTCTCCACTTGGATAACATGGTTTTTTGAACCTAAGTAAAGGTTTTTTTATATGGATAATATTTGACCTCATCTTAATTCCTTCAAAACAGAATTGGAGTGTAATTCAAAATTCTCCCTTATCAATGGCATTTTGATAATGGCATTTTGATAAATTCTTACCCTGTGTTTTTATATCATCTTGAATTTAGAAATAACAATTCTCTCACACATCTGTTCAAGAGAAAATGCTAAGGAGAAGTTCTTCCAGGTGTGAAAATAAAAACAGTGGGTTATGTGGGGGATGGACTGATAGTACAATAGCTAGGGTGTTTGCCTTGCATGCAGCCAATCCAGATTTAATCCCCAACATCCCATATAGTCTCCCTAGCACTGCCAGGAGCAATTACTGAGTGCAGAGCCAGGAGTAATCCCTGAGAATTGCTGAGTGTGACACAAAAGCAAAAACAAACAAAACCCTGGGGATTATATGTTAAATTCCTCCCCCAACCCCAGGATTTGTAGAGATAGAACTTGCCTTGAATGCATTTAATCCTGGCTTGATCTCCGGGCGACACATAGTTCCTGAGCATTCCTCACCAGTAGTGGGTTCTATAACAGAGCCCAGAATATCCTCCAAGAGCTGCTAGGTGTGGCAAAAAAAAAAATAAGATAAAGAATTCTCCAGAATACCAGTTATATATCCTGCCACATTGACTATCAACACATTTTTAGCAGATAATTTTAGAGTTAGAAGAAGAATTAGGGATCATCATTAGTGAACCAACTGATTTATTCCACCAACTCTAGATGCACCAACCACAGTGATATTGCAGTGAACTCAGTTTCTTGGTGGAAATTGAATCATGAAGGGTAGGTCTCCTGGTCTTTAAAACAAATGTCCTTTAAACAAACAACAAAACAAAACCAAAAGAGAGGCTGATTTTTTTTTGTCAGAATGAAAGCTGCTTCTAGTAACCACAGAAATTTTAAACTGCTATAAAATATTTCCTTTGTATTTGAGTTCAGTAGGACTGTCTTATGCCTGGCCACATTGACTGGTTGAGAGAGGTGAGCATAATTTAAGCCAAAGACAAATCAGAGTCAATTCAGAAACTTTTGCTGGATTCATTTAGAACTATTACTCGTTTCACCAAAAATACTGAACTTGGAGCAAGTTCAAATGTCTTCACTATTATATTTTGAGAACCTATCTGAGAATGAGACCAACCTGAGGGCAAGGAGAGAAGCAGGGTTGTGGCTACTAACTCCTAGTGATATTTTATAATGTGTGTAGTGGTGTGTGTGTGTGTAAACAAAAACCTCTGAAATATTTATTACTAGAGTCAGCAATTTCTTCATTTATGCTAAGTCTCTAACTTTGAAATTTTTCTTTCTCATTTTTTAAGCCCACTCTTCCAAATGTAAGCATTTTAAGGCTACGAAAGTGCCTCAAACTTTGGTGTTAGCTGCATTTGCACAAATTCTTTATGCCATTATCTAATTATCATTTAGTTTAAAATATTTTATAAATTTAATTATGGACTGGAGCGATAGCACAGTGGGTAGGGCATTTGCCTTTCATGTGGCCGACCCAGGTTCGATTTCTCCATCCCTTTCGGAGAGCCTGGCAAGCTACCGAGAGTATCCTGCCTATACAGGAGAGCTTGGCAAGCTACCCGTGGTGTATTCGATATGCCAAAACCAGTAATGACAAGTCTCACAATGGAGACTTTACTGGTGCCCGCTCGAGCAAATCTATGAACAATGGAATGACATTGCGACAGAGCAACAATTATGGCTTCTTACTGAATGCCTGGCTTGTTTATAAAAACCACTTTATTTTCAACATTTGAGGCTTTTCGAGGTATCTTTTTATGTCATTTATAGATATCACCAGTTGATAAATAAATGGAAGTCCCTTGTTTTCTATAAAGTGTACGGAATAAGGATTTTTCCTTTTTTTTTTTTTTTAGCCATACAGAACAATGCTGAGAGAACTCTACCTGACTCTGTGCTCAAGAATTTCTCCTGGAAATGCTTAAAGGATCATATGGGATGCCAGGGATCGAACAAGGATCCACATGCAAGACGAGGCTGTACCACTGTACTATCACTCCCACCTTGGACTAAGTTTTTTTCTTAACAAGTATTCTGTAGTCCCCACAGAGGTGTCTTTTATTGTTGTACTCATGAAAAAAAGTTCTCCTAGCATTTTCCATTTTCATCAACCTGTGCAAATTTGCAATATAGTGTGCTTATCTGCT
The DNA here is from genome assembly GCF_027595985.1 of Sorex araneus. NCBI lineage: Eukaryota > Metazoa > Chordata > Mammalia > Eulipotyphla > Soricidae > Sorex > Sorex araneus. The sequence continues at coordinate 196,094,637 of NC_073303.1, forward strand.
GGTTATCTCTGATTGGGGTCAGGGGTTCTGAGGCTGTTTAATTGCAGAGTTTTGCTTAATTCAATCATGAAGGAGGGAAGACTATACTGAGTTATTTCCTTTCCCTTCCCAACATTCTTTCTTTGAGGAACTTGCCTTCTATGCCAGGTGAGATTATCAATCATTGCAAAATCTTACTTCCACCACTCCCTCTGCAGAAATGGACATGTGACTCAGGATGGCCAATTATTTTCTTAGGAATTGTCTATCAAGTTATAAAAGAAGACTGCCTTCTTCAACCACTTTGTTATTGTCACAGTCCATGTTCATAACCAGGGGCTATATTCCCAACCATGTGGGATACACCTGCAGAAATATAAATGTCAAAATCGAATGAGTAGACCTGAAAAATGGAGGAAAGATAGAAAACATCCCTGCCAGAATAATTTCAGCCTGTGGGTCCATTTCAGGCTAGATTCCCCACTATACTCTCCATTTTCATAAACCCAGAACACTAGAATGTGCTTTTGTTCTCTATATAGTCAATCATCTTTTCCACTTGGAGCCTCCCCTGGAAACCATAGGTGTCTCTGTTCCTCCATGTTTGTCTTTTTCAGAATAGCCTTGACATTGGCTCATCTAGCAGGCAACCTTTAGTGGATAAATCCTCCACTTGTCATGAAAGTTCTGAGATTCTGAGACCCATCTGTGGAGTGTGTGCCAAGTTCATTTGAGTTATTGCTAAATAGTTTCCCATGACAATTATATAACCATACGTCCATTTGAAAGCTTTTAAGTGGTTTTCAGTTTCTAGTTATTATACAGAAAGCTGCTGTGAACAACTGTGTGTAGACTTTTTTTGTCATGGTATGTCTCCTTTCTCAGGGAGAAAAGCAATTTCTTGTAGGACTGTAATTGCCGTGTCACATGCTAAGTATGTGTTTAGTTTTTAAGAAAACGAATTTGCCAAACTATTTTTCAGAGTAACTACCATTGTGTACATGAATTTTGATAGGTATAAATGTCTTAATATATTATTTTTTTATCATGCTTATTCAAAGATCTCTGTCCAACCCTAGGCCACAAAACTTCTAAAAAATTAGCAGTTTTGCATTTTACACTTAGACTGAGCCTCTGTGTTGCACGAACCTTTTGGATATAGTTTGAGATTAGGGCACTGGGGGATGGGTCAGAGGCTGAAAGCTCTTACCTCATAAGCATGAGGCTTAATCTCTAGCGCTTCCCGGTTACACCAAGTACAGTTTTTTTAAATGTTGTTTTATTTTTATTTTTTAAATTAATTAATTTATTAATTTTTAGTGAGTCACAGTGAGGGTACAGTTACATATTCACACATTTTTATGCTTGTTTTTCCCTCATGCAATGTTCGAGAGCCCATCCCTCCACCAGTGTCCATTCTCCACCACCAATGAAGCCAGTATCCCTCCCACCCCCCCATCCCATCTCCCCCACCCCACCCCGCCTCTGTGGCAGGGCATTCCAATTTGTCTCTCTCTCTCTTTCTCTCTCTCTCTCTCTCTCTCTCTCTCTCTCTCTCTCTCCATTTGGGTGTTGTGGTTTGCAACAGGGGCATTGAGTGACCATCGTGTTCAGTCTCTAGTCTACTTTCAGCACGCATCTCCCTCCCCGCTCAGGATCTCCAATCACATTTTACTTACACCAAGTACAGTCTTGAATGCTCTGCTGTTGGGGCCCCCAGTAACAACGAAAGGATACAACCTCTGGTTGTACCACAGATTCATGGCCAGATAAAGCCCTGCCATATACTATATCCAGGACATGTAAGAGGACCACAACCAAATGAATGCAAAAGAGCGTCTGGGAAGTATGTGTGCAAGGACCACAAGAAGTGTGGGCAACCTCTGGGCATTGGGGTATTATAAAATTTTTCTGCAAGAGCAATGAAGAAAAAGGTAAGAAGGGAAAAAGATAAAAAGTAAACAAATAAAATACAAGGATTTGGTCCAAGTTTTATCATTTGCTTATGGATGTCCAGCTTTGTGGAATTATTTGTTGGAATCCCTAACTGTCCTTTGAATTGTCTTTGAACTTCTGTCAAAACAGAGTCACCATATTGGCATGGGTCAATTTCTAGGATCTCTGCTTTGTTCCATTGGTCTGTGCACCCATCATTTGCAAAAACCACACTCTGAATTTCTCTATCTCTATAGTAAGGCTTAAAGCCAGGTGGCACGATTTCCCCAGACTTATTGGTGTTTTTTTTTTAACTTTTTGGATGTTTGGGTTCACACTTGGCAGTGCCCAACAGCTACTCTGGCAGTAGGGTCATGTGTCATTAGTTGCAGTACATGAAATGTACTGCATTGATTCCTGGCAATATGGTGCCAGGAATCAAACTGGAACCTACTGCATAGAAAACATATGTTCAGGTATATGGAAAGGTCCCCATCTCTTTTTCATAGTTATTTTTACTCTTCTAGTTTCCTTTGCCGTATCAATTTTAGAACCAGGTTACGTGTGTGTGTGTGTGTGTGTGTGTGTGTATTTTTTTCCTTCTCTGACTTTGGATCCTGCATTTGGATCTTGCCACAGCCATTTCCCAGATTTGTATCCTTAGGCAAATTAATAATTTTTTTGAGTTTCCATCTCTTCTTCTACCAAGTGGAGTAATGATAATCCATAACTGGAAGAATGGGGATAGGTGCTGATGCGAGAAAGTTCTCAAGGAACTAAAGAAGTGATCATGCAAGTTCTTTATTGAATGTCTTCTAGTGGCCATTTCTACAACCAGAGATAGAAATAAGCTAAAATAAAATACAAAAAAAGAAATGAGCCTGAGCAGACTGGAAAGAACTCTGCCTACCTGCTCAGAATTGCATGATATTTGAGAAGCACTTAATTCTTCTTTACTTTACGCTGGTAGAAGAACAAAAGGGATTGGAAAGATAGGAGCTGACTCTGGTGCTGACAACCGTGTCTTCCTCCACAACCTATCTCAGTCATAGGCCTGTGTTACAGTATCTGAGTCCTCACGCAAACCTACATTTACAAGAACTATCAGAAAAATAGCAGGGAAAGATAAGAAATCTGGGAGACAAAAGTGGAAGGGTTGCAAATTCCCAGCTCAAAGACAATTAATAGGAACCCTTGGGTTTCAACAATGAGAGCTGAAACAGAGAAAGTGAATGGGCCAGAGCGATACAGTGGGTAGAGCAGCCAACCTGGGTTTTCAGTCCCCGGCAGTCCATCTGGTCCCCCGTGCAGCACCAGAGTAATTACTGAGTTAATAGCAGAAGTAACCCCTGAACATTGCCAGGTGTTACACCCCCCACCCCCCAAAAAAGTAGAGAAACTAGGAGATCAGAGCCAAATATTTGGTCCTAGTTATTCTCCAGTTCCCAAAAGAAATGAAGGGTCTAACAGAGCAGGGGGGATGGAGCAATAGTACAGTGGGTAATGCGTTTACTTGCATGCGGCCGACCCGGGTTCGATTCCCAGGATCCCATATGGTCCGCGAGCACCGCCAGGAGTAATTCCTGAGCACAGAGACAGGAGTAACCCCCATGCATTGCCGGGTGTGACCCAAAAGCAAAATAAATAAATAAATAAATAAATAAAAATTTAAAAGAGCAAGGGCTGTAACAAGACCAAGATAAGAACTAGGGATCTAAATTGAGTAGTATGGAGGGTATGGAAAATGGAGAAGGCATGAGACAGAAAATATTGGACACAAGTCCAACGCACAATGTTGTGAATTTTTTCACATGACTCTATTTTGGTTTTCTCGCACATGACACTGCCACACTCAGGCAGAGCATTGATCGGCCATGCTGCCTGTACCTCCAGCTACAGCACCAACCCTGACCTGCCCCCCCACCGAACTCGCCTCCCACCTCCCGCCAAGTTCCGATCATCAGTCCAGAGTACACACATCTGTCATCATCCCAACCAGTAATCACAAAAGTCAACAATCCAGATGAATGGGAGGTGGTCAGTCTCCCTTTGTTTGTTCACACACAAACCCCAAACCTCCTAAATATTATCGCTGAAACCATTTGACTCTCCTGTAAATAATTCCTATTTCCCCTCAGCAAAAATCTAACTAGAAGTCCGCATCATCTTTTTCATTTCAGAAGGTATTTTATGTTCCCTCTGAGGGAAGAAGCACTGTCTTTTAATTTTGTTTCATTATGTACACACGAGGGAACCCACAGAACTAGAGTAACTTGAGGTTTCTGTGAAAAACAAGACTCTCTCTCCCACCTACAGTGTGGATTGCATTCCTGGCCTGACAGGTTAGGCTTCCTGAGTGCAACATGAGAACCTTGGGAGACCATTATTCATTTGACGGAATGCCAGTGTTCAGCAGGATCTGCCTGCAATTGGGCTGTGCACGGCAGAGGTTGGAGCTCCCCAGTCCTTTTGGGTGAAAAATGCCTTCGGTCTAATTCAGTCTCTCCTAACACAGAGCTGATAGACGAGACTCTTGGGTCCACGCCCAACGCACCCCAGGAAGATGAGCTATAGCTCCCATCACATCCACCTCTCCCTCTTCAACCCCCTTAGATTGGGTACAGAAATGCTGGAGTCTGACTCTTGTAGAGGCAGCTGCAAATGAGGCCATTATTTAGGAGTGTTCTATGTGATTTGGTGGTTTTCCCCTTTAATATTTTGATGATATATTAATCATATGGAAGACTCTAATCTTAAACAGTCTGTCTTGTCTTCAGTCATGAGTGTTTATAACATTCCCTCCTCTTCCCTTTGTTGTTTTAATGGCTCACGTGCCTGCCAGGTTTGCTCCGGGTGCTTGCACACCCCAGAGGTCACATCCGTGACCTTGTGAACAAGTCTTTCGAGGTATCAGACTGGATATGTCCGATAGTGCTGGGGACCAAACTCGCCGCTTCACACCTACAAGACAGTTTCTCTACCCTTGAGCCACATACCCAGGTTCTTCAGATCTAGTTGTTGTGAGGCAACATAATTTGTTATTTTTGTGGTTTTTTTTTTTCAGAGAAAGGTTTATGCAGAATCCTCATAAAGCAAGCAGGACAAATGAAACTCTGACAGCCACAGTGAGGACTTGACCCAAACCTTCCTGAGCCTAGAGTTCTAGAATTAAACACAGGTAAAAGGAGGGATCTTGGGTGGTGTCCAGTAACATATATTTTAATCATTAGTATGCCAAAGAGGAAAGAGCACTGGGGGAAATGTTTATGCACTCCCTTTCCTGCCCTCTCTTCCCTCTCACAAGAAAGGATGGGTACCCAACATGGGGAGGGGGCCTTCATGAGGCCACACCCCATTCTGGGCGTGGCTACCCTGTGAAAGGGCGGAACCAGCCCGATTCATTTGCGTATCTGGTTTTAAAGACCTGAAACCCAACCAAGTCAGTGGTTTGAGTTTCCCAGAACAGCTGTTATCCCTTTTTTCTGTCAAGAAGTTCTCTGCCTCTCACGAGGAAAATAAACATCTAGAAAGGATTCTGGGGGATGAAGATATGGACCTTCTCCCTACGGGGTATGTGCTTTCAACAATGTTCACCATGGGATGAAAACACTGCTAGTTCTATTATTATTATTATTATTTGCTTTTGGGGTCACACCCAGCGATGCTCAGAGGTTACTACTGGCTCTGCACTCAGGAATTATTCCTGGCACTGCTTGGGGGACCATACGAGTTGGCGGGGATCAAACTCAGGTCTGCTGCGTGCAAGGCAAACACCCTACCTACTGTACTATCGCTCCAGCCCCGTTAGTTGTCCCATTTTAAGTGCTTTTCATATATTCACAGAATGATAAAAACATCACCCCCCATCAATGTTAGAACATCATCCCCCACTCCACCTCCAAGGAGCCTCATACGCATTAGAACCTCAAGTTCTTTCATGCTTAGCATGAGCTAGAGCTGCATTCCTTTTTATAGCAAGATTCCATGGGTGGATCAACCACATCGTGTTTATCTACTTCTCTCTTGATCATTGTGTCAAGGTAGATTCTTATGTTGAGCTACCAAGTGCCCTGAAATTGTGTCTTAGCTTTGACCTACTAGCTTAACCCATGACAAGCCACAAAGTTCTTGTGAGAACGTTGCTTTATGGATGGTCTTCCCTTTAACCCTTCAGAGCTGTGGCTGGTGGCTTTTTGCTAAACCACACCCCCCCCCACCACCATATTCCAGTTTACCACAACCACACTGCAAGTGAGGTGGTCAAAGGCAGTTAACATAGCCTCTACCGAATTACCCTTTATAGAATGTAGTTTATGATAATTAATAATAAAATGATAATTAAGTTGAATATGAATCAAGCCAAGAGGTATATATATATATATCCACGATGGAGGGAACCATGCAATTTTTTTTAGGATTTTCAAGGTCTGAAGAAGCTAAGTAAGGACTCATTTGCCACAGTGGCATCCCCCTGGGCGAGGAGGAGGTCCCAGCTGCAATAATAAAGGGATTCTCTCGGGAAGTTTTTGTGAAGTGCCTGGGTAATGTTCTTTCCTCATCTGGGCAAATATGACCACATAATTGTTTCCCACTCAGGAAGAAGTTTGACAGGAAAATACCTGCAACACAGAATTCCAGCAGAAGGAGCTGAGTAGAGAGGGAGGAAAAGAGTGAAAAAAGGTCCATAACTCTCTTCTATTCATTTTCAACACTCATTATTCATGATGAACTATATATGCATGCCTTGGTAGTTCAAATGAGGACTCCTCTAATTGAAGAGTCCATTTATCTTACCCATGTCCCTTGTATCCCACCTAGGGCTTGCAAAAGTTCCACAAAGTATATGCTCACGAATTGCTTTTGGATGATGGGTGAATAGATATGGATGACGGCAGATGATGGAGAAGTAGATAGATGAATAAATAGATGCATGATAAATGGATTCATGGATGGTTCCATGGACAGATGGTTGGATGGATGTGTTAATGAATAAATGGATGGATGAGTAACAACGAATTGATAAATGGATTGATGGGTGGATGAAAGGAAGGAGATGAGTCAATGAATGAATAATGAATGGGTAATAGAGAAATGGATGATAAACAGATGATGGATTTTTGAGATGGGGAGAAAAGAAAGGTCAGAAACAGATAATCAAAAACATAATCATCATTTCACATGCTGATCAAATGCGTGGACCAAGAAGCAGTTGATCTAGTCTTGATTATGGCCCACTCTGGAGGCTCACTCTGCTTCTTCCATTTGATCAAGGGGTTATCTTTTCCCTGTATCTGTGTCTGTGTAGGGAAGTACATACTCTGGTGGAGGCGTGGTACTGGAATATTTTATGCATAAACCCTATCATTAACAGTATTATAAATAAGGGTGCCTAAAATTAAGTCAAATTAAAAGATTAAAAATAGTGGGGCTGAAGAGATCGAAGTAGGATCATAGATCCTTCGATCTATGGAGAGACTGTAGGGAACTTGCCTTGCACATGGTCAACCTGGGCTCACTCCCTGGCACCCATTTGGACCCCAAAGTCCTGACAGGAGTCATCTCCAAATGCAAAGCTAGGAGTAAGCTCTGAGCACCACTGGGTGTATTCCCAAAACCTAAAAATATTTTAAATGAGTTGTGTGAGATTGTGGTACTATCATTTCCTCAGTTTTTAGGGGGTACTGGAAGCTAGCAGTTATGTTTCCTGCCATGTAGTCACAAACTGCTATGACCCTTTCCCCTTAGTCCTCTGAGGAAGCTGAGGCAAAACAGTTAAGAATTAAAAGGTTTTCAAATATTGTGAACTACCTTATAAAATAAAAAAAAATTAAAAAGGTTTGGGAGGGGCTGGAGAGATAGCACAGCGGATAGGGCATTTGCCTTGCCAAGTGGCCTACCCAGGTTCGATTCCCAGCATCCCATATGGTTCCCTGAGCACCGCCAGGAGTAATTCCTGAGTGCAGAGCCAGGAGTGACCCCTGTGCATCACCAGGTGTGACTCAAAAAGCAAAAAAAATAATAATAACAAATTTAAAAAAGAGGTTTGGGAATGTTCTAGAATGTTTAAATTAAGGGATCATTTTTTTTTTTTTGCTTTTTTGGTCACACCCGGCGATGCACAGGGGTTACTCCTGGCTCTGCACTCAGGAATCACTCCTGGCGGTGCTCAGGGGACCATATGGGATGCTGGGATTCGTACCTGGGTTGACCGAGTGCAAGGCAAACGCCCTACCCGCTATGCTATCGCTCCAGCCCCTACAGGATCATCTTGTTGAACTAGCTCTGTATACGAATAAGAAAATTGAGGAAGAGAAGAAAGGTGACTTCTCCCACAAAAGTCTCTTGCACATGACCTTGCCTTACTGATGTATTTTTCCTTTCTAGCTCTCTTCTTGATGATCATGTGACCATCCCCAACATGTGACCATTTAATGACCTTTGTTGACAACTTCCTGGCACTCCCCCTTTCCCAGACTGAAGCATACCACAAATTATCTATTCCTGTCCCCTTTTGGGGGAACTTGTGGGTGCCTTTCTAATTCACTTTTCCCAGAACTCTAGCTCCAATTCAACCCAGTGGTGAGAAGTATGAGATGGGAAGTAAGAGATTGGCTAGTGAGACGGGAAGCCCTGGGGAGTCTCAGAGAAGCCAGTGACGTCTTGGATGACGCACAATCACATCCCAGTGTTTGGTGGGCTTAAAAAAAAAAACCTTTCCAAACACTCAGATTATTTCCCCTGGTAGAGATCTGGTCCAAAATATCCAATTGTCCATTCCCTGGGCGCTTCTCAAAGCTGAGATGCTTCGAGGATAGTGATCTTCTTGGGAAATGAGGCTGGTACTACATAAGATGGGTTGGCAACTTCCTCTCTTAGCAGGTACAACTGCCCTTGTTGATTGGGGTGGGGCATAAAAATTCATCAAAATTATACTCCAGACTCAGCCCTGACACTCATATTTGTTGCTCCAAGAGTTCTTCAAACCAAAGCTGCTCCTGATTTCTGCTTTCGGTGGGAAGTAGGCATTTGGGGGGTTGGGAATCAGAAGACCTGGATAGTGGAGAAAACTAGATGTTTCGCAACTGTGAGTCACCTGACCTAAATGAAGTCTAGGTTCTTCCCCCTGTGAGACAGTCATGGGAATCACCTCAGCTATGTCACAGGCTTGATATTGCAAGCAGCAGAAGAATCGAGTAAAATACAAATTAATTTTCAGGAAGAAATTAGTCAGTGGCATTAGTTAAAGCACAAAGAGGGAGACTTTATTACTTGGGTGGTGGGAGGATGTGGCTGTTGTTAAAATAAACTTTACAATAGGGTCTTGCATCGAGCGATGGGTGAACCAGATTCAACTCTGAACTCGATCCAACTCTGACCCAACTCATGGGTACGTGGGATTGTATAGCCCAGGAGCAGTGTAGAGATCATTGGTGGGAAACAGCCCAGAGGAGATCTCAAGATAGAGGAGACTCTGGCTAAGCCCGATCTAACAGGATTACTGAAGTGGGGAGGGCACACCTGGCAAATTTCTACTCCTGGCTCTGTGTTCAGGGATGGCTCCTGGCAATGCTGTGGGACTATGTGTGATGCCAAGGGTCAAATTAGCCCCATGCAAGGTAGGTGCCTTACTCCCTGCACTATGCCTCCAGACTGATGAATAGTATGGTTTCTGAAGGCAAGTCAGAGTGACCAGACATCACGCCTAGGGGAGGTGGCGGAACTCCGTCAAATACCAAAAGGGAGGGACGGGTTCTGTGTAAATTGCCTGATCTATGATTATTGCTCAAGTCAGACAATGCAGAGATGAACACGAAAGTATAAAAGGAGAAGTCTAGGTGGGAAGTTTGAGGGCACCGGAATAGAGTTTGATTAAGGAGCCAATCCTGATCAAAACAAATATGAAATGAATTTTGACTTGATTTGGGGAAAGATTGATCGTCATAGATGAGTGAACAAAGAAACTGAGGCACTAGGGAGTTAACTGACTTCCCCACCCACCCCATACCACCAGGTTGATGTATAGAAATCACAAAACATTTCTTCTCTAACGACCATAAAGATTCATGTCAGGGTTGAGCTTTCAGATTCTGCACGTGAGGACCGGGTGGGCAGAGACGAGCCGCTCAAAGCATCACAGCAGTCAGCTGGGAGACAGGAGTCCACCCCTGACCTTCCACAGCCTTCCCCTCCCCAAGCTCAGAAACCCGGGATGTCACATGATCCAAGCCAGTAACCCCAGCTGGCCTCCCTGTCTTCTCCAGAATCCATATTTTGCGTGACTTTTGACAGACACTCTGGGGTACTTTTGACTGTTAAAAAATATGCTTCTTTTAAACCGCGAGTTCATGCGCACATTCATGTATCAAGGACGGCAAAGAGATGGGCTAGGTTTTACCTGTCAAAGGAGGCAGACATGGCCCCTTGCCCTCCGCTGCCCTTTCCCAATATGTGAAAGGAAGTGAAAGACGCTTTCGCCAGGAAGCGGTGAAACAATGTTGATTGTACCTCGTGAGTGTCTCTCTTTCTCCATCTGCACTCCCCCAACACATCTCAGTTCAAAAAGACATATGGGATGGAAGACTCCGTCCCCAAGAGAAAAAAAGGGAGCGAGTCAGGCAAAAATGGGAAGAGAGAAAATGAGATTTTCCGAGAAGAACCCAGCAGACTGGAGATGCATGTGCAGAGCAAACTGTCAGCTCTCGCAGCCAAGTGATCACAGAGAGGGTGCGGGAACAGCCTCCTCGCATGGCATGTTGGAGCCCCAAGTGGGTGGGGGGGAGGTCACTGCACCCTCAGTGGCCATGGGACAGTGTCCCACAGGTTGGGCAAAAATTCATCAATACCCCCCACCCGTGCACAGTCCTGCAGCCTCGATCTGAGCTGTAATGAAACTTTTCAACTGGGAAGATACACATCAGGAATCCAGAGGGATTGGTCCAGAGGCTCTGCAGAGAAAAAAAGGTCATCTCATCCTGGTAGCCGACAGAAGCAGCAGCAGACTCAAGGGAGTCTTCAGGGGAAAGGGCCAGGCCAGGTGGGCTGGGGCGGCAAGTCCCAACAATGTTAGAAGAGGAGGAGGGAGACAGGGTAGAAAAGAGGGAGATGAGAAGGGCAGATACTCTTTTGTCTAAAAGAAACATGGAAGATGAAGGTGGCAGATAAAGCAGATTTGGAGGTGGACAGACCAAAGGGAAGTTTCTCCCAAGATCAGTAAAATCTGTGCTTTTCTTTTCCCTTCCTTCCTTCTTTCCTTCCTTCCTTCCTTCCTTCCTTCCTTCCTTCCTTCCTTCCTTCCTTCCTTCCTTCCTTCCTTCCTCCCTTCCTCCCTTCCTTCCTTCCTTCCTTCCTTCCTTCCTTCCTTCCTTCCTTCCTTCCTTCCTTCCTTCCTTCCTTCCTTCCTTCCTTTCTCTTTCTCTTTTTCTTTCTCTTTATCTTTCTTTCTTCTTTCTTTCTTTTTTCTTTCTTTTTTCCACTTTTTGGGTCATACCCAGTGACGCACAGCGGTTACTCCTGGCTCTGCACTCAGGAATTACTCCTGGCAGTGCTCAGGGACTATATGGGATGCTGGGGATTGAACACAGGTCAGCCGTGTGCAAGGAAAACACCCTACCCACTGTACTATCACTCCAGCCCCTTTCTTTTCTTTCTTTCTTTCTTTCTTTCTTTCTTTCTTTCTTTCTTTCTTTCTTTCTTTCTTTCTTTCTTTCTTTCTTTCTTTCTTTCTTTCTTTCTTTCTTTCTTTCTTTCTCTCTATCTCTTTATTTCCTTCTTTCTTTTTCTCTTTCTTTCTTTCTTACTTTCTTTCTCTCTCTCTTTATCTCTTTCTTTCCTTCTTTCTTTTTCTCTTTCTCTCTTTCTTTCTTCCTTCCTTCCTTCTTCCTTCCTTCCTTTCTTTCTTTCTTTCCTCCCTTTCTTTCTTTCTTTCTTTCTTTCTTTCTTTCTTCCTTTCTTTCTTCCTTCCTTTCGTTCTTTCTTTTTCTTTCCTTCTTTCTCTCTTTCCTTCTTTCTTTTTTCTTCTTTCTTCCTTCCTTCCTTCCTTCCTTCCTTCCTTCCTTCCTTCCTTCCTTCCTTTCTTTCTCTCTCTCTTTCTCTATTTCCTTCTTTCTCTCTTTCTTCCCTTCTTTCTTTCTCTCTCTTTATCTCTTTCTTTCCTTCTTTCTTTTTTCTCTTTCTTTCTTTTTTTCTTCCTTTCTTTCTCTTTCTTTCTTCCTTCCTTTCTTTTTTCTTCCTTCCTTCCTTCCTTCTTTCCTTTCTCTCTCTCTCTTTCTTTCTTTCCTTCCTTCTTCCTTCCTTCCTTCCTTTCTCTCTCTCTTTCTCTATTTCCTTCTTTCTCTCGTTCTTTCCTTCTTTCTTTCTCTCTCTTTATCTCTTTCTTTCCTTCTTTCTTTTTTCTCTTTCTTTTTTCTTCCTTTCTTTCATTCTTTCTTTCTCTTTCTTTCTTCCTTCCTTTCTTTTTTTCTTCCTTCCTTCCTTCCTTTCTTTCTTTCTCTCTTTCTTTCTTTCTTTCTTTCCTTCCTTCTTCCTTCCTTCCTTCCTTCCTTCCTTCCTTCCTTTCTCTCTCTCTTTCTCTATTTCCTTCTTTCTCTCGTTCTTTCCTTCTTTCTTTCTCTCTCTTTATCTCTTTCTTTCCTTCTTTCTTTTTTCTCTTTCTTTCTTTTTTTCTTCCTTTCTTTCATTCTTTCTTTCTCTTTCTTCCTTCCTTCCTTTCTTTTTTTCTTCCTTCCTTCCTTTCTTTCTTTCTCTCTTTCTTTCTTTCTTTCTTTCTTTCCTTCCTCCTTCCTTCCTTCCTTCCTTCCTTCCTTCCTTCCTTCCTTCCTTCCTTCCTTCCTTCCTTCCTTCCTTCCTTCCTTCCTTCCTTCCTTTCTTCCTTTTTTTGCCACACCTTGCAATGCTCAAAGGTCTCTCCTGACTCTGCACTCAGGAATTATTCCTGGTAGTGCTCAGGAGACCAGACGGAATGCCAGAGATCGAACTCATGTTGGCCATGTGCAAGTCAAATGCTCTAACCACTGTATTATCTCTCCAGTCCCAAAACATCTTCACCTATTCATCTGTCACTGGGGTTTGAGTTGTTTCCAGATCTTGACCTCTGTAAATAAAGGTGCAATGAATATAAGGGTTGCAATCTTTTTTTTTCCAGTTAAATATCTGTATAGTATTCAGAGAGATGCCTAGGAGTGCTCTGATTCTTATTTTCTAAAATCAACAGTCAGAAATTGACTTGAATTTCAATTTAAATTTCAATTTAAAATTCAAAGAGTGCAGCTTCAAAGAGTTTTTCGTACTATCAGAAGGCACCCCTGTCTAAATATCCACATTGCCTCTTCATACTCCCTCCGCCATTGCTTTGATTCCCCTCCCCTCCAAAGTTGGTTCTATGCTTCCACATGGCTAGCTGTTATACCACTGTAAAATGTGCTGCGTATATTTGTTCTGCTTCGTTGATGTGTTTCGACTTTCCTCAAGTGCCGATGAGCCACATCGTCTGAAGCAACTCCAGTTTCAACTGCAATGGGGAAAGGTGGTGTGAAGGGGAGAGCTGAACCTGATCTAAGGAAAGAGAAGGGTCACTGGGTAGAGGAATGTAAGCCCGAGCTGTTAGCCATTCTTTCTGCATAAAAATTTAAAGTAGATCTATTTCAGCCAACGAGCTCAGCCCTAGTCACCTGTTCTATTCAATAGGTCTAGCCCCTAGGGATTATCTTGTGTTTCAAGTGTTCTCTTACTTTTAATGTGCTTTATACCTGTAGCTGGAAATGTTGCTCTAAACCCAGGATTGAATAACCCGTTGATGGTTTCAAAGAGACTCTCGGTAATTCTTGTCTCCCCAAGGGGTTGACACCTGATCTCTGAAAGGTCTCTGCCCAGGCAGTGGCACGGAGGACTAGAAAGGGCATCTGCCTCCAACCCACAAGTTTCACAGATCGGGAGCTAGTCACAAAACTGGAATGCAGAGTGGCTCCCTAAAATATTCAAGGGCAAACAAGCACCCAGGTCGGGGCAAAGAGCCCCAAAGTGTGCATCACTGTGCATTAAAAGATACGAAATCTGGTTAGCAGAGTAGAGAAAGACGCTTGGGGGAGGGCGGGGTTGGCTGTAGGGATGGTGAGGGTGAAGATCTGAGCAGAAATTTGCAAGTCTAAATAACTCAGGAAGCAGAGCTGTGGATGGAGCTAAAATCCAGCACAAGAAAGAAGGACACCTCACAGGTCTCTGAGTCAGGACACTGTCTCTGCAACCTGGCAGAGAATTACATCTGAGTAATGCAATTACTGCAGGGTTCTAGATCTTGGGTTCTCGATCTGAACCCAAGAGCCCTTGCCCACTCAGGCTTATCAGGAGAGAGCGGAGACTCCATACTGAGGGAATGAAGATGCCTTGGAAGTTGCTGGGCGTTCTAATCCCTCTTGATCATTTGGGATCCTGGCTTGCACTCAACCTGGGTGCAAGATCAGAGCCCTCTGCCGGGGAAATGGAACTGTCGAACGAGGAAGAGAACAGAGTGACACTTGGAAAAACCCCTTGAGAGACTAGCAGATTCCTGTTCAACTTGACACCCAAGGCCATGTTGTAACCAACATACATGACACTAGACACTAGACATACTTCTTCACGGCCTACGGGAACATCATAATTGCTTCCATTGTGTAAAAATCCTTTGGACAAATTGATTCCTTTCCTTTCACACATGGTTATGATATGCACAGGTATGGTGCAGCCAAAGCTCCAAACTCGGGGCTCCATGCTGACAGATTTCTGGTCCAGAAACAAAACCCCAGCTGGCGGGATGTTTACTGAAACTCCAGACTCAACCTTGGTCTGCTTTCACTTTTCCTGCCACATGTGCAGAAACAAGTCATGCTGGAAATGCAGAGGTGGAACAATTTCAGGATATATGTCCCTCATGCTGTTAATAAAGCATGGCCATCCCTCTCCCCTCCCGGCCTCACCTGTTGTTTAACAGAGGGCATTTCGCCATGCTGGATGCGGCCTTTTTGATGGTAGCTCAAATTCTGTCCCACTCCCCAGATCAAGTCTCCCACAATTAACTGCATCTAATTCCAGTCCCTGGCCCACAAGACGCCCTTAAGGAGATCTCAAGTGGATGCTTGTCCAGTTAAAAACCTTTTCCAAAAGAAATTCCTCTAAAGAGGTCTGTCTTAGCTCTAGTCTCTCTGAGACTGGCTTGATCTAATCAAGAACCAGGCCACGTGCCTTATTAGAAGCCTCATTGGTCCTTGTGTCTAGGGACCTTCCATTAACCCCTATGATCCCTCTTCGTCCAGTAGCTGAGATCATCATCCTTATGGAATACCCCCTGGACAGTCTCCAGACCACTCTTAGCACATGCTGTTGGTCAGAGAAAGTTACAAGGCCAAGAGAGTCTAGAGTTTTTGAGCTGCCAAGAGCTCACCGTCATCTTAAGCCTGCCATGTTTGGCTAAAGGTTAGTTTTTCTGTATAAAGAATTGCTGAGTTGGGGCTGGAGCGATAGCACAGTGGGTAGGGCATTTGCCTTGCACTCGGACAACCTGGGTTCAATTCCCAGCATCCCATATGTTCCCCCGAGCACCGTCAGAAGTAATTGCTGAGTGCATGAGCCAGAAGTAACCCCTGTGCATCGCCAGGTGTGACTCAAAAATTTTTTTTAAAAATGCTGAGTCATCTATCAGCTTTGGCCCGAAGAGAGTCACTAACCAAACTCTGGAGAAGCTGACTCAGCACAGACACGTACAGATCTGGTGAAGCCGATAGGGAATCCAAGGTCTGTCCAGAGAGTTTTTCCCTGGATGAGAATCACAGGGAGAGGTTGAGGATACTGAGAGGACCGGGATAGGGGAAGAGTTGGGCAAGTGCCTTCCATATACCAGGTTGTAAAAGGCAAAACTTAACTAAGGCTTGTAAAAAAGCAGCCTGGACTCCCCTGCCGGCCCTCATGGGACCAACCAGTACCCCTCACCATGTGCTCTCAGACTCCCAGCACAAGACGGGGGTTCTGGTCACTGGGTAGGGAGTGGGGGGCATTGGGACCTCAGCAGATGATGGTTCCTTCCCTATGAGGAGTGCATGACTTGGAGCCTAAACTTAGAAGGTCCCCTCAGGTGCCAAATTGGAGTCCGTCGAACATCCTACAATTCCTCTACTTTCTCCTCCAAAAATCTGGGCTCCCCATAGTGAACCCCAGAAGGGAATCAGCCATCCATCGTCCCTCACAACCCTCACTGGCTGTGTTTCAGAGGCTGTGAAGCAGAGGCTGTTTCACACAGGATGAAACACCGCCACTGGCCTTCAACTTGGTTACCATTCACCAGTTTGCTGCTGAGACCAGGGTCCTGGAGGTGAGCTGCGGGAGAGGCTCGGGCGTCCATCATCCCACAGCAAACAGAGCTCACCATCCCCCCGGAGGGACGGCGGGGCTTTCCAAACTATTTATTTATTTATCTTTTTGGGTCACACCTGGCGATGCACAGGGGTTACTCCTGGCTCTGCACTCAGCAATCACCCCTGGCGGTGCTCAGGGGACTCTATGGGATGCTGGGAATCGAACCTGGGTTGGTCGCGTGCAAGGCAAATGCCCTACCCGCTGTGCTATCGCTCCAGCCCCTCTAAACAATTTATTGATGTGTGAAATGGACTTCATTTCTCCTGAAGGTGCCATCCCTTAGTCCCCCACCCCACCCCCCGCCAAGAAAGGAGTCAGCTGTGATCATAATTTCCAAAAGGAGAGAGAGACAGAGAGAGAGAGTAAGAGAGAGAGGTGCTTACCATAAAGGTATAGAGGTGGGGGCATGATGGCAGGAGTATAACTAGGGACAAACATAATTGGGGACGTTGGCAGTGGGAAATGTACACTGGTGAAGGGACAGATGCTGGAACATTGTATGACTGAAACCCAATCATGAACAATTTTGTAACTGTGTAGCTCATGGTGATTCAATAAAAAAATAAATGTATTAAGATTATTATTTTTTTAATTTCAAAAGAACCAAACAAATGTTGAAAAGATAAAGGAGTCTACTATGGAAAGCAACAGGGAGATCTCTCCAAAAAATGGGATTCAAACTCTCATAGGACCCAGCAATACCACTTCCTGGCCCCAACTCCCAAAACACAAAAACCTTTATTCGGAAGCATATATGCACACCTAAATTCATCACCCCAATTAGTACAGTAGCCAAGATATGGAAACAACCTAGATGCCCAACGACGACAGGTGAAAGGATCAAAATACTATAGTGCATATACTTAATGGAATACTATGCAGCTCTGAGAAAGAACAGAATCATGCAATTTTCAGCAACATGGATGGAACTGGGGGATTTTCACGCTGAGTGAGGTTAGTCAGAAGGAAAGGGGTAGGTACAGAATGATCTCTCTCATGGGCGATACTTAGAGCCTGTGCAGCAAGGGAGCAGCAAAGAACCAACGGCATCACACTGGGAGAAATCATCCCCTAGCAGAGCTGAGTTAGGAGAAGAGATGGAAAGGGAGGAGAACTGGGGTCCTGCAGGGAGGGGAGTGGGTACACAGGTGACAGGTATGGTGTTGGAATGATGTGCATGAGAAACTCCCATTACCAGTATTGTAAATGACAAAACCTCAAGCAATTTTTTTATAAATTAAATAGCACTGCAGTATCATCCTGTTGTTCATCGGTTTGCTCAAGCAGTCACCAGTAATGTCCCCATTGTAAGACTTGTTGTTACTGTTTTTGGCATATCGAATACGACACGGGTAGCTTGCCAGGCTCTGCCGTGTGGGCAGGATACTCTCGGTAGACTGCCAGGCTCTCCGAGAGGGATGGAGGAATCGAACCCAGGTCAGCTGCATGCCAGGCAAATGCCCTACCCACTGTGCTATCGGATAATCCTTTTCAATAGCACAGTAAAAATTAAATAAGTTTTGGAAAGGGGGGGGATGAAGAAGATCTCCAACCAAAGTGAGCTCCCCCCGCCCCTCCCCCACTCACAATAGGGCATCTTCTCTGCAGTCATCAACGGTGTGAGCTGTTGTCAGCGAGAGGGAACTGCTCCTCCTCTCCTTCCCGGAAAATCACACACTGCTCTACCTGTTGGAAAAGCGGCGGCCACGGCCGCTCTCCAGAGCTGTACCAGGCAGCGTGATTCATCGCCTCTATTCAGAGATGCGTCTCACATATGCCGCACACATGTGCCCAGAGCCGACACGCAGCCAGGCTGCATGGTGAGAAGGGCCCACTCACCAGAAAATGCCTTATTTTTACCCTGGGCCCAAAAATGGAAACACAGCCCAATTCTCCGCCTTAAATAGCCCAGCCAGTAGGCCTGGCTGTTTCCGGAGGAGGCTCGGAAGAACAGGGTGCTCAGTTGAAGTTAGACCCCCAGAAGGGCGACAGGGGGTGAGCGGGTACTGATGCTCAAAGAACACTAATGAGACTCATTACCTAAGCATCAAAGAACCCGATCTTCTAAAAATACAGTCGCATTTTATTTCTGGCCAGGCCACCGAGTGCAGAATGTTATTTTCGTTTTTCAGGAAGTTATGCCTTAAAAAAAAAAAAAAGAAGAAGAAAATATGTATGTGCCTCAGTCCTGGCCACAGAGGGAGCACTTCCCAGAGCTCTGGAAAATGTGGGTGACTTCTTGGGGCAGAAAAGGGGAAAGTTGGGGAAAAAACAAACAAGGGGAAATTTGGGGGGGAATAATGGCTCCATGGGAGAGATGAGAGGGCATAGGTGGTACTGGCTGGTAGGCGGATGGGTGGCTTTTTTTGTTTGTTTTTGTTTTTGTTTTTTTGTTTTTGGGTCACACCTGGCAATGCACAGGGGTTACTCCTGGCTCTGCACTCAGGAATTACTCCTGGCGGTGCTCAGGGGACCATATGGGATGCTGGGATTTGAACCTGGGTCGGCCACGTGCAAGGCAAATGCCCTACCCACTGTGCTATCGCTCCAGCCCCCGGGTGGTTTTTTTTTTTTTTTGAAAGGACCCAAAGCCCTGCTTAGAGAAGGGGGAGGTATCCTCAAGAAATACTGGGCCAGTTGGCCAAGCAAGCAGCAGCAAAGATATACAAATGGGACTGCATTAAATTCAGAAGCTTCTGCACCTCAAAGGAAACAGTGACCAGAATACACAGACAGGGAGCAACTCTTTGTCCACCATTAATCTGATACAGGGTGAACATCCAAGATAGAGAAAGCACTAGAAGAACTTTACAAGGAGAAAATGTGCAACCTCATTAAAAAACGGGGAGAAAGGATGAAAAAAAACTACCTCAAAGAGGAAATGCAAGGGGCTGGAGCAATAGTACAGCGGGTAGGGCGTTTGCCTTGCACGCAGCCGACCCTGGTTTGATTCCCAGCATCCCATATGGTCCCCTGAGCACCGCCAGGGGTGATTCCTGAGTAACCCCTGTGCATCGCCGGGTGTGACCCAAAAAGAAAAAAAACAAAACAAAACAAAAAGCAAAAAGAGGAAATGCAAATGGACAAAAGGTGCATGAGAAAAATGCTCTTCATCACTAATGACCAGGGAATTGCAAATCAACAACAATAAGACTGGAACGCCACAGAGGCTGGAACAGTCAATGAGAGTTTGTGTCCGGGGCACCCCAGAGTGGGGCTGGTGAGCCCACCACCCACCTAAACACAGTCCCGGCAGCTGAAAACTCCACAGTCCAGTTGCTGCCATTCTCATGGCAGGACTCTACAGGATTGAGAAAAGCCTCACCCAGGAATGAAACTGTTGAAAAACTCAGGTATGCAGGTTTTGTGACCAAAATCTCCATGGAGTCAGGGATGGACTACCCCCTCCCTCCACCATCTCCCTGTTCTTCTGGGAGCCTGGTGGTCACACCCATGAACTGTCTCTGGCGCCATCTAAGCTCATTAACTGGCGATGATCCAGAGACTCATAAAAAAAAAGTCTCAAAAGAGATCAACAAGCTGCAGAGATACTTCTGGACCCCAAAGTCACTATTCGGTTAAAAGTTTAACTCCAGCTGTATCACTCCATTCAAAACTTTAGAATTCTTGGAGCAACATCTCAAACTCTACACCACTGATATGCCAGGAGTAGCACACCACATTGGATGAGATGTGAAGTAAAAGGCAACCAATCTCGATTAAGAAAATACTAATGCACAAGGCTTAACCTGTAACAACATGTTAGTAATCTCTTATGCAAGGGCTTAATGGCTCCAAGGTAAGATATAACAATCTTCACACACTTTCTTCTAAGGAAATCTTTTTTGATTATATTTAGCAAATTATTCCTAACAAGCAGAGTCTCTTGCCCCCACGCCTGGCTGTCTTCACCGGAGCCCCTCAGAGGGGGTAGGTTGAGTCTCCCTCCCCGCCCCAAGCAGAGCCCCGGCAGCCGAAGACCTCCAGAACCCAGCCACAGCCATGCTCAAGGCCACTCTCCACATGCTTGGACAAGCCTCACACATGAAGGAACCAGCAGAGGAACCCAGGTGTGCAGGACCCAGATCCCTATCCAGCAGCTAGGTAGTCACACCCACAAACTGCCCCAGGTGCTGTGTAATCCCATCAATGCCAACATCCAGAGACTATAAAACCAAGATCCCGGAATCTATAAGACATCTTATAGCCTAGTTTTCCCTCTTAGAGAACATGGCAAGCTACTGAGAGCTTCCTGCCCGCACAGGAGAGCCTGGCAAGCTCCCGTGGTGTATTTATATGCCAAATACAGTAACAATGATGGGTCTCATTCTCCTGACCCTGAAAGAGCGTCTAATGCGGCATTGTTGGGAAGGACAAGTAAAGAAAGGCTGCTAAAATCTCAGGGCTAGAATGAATGGAGATGTTACTGGGCCTGCTCGAGCAAATCAATGATCAACGGGATGATAGTGATAGATTCCTGACAAACAATATAGAATGAATTATTTAGGGTTATTCTTTGGGCAAGCTTGAGTGGTGGTTGAGAAAATTGGAAATAATGGTAGTGGGAAGTTGTAATGGTGGTGGGATAGTGTAATAGTGGTGGGATTAGTGTTGGAATATTGAATGTAATAAATCATCATGAACAACTTTATAAAAATAAAATTAAAAATTAAAAAAATAGAACAACAGCAACCAGTGTTAGTATAGATAGGGGAAAAGGGACCCCCATTCACTGCTGGTGATAACATCAACTGGTCCAGCCTTCTTAGAAAACAATACGGATATCTCTAAAAAAAAAAAAAAAACAAAACAAAAAACAACAACAACAACAACAAACCCCTAGGAATTGAGCTTCCATTTGATCCAGCAATTCCACTCCTTGGAATTGGCCTTAAGGCCCCAATAATATAATTCAGAAAAGACATCTACACTCCTATGTTCATTGCAGCACTATCCACAGTAGCCCAAATCTGCAAACAACTCAAGTGTCCAAGAACTGATGACTGAATAAAGAAACTCTGGTGCATATACACAATGGAGTACTACTTGGCCATAAGAAATATGAAGTTATACAATTTGCTGCTCTGTGGATGGATCTGGAGAGTACCATGTCTAGTGAAGTAGTCAGGGGGAGAGAGATAGTCACAGAATGATCTCTTTCATATATGGGATATGAAGAGACAGAGTAGGGGAATAATAAATGCTGAAAGTCAACAGAAACAAAGAGCAGGAGAACTGGCTTTCGATAGAGAGCTTGCAGGGAGGGGGAAGTGTAGGGAGCAGGGCCACATTGGCAGAGGGCAACGTCACTCTGGAGGAGCACAGAGTGCTAAAAGGAGGTTTAAAGTACCTACCACAAAGGTAGACAGGAAGGAGATGCGGGAGAGTGACTGGGGACACTGGTAGAGAGAAGTAGACACTGGTGAAGGGACTGGTGTTGGGACATTTGTATGCCTGAAACTCAATCAAAAATAACTTGCTAAGTTTATAACTCATGGAGATTCAGTTTTAATATAAATTAATATAGCACTATAGCACTGTAGCCCTGTTGTCCATCAATTTGCTCAAGCGGGAACCAGTAACATCTCCACTGTGAGACTTGTTATTACTGTTTCTGGCATATCGAATATACCACAGGTAGCCTGCCAGGCTCTGCTGTGTGGGCAGGATACTCTTGGTAGCTTGCCGGGCTTTCCGAGAGGAACGGAGGAATCAAACCCAGGTCAGCCATGTGCAAGACAAATGCCCTACACGCTGTTCTATTGTTCCAGTCCATAGTATATAGTATCTATAATACAAAAAGTGTTGCATACATGTATAATATTATGTTATTATAAATCAAATATATGTGTTGTTATAAATCAGGTCGGGTGTTTCCATGTTTGAGCCCAACAATGTAGGTACTCAGTCTGGTGGTGTTTGGGGGTCGCCAGGGTCAACCCTAGCAGTACTGGGGTGGGGAGTTATGCCAACCAGGGATTCATCTTGTGCTGATCACCCCAAGCTATCGCCCTGGTCCTGTGATGTTTTTCATCCTCAGGGAGCCACCACTTATAGATTCAATTCTCGACAGAATAGTGCTTGGTAGTCATGATATTGTGCCAAGCCACAAAAGAAATGGGAAATGCAGGCCAGTCCCTTGGGAAGGGATCGCTTGAGTTACAATTGGGAAAACTGAGGCCAGCAGGCATGGCTGAAGCTATTGCTTGGCTTGTTGGGAAGGAATGATTTCCATGGAAATCATTGGCTCCCAAGGGACTCACCCAAGCCGTCTGTCCCTGGAAATGGTTATAGACAGAGCAGGCCAGGAAGGGCAGGGGACAAAGATGGTCCGTTTATCCCTGGGGAGAAGCCTGTGGGTGGGGAGGGGTCACTGGGATCTGGTCTGTCTCAGTCTGGTTTGCTGAGGTTCTCACCCTGAATTTTCCAAGACAGGACTATTCTCCTCTTGAATCAAAATCTAGTTTCAGGTCCTTTGGGAATATGTCCCTGTCCTGCAGGTTCAGGGACCCACTTTCTGTTCCTTGGGACCTATTGATGTTGTCTTACTGGGTTAAAAAAGGTCTTTGTATGTCTGGAGAGATAGTACAGTAAGTAGGGTGATTTCCTTGTATGTCATCGACCCGGGTTCAATCCCAGGCATCTCACATGGTTCCCTGAGCACTACCAGGAGTGATTCCTGAGTGCAGAGTCAGGAATAACCTCTGAGCATGGGTGGGTGTGGCACCAAACAAAAGTTTTTGTAGACAGTGGGTAGGGCATTTGCCTTGCATGCAGCTGACACGGGTTCGATTCCTCTGTCTCTCTCAGAGAGCCCAGCAAGCTACTGAGAGTATCTTGCCTGCACAGCAGAGCCTGGCAAGCTACCTGTGGTATATCCGATATGCCAAAAACAGTAACAACAAGTCTCACAATGGAGACATTACTGGTGCCCGCTCGAGCAAATCAATGAGCAACGGGATGACAATGACAGTGACAGTGAATTACGTTGAGGGCTCTTAAAGGGAAAGACTATCCTGAATCATCTTCATGACCCTTGTGTCCTGAGAAGATTCTTACACAAGGAAGGAGACTGGAATGAAGATGGAAGCAGAGATTAGAGGAGATGGCTACGAGCCAAGGAAAACCTGCAGCCCTCAGAGCCTCCCCTGAATCCTTCCAGCTCCACCCCCACCCCTGGCCCAGGGAATGTGGCTCTGCCGACATCTGGATTGCAGATGTCTGACTCCAGAACTGGAAGACATTTCTGTTGTTCTAAGCATTCACATTTGTCGTTGTGTTAGTTACAGAAAACTAGCTCAGACTCCAGGTCAGCTAAATCGAAACCCCCATGGGCTGATACCCTAGAGGTTTTCAGCCCCATTTTGTCCTTCCTTCTGAAAGCTGAAGATGGATATTGTGTTCTTTCTGGGACTGGAGGAACTGAGCTGGTGGCAGAGGAGGGACACTGAGCAGAGTTAGGAACCCTGTGTTCTAGCAGGTCACAGAGAGAGGAGGAGAGGTGATTAGTGGGGGGAAAAAAAAAAAAAAACAACCACCGGCTTGTGATTCCAATCTAGGAAATATGCTAGAAGGCCAAGTGCAGGTGTGTGTCAGGAGAGGACAAGGACGTGGCCTGCTGTGGAAGGTGAAGTGGGGTGAGATTTTAGCTGAGATCTGGACTCCAGGGAGAGGCAGGAGCTCTCCAGCTACCGACAACCATCCAGGGGAAGACCCTGATGGTGCATGAACCTTTCAAGGATTCTCCGGAGGAGAATGCTGGCCAGGGACCCCTGGGTCTTTGTCCTCAAGCAAAGGGAAATCAGGTGTTCTCTGCAGAGGACGAGAGGATGCAAGTCTCAAAGAAAGTGGTTGCAAGGATGTACAGAGAGGAGTTAGGAGTTATAGTGTTATAGTTATTTCTCAAATCCCGTGTCCATTTATTCAACTTGGCTAACTTGATGGCACTCAAAAGATATAATGATGTGATTGCAAAGCCCTCTTGGGGCAGGGCAGAGACTTCTGCTACAGAGACATCTACCATCAGGGTTGTGTTTCCTACCAGCGTGTGGAAAACTAACAACAAATTTTGAACTCAATTTCCCTGTCACACAGGGCAGGAACTCCATAGAACAAAGACTCTTCCAATTCTGTTCTCTCCCGCTCCGGGTTTATAAGAACAAGTTGCCAAACGGAGACTCACAGTCTAGCCCAGGACCTAGAACCGAAAAAGAGGTAAAAGGCCATTGCAGGACCCATTTCTTGGGAAGCTGTGGCTGCTGCCACCTGCAGGCTGGGTTCTCTCCTTCAATGTCCCCTCTTGCCTTGGAGAAATAGTGGGCTTTCACGCTCCCTCTCAGCCCTGCCATGTGATTCTCCTCCTGCAGAGGGTGAAGAACCCACCAGCCTTGGGAATTTCCTGCTGGTAGGAGAAGCCAAGACCAGTGGTTTGGGGCCAAGCAAGGAGGCTCTCGAGCAGGTCAGGTGAGAAATGGCGGTGATGACGCAGATGGTAGCAAGGGAGAATGGGAGAAGTGGGTGGATTCCAAAGAGAGGAAGGAAGGAAGGGTGGTGACAGATTGGAGGTGGGTGTGAATAAAGAAGATCGCCTGCCGTTCACATGGGCACCCCAAACAGCACAGTGACCAGAGCCCTTGGGGGTGCTAGAGAAGGACTCAGGCGGAGGGAAAAGTAGACCCTTACTTAGTGCTTCCCAGCTAAATGTCCGTATTGCTCAGTTTTCCCAGGATAATTCTACTTTAGCCCTGTTATCTCAAAGTGCCATCCAGAATTTATTTCCATAAATACTGGGCCAGACTGGAGCGATAGCACAGTAGGTAGGGTGTTTGCCTTGAATGTGGTGGACCCGGGTTTGGTTCATCCATCCCTCTCAGAGATCCCGGCCAGCTACCGAGAGTATCCTGACCACATGGCAGAGCCTGGCAAGCTACCCATGGCGTATTCGATATGCCAAAAACAGTAACAACAAGTCTCACAATCGACATGTTACTGGTGCCCACTTGAGCAAATCAATGAACAACGGGACGACAGTGCTACAGTATTTCACATACTAGGCCATTATACTATTATTATCATACATTATTACTATGTCTAGGGATATACCCTGTGGTGCTCAGGGTATATTACTACTGGCTGTGTGCTCAGGGATCACTCCTGACAGTGCTCAGGGTGCAATTGGGATCAAATGCATCATCAGGTAGGCTGCATGCAAGCAAAGGCCAGTACCTCAATCCCGTTCTCTCTCCCCAGCCAGGGAAGATAGACCCAATACCTGGCCACCAAGAGCTGTATGATTTGAAAGACCAGACATTGAGAGAAGGTAATTTTGAGAGCGTGGAAGGAGAAGAGGAGAGGGCCGAAAGGCAACATAAGAAACCTGAGTCCACCAGTGCTGGACAGAGCGGTGGTGGACAGCAGGGAGAGAGCCGGACAGAGAAGGCAGGAACACTCGCAGAGACTTTCTGCTTTCCTGGAGAGCCGCGGCCTTGGCAGCTGAGCTCAGCAGTATTGCGCCTTCCCGGCCCTGCGTGCCGTTTCTGTCTCTATTCTCAGGGCTGCTGTCGGAGCCTGCAGCCGCCTCCGACAATACGGAAATGATCGAGCGTGGCCGGGTTCCAATAAAACCCATTTACAAAAGCAGGCAGGGCGCCAGGTTCAGGCCCCGGGGAGCCGTTTGTCGACCCTTACTGTAGAATAACACTCCTGGCCTCTCTCCTGCTGACTCCTCCTCGGGGAGGCCTCGGGACTGATGAATCTGTTTGGCAGGAGAACTCCGATTCCTCCGCTCTTCGGGGCCTCGCGGGGGATAGGGGAGATTTAAGACACGGATGCTGGGAGCTCCTGCTGGAAGCTGGACGGGCCAGGACGCAGGGGAGGGGCTTCGTGCTGATCTGGAGAGGACTCAAAGGAACTCACATCCGGTCTAATTCTGGGGCGAGGTAGTCTCGGGCCCACTCGGGCCCAAACTGAGTTTGACCCGAGATGAGAAGCGAGAGTCTGCCTCCCTGGCCTGGCACTGACCTCAGTGGTCCCAAACTCAGTAGGTCGCTTCCTAGACCAACCCCGAGAGCAAAGGGAAAGTCTATTTCTCAGCCCAGTGGTCTCTGAGGTCACAGCAATTTGTGGAAGGTTTACAACTGTCACCATCTCACTGTCATCCCGTTGCTCATCGATTTGCTCCAGCGGGCACCAGTGACATCTCTCATTGTGAGACTTGTTGCTACTGCTTTTGGCATATCGAATACGCCACAGGGAGCTTGCCAGGCTCTGCCGTATGGGCGCGATACTCTCGGCAGCTTGCCGGGCTCTCCGAGAGGGGCGGGGGAATCGAACATGGGTTGGCCACATGCAAGGCGAACGCCCTACCGCTGTGTATCGCTCCAGCCCAAAGATTTACAACTAAGTTTTAAAATTTAATTTAATTTTTTAAGCTTTTTTTTAATTGATTCACTGTGAGATAGACCCTTACAAAGCTGTTTATGATTGGATTTCAGTCATACAGTGTTCCAACACCCACCCCTCCACCAGTGTACATTTCCCAGCACCAGCATCCCCAGGTTCCCCCACCTGCCCCACCCTCTGCCTGCCTCTGTGGCAGATGCTGCTCCTCTTCTTCTTCTTCTTCTTCTTCTTCTTCTTCTTCTTCTTCTTCTTCTTCTTCTTCTTCTTCTTCTTCTTCTTCTTCTTCTTCTTCTTCTTCTTCTTCTTCTTCTTCTTCTTCTTCTTCTTCTTCTTCTTCTTCTTCTTCTTCTTCTTCTTCTTCTTCTTCTTCTTCTTCTTCTTCTTCTTCTTCTTCTTCTTCTTCTTCTTCTTCTTCTTCTTCTTCTTCTTCTTCTTCTTCTTCTTCTCCTTCTTCTCCTTCTTCTTCTCCTTCTTCTCCTTCTTCTTCTCCTTCTCCTTCTCCTTCTTCTCCTTCTTCTTCTTCTTCTTCTTCTTCTTCTTCTTCTTCTTCTTCTTCTTCTTCTTCTTCTTCTTCTTCTTCTTCTTCTTCTCCTTCTCCTTCTTCTTCTCCTTCTTCTCCTTCTTCTTCTCCTTCTTCTTCTTCTTCTTCTCCTCCTCCTCCTCCTCCTCCTCCTCCTCCTCCTCCTCCTCCTCCTTCTTCTTCTTCTTCTTCTTCTTCTTCTTCTTCTTCTTCTTCTTCTTCTTCTTCTTCTTCTTCTCTCTCTCTCGCTTTCACTCTTGCTCTCACTTTCTCCCTCCCTTCCTCCCTCCTCTTGGGCACTGTGTTTTGCAATATTGCTCCTGAAAGATTATCAAGAATATCCCTTTACCTACTTTTAACCCTCAGCTTCTGTCCAGCATGATCATTCCCAGCTATTACCGTCATACTGGTCCCTTCTCTCTCTTTCCTACCCTCAGCCCCACACACACCTATGGTTAGTTTCAACCATTCGCCAGTGCTCCTAGCCCCTGTTTTCCCTGGCCATGAATATTAGTCTTCTAAGATTTTTTTTATATCCCACAAATGAATGCGGTTATTCTACACCTGTCCCTCTCCTTCTGACTCATCTCACTCAGCATCCAGGCCCCCTAGTAAATAGGGGCGCTCTCTCACCATAGTGCTTCTTTCTGGTGATTGAAAGGACATGGCGGCCTCATTGGTAAGTCCAGCATGGAATGGCCATTGGTGTCCCTGATGACTAGAAGGGTGGCTGGGTGAGGAGCATGAGGAGATACCTGGACTTTAAGCCCTGGAGCCCAGTTTATTCTCTTTTTCACCTCACTTGGTGCTCAGCAGGAAGTCTGTGCCAATGACCCAAGTGCTATCAATACTTTATTACTATTCTCATTCTTATGAAAAGAAGGAAGATATGAAAGCCCACCCAAGGGCAGCTGTTAGTCACAATTTGATAAGCATTTTCCTAGATGCAATCAAAAGCTTATGGCAGGGGCTGAAGCAATTGCACAGAAGGTAGGGCATTTGCCTTGCATGTGGCTGACCTAGGTACAATTCCCAACATCCCATATGGTCCCCTGAGCACTTTCAGGAGTAATTCCTGAGTGCAGAGCCAGGAGTAACCCGTGTGCATCACCAGGTGTGACCCCCCCCCAAAAAAAAGCTTATGGCACCCATATTGTTTTATCAGTACAACTAACTTTTGTTTCGCAGAGAACTATACACCATAACCATTCCAGTACTGACATGATTCAAGTTCTCAGTCCTCACTGGCCAGCTAGATAGGGTCCAAGTGTTCTCCATGAAATGGGCTATGGTGACCTTTTCCCTTATAGCAGGTTGTGGGAGCACATCCTGAATTATTCACTTCAGCCAATGTCCAGGGAGAAAAGCATGACTACCGGGAGGGAGAGATCCCTCATGCCACATCCTGCCGAGGGAAATTTGACTTGAAGGAAACTTACCAGTGAAGAAGAGTCGGCTGATGTCCCGGATTGAGTCTTCCCCCAGCCACCCTCAGCAGCTTCTGTGGGTGTGGAGGTTGCAGCTGTTGGAAGATTCCTTCTCTCACGATGATCACACCAGAGTGGACTGTCTACTCCCCCATGTCCCAGCTTCCCTGCAAACAAGGGCCTTGTCAAAACCAATGACGATGCCAAGACACTTGGTCCCACCCAGCCATTTGGAAGAAGGAGAGCGGAGAACACCCCACACTCGGAAATGGCCTCTGCCTTGGAGGGAAGGAGAAAAGATTCTAAACTTTGCTTTCCTTATCCTCTCTTAAACGAGTGGTTTTCAACCTTTTTTTTCCCTACCTGTACACAAATGAAACTAGATGTATTTCACATACAGCTATGGATATGAAATAAAAACTGCCAAGACTAAGAAATAAAAAAAAAACATGACTTGTTGTAACAATATTTATAGATCAGTGCATAGAGGGTTGCTTCCTCATCCAGGGGCACCGCGTGTTAAGTGACAGCAACACTTTTGCAGAGTCTGGAATTTATGTGGCCTGGTTCAGGTTCACACATCAGAAGTCCCAAACCACTATTTTAGATTTGGTTTCATTAGGGATTGGTAAGCACCCCTTAGGAACTTGGAAGAGAACTCCTGGAAGCCCTTTCAGAGTTCTAGACCTAATAGGCTGGGGGTGGGGTGGGGTGGGGGGCTGCAACCTGGCTCTTGGATTTAAGCAGAATAAAGATCCCAAATTGCCTTCTGGTCGACCTAACCCAGCCCAGAAGGTCAGAAACTCATTCAGAAAACCTGCCGGGAAGGTTTATGATGACTTTGGCTTCCACTTCTTCAGAATTTCCTCGGACTCAGTGAGAGGCAGAAGATGAGCTTCGGTGACCCCTATAGAGCAGAGGTTTTCCTCAAAGGGGATCCACTCTCCAAGTCACCCCTAAATCCTTCATTATCTCAGGTGGTCCTGCAGTGGTACTCAGCCCCACTGTGCAGTCAAAGGAGCAGGAAAAAGACAGATGCTTAGACCCAGAGCCTCTGACTTTCGATGTCTAGAATGGAGCCCAGCCTTGAGAAGATTTCTGAAGTTGAGAACAAAGCGCTGACTTCTCTCTTGAAACTCCTGTCACTGGCTCATATTAGAATGGGGCAGGTCTAATGAAGGGAAATCTGTGAGCTTTGGATTTGATTCACCAACCCAAGCACCCAGAGAGTGGAAGTAACAAGGGACAATACCACATACCACTGTTAAGGTGACCCGACACAGTAGGCAGTTGGTGGAGGAGGATTCAATATGCTGAGAACAGTCACATGTCTAACTGCAAGAGAAAAAACACAACAAAGCATTGGGAGGTTAGAGGGCGTGAGAATTCAGGGCAGTCTCCTGGTCTTCAAGATGGAGCGGAGAGTCTTGACATCAAAAACAGGGCTTGAACTCTTTGGCAAAGACCTGAAGGCAACAGGCAGTCTTACATTTCAGCTCCGGGATCCAGCCTTCCTGCTTATAGCAGTGTGCCATGCAAGCCAGTTAATTGAATGGCCAGTAAGCGGTATCTGACCTGCTGTTCAATTGTAGGGGGGGAGCATTGTGGGGGAGGTGGAGGGGAGGCTGGGTTCTGCTCTGTGTTGAAGATTATCTTTCTGGAGGGAATGTAAACTGCCTTTATTATGTCTTGGAGGTAGAGGCCAACTGCTTTCCCACGGTCTAAATTAGAATCCTGTGCACCCCACCGTTCCCCTCCTTAACGGCAATTGGGCAAAGGAGAGAATGAAGGATTCCAAAAGGCATCTTAGACCTTTGTGTGGAAATCGAGTAGGTGCCTTGCCCTTGCAGGTGAAGGCTCCCTGTGTCCCTCTTCAGGAGGATGATGCTGTCCTAAGTGGCTCTCCGCCTATCGTCTTCCAGTGATGGCGCAAAGGTCTTCTCAAAAGTTCGCTACTATACAAATGACTCCACAGTCATTGGAACAATTTTTTTTTCTTCCCAAGATCACTTTATAATCCAAGGTTCTGGACCCTTGACTTTTTTGGCTTGATACTTCATGCTTGCAACACTTCAGCTGCAAGCTCTTCACCCCCTTCCTCAGAAATTAATGATGTGTGGGGAAACATTTAGGTACGCAGAGGGAGCTCAGTGTGAAGGGGGCTGCTGTGGACGTCTGCGAAACAATCGCCCTTTGACTCCAGGGCCACTCACTCTACCCAAATCTCTCTGCTTTGCACGTTTGGGTTCGAGTTTCTTGGATTCGAGTTTCTTAAAATAGGACTCACCATTGAACCCCCATCCGGCTCCGAAATAAAGCCCAGAGCTGGATCAGCAGGCAGCGAGGTGGGTGAGTTGGTGTGTGGTGATGACGATCAACCCTCACGCAGGGCTCGGAAACCCCAGAGTTGAGAGCGTCACTCCTCTCTGGCACTTTCCATTTGAAAGCCATGCTATACTTTTGCTTCCAATTATAGAAGGAGAAAAAGAAAAGCATCTGGAACTCATTACTGTCCTTTTATTCCACCCCGTGACTTGAAGAAAGCCAAATGAGCTCTCTCCAAATTGCACAGGAAAAGAGAGGAAGCAATACCTCCAGAACTAAGCCTGCATACCCTCGCCCCAAGGTCCCAAGTGCCTCTCTGTGGCCACATTGCAAACACATGGCGTGTGGGGTTTATGACGGATACTCTGACAGTTCATTGGCTCCTGCAGGAAGTTGCTTAAGGAAGCCCAAGAGTCACTGGTCGCTTGGGCTATAGCCTTCCTCTGGCTTGTTCTTCTCCACTAAAACCCTTCACCCCAACCCTGTGTCCCCCCCAGTCCAAGCCCATCAGAGGAAGCCTCCTCCCAAAACACCTATGTGGATTGCAAGAATCCTAGTTTCAGAGACATCTAAGAACTTAAAATGGATGTTATGAAGAAACCCAGTTAGAGAGATGACAAGACCACGTGCCTTAAATGCCTCCTAGGCAGAGATTGACCCCCAGTGACCTCAGGTCAAAATTAGAATTCTAAAAAAAATTTTCTTTTAATTAGAATTCTTAAGACTGCATACACACAAGGCCCTTCAGGGTCTGTTCCCTGCCAAAGGCCTGGCTTCATTATTGTTTATTCTCCCCGAGCACCCTGACTTCTGCTAGAGGATCATTCATAAGTGTTTCTAAATACATCACACATTCAGGCCTTTGAATAAACAGCTCCCCCACCTGTCTTCAAAACCCTTCCACCATCCATTTGCATGCCTCATAAACCTCTGTCCAGTCTCAACTCACCAGTTCAAATAGCATCTTTGTTCAAAATAATGATTAACCTCCCACTGCTTTCTAAGCACGAGGAAGGCCTTTGGATTAACAAGAGATTAAAAAGTCTCCACCCTTAAGGATCAGAGAGGAAAGAAGCCGAGATTGAGAATGTTGAATGCTGTTATTTTTAGCCATTGTCCATGAGGATGTTTGAGTTTCCTGCGGCTGCTGTAACAAATTACCATCAGCTTAGTGACGTAAATCACAAATTCATTATTTTATAGTTTGGGTAGACTAGAAATTCAAACTGGGTTATACAGGGTTACAGGCTCTGCTCCTTTTGGAGGCTCTAGAGGGAGAATTTGTTTCCTTGCCTTTTCCTTGTACTTGCTTTGACTTGTAACCTCTTCCTCCAACTTCACAGCCAGCCATAGTGTTGAGTCCTTTTTTTTTTTTCTCTTTGGATCACACCCGGTGATGCACAGGGGTTACTCCTGGCTCTGCACTCAGGAATTACTCCTGGCAGTGCTCAGGGGACCATATGGGATGCTGGGAATCGAATCGGCTTGTGCAAGGCAAATGCCCTCCCCACTCCAGCCCATGTCGGGTCTTTCCACATCAGACCATACTGATTCTCCTCTGCCTCCCTCTTCTACGTTTTAGGATTTTTGGATTTCATTAGGGCCATCTAGATCATTTAGCATAAACTTCATATTAAAACTAGCTTGTTAGCAATGTGAATCCATTAGAAGCCTTTCTTCCCCTTCATCATGTAACATTCTCATCACTGTCACTGTCACTGTCACTGTCATCCCGTTGCTCATTGATTTGCTCAAGCGGGCACTAGTAACGTCTCCATTGTGAGACTTGTTACTATTTTTGGCATATCGAATATGCCACAGGTAGCTTGCCAGGCGCTGCCGTGGGGGCGGGATGCTCTTGGTACCTTGCCGGGCTCTCCAAGAGGGATGGAGGAATCAAACCTGAGTCGACCGCATGCAAGGCAAATGCCCTACCCGCTGTGCTCCAGCCCAGCATCAAATATAAGCAGAATTAATAACTCCTTCTCATTCTAATTTTTGCACTTTAAAAATGTCTCTTTTGCAACATTTATTATGTTTGAAACAGTGTCTCCCAGAGCACTGGACATGTAATATGCGGTATTTCTCATTAAGTTACTTCATATTTCAGCAATTCCACATTTATTTTAAAGGTCTGGAAAAGCACAAGGAGCAAGTCCAATTTGTGATATAATCTTTCCATTTAAAGGAAAATTGATTTAAACTTTTGAAGAGTAAGGATTGAATTATGAATTAGTTGTACATGATCTGTTGGCTAAGGCAAAGATAATTTAAATGGTACTTGACTAAGGGTAATGTA
Source organism: Sorex araneus (assembly GCF_027595985.1). Classification (NCBI taxonomy): domain Eukaryota; kingdom Metazoa; phylum Chordata; class Mammalia; order Eulipotyphla; family Soricidae; genus Sorex; species Sorex araneus. The sequence continues at coordinate 196,127,905 of NC_073303.1, forward strand.
GGAACCATTTATTTAGACTCAGTGTTTCCAAGAGAAGCTCTGAATTCTTGAGATTGCAGAAAAATGTTCATTTTTCTCTTGATTGCATCGCTGGATCCTAGCAAAATTCCCAGCCCAAAATAGGTATCCAGTGAGCATTTGGAGAATCTACAGGTAGACTAATGTATTTTCCCTTACTCCATAAACACAGGGACTGTGCTTATTAATTTTTTACATTTTATGACCCAAATATCTGAATAGTACAGGTTCTCAACTGTCCATTGAATGAATAAGTAAAGCAGGCTTGAACTGTGATATATAAATGTGTACCTTTTAGATTAATTCTACATTGTGGGAATGCAGCTAAAGAAATGTTTGAATGATCATTATTTGATGTCTTTATTGTTTTGTTATAATGAGATTTTGCCATTATGATTTATGATAAGAAATTTATATTTGGTCTTTGTTCATTTTCTGGCACAGAGCTTCTAAAAAAAAAACTTTGGAATTTCCTAAGTAATGAAAGCAATAAAGGGGTCTTCTTGTTATGTTAATGAAACGACTACTGAAAAGCACCTGGGGATTGGGGCTGGTTGCCAAGTGAAATCAACTCCCCATTAGAAGGCTGAAACTTTTCTCCCCCACCCCCTTCAATTTATTTATTTATTTTATTCTCAATGATAATTTTATTTTATTATTTTATTATAATTTTTCCCTCTTTATTTTTTTGGATTCATTGTGAGATACAGTTACAAAGCTTTCATGTTTGAGCATCAGTCATGCAATCTTCAAATACCCATCCCTTCACCATTGAACGTTTCCCACTGCCCAAATCCCCAGTATTACCCCAACCAACCCCCATTCCAACCCTACCCCTTCCTGTGTGGCAGATAACTCCCCCCATACTCTCTCTCTACTTTGGTTGCATTTGATATTTCAACACCAGTCTCACCACCACTCAAACCTGTTGAAAAGGCAATGCTAGACGATTTGTTTTGTATATGTGCTTGTTATGGATAGAATATAAGTCCAGGAAATTCTGTGTCGTTCTCTTCCGGGAGCTTTAGTTTACAATCTCTGGGTCTTGGCTGTTGTGAGATTACATGGTGCTGGGGGCAGTTTGTGGTTGTGACTGCCAAGTTTCTGGAAAACTGGGGACCTGGGGGGCGGAGGCTTGGAGAGCTCAGTCACGGGTTCCCGCATATCTGGGTTTTCTTGCCTGTCCACTCTTTGGTGAGGTTCATCCCATCTTGGGTGAGGCTCATCTGAGTGCGTCGAGAGTGGCCTTGAGCATGGTGTAGGTTAGGCTCTGGAGGTTTTCGGCTGCCCTTCAATTTATTTAAACTTCGTTGTTGATAATGATTTGTTACAGACATTTGATATTCCAACACCAGTCCCACCTCCACTGTCACCTCCTTCCACCATTGTCTCCATTTTCCCAACCACCACCAAGCCTGCCCCCATAGCAGGCCCACATTATTTATTGCATAACCCTTTATACCACTAACTGGCTAATGGGATGATCAAATAATATTTTCATAGAAGGAAATTTGTGAAAATCATTGCAATTCACCATGGGCACGTTAAGTCGTTTGTCTGAGGGTTTAGTAAGATGTCGCAAGATCAGCCTTCTGTGGGAATGTTTTAGTTAGTTGAGGTTGGATGGTTTCTACATTACATCCCATCCAATCTGGTGTGCTCCTACTGGGATATCAGTGCTGTAGATGTCACTCCAGAAAATCCAGAGTATTTAACTGGGCGATCCAGCCCAAGGCACGGTGGCAGCTTTGGGATGTGGGAACAACTGCCAGAGCTTTGTTTGAAGTGGGGAGCTGATTCTCCACCCTTGGAGGTCACCACGATGTCTCAGCTAGGAACAGGTGTCCGAGAAAGTTTTGCAACTAGTTGATCTCTTTTGGGATTTGTTTATGGGTCTTTGGAACAAGGCAGGCAGATGAACTTACAGGACAGTGATGCTGGGACGTGGATATGACTGCCAGGTCTACCGGAAGTATGGGAATGGAGGTAATGTTGCAACTTTTCACATCATCCTCCACCTCTAGGGAAAGGAGAGGTCTGGAGACTGAATCAATAGTCAATGGCTCCACAGTTGGAAGCCTGCCTCGTGTGATGGGGGAGAAAGCAGATGGGGAAGAGAAGGAACCACTAAGTCAATGATGGTTGGAGAGATCACTCCGGAGGGAGATGTAGACAAAGGAACAAGCGTGATGGCCTCTCAGTATCTGTATTGCAAACCATAATGCCCAAAAGTAGAGAAAGAGAGAGAGTAAAAAGGAAAGTGCCTGCCATAAAGGTAATGGCAGTGGGTGGGTGGGGTGGGGTGGCAGGAGGGATACTGGGGACACTGGTGGTGGGCAATGTACATTGGTGGAAGGGTAGTTGTTTGATCATTGTAGGATGAAACTCAATCATGAAAGCTTTGTAACTGTATCTCATGGAGATTCAATTAAAAATAGTCAATGGCTAATTGTTCAATGAGTTCATCAATCATGCTTATGTAATAAATGTCCCCATCAAAACCATAAAGAAGGGACCCGAGCAATAGGCACTTGTTTGCGCATGGCCAACACTAATTCAGTCCCTGGCGCTCACTATGGTCCTCTGACAAACCCCCCATAAGTGAACCCTGAGTGCAGAGCCAGGAGTAAGCCCTGAGCACCGCTGGATGTGGCTCCAGAAAAAAAAAGAACCCCCAAATTAACAAAAGCCTAAAGAATGGAGTTCTGAGAACTTACAGCTGGGGGTGTGACCCCAGCCTCATAAGTCAAGTCTTCTCTTTAAAGACCAAGAAGGCATAGTACAGAAGAACGGGTCCCATCCCTACACAGAGAAAAGGAAAGATTAAGGTTTTCCTTTACAGCCGTAGTGTGGATTCAGTAGGAAATCATACTTGGGGAGCACATACTAAGGAGTAAATGGACTTGAAGTCCAGATTCTTGGGAGTATCACTGTATCACTGTCATCACTGTCATCGTTGTTCATCAATTTGCTCAAGCGGGTGTCAGTATCATCTCCATTCGTCCCTGTAGCGTGCTAGTGTAGCCCGATGGTGTATTAGGGGCTCTTTCAGGGTCAGGGGAATGAGGACCATCATTGTTACTGTTTTTGGTATATCGAGTACGCCACGGGGTAGCTTGCCAGGCTCTGCCTTGGGAGTAGTTGAACTAATAAAAATTGCATCCTGCATAGGAAAGTGGAATTAAATATATACTCTGACCTTTTCCCTCTTGGTTTCTGGATCTTCTTAGCAAAAATGTTCTGATTGGGTGACTGTTTCCTCAACTACATGGTTCATTCACTCATTCATACATTCAACTTCAACTAGGATGTGCAACTTCATTGACTTTTCCAGAAAAAAAAAAAGATTACTCAGTAGCCTCCCCCTCAAAACAAAAAATCTTTTTTTAACTGAACAAAGGTGAAGTGACAAATGTGTGAGTGTTTTTTTTAATAGATTTATATTTCTTTTTTTGTTCTTGCTCTGTTTGGGAGGGGCTGCATTGAGCCACAGCTGGTGGTGCTTTGGGGGGCTAATCCTGGCTCTGTGCTCAGAAATGACCCGAGATGGAGCTTAAAGAAACTGATGCAGTGCTGAGGATTGAACCCAAGTGAACTGTGTGCAAGACAAGTACCTAATCACCTGTCTTATCTCTCCTGTTCCTGTTTGTTTTTGTCTGGGGGTTATGCCTGGCAGTTTCCAGGGCTGCTTCTGTCTAGGTCTTTGAGTGTTCGTTGTAGCAACGCTCAGAGGACCATGGAGTATGCTGTGAGGATTGAAGCTGGATCCGCAGCACACAAAGCGTGTACCAGAGCATGCCATGAGTTATTTTTCTGGCCCATGTATCAATATTTCTACATCTCATTGCATTGCAAAGAAAGATGTTATAGAAATAAGACACACCGGGCTGGAGAGATAGCACAGCGGGTAGGGCGTTTGCCTTGCACGCGGCCGACCCGGGTTCAAATCCCAGCATCCCATATGGTCCCCTGAGCACGGCCAGGGGTAATTCCTGAGTGCAGAGCCAGGAGTAACCCCTGTGCATCGCCAGGTGTGACCCAAAAAGCAAAAAAAAAAAAAAAAAAAAAAAAAAGAAATAAGACACACCTTGGAGCTTGAAGTTATAAGGTAATTTATTAAACTCAGCCTTCATTCATATTACACACAGAAAAGTAGGAGAGTGAAGGATAATATTAAGCTAAGAATCACAGATAACATTTAAAAGCATCTTAATGAGAAGGATGGATCTGAGGGATGCTATCAATTTATTCATATCTGGCTCTATTTTTGTCAATAGCATTCTTAAGTCATCATGATTAGCTATTTTCAGTCAAGTTCTTTTTTAGCTAACAGATTTGTGACCACACTGAGCCCAATTTTCACGAACTATGATGAGGGAAACATAGTTAAAACCTTTTGTATTCTAGCCTATAATCCAGGGTAAAGTCTAAGTATCTGCTTTTGCTGCCTTAGTCATCTTAGAATTGAAATGTCAATTCCTCATTAGTCCTTACTTCTATGAGTTCTTGTCATTTTGTAGATACTTCTGTGTTTGTACTTTAAAAGGGGTCTAAAAATACCAATGGTTTATTTTTTATCATATTGGAGAATGTTCACATGTTGACAACAAACAAGCAAATCTCTTTTGGGAAGAGTTAGATTTTTAGGACACACCTGGTGGTTCTCAGGGTCAGCTGCTGGCTCAGTCTCAGAGATCACTCCTAGAGCTGATTCAGGCACCATGTGGAGTCAGGGATCGAATCAGGAACAGAAGCAAGAAAGTCAAATGCTAAGTTCTATACCATCTCTGTGACCCCAGGCAAATCTTTATCATGTTTCTTTTTACTGTTGATAAATTCAGAAACTAGCTGGCGTACTCACCCCTAAATTTTATTTTTACAGAAGAAGCTATGCCACAAACACAGAAATGAGAGGTTTTTTATCTTAATTAAATTTAGTTCATCATCTTGGAGCTATAGATTTGTTTCATTAAACTTAACCTGGGCTGTCAAATAAGCTGTTTTTGGAGTTTATCAAGTTGAATCTAAAACACCATCTTTGTTTTCTAGAAATTCTGGCACTGAGAAAAAGAGTTAATAAAACCAGTCCAAACAAATACCTTTTGTGGGATTTTTCTTTTCGTGGATTTTTTTTGGCTTCTTTCCCCACTTCATTTAAATACCAACACCAACCCCACCACCACTGTCACATCACCCCCCCACCATTGTTTCCCAGCCACCCCTCAGGCCTGCCCCCCTAGCAAGCCCACAATCATTATTTTATATTGCAAACAAGCACCTTTTGATAGGCAGTGAATTTCTGCATGAAGCAACAGGTGACTGAGTTCTTCATAATTTTCAATACAAAGTAACTAAAACAATCTAACATTCAATAAATGGCATTCAATTGTTTCTGTTAGCATCCATTGCTGTAATGACATAATGTAGCGACCTGTGGAGGCAATCAATCACTCAGGTTTTTGGCCGCTAAATATTGATGATGAATGATGCAATGTGCAGCAAATATATTTGGAATCATTTTTTTTAATGATCCCAAGTGCTCTATGATTGCTAGAGAACTATCAGTAGTAACTGATAAGGTATTATTCAGGGGATTTCTTTTTCTTTAAAAAAAAAACTTGAAGGAGGGGTGGCAACGGAGAGATACTAAAGCTGGTAGTGTACTTGCCTTGCACGGAACCCATCTGAGCTCAATCCCTGGCACCCTATATGGTCCCCCAACATTGCCAGGTGTAAGTGCTGAGTGCAGGGTCAGGCATAAGCCCTGAGCACTGCTGAATGTGGCCCCCAAACAAAACAAAACACTTATCCAGGGAAACAATCCAATGGGATGGAGCACAGCTCTGTATATAGGAACCCTGTGTTTGATCCCTGATTCCTGAAGGACCCCCAAGCACTGTCAGGAGACCCCCAAACAGCGAGCCTGGTGTAGCCCCTACCAGCACTGAGTGTGACCTCCAAACCAATAAATAAATGTATGACTTCCAACACATGGCATTTAATTCTCTTTCAGTACCAGTTTGCAAATGTTTAGCAGATAATCATTCTTGGTGAATTTCCTCTTCTTTTATGAATCACATGGATGCTAAAAGCATTCTGTATGTTTCTTCATTTCTAGTATGTTTTTAAATACTCAAATACTGAGTCTTAACATCTTGATCCACCTCAACAATTCTTCTTTGCACTGTATCATTGTTCAAAGAAATCTTCTTTATAGCATCAGGGTTGGCTTGTGTTTTGTCATGAATATTACCTCATAGCTGGTAGGCTTAGTACCAAAAGTGTGTAGTTTTTTTCCAACTCAGTAATCAGTAGCAAAGCGCTGTAAGATTCATGCTATCCGTTGTCATCTTGTCAGGAAGCTATTGAAAAGAATTTTGCCAATATCATCTGTCTCTCAATTTTTTCTTCAAATTCTTGAAAATTAAATAACTTTTTCTCTTTCTTATAAACTTTTAACAGTTACTCCTATAGTCTTGAAGACTTCATAGCTTTGTCTGATACTTTTTTTGAAAATCAGACACATTGTTAATATACAGTTTATAGGCAACTGAATAAAGCCACAGTTCAAATATTCAAGGTGATAGTATCTATATTCTTCCTTAGGTTCAACCACCACATTCCTTTTTAAAAGCAAAGCATATGTGTCTATTTATTATCACAGGGGTATAAAGACATAACAATTTATATTATTGAAAAACTGACAATCTCATCTGAACCAAAATTCTCTGCAATAGTTGTATTATTTGAATGCTAGTCATGATTTCAAATAGGCATGACTTTTGTTTAAGAAGGCAAAAGACGAACTAAAATACTAGCAGAGCTAATAAACTGAGTATTTTTCTTTTGCTTAGCATTACATATAGGTTTTTTTTTAAATGTGTTTGTTAATTTATTGAGGAATTTGGTAATCACTTTTTTTTTATGTCTCTTAATATTTTTTTTAACTTTTTATTAAATCACCATGTGGAAAGTTACAAAGTTCTCAGGTTTATGTCTCAGTTATACAATATTCAAACACCCATCCCTTCACCAGTGCCCATATTCCACCACCAAAAACCCCAGTATACCCCCACCCCCACCTCCTACCCCCTACTGTATAACTAATGAATTTCACTTCATTTTCTCTTTACCTTGACATACAGGTTTTTGATACTCACTGTCAAATATCAAACTAAGCTTATCAAGAAATAATTAATTTTAATAATTTTAATAAATGCATTTCTTAAAATGCATTGTCTTAAAAATCAATTAAGAGCTTTAGTTTAGTTTGCCCTTATTGAAATAAATGTTTTTTGGTTTTTTTATTTTTGGTCACACCTGGCGATGCTCAGAAATTGCTCCTGAAGGTGCTCAGGGGACCATATGGGATGCTGGGAATGGAACCCGGGTCGGCCTCGTGCAAGCCCACTGTGCTATTGCTCCAGCCCCAAATGCTTTTTTTAAAATGTGTGCCTGTTTACCATTTTACATGAATGATTCTAATGATAGCCATAAATGGTGATGGTAAACAACATGTTTAATATTCATTCCCTTGTTCTCATGAATATTGTAACAAATATATAATAAGTATATTGACTGTACAGTCCAAGTTGTATTGTACCAGCAGAAACCTGCTATAATTTTATTTTAATAGTGGATGAAATTTTCCCAACTGTGGTGAAAGACATAAATTTACATATTGAAGAAACTTGACAAACCCTAAGCAAGTAAAAGATAGATAAATATGAAAAAAGCCCAGACATATATTCCAGATATACCCAGGCATATTACAGCCAAATGCCAAAAATAACAAGATCTTGAAAGCAGCTAGAAGAAAATGACACATTGCACACAAAGAACAAAGACATGAATAGTGTCTAACTTATCAAAAATTCTAGAGGACAAAAGAGGCAGGATGATGTCTTTGAAACTCTGAAAGGAGAGTTCCAACAGAGAATTCTCTACCCAACAGAAATATTCTTTTAAAAGATAACAAAATAAGGGTATTTTCAATACAAAGAAAATGAAGAGAATGCTTTTCCAAAGAACTGTGCTCCTTGGCACAAGAAAATTGGGGGATTGAAGAGAAATGCTACCAAAAGGAAACTCAGATCCCTCAGAAGGAAAGAATATCAGCAGTGGAAAAAAAAAAATCTACGCGTGTATTATCAACCCGTTAAGTGAGGAATGAGTTTGCCCACAAACCATTTCCCTTTCTTATCTCACAGTAAAGTTGAAGATTAGTGGATATTCTATATTTCTGATATTAAAAGGAGGTAGCAGCCATTACTCCCTAAAGCCCCTTCTCGTGTTATATTCATGCATCTCTAAATCATAAATTTAGATTTAGAGATGCATGAATAAATTTAGACGCTCATGATTTTATCATTGTTCAATGACACAAACCTGTATGGTAGAAGCCCCAGTACACCGAGGCTGTGGGACACAGCCTACAGGCCATCATCCTCTGTGTAGTCCATCATTGACCTAAAGGCCACTAAGCATCAGGGGACTCTACCTGGTGACTGAAGAAGTCGGAAGTTTATACATCTGTACGTGACGGCAGGTAGCTTTAGAACTGTGATGTCACCAAAGGACAGTGGTCAAAGGTGTCTTGGTAGATGAGCATGCAACAGTGGCTTAGCTGTTCATTTTACCTCAAAGGAGAAAGTAGTCCAGAGACTACTGTGTATCTACAGTTATTTACAGCCGCGGCTAATGGTCTGACAAGACCATCAGAAAGGTACAGGAAAAATGACTGGAAAGAGGCAGATAGCTAGGTCTTCCGGTCAGGACAAGGTATAAGAATATTTTTTGTGTGCCATATAAGTGGTGCAGAAGAACAATCTCTCCGGGACTGGAGAGATAGCACAGTGATTAGGGCATTTGCCTTGTCTGCGGCTGAGCTAGGTTTGATCCCTGACATCCCATATGGTCCCCTGAGCATTGCTTCTGAGTGCAGAGCCAGGACTGACCCCTGATCATCATGAGTATGAAGGAAAGAAAAAATAACAGGCAAACAAACAAAAGACTCCCCCAAGCAGATTTTAATAATCGAACAGAGAAATGGCCCATTCTTGCAATCAAAGTGAAAGTAAAGTGAAATTTATTAGTTACACAGGCGGGGGGGGGGCTAGGGGTATGGGGAGGCTAGGGGTGTGGGGGTGCGGGGTGGAGCTATACTGTGATTCTTGGTGGTGGAATATGTGCACTGGTGAAGGGATGGGTGTTCGAGCATTGTATAACTGAGACTTAAACCTGAAAACTTTGTAACTTTCCACATGGTGACTCAATAAAAAAATTTTAAAAAAAAAGAAATGGCCCATTCTCTGAGTGCCAACCAACAATTTTTGCCACCCACCTTTGTCCTTGCCTAATGAACTAATGAAGAGCATGGCAAGGGTAGCAAGGATTAGAATATACAACACAGGCTCTCACTTACCACTTACCAAAGCTCATCTCCATGCAGTTCCTGCTGAGTGCCCCACCAGCCAACTGCAGAGACCATCCAAGCACTCCTGACACCCTCTCACCCCTGGGGGCACCAGCAAGCCCTATGTGGCATATTTATTATGCTGTCACACCTCGTAGGGCAGGGTTGGATTTTTAGTTCCCAATGAATAATCTATGAATTTGCCTTCCTGTCTGAAGTGACCCACAGAATACTTTATTTCGTGTCCTTGCACTCTGAGTGGCATTGCTTCTGAAAAGAGAGCTAGCTTGTTTTACCCCCCATGAAGCACCATGATAAACCTGAGCTCATGGAATGCCCTGGCCAAACTATGAACCTAGAGCAGCTGACCTGGCAGAACGATGATGAGCCAGAGCCTTTGAAGACCCAATCTGGGCCCCAGCTGCGTGGTAACATAGATGCAACTCCAGGATGTGGGATAGGCTCTAAATCAGCATTTTTCAGCCTTTGCATATCTGTAGACTAGCACCTGCATTCCAGTATATGAACCAGCGCTTGTTAATTGCAGGAAGCCTTTGGTTTGCAACCTTTCTGCAGAACAGCCCCAGTTAAAGAGCTCAACACCCTACACCCCTGTATCTATGCTGCTTCTTCCCCCAGAGCCCAAATAGAATATGTCTGGGAATGAAGTGGTTACAAAGGAGTTTATTTCATTATTACCTTTAACAAGCAAAACTTTTATTTCCTGGGGAGTGGAGCGATAGTACAGCGGGTAAGGTGTTTGCCTTACATGCAGCCATCCCAGCTCTCTGGCATCCCATATGGTCCCCTGAGCACCATCAGGAGTAATTCCAGAGTGAAGAACCAGGGGTCACCCCAGGTATGACCCAAAAAGCAAAAAGGAAAAGAATTTTAAAAAAAAACTTTATTTACTGTCTCTTTGTACTCACAGATGTTGAATGCTGTTGACTTAGGGGTTCTTTGTTTCTATCAGTCTGAGAACATGATAATGGTTCTGTTGAAATGGAAGCTGAGACTGATATTGAGCTACTTTAGATTTCTCAGGCCAATGAACCATGAGTTGGCTGCTGAACTGGCTGGGAGAAATTTATCTGGTGGAATCACAAATTACACACTGAGGGTGAAGGGGAGCAATATGGAAACACAGGAGAATCTCTGGGGCACCTCTTGGACCTCCCATGCTAAAAATTATGTCCTGTGCTAAATATTAGTTGATGGGAATATACCTAATATTGCTGATGTTTACACTTGAGAATGGTTAAAATGTTCAGCTGATTCTTTTTTCAGAAGAGAAAAGAAAGACACTGAAGATAAACACTAGGGTTTAAAAGTTCCTGGGAAAATGAACATTCCGCTCAGGCAATATAACCCACAGGGTATAAACATGATCATCTGTGGTGCTTAGTGGAAGCGAAGAGAATATGGACTGGGTACTAGAGGGAGTGTGATCAATAATACCAGCGATGGCCATGTGATGAGTTAAAGAAATCAGCACTGTGGTCATTATTAGTATTTTCAAAGAGGCACTCGCCTGGAAAGAAAGGAACATCTCACTCAGTTATGGGTAAGGAGAGATGATGCCTCCTCTTTGAGCTAGAATATTACAGCACCTCACCAAGAGGGTTATTAGGTAAAACGATGGACAAATTTCGGCAAGGAAAAAAAGAACTTTTTGTATTGAATCGTCATGAATTACAAAGTTACAAGGATAGTTTGGATTGAGTTTCAGGTATACAATGTTCCAATACCAATCCCTTCACCAGCACCCGTGACCCTCCATCAATGTCCCCAGTTTCCCTACCACACCATGGACTGCCTCTGGACATGTCTTATTCCCCTAGGAAGTTTCTTTATATCCCCCATATGAGAGAGATCATTCTGAGTCTGTTTCTCTCCCTCTGATTGATTTCACTCAACATGATACTCTCCAGATCCATCCGTGTTGCAGCAGATTTCACTTCATCTTTTCTTGTGGCCAAATAGCATTCCATTGTGTGTATCTGCCATAGTTTCTTTATCCAGTCATCTGTGCTTGGACATTTAGGCTGTTTCGAGAAGAAATTTATTTAGACTCTTAGAAATTCTATTTTGAGGGAATACTCTAAGTATATATCTATACTCTCCCAGTGGTCCTGGGGGCTTATAGTATTTAAAGCTTAAACAGGCATTCTTAAACTTGCTTGAGTACTTGTTTGAGTAGCTATGATCAATGGTGATTCAACTAACAAGTAATAGTCTGTTGTTTAGTCTCTTCCCAAACTCCATTTGTCACCTCACTGCCACAAATCTATTCTTTTTCTATTATCTTTATATGGAACAATTGTTAAGAAAGCTGCACATAAAGATGGAGTTGGTGGACTGTGATACATTATTCTGCTGACAAGGCTGGTTAAACTAAGCATTTCATTTCTAGAATCCTCTGTCTCTCTGCTGTTCTGGGTTAAAATTGGCCCCAGTGGGAATCTGATAAAGGTTTGGGAAATCAAAATGAAATAGCACAATTCCTCTCCAAAAGCCATCTTGGTTAAAAGACAAAAAAGGAAAGATAGAGGTTCTCAGTGGATTCCAACTTGACCTTGCTCTTCTCTATATCCAGTTTGTCATCCTGTCTATAAATCCCACTGACCAACAGTGGGCCTAGGTAAACAGCCTGAGTCTGGGCGTTAGACGTTCTCGATAGCAATTTCCCATAGACAAACATGAAAGTTCCTATCCACGGTCTTCCTCAGAGGACGAGTGTTCCTGATACTGAGGAACTCAGTAGTATAAGCGTCCCCTGAAAACTCCCTCTTGTCCACTGGAATCATTAGCTATAACCAGTGACTTCATCTCTAATCCTCTAGGTTACTTTCATTGCCATTACATCAATGTAATTCCTGAAATTAATCTAATTATTAATTTATCTAATTCCTGAAATGAGTCCCAATTCCAAAACATTCATGGTGGTTCTATTCATTGAGTATACTTTGTTTTTCTGTTTTGTTTTTTTGCTTTTTGGGTTACACCCAGCAACGCTCAGGGGTTACTCCTGGCTCTGCACTCAGGAATTACTCCTGGCGGTGCTCAGGGAACCATATACGATGCTGGCAATTGAACCCAGGTCGGCTGCATGCAAGGCAAACGCCTTACCCTCTGTACTATCGCTCCAGCCCCCCTTGGGTATACTTTGGCTTACATGCCAGGCAGAAAAAGGTGGAATAGTTGCTGGAACACTTGTGCTGAAAATTTCAACCCATTGGGATGCTCATTTCTGCTTCAGTTCCATTGGCCAGTGCAGATCCATAGCCACACTTCACTTCAGATATGGCAGAGGCAGACAGTTCTTCCAAATGGCTGGATAATCACCGGAGCCAGAATGACTGCAAGTAAACTATCACACATGGAATAATAAGAAAATGATCTATTTGTAAATGGACTTGTAAATTTGTGTATTTATGGATTTGTAAATGGATTATAGGGTTACAAGGGACTGAAAACTTACATATTTTTGAAGGTAAATAGAAATCAATAGATAAAAATCAACCTTATCATCACCTCTCACGCACTAAACTTGTGTAAACTCCTGCCTAAGCTTATCAAGGATCTCAGAACCCCCTTATGAACACATTTTCTTGTTTTCATCATAGAGTTCAAACTTCATGAGATCAGGGACCTTATCTTCTTTAACACTTTTTTTTAATTCAAAGCATTTTTAAATGTGAAAAAAAAACTTGAAAAGATACTTAGGAGTTTCCACATTGCCCCTTCTCTCTCTCTCTTTCTCTCTCTCTCTCTCTCTCTCTCTCTCACACACACACACACACACACACACACACACACACACACGCACAAAAATTTCCTCCATCACTGGCATATTAGTATAATACATGTTGCAATTCCTGAGTCAAAACTGATATATTATTGATGTAGAATTTTAAAATTTAGGTTTCCTTAATTTTTACCTTGTGTCCTTTCTCTGTTCAAAGATCCCATTCCAGACACCCTGCTACATTTTGTTTTCATGTCTCCCTTGTCTCCACTTAGTGGTACAAATTTCTCAAAGGTTTTCTGGGTTTTGTTGACCTCGACAATTTGTCCCACTAGAATTCAAAGATGACCTAGTGATGCTCCTCCTTAGAACTCTTAAAAGACTCCCTCATCACTGTCAACAAGACTGCCCACCTGCACTCTTCCAGTTGAAACCCCGAGCACTAGAAATAGTGAGAACCTATTATCTTCCCCGAAAGAGAGAATGCATCCTGTGACTTCACATGGGCTATTGCCACCTTCAGAATGCCATTCCTTCTACCCCTCCATTAGGCAAGGGATCTGAATCATGCTCCATCCATCTGTTTCAACTCTCCTAACTATGAAATAAGTCTTCTCCCACCCATCCAAACTCCCTCCAACCCATTCTGTGCACCACATGCTCTACTGTTGAATTTGCCATAGTGGAGGGACATTATTCTTTTACAGCTCTCACTCTCTACCAAGATGTTGAACTCCCCTGCAAAAGAATTCTCTGTCATTCAGCTTTGATTCTGCCGTACCTAGCCCATGCCTCTCACATGATCAATATTCAATAATGCATGCAAATATGAATGAATATGGAAATATACATAATAATCCTCCATGCAGGGCACTGAAACTCCAGAAAATGAGCTGCATGCTGCCTTTATGCTTTCTTCTCCAAAACCAGGGCACATGGCCAAGCTCTCCAGAGTTTTCCATCTTGCTAATAAATGCATCTTGTTGGATCCATGGTTGAGTAATATCTGGGACTTGGGAGTGAAGAATTGGCCTGATCTCAGTATCTTCGCCAGTTAATGGGCTGGAAACCCAGCGGAGCCTCTTCTGTCACTTTGCATCATGAAGTACCTTGTCTATTAAGTCTAAATATCTCTTCCATGAAGACGTTTCGTCAGCTGGATATGAAAGAATCAGCTGGTTTAATTCCTCTCCCCTTTTGCTGTCCCTGCTCAAAAGAAAGAAGAGTGGAAACCTGGCAGTTAACCAATTAACTTGATTGCAGTAAACAGCCAAATGAGATAATTAATGATCATGTTCGCCAAATTTTCACTTTGCTTTTGTGCTGGGTAGATGCAACCCCAAGGCCACGAATACACTTACAAGCAAATTGCCCAATTCTCTCGGTGAATCCTCCTGCATCCTGAATCTTGACTCTTCCATGACCTCTGCTGGCTCTTCTCCATCACTCGAGAAAGCTGGGGAAAAGCAGGCTCTCAGTGGCTGGCCCACCCCACCTCATGCCAACCTCTCAAAGTGGGCAGCTGTCTCATTTCTCAGGTGGACCAGACTAAGGCTATGACGGTACCTTTCTTATTTCTCAAGGTCTCAGGAGCCTGAGAGTGTGGGTCATCACTAAGTGTGATAGTTGAGGAATCAATATACTTCCTCTGCGCCTTATTAGCCCTGGCCATTTGGCATGATTGGAAGAAACCATATCTATTGCTGGCCCAGGGTTCTCTTCGGCCACTATTAAATGATAAGAAAGCCTACATGGGCAGATTTTATTGGATCACCGTGAATTACAGAGTCATTCATGATTGAGTCTCAGGCATGCCATGTTCCAATAGCAACCTCTTCACCAGCCGCAGAGAAACTATAGCTTTTGTTCATTTGCCTTAGGGCCACACCCAACAGTGCTCAGGAGCTATTCCAGTCTCTGAGCTCTCAATGACCTCTGATTCTTGTGGTGCTTGCAGGATCGTATGCGGTGTCCAGGATTCCAGCTGGGGTTGGAGGCTGCCAAGCAAATGCCTTGACCTCGGCGGTATCTCTCCAGTCCAGAATTTCTAGATTTAAGTATAAAGTCTAGGAGACCAGGTGATAATTACAAAGATTAGGGCACATGACTTGCATGTGACTCAACCCAGGTCTACTTCCTGGCACCGCATGGTCTCCTAGAATTGCCAGATGCATTCCTGGAGGCCCCTAAGTACCACTCTGGAGTCTCTAGAACTTTTGGGGAGACCTGGGTATCCCCAGTATCATAGGGTCTAGCAGCATCACATCCTCAGATCCTTGCATTGGACCAATAGCCCAGAATTTCCATTGGGGGCCCCAGGCCTTCAGAGTACCCCTTGGGAGACCAAATTAAAGATAATAACAATAACAGTAATAAATTTGAGACTAAATTGTACAGGTCTTAAAAAAGGTTATCTTTTGTAGTAGAGTGACATGGCCTCTGGAAGGGTTTTTCTTTGGGGAAGAGTGTTTACTTGTTTGTTTTGTTTTATTTTGAGCCATACCCAGCAGTGCTCAGGGATCACTCCTGGCCTGGCTCTGTGCTCAGGAACCGCTTCTAACACTGCTTGAAGGACCATAGGTGGTATCAGGGATGGAAACTGGATCAGCGGCGTGCCAGGCAAATGCCCTGCCCTTTGTACTGTCTCTCTGGTCCCAGATGGTGAACAAGAGGAGTGCGAGGCACCTTGTGAGGATTTCAGGAAATATATGAGACTTTTCTCCCATATTAAGTAGATTTAGGTGGCTCAGCCCCAAAGGGGCCCATTCCTGATTGCACCTTTGGAAGCTCAGGATGGGAATGAGTCTTCGGCTTAGACAAAACAATGAGACCTTGCAGACAGAGATCCAGGAAAACAGCAAGTCCTTGGGCACTTGGATACATGACTGTTTGAACGTTTGTTGGAGCAGAGTCTCTGGCACTGTGGCAGATTCTTCCCCACTAGAAGAAAGGCCCCAGAGACAGAGAGTGAGGTCACGGGGCCTCAGGTAGCTAAAGGGTGCTCTGGTGCCCCTACTGCTTCCGGACATGGAGCTGAGCCCAGAGGGCCCTGGGAAGTGGAGGAGATTGATGTCTGGACCAGGGAGAGACAGGGGGAGGTGGGGAGCTCAAGCCAGGTAAGCTAGATTGAAGATAAGTTAAATCTGAGCATCTAGAGAGAGAGACTGGAATGCATGATGGTGGAGCAGGAGAAAGAAGGAGCAGCTGAGTGGTCCAGGCCACAAGCTACCAGAGAGAGGGGTTCTAAGAGAGCTGAGGGCTGCCACAGACCACTGTTCCCCTCAGCTACTGGATACTGGTATCCCGAACCCCTGAGATAATTGGAGGGACCCTAAGAGCAGGAGATATGACCTCACACCAGGGAGACTGGTGCACAATGACAAGAGCAAAAACAGGGGCCGGAGCATAGATAGGGCATTTGCCTTACACTCGGCCGACCCGGGTTCAATCCCTGGCGTCTCTTCATATGGTCCACCAAGCACCTACAGGAACAATTCCTGAGTGCAGAATAACCCCTGAGCATCGCTGGGTGTGACTCAAAAAGCAAAAAAAAAAGGGCAAAAACAGTGGTGTCAAGGATGGCGAGAAAAGGGACCCTCATTCACTGCTGGTAGGAATGCTAACTGGTCCAGCCTTGCTTTGGAAATCAATATGACATTCCTCAAAACACTAGGAATTGAGGGGCCAGAGATACTACAGAGGGTAGGGCTTTTACCTTCACAGCACAAACCCAGGTTTGATCCCTGGCATCCCGTATATAGTCCCCTGAGCACCTCCCAGACTGACTCCTGAGTGCAGAACCAGGAGTAATCCCTGAGCACCACCGAGTACAGACACATCCCCCTCCCCCCGCCACACACCTCCAACAACAAAAATGAAATCTGGGACTTGAGCTTTCATGTGACCCAGCCATTCCACAGTTACGTGGAGCCTCCAAAAGCCTTGGCACTAGAGAGATTGTCCGGTGGATACGGTACTTACTTTGCACACAACCGACTCTAGTCCAATCCCTGGCATTACACACAGTCCCCTGAGCAGCACCAGGAGCAATCCCAGAGCACAGAGCCAGGAGCAAGAGCCCTGAGCACTGCTGTACGCAGCCAAGCCCTGGCCCCCACATGCACACAAAAGGAGCCTCACACCCCCAGAAACTGAGAAGAAGCAGCTGCCTCGTTGATGCAGAAAGAGTAAGAATAGATTTGCAGCACCTGCCAAAGTACACGTTCTCAGAGCCGTGTCATTTTCTGACCTTTCTCTTAGCTCCCTGGAAAAGCCTGTTTCTAAACCTTCCCTTATTTAACATGACTCAGCTCCCTCGCTGTGCATCTGCCAGACCCAGTCTGTGCTAATTAATCTGCAACCCAGTGGCTTCCGCTGGCAAGACCAGTTAGACCCCATGAGAGGCAACACGCAAAAGGAGAATGTGGGGTCTCAGATGTCATGAGGGGCTTTGGAAGCTCCAACATAGTTCTTTGGCTCTAGACGTTCATAATCCTGGGCAGGCCCGCGCTGACCACACAGGACATCACTGAGAAAGCGCTCATCAGTTACCTCCACCTGGCCTGAAGGCTCTGTCCACGCAGGAAATGAAGATGACAGCAGAACCGCATAGGATACAGAACAAGGAGGGCAGACCCCCACATGTACGTCAAGGTCCTTTTGAGGAGGGTGAACCCTACTGGTTCGAGGTATTGAAGAAACTCTATGTTGGATTATTTTATAGGAATGATCCAAGCAAAACTTCAATGACCACATACAACAAAGAGTAAAATTTCACAGAGTAAGTCCAGATAAGTGAGCAAACAAATAGAAAGCAAAGCAACCAGAAGCAGTAACAAACCTAGAGAAGAATCTATTTCTGGAGATGCCAAAGTATTGTATATTGATGTTCAATAATCAACCAAAAAAGTTAAAATACTAGACATGCAACAAAGTATGACCCAGGAAGTTATTTAGTCAATAGAAATTATTCCTTCATCCTTGAGAGATAACACAGGGGCTAATGTATTTGATTTGCAAGCAGCCCAGTCTGGCCCGATTCCCAGCACCACATACGCTCCCCCAAGCACCACCAGGGGCCAAGGAAGAAACAGTCCCTGAGCACTACCAGGTGTGACCCAAAAAAACAAACAGAAGAAGGAAAGGGGGACAGAGAGAACAGGAGGTAAGGTGCTTGCCTTGCACTCAGCCAGCCTAGATTAGATTTCAGGCACCATAAATAGTCCCCTGAGCCCCACTAGGAGTGATCCCTGAACACAGAGTCAGGAGTTAGTCCTGAGCACCTCCAGGTGTGGCCAAAATAATAAAACCCAAAGAATCTAACAAACAAAAGGAAATAGAAAACAACAGGAAGAGGAGAGGAAGAAGAGAAGAGAGAGAGACATAGAAGGAAAGAAGAAAAAAGAAAAAGGGAAGGAAAAGGAAGGAAAGGAAAGAGAAGGAGAAGGGGAAGAGAGGAGGGGAGGAAAAGGGAGGAGAGAGAAGAGAGTGGAGGGGTGAGGAGGGAGGAGAAGAGGGAAAGGAGAGAAGAGGAAGGGGAGGGGAAAGGAGGGGAGGAGAGGGGGAGGGGAGTAGAAGAGAGAAAAAGGGAGTGAGGAGGAGGGGAGGAGAAGGCAAGGGGAAAGGGAGGGGAAGGGAAGTGAAGGAAAGGGAGAGGGGTGTGGAGGGGAGGAAGGAGGGGAGTGGAGGGAAGGAAAAGGGAAGGGGAAGGGGAGGAGGAGGGAGAGGGGAGGGGATTACTCCTCAGGAAACCCAGAAAATTATCTTACAAGGCAAAGAGTTCATATCACTTCACTGTGAGATAGTTACAAAGCTTTCATGTTTGAGTTTCAGTCACACAACGATGGAACACCCATCCCTCCACCAGTGCACATTTTCCACCATCGATGTCCCCAGTATCCGCCCCCCTCCACATCCCATCCCTGTCTCTATGGCAGACAATTTCCCCCATACTCTCTCTCTAATTTGGGGCTTTATGTTTTGCTCAAATTTCCCCACCACCATTCAAACCTACCTGCCAGGGGCAGACGCTAAATAATTTATTTTCTATTGCTCAATTTGAATATCATGAGAACTTGCATGGCCACGATTATAAATGTAAATTTCTAGATTATAAATGGTTGGCTTCCAGAGACGTCTCTGTATGGCATTAATCCATTTTGGAATTCAATTGGGAGTCTCTGGGTCAGGGCTGTTGGTGCATTAAGATGTCACCTGAGGGAAAATTGTGGGCGTGACAGCCAGTCTTCTGGGTGGGCGGGGACCTGGGGAGGGACAGGCCAGGTCCTCTGCTGCATGTGGCCTGGAGACTCAGATCTAGAAGCCACACACCAAAGGCCTTGCTTGTGGAAGCTCTTGTTCACTGGGATTCCATCTGGAGTAGGTGGGGACACACCACCTGCTCCATCTGGGGTACCCCGGTGATATTGGCTCAGTATGGGGCCCAGAGAGATCTCTGGTGCTGTGGTGTCTTCTGGGTGATATCACTTCTTGCAAATATTGGTCATGACTAAGTGCTCACTAACTTGTGCGAGGAATGCAGAACTGATTAAGCATCAATCAATGTTATGCACAATATTCATACAATATTCATACAATAAAAGGTGGGGCCATAGGATCATCTTAATGGGAGCACAAAAATATCTGACAAAATCCGCACTGTTTTATGATAAAATTCAACAAACTAACAGAAGAGATCTTCAATATGATCTAAAAAAAAGCATCAAAGAAAAGTCCACAGCCAGCATTGACACTCATTGGTAAAAGATTGGAGTTACTCTTCTAAGATCACAAGACATGATATCCATTTTGTCACTTCCATTCAGCACTGCATCAGGGAGCTTCACCGGGGCAGTTAGAAAAATTAATGTAATTAATGATCATAAAATTAATGATCATAAAAGAACTCAAGTACTGTCAGATGCCATGACTTTCATAAAAAAATACCAAGTAATCCACAAAAGAAAAGCTATTTGAGCTAATAAATTTATTCAACAAGGTCATAGAATACAAGTTCAATGTACAAAAATCAATCATGTACATTGATTTTTGTACAACACACTCATACTAAATAGTTGGAAAGTGACAACAAGGAAATAATTTTACATACAATAGCATGAAAGAGAATTAACAGTAAAGAACACATTTAACAAGCAAGAACAGGATGTGAACCCAGAAAACTATAATACTATTGAAGTAAATAAAACCTAAAAATATGTCATCGATTTTGTGAACTGGGAAAGTTTATTCTATTAGAATATCAATGCTCCATTCCCCAAAAAACTGATATACAGATACAATAAAATCCTATCTAAAGTTTAGCTACTTTTGTATTTTAATAAAATATGACAAAAGTACCCTAACCTTCATGTAAAATCAAGGGACTGAATGAAAGAATAACAAAATTGAAAAATTCACACTTCCCAGCATCAAAACTTAGCACAAAATAGTGTGTATACCTGTGAAAAGGATTAGATAAATTGAATATGACTGGATATAATTAAGAGTCTAGAATTAAATCCATCCATTTATGGTCGATTTATTTTAAACACAAGATTCAGGTAAGTCATTAGGGAAATTTCAACAAATGGTCCTGGGACATGTCCATATTCACATGAAAGCCACCGAAAATTGTTGGTTTAAATGTATGAGCTGGAACTATAAAACCTCTTAGAATAAAACATAGAGATGAATCTTCATAACTTTGAGTCAGGGGGTAGCTTTTTACATATGAGACCAAAAGCACAATAACAAAGCAAAACTCCATGAATCAGGCTTTATCAATATATAAAATGTTGGTGCTTCAATGAACACTATTAAGAATGCAAAAATGCAGCCTATGGAGAGGCTAAAAACATTTATAAATATCTTTATCAGATAAGCAACTTATGCCGACAGTGTCTAAAGAATTGGTCTAAGGTGCTGGAGAGATAGTACAGTGGGAAGGGCACTTGCCCTGCACCCAGCCAACCTAAGTTTGATCCCAGCACCCCATATGGTCCACTGGGCCCTGCCAGGAGTGATTCCTGTGTGCAGAACCATGAATAAGTCCTGAGCACAGTCAATGTAGCCCTAAAACCACACACACACACACACACACACACACACACACACACACACACACACACACACGCTTATAACTATTAAAAAAAATTACATCAGCAGCCAACTAGCACATTAAAAGAGCTCAATATCATTCTTCACTAAGGAAATGTAAATGTAAAACATGTAAATGTAAAAGACAAACACAATAAGATACCACTTCACACCCACGAAGATGGCTAGAATCAAAATAGACCATAACAAATGTGGGCAAAGATGCAGAGAATTTGGAACCATCACATATTGCTGGTGAGATTGTAAAATGGGGC
Organism: Sorex araneus; assembly: GCF_027595985.1. Taxonomy (NCBI): domain Eukaryota; kingdom Metazoa; phylum Chordata; class Mammalia; order Eulipotyphla; family Soricidae; genus Sorex; species Sorex araneus. The sequence continues at coordinate 196,149,455 of NC_073303.1, forward strand.
AGTAATTTTGGAAATCTTCTTGGCACTTCCTCAAAATGTTAAACTTAGAGTTACCACCATATGACCTAGCGGTTCCACTCCTACATATATATCCAAAAGCAATGAAGACATATGTCCCTACAAAAACTTGTACTTGAATGTTTCTAGCAGCCAAAAAAAGTGGAAGCAACCCAAATGTCCATCAATGGATGAATGAATAAACAAAATGTGGTTTATGCATACTTGGGAACATGATTTGGCAATAAAAAGAATCAAATACTAATGCTGAACTTCAAAAACATTATGTTAAGGAGAAGAAGCCAAACACAAAATATCACACTGTTTGATTCCATGAATTTGAAATGTCCAGGATAGGAAAATCGATGGAGATTAAAAAATAGATCAGCACTTGTCAAGGGATGGAAAGTGGGTGTAATAGAGAGTGACTATTAATGGATATGGAATTTCTTTGAGATGCTCTGAAATTAGGTAGCTGAGATTTCTTGAACTGTAAATATACCTAACTCCACCACATTTTTCATTTTAATGGTGAATTCTGTCATTTGTGAATTATACCTCAATAAAGATTGCATTTAAACATAGCAGAGATTGTCAACCTACATTTTTAAAATAGATATACTGCTGCTTAGACGCTTTGATAATGAGAAAGCTGAAAGTAAAAAGAGGAAAATGTGTACTATGCAAATACAGAAATAAAGCTTAATACAGTTATCAAATTAGGTAACAGTTCGAGCAAGGAACATCACTAGAGATCAAGAAATACCTCTCAGTGTTTTATTTATCCAGGAAGAAAAAATAAAACTCAGTTATATGCACTGAGTATGTTTCAGAGGAAATAAAACAAATTTGAAATAGAGAAAGATGAAGTGAGCAATTCACAATCAAAAGGCATTAGTAGGGCCAGAAGAGTTAGTACAGCAGGTAGGGCACTTGTCTTACATGCCACCAACCCGGGTGTGATCACAGACATCACATATGGTTCCCAAACCCCACCAAGGAAGTGGTCCCTGAACACAGTGCCAGGAATAAGCCCTAAGCACTGCAGGGTGTGAACACCCCCACCTCACCTCAGAGTCATTAGGAGGCTGTACCACAGGCTGATCCCTGGTACCACATGGCCTCCATGCTGCCTCAGGGTGATGCCCTCAAGACCTCAAGCATCACTAGCTTTGGCCCTGCTGGTCCCCAGCACAGCAAGGCCCAAGCATCACTGTGTCACTGTGTCACCCAAGCACTAAACCACAACCCAGTTGATTGGTCTAGTATTACTTGGAAGAGTTCTGTCCCCCTAAGCATCATTTGAAAACCCCTTTTCCAAAAAAACCTCATGAGCACACTACTCTCAGTAATTATTTTTTTTTCAAGTCATGGGACTGGAAAAATTGTATAGTGCGTAGGGTGCTTGCCTTGAGTGCAGCCAACCCAGGTTCAATCCCTGGCATCCCATAGGGTCCACTGAGCACCATCAGGAGTGACTCTTGAGTACAGAACTATATGATTCTTGAGTACTAACCATCACTGGGCAGGGCCAGAGCAAAACAAACTTCTTTTTTTGCTTTTTGGGTCACACCAGGCAGTGCACAGGGGTTACTCTTGGCTCATACACTCAGGAATTACTCCTGGCGGTGCTCAGGGAACCATATGGAATGCTGGGAATCGAACCCGGGTCAGCCGTGTGCAAGGCAAATGCCCTACCAGCTGTGCTATCACTCTAGCCCCAGCAAACTCTGTTTTTAAGTCAGTAAGGATGCAGAAAATTGAGGGACAGGATTCCCAGACTAACTGACATAGCATGCTATTCAACAGACACATGTATTAAAATAGACCAGGAATAAAATGAAACAAATTCCAACAAATATAAAAGGGTTGCAGTCAATTAGAGAAGATTCTCTGAACATAGCAGAATTAAGCTCGAAACCAACAGCTACAGATAACTAGAGTGCCTTCAACTGTTTGTAAACTAAGTAATTTACTTCAAAAATTCATCTTGAAATGAATGATAATGTAACATAAAATCTCATGAGTTGTAGATGGATCTGATTATTCATGTCTTCATTATTTGAGTGACATTTGAAGCCATTATTTCTCAAATAATGAATCTCCGTTATTCTCTCTCATCTCTCTTTTTAATTAAACCCACTATAAGGCCTTTTCAACTTGCCTTCCATATCTCCTCATTTATCTTTTTTATTTGCATCCTTTGTTTCTCAATTAAATTCTAAGTAATTTTTCAATATCTGCCTATGGCTACCTAATCTGTATTTTTTCACATATACATTTGAGTTTCTAATTATAATTTTATATGATAAATTTCATGAATTTTCCTAGCCTATTAAATAGTCTTCTGCCTTTGATTTACTTTCAATACTTCTTATTTCATTTAATATTATAAAACACACATCATATATTTCCCCTTGTCTAGAGCTGTGGCACCGTATTTACACGATTTTCACCTGGGGTCCCACAGGGCACCCTCTGGCCCTGGCTGAGAAGCTTTACTCTAGTTCACTAGGAACCCACAGATGAGCTTAGGGAAATGATTTGGCCTTCCAGATTCATTGACAGCATTGCAGAATTTCTCTCACTTTACTGCCAATATGTTCCTTGGCTCATTTTCCTTCCATTTCATTCAGTATCCTACCTTCTCTGTATGAAAGTTTCTCTTTAGACACCCAGTGGGTAACTTATGAACAACAGAAAATGTCTTCCTCACGATTCCGGAGGTGTGCAGTCTGAGATCAGGACCCCAGTAGTTCTGGTCCCTGCACAGAGCTTTCTTCAGGGTTACAGATTACAGAACCCTCTTGCATCTTCACACACCAGGATGCAGGGGAAGAAAGCAGCTCTCAAACGCCTCTTCCAAGGGCACTAATCCCCCTCAGGAGAGGCGCCATCCGATGACCTAAGCACCTCCCGAAGACACCATCTCTCAATATCACATGGGGACATGGAGTTTCAACAGACCAATTTGGGGGACCCGCACAGTGAGACAGCATTGAAGCCGTTCTCAATTTCAGACTCACCGTGTGCCAGAGGATAAGCAAATCCAAGCTCAGACAGGGAAGAGAGCTTGGATGCACAGGAGGCTTCAGATGGAAGGAGGGGGGAGATGCCTCTCCTGATTTCAAAGATTAGTCCTTGGCAAAGGCTTTCTGAAAGATTTTTCTTCTGAGAACAAAAGGATATTGTACACCAGGGAACCAAAACCAACAGCCTAACTGAACAGGAATGAGTTTCAGAAAAATCCAGAACTTGCTTGTCTATGTACAGAATTTGGAAATTTCCACATTCAGCAAAGCAACTAAAACCTACTGGGAAATTAATCAGACATGCCCTTCCCGCAAGGAGCTTCAGGGTCCAGATTCACCAGGGCCAGTAAACTAAGACAGGTGACAATATGGTGCAGTCTCCTTTGGGTGATTTCAGATACACAGACAGGTGGAATTCTGCATCTGCTGAGATCAGCCCCCTTCACTGGAGGCTTGCTGCAAGTGTGTGAGGTGCAAGGGGCAGTTAGGATAGAGACAATAATAGCTGGAAATGATAACTTCAGACAGGAAGTGAGTGTTGAAAGGAAGTAAAGGATATATCTGATAACCTTTCAGTAACTGTATTGCAAACCTCACGCATGAGCAAATTCCCCCGGAACCCAGGTAATGCAGAACTTTGTGATCGTAAACACTGGGCTCAATGGGACCCTAGAGCAGAGATCCTCTGCCTGCTTCCCCCAGTCTCCAGCAACCCAGGGGTCACACCCATAAGCCACCTCCTGCCAGTGCCACATAATCTCTGCATCGGCCACCCTCCAGAACTCACGGCTGCTTCTCCTGGAAGGGAGCATAAAATGAGGCCCCCGTAACCATGCCACCGAACTCCGAGCCAGGAGCACCCCAAAGAGGGACGGGTGAGAACCCTCCCCGCCCCATGGGACCCAGCCCCAGCAGCCGACTTCCACTACCCAACCACCGCCACGCTCCAGGCCCCGAATTCCACATGCTCTAGCCGAGCCTCACACATGAGCAAACATATTCCTGTACCGTGTGCGTGACACATCATCATAAAGGGAAATATATATATATATACACATACATATATATATATATATGCCTCTCGGAGAGCCCAGCAAGCTACCAAGAGTATCTCACCCACATGGAAAAGCCTGGCAAGCTCCCCGTGGCATATTCGATATGCCAAATATAGTAACAGTAACAGTCTCATTCCCCTGATCCTGAAAGAGCCTCCAATCATTGGGAAAGACAAGTAAGGAGAGGCTGCTAAAATCTCAGGACTGGGATGAATGGAGACGTTACTCAGGCCCGCTCAAGTAAATCAATGAACAACAGGATAATAGTGATACAGTGACTGCAAACCATACCGCCCAAAAGGAAAGAGAGAGAGAAAGAAAGAGAAAGAGAAAGAGAAAGAGAAAGAGAAAGAGAAAGAGAAAGAGAAAGAGAAAGAGAAAGAGAAAGAGAGAGGGGGGGCTGGAGTGATAGCACAGCTCTGTCACCCCGGCTTGTGCCTATACCGTGGTAATCAAATCAGGGTCCCCTTCCCACAGAATTTCCAGCAAGATATGTTCAGAATGGGGAGCTGGAGTGATAGTACAGTGGGCAGGGTGTTTGCCTTGCACGCAGATGACCCAGGTTCGATTCCCAGCATCCCATAGGGCCCCCTGAGCACTGCCAAGAGTGCAGAGCCAGGAGTAATCCCTGTGCATTGCCGGGTGTGACCCAAAAAGCAAAAAAAAAAAAAGAGGGGGGGAGTGAGTGAGAGAAAAGTTCTTGCCACAGAGGCAGGCTGGAAGGTGGGGAACTGAGGCAGGAGGGAAACTGGAACATTGGTGATGGGAAATGTACACCAGTGAAGGGACGGGTGTTGGAACATGATATGCATGAAAACCAATCATTAACAACTTTGTAATTGTTCATGTCACTGTGATTCAATTTTTTTAAATTAATAAATGTTTTCAATAAATAAATAACCCCCTTCACTGACCTAACAAGGCAGAACCCAGCTCCTCAGGGCCCTGATGCCAGGCCCGTCCTACCACCTTCATTCTCCATTGTTTCCTCCCCTTCACACCCTGGTGTCCATGCAAAGCTGACCATCCTTCCTCCCTTCCCCCCTTAAACCTCCCTAAAGTCCCGCTCTCTTGGTTCTCTTCTCCAGCATCTTGCTAATGCATTAGATTGTTTCTCTGACTTCACCATCACAGAAATACTGCATTGGGTATGCTTGTGTGTACCTGCAAGTTTCTCCAGGAAGAAATTGCCAAGAGTTGATTTGATGGATCAAAAGTTCTACCAAGGTATGGACAGCACCCACTACATCTCCAAAGTACTCTCCTAAGAGACTTACCAACTGCAGCACCCAAGATACACTCTCTGATATTTATCAACACAAATTGCCATGTTGGGGCTTGAGAGATGGCACAGCAGGTAGGTCACTTGCCTTGAGAGGCGGCGGGATCTTTGGGAGGTAGTTAGGTTTGTGGCATCATCAAATTTTAATTCTCAGGGCTGCATCTATAGCACAGTGGGTAGGGCATTGGCCTTGCACATGGCCAACTCGGGTTCGATTCCTAGCATTCCATAATTGTCCCCCCAGCACTGCCAGGAGTAATTCCTGAGTGCAGAGCCAGGAGTAACCCCTGTGCATTGCCAGGTGTGACCCAAAAAATCAACAAAAAAAATTTAATTCTCGGGGCTGGAGTGATAGCATAGCGGGTAGGGCATTTGCCTTGCATGCGGCCAACCCAGGTTCAAATCCCAGCATCCCATATGGTCCCCTGAGCACCGCCAGGAGTGGTTCCTGAATGCATGAGCCAGGAGTAACCCCTGTGCATCGCCGGGAGTGACTCAAAAAAAAATTTAATTCTCAAGGACCCAACCCTAGGAAATCCTCCTCTCGTGGGGGACAAGTAACACATTTGCTTTTTACAGGGCACTTCTGAATACTCCTGCAGACTCCTGCGCTCAGCAGCTGACTGGGGAAGGAGATTATCTCTAATTTACACAGAGTCGGCACACTTCTGCATAAAGGCAGAGAGTTGGGGCTGTAAGGAAGGGGGAGGGGTCTTTGCCAAGCACCCACATGACTTGATTCTTGGGAAATACTTGGCACTCACCCAGAAGTGGCACTCACCCATAAGCTGGCAAGATTGGCCAGCCTACTGATTCTGCCTTCTGGCATGTCTTCCAATAATGGGTGGGCCAAGAGAGTGGGAATCCCAAGACCCGGGTCAAAGGAACAGCATATTTTACCTTTCAGCTGCCCGAGGGAAGCCAGCCAAAGAGGGATACAGAAATAAGGGGCGTGAGTTCCCAGTGGAGCTTTGAGCAGCTCTGGATCGGAGACTGGAGCTTGTCTGCAGTTCCTCTTGTCAACATCACGAGTGATTCAAAGGGGCTATGGGGATGATAGGTCAGGGGTCGGCGGCACATGCTGCGCATGCACAGGGACCCCTGTTTGCTCTCTGGCACCACATAGCCCAAAGGCCACTGTTTGGTATGTTCCTGGTGGACCCCAAGCACTACTGTGCCCACATGGCCAGGCCCAGGCATTAAACCATCTGGACCCACTGGGAAATCCTTCTCCATAGAACACACACACACACACACACACACACACACACACACATACATATGTGTATGTATATAGATATTGTCCAGTGCTACGAGCCTGTTTAACCAAAATCTGGTAATAAAACTGAAACACATAAAATGTAGTGGCCTCGTGACACCTTATAGCCTAGTTCTCCCTCTCAGAGAACCTGGGAAGCTAACAAGAGTTTCCTGCCCACATGGGAGAGCCTGGCAAGCTCCCCATGGCGTATTCATATGCCAAAACCAGTAACAATGATGGGCCTCATTCCCCTGACCCTGAAGGAGCCTCCAATGTGGCACTGTTGGGAAAGACAAGTAAAGAGAGGCTGCTAAAATCTCAGGGCTAGGAAGAACGGAGACGGTACTGAGACCGCTCGAGAAAATTGACGATCAGTGGGATGATGATGATGATGATGATGATGATGATGATGATGATGATGATGATGATAACATAAAATGTTTGTATTTTCTATGAAAACGACATCTGCCATGGAGGACTCTGGGGCAGGTCACAGTCCTCACTATGACCATGCCCTGGCCCCACCCTAGGAGTGACCTTGAGAGGGTACCAGTGGCTGCCAGTGGGTGCTAGTGGGTGTCAGTGGGTGCCAGGGGTGCCAGTGGGTGCTGGTGAGTGCAGGCTACACCCTCCAGGCATTTGCAGAGGTGGCTTGACTCAGGAGATGAGGAAGAACAGGGCTTGGGTAGCAACGGTGGCCCCAGGGCACGCTGAGCACTGCTTGGGACAACCCCTCCACCCCCCCAAAATGTAATTACAAGCCCAACGTCCTAAGATAAATCATGCAGAGGGCCTCGACTTACACAGCTCTGAGTTATTAGTTCATCCCTTTACCTTTCTTTGCCTCACGTTCCTTCTCTATAGAATAATATTTGTAAATATTTATAAGGTTGCAGAGAAGAAAAATGAGACACTATCAGTGAAACACTTAGCAAGGAACTCAAGCATAGCCAGGACTTGTCAAGTGAGAAATAGCGAGGCTGTAAGATAATGAAGAAAGCATTTGTCAGACGAGGGATCGTGGTTCAGGTCGTAAGCAAGGGCCGAGGTGTGTCCCACCAGAAATGGCGGGGCAGGGACGTCTTAGAATAGATCAAGCAGGGGAGTGACAGGTTTCACTGAGCTTCTGGAAGTATCGAGGAGGGTTCGGGGTGATTCCTGCCTCCTGTTTCAGAAGATCCAAGACATGGCTTCAAGGTTTCAAGGCTTTCAAGGCTTAAAGGGTGCTGACCCTTTAAATTTCTCACACTCGGATGATAATGATGATGATGATGAGGAGGAGGAGGAGGAGGAGGATGACCTCAAAAAATAGGGCACCCATGGTTGGAAGCCTGCCTCAGGTGTTGGGGAGAGAAGGAATCAGGATAGAGAAGGGACCATAATGACAAAGATAGTTGGAAATGATCACTCTGGACAGGAACTGCATGCTGAAAGGAGGTGAAGCAAGAAACATGACAGCCTCTCAGTATCTGTGTTGCAGACCATAGTGCCCAGAAGGAGAGAGAGAGAGAGAGAGAGAGAGAGAGAGAGAGAGAAAGAGAGAGAGAGAGAGAGAGATAAGGAATGTGCTTGTCATAGAGCCATAGATGCAGGCGGCTGGGGGACAGGAGGTGGCCTGAGGGAAACTGGGGTCATTGGTGGTAGGAACTGGACATTGGTGGAGGAACTGCGGTTGGATCATTGTACAACTGAAACCTGATCATGAACGGCTTTGTAACTATGTATTTCATGGGGACTCAACTAAAAATAAAATTTAATTTTTAATTTTTTTTGCTTTTTTGGGTCACACCTAGTGATGCTCAGGGATTACTCCTGGCTTTGCACTCAGGATTTACTCCTGGTGGTGCTCGGAGGACTATATGAATGCTGGGAATCGAACCTGGGTCAGCCACATGCAAGGCAAATGCCCTATTCGCTGTACTATCACACCAGCCCCTGATTTTTAATTTTTTTTAGATGTGGCCCCCATCACAATGCCAAGAGCTTTGCAGAGACACTTTCTTCTGTCCCCACATGGACTTTATCCCAAATAAATTCCGCTCCCAATAACATTATTTTATTTTTTTTTTTTTGCATTTTGGGTCTTCCCCCCCCCCCAGCGATGCTCAGGGGTTTCTCCTGGCTCTGCACTCAGGAATTACTCCTGGCAGTGCTCAGGGGACCATATAGGATGCTGGGAATTGAACCTGGGTTGCCCACATGCATGGCAAACGCCCTACTTGCTGTGCTATGGCTCCACCCCCCCCCCCGCCAATAATTTTAAATAATGAGCAAAATACATGCTACGATGCCCAGGTGTGTTAGCTCTGGACATTCCCTGCCCCTGGGGACTCCCCCGGGTCCACTCAGAGCCCCAAGCTCATTTGACCACGCCAATCATGCTGGGGCTGTGTAAAGGTGCCCAGGAAGGGGTCAGGGAGATGATGACTCACGTGGTAGAGCCTAGCAAGCATAAAGCCCCGGGCTCAACCCTAGGTAACTCATATCCCTTCCTCAGCACTGCAAACGGGAACCCCTAGTTAATCTGTCACTGTCACTGTCATCCCATTGCTCATCTGTTTGTTCGAGCAGACACCAGTAATGTCTCTCATTGAGAGACTTATTGTTACTGTTTTTGGCATATCCAATACGCACGGGTAGCTTGCCAGGCTCTGCCATGTGGGCTCGATACTCTCGGTAGCTTGCTGGGCTCTCCGAGAGGGGCGGAATTCGAACACGGGGGTCAGTCGCGTGAAAGGCGGACACCCAACTGCTGTGCTATTGCTCCAGCCCCCCTATTTAATAAATAAATTAAAATCATTTCGCAGATGGATGTTTGGGGGGATGCATGTGCACTTGAGTTTCTCTTTTAAACATGGGAATGAAACCCCGAGCAGAGTGGTGTTCATTGACTCTGTAACTATGTAATATACTACCGGGTCCTTGAGATTAGACTGTAGTTGCAAGTGCACTGGAGAGAGAAGAGGATGGTGTGGGGAAGAAGGCAGGTGGGTTAGGGCAGGAACCCCTAAGACAAAGATAGTTGCAAACGATCACTCTGGACAGGAACTGTGAGCTGGAAATAGGTAAAAGAACAAACATGATGACTTCTCAGTATCTGTATATCTGTATTGCAAAGCCTTTTAGGGGGGGGGGGAGAGAGAGAGAGAGAGAGAGAGAGAGAGAGGAAAAGTGGCTGCCATAGAGGCAGGCTGGGAGGTGGTGGCAGGAGGGCAACTGGAGTCATTGCTGGTGGGAAATGCGCACTGGTGGAGGGACGGGTATTGGAATATTGTATGACTGAAACCCAACCATGAACAGCTCTATAACCGTGTATCTCACTGTGATTAAATTTTTTTTAAAAGATAATGATGCATGGAAAACTAACTTAGGTGTTTATGCTATGTGTGTGTGTGTGTGTGTGTCTCAGAGAAGGAGGGAGGGAAAGGGGGAGAAAGAGACAGAGAGACAGAGAGACAGAGACAGAGACAAAGTGAGACAGAGAAATTAAGGACAATCTTTATTTTATTTATTTATTTATTTATTTTGCTTTTTTTGATCACACCTGGCTATGCTCAGGGGTTACTCCTGGCTCTGCACTCAGGAATTACTCCTGGCAGTGCTCAGGGGACCATATGGGATGCTGGGAATTGAACCCGGGTCGGCCGCATGCAAGGCAAATGCCCTACCCGCTGTGCTATCGCTCCAGCCCCAAGGACAATCTTTAAACCAAATACCATTCCCCGGTAAAAAATGATCCTCATTATACACTCTGAAAGCCTCCCCAGCACCAGGTGGGTATAAATAAGACTTTTTGATTCAAGGCTGGTGAAATAAACAATCCGTTCCTTCTGCACGGGGCCCCGTCTCCAAGAGAGCCCATTCTAGGTGAGAACAAAGGTTTGCAGTGAAGCTGTTTCTTGCCCACCGCTGCCTAATGATTGACAAGCTGGTGATAAGGCCACGCTGGCCTCATCTGGCCTAAGTTTTAAGTGCAATACGGCCTGCGCCACGTGACACACGCGTGCTAAACTGCTGGCAGGCGCTGCTAAGGAGACAATGCAGCTGGCGGCCGACACCGGAGCAGCTGCGTGGAGAAGGCCCGGCGTCTGCACGTGAGCGAGCACGCTTGACATTTGGCGTCCAAAGGGAAGAGCTAAGAAATAACATGTCCTGGGGACGCCCCACAATGACAGCTTTTACTCCCAGCCTCTTAATCCCCCTCTCCGAATCGCTCCTTCCAGGCCATCTGCTGTTGCAGTCTTATTGACATACTTATTGGGGCTTTGCTGGGACTTGAACTTGTGAAGTTTACCTCCTGCCAGAGTCACAGTTCCACAGTTCCAGGTTGGTTCAAGGACAAGGGCAGTGACTGGCTGTCGGTGAGTCAGGGGCAAGTGCCCTGCAGACGGGAGAGGCGGGGAGACAGATAATCGAGTCACTGATGTTAAGTTTGGACGTGACCTGTGTGAAGTCATTTGGCTCTTTGGGGACCAGTATCGGGTCAGGGAGAGGTGTGTTGGGAACGGTGGTCTCTAGATTCCCACCTCTCTTCAGAACCATCAGGTAGAATTGCTGCCTCAAATAAATCTTTTTTTTTTTTTTTTTTTTTTTTTTTTTTTTTTTTTGCTTTTTGGGTCACACCTGGCGATGCACAGGGGTTACTCCTGGCTCTGCACTCAGGAATTACCCCTGGCCGTGCTCAGGGGACCATATGGGATGCTGGGATTTGAACCCGGGTCGGCCGCGTGCAAGGCAAACGCCCTACCCGCTGTGCTATCTCTCCAGCCCCTCAAATAAATCTTTTTATGAAAATCAGCTCTTCAGGGACCCTGTAATCTGGGGCTGTTCGAAAAACATAACAGTATGACTATTTTTTCCTTTAAAAAAAAATCGGGAACTGGAGCGATAGCACAGTGAGTAAGGCTAAGTTTACTTTGCATGCAGCTGACCCGGGTTCGATTCCCAGCATCCCATATGGTCCTCCAAGCACCACCAGGAGAAATTCCTGAGTGCAAAGCCAGGAGTAAACCCTGAGCATTGCCGGGTGTGACCCAAAAAGAAAAAAAAATATTTTATTTATTTTAATTGAATCATAGCAAACTATAGTTACAAAGTTGTTCATGATTGGGTTTCAGTCATTAAAATATTCCAACACCCTTCCCTTCACCAGTGTACATTTCCCACCACTGATGTCCCCAGTTTCCCTCCTGCCCCCCTCATACCCTCTCCACCCCTATGTCAGGCACTTTCTTCCCGCCCCCGCCCCTCTCTCATTTTTCCTCTTGGAGAAGCCTGTGTTCTCTCTTAAAGACATATTTCTCTCTTTCTCTCCCCTTATATCCTTCTAAGTAAATTTTGTTCGATAGAAATTATCTTGCTTAATACATAGACATTTCTTCAAAGAAGATATAAGATAGCCAACAGGCACATGGAAAAAAATGTTTATTCTAATTTAATTTTAGGGAAATGCCAATAAAAACCACAATGAGATGTCATCTCATGCCTGTGAGAAGGCTTCTATAAAAAAGACTAGAAATAACAAATATCAGCGAGGGCGTGGAGGAAATGGAACCAACTTTACGCTGTTGGTGGAATGTAAATTGATTTGCAATCTCTACGGAAAACAATATCGATGGTTCTCAAAAAAATTAAAGAAATGCCATCTGATCCGCACTTCACTTCTGGGTATTTAGTCAAGGAGAAATGTAAAAAGTAATTTTAAAAGATATATGTATCCCAGGCTCCTTTCCACACTACACAGCCAAGACATGAAAAAAGGAAAGAAAAGAAATAAACCTTCGTTCTTCCAGCCCCTCCGTCCGAGACCCCTTGTGGAAGCTGCTAAGTGAACTGGGATTACTGGCCACTGTTTTGCAGTGGCTGGGAAAGACTAAGTCTCCTGCATCAGAGACCAAAAGATCCAGCACTCACAGCAAGAGCATCAGATTTGGACCGTTTCCCCAAGCTCAGTTCCCACCCAGGGATACACAACAAGTCAGACAATTTCTGGGCTCACAGGGAGAAGTTTCTGCATGAGGCACCCAGAGATTAGGGAACCCAAATCTTTTCTAACAGACAGGAAACAGGCCGGCTCGTTGATCCCCACGGAAGATATTCTCTATCTCCCAGCACTGCTTATCCTGGAAAGGGGCATCTGGGACAAAAACAGGATCACTTCTGTTCACAGGAATACGGAGCTGAGTGAGAGTTGCCCCACAGAGAACTGGCTGCAGCTGGCATCATCGAAGCAGAATGTGCCAGTTCCCATGAGCGGAGTCCCTAAAACCTAGTTGCATTCAGAGAAACGTGCAGACGTTTCTAAGGCTTAGTCCGACTCTCAGATTGGACCCCCTCCTGGCATCATCCTGGCTAGCTGCCTCAGCTGTCACCGCCTCCGTGGAGAGAAGAAGGAGCGTGGGAAAGCCGTGACATCACCGTGACACAGGAAGAGGCGGGTCTGTCCTGCTCCCTGCCTCCTCCTCCACCCTACGCCCTGTGGCCTCCCTGATCTTGCTTTCACACTTAGTTGCTTCTCCCCACCCTGGAAATGACACCATGCCATCCTCTTTGTCATCCTCACGGCCAAAACTCAGCCCACTAGACTCCTTCGTCACCTTAAATTTCCAAGTCAAATGTTTCATGTGGCCACCCTCCTAGATCATGGCGGCCCGGCAAGGTGCCTTTCTCTGGAATCTCTCGTGTCCACCTCCACATCAAGGCTTAGTGATTCGCACCTATTTCTCTCCCCGCTGGACTTGGGGGTGCTAGAGCACTGTGCCCCATCACAGCACCCCACACTGAGCGGTGAGTCACCAAACACCCACGAAAGGAATGACTCTGGATCTCTCTCTCTCTCTCCCCCCTCTCTCTGTCTCTCTGTCTCTCTGTCTCTGTCTCTCTGTCTCTCTGTCTCTGTCTCTCTGTTTCTCTGTCTCTCTCTGTCTCTGTCTCTCTGTCTCTCCATCTCTCTCTCCCCTTTCTCTGTCTCTCTCTGTCTCTCTGTCTCTGTCTCTCTTTATCTCTGTCTCTCTCCCCTCTCTCTGTCTCTGTCTCTCTGTCTCTGTCTCTCTCTCCCCTCTCTGTCTCTCTCTGTCTGTCTCTGTTTCTCTGTCTCTCTCTGTCTCTCTGTCTCTCCGTCTCTCTCTCCCCTCTCTCTGTCTCTCTCTGTCTCTCTCTGTCTCGTCTCTCTGTATCTCTGTCTCTCTCCCCTCTCTCTGTCTCTCTCTGTCTCTGTCTCTCTGTCTCTGTCTCTCTCCCCTCTCTGTCTCTGTCTCTCTCTCCCCTCTCTGTCTTTCTCTGTCTCTGTCTCTGTCTCTCTGTCTCTCCGTCTCTCTCTCCCCTCTCTCTGTCTCTCTCTGTCTCTGTCTCTCTGTATCTCTGTCTCTCCCCTCTCTCTGTCTCTCTCTGTCTCTGTCTCTGTCTATCTGTCTCTCTCTGTCTCTGTCTCTGTCTCTCCGTCTCTCTCTGTCTCTGTCTCTCTGTCTCTGTCTCTCTCACCCTGTTCCTGGCATCTGAATCTACAAGGCCTACAGACCCATTAGCAAGTATGAAAACTGAGCCACAAGTGATGGAAAGCTCAGTTCTTTTTATCATCCCCCAAAACTCATAGACTATGAAAATTCAGTCCTTTTCATTATGGCTAACATCGATCCCTTCTTCCCTTCTGAAATGCAGTTGACATCTACAGTATCATAGCTACTCTCTCTCTCTCTCTCTCTCTCTCTCTCTCTCTCTCTCTCTCTCTACTTCTCTCCCTGTCCCTTTCTCTCTGCCCCTCTCTCTCTCTCTGTGACATTATCACAGAGATCATACCAGCTGCAGGCAACAGCACTTGCATAATCCCCGACTCCTATGGCTTCAAGGTGCCACCCACCTCTGTTCTACATTGAGAAAAGAATGAGAAATTGAACTGGCCCCATTAGAAGCAGAGGTTCCAATGCTTTCTTTCCGTCTTAAGAGTTGGACTTGAGGGACTGGAGTGATAGCACAGCGGGTAGGGCATTTGCCTTGCATGCAGCCAACCCAGGTTTGATTCCAGCAACTTATATGGTCCCCTGAGCACCGCCAGGAGTAATTCCTGAGTGCATGAGCCAGGAGTAACCCCTGTGCATTGCCGGGCATGACCCAAAAAAAGAAAAAAAAGAAAAAAGAGTTGGAGTTGAGCACTGCTGATAACCTCCCCAAACTGCCCAAAATAAAACAAAATAGAAAGACCTCCCCCCTAGACCCAAACGTTTGTGTCCGCCAATCCATAAAGTGGTGCAGATGGTTGCGGGGTCTTGAGAGAAACACACTGTCTTCCAGTTGTTTTGGTTTTGTGTTTTTACAGACATTACACCAGGCACCACCTGAGGTCTTCTCGGCCATCATTTTCCTAGTTTTCCTTCGGAGCTTCCCCACGGAGGGAACCAGCCCCTCGCAGGAGGAGGGCTCAGACCCCTCTGCTGTTTGTCCAGAGAACCAACCTCAGCACGTGACAGAGACAACGGAGGAGCAGATGGCGTGTGACTGCAGGGTGACTGGCTCTCACTGCATGGTGGCAGTTTCCAGCAGAGAAGGCATGAGGAACATCTTTCAATAATCTTTAAAGTTCTGAAAGTTCAACTTGACCATGGAAAGTTGACCTTCACTCCTTCTACCTGGTCTTCTTTTT
Source organism: Sorex araneus (assembly GCF_027595985.1). Classification (NCBI taxonomy): domain Eukaryota; kingdom Metazoa; phylum Chordata; class Mammalia; order Eulipotyphla; family Soricidae; genus Sorex; species Sorex araneus. The sequence goes on from NC_073303.1 coordinate 196,164,717, forward strand.
GAGGTCCTTCAGCTACTGCCAGCCTCTCTGAACCGGTAGAATTGGGTCAGACGGGCTATGACTCAGCCTCTGTGTGTGTGTCCCACCCCCCGAGGCACCCTGAAAATACAACAGATGTGTAGAAGGGAGGACTATAGCGTCCGGTAAGCTGGATATATGGCCTGTGTTCAACCAAAGGCACCCAGTTACCCTCTGGGGCTCATAAACTCTGAAGGAACTGCATCCCAGACTGTGTCTATGCCAGGGACTTGATTCAGCCATGCCTGATGAACAACCACAAGCGTGAGGACTGTTACATCTGAGAGTTCATGCTACACTGAGAAACTCACAAGGCCTCTCAGCAAAGACACAGGAATTTACCACATTCTGTATTCAACAGCTGCATCCTACACCCAAATTTCCTGCAATTTCATATTTCATTCACTCCCCCTCCCTCAAAGTCAGGAGCCATGGACATTTGGGGACAAGAACAAAATGACATCTATCAAAGGGAGGCAAAGCCATTGGCATGGTTGTTAGGGCTTGAAGGTTTGACTCATTTTTAAATTCATCTGTTAAGAAAATCCAGGCTTTAAAATATACGTATTATATTCTACTAGGTTTTTTTTAATTTTTTATTGAATCACTGTGAGATGCACAGTTATAAGGCTGTCATGATCGGGTTTCAGTCAAATAATGTTCCAACACTGATCTCTTCACCAGTGTATATTTCCCACCTCCAATGTTCCCCTTCTCCCTCCTGCTCCTACACACACACACACACACACACACACACACACACACACACACACACACACACACAAGCCTTGGCAGGCACTTTCCCTCTCTCTCTGTCTCTCTCTCTGTCTCTCTGTCTCTCTCTGTCTCTCTCTGTCTCTCTCTGTCTCTCTCTCTCTCTCTCTCTCTCTCTCTCTCTCTCTCTCTCTCTCTCTTGTCTCCTTTTGGACATAATGGTTTGCAATACAGATACTGAGAGAACTGAGGGTTATCACTTTTGTTCCTTTGCCCACTTTCAGACTGGAACAATAGCACAGTGGGTAGGGCATTTGCCTTACAAGAGGGTTAGATTCCTCCGTCCCTCTTAGAGAGCCTGCCAAGCTACCAAGAGTATCCCACCCACATGGCAGAGCCTGGCAAGCTACCCATTTTTGGCATATTCGATATGCCAAAAACAGTAACAACAAGTCTCACCATGGAGATGTTACTGGTGCCCGCTTAAGCAAATCGATGAACAACGAATCAGGACAACAATACTACAGTGTTACCCACTTTCAGCACGCAGTTCTTATTCAGAGTGGTCATTTCCAACTATCTTTGTTCCCTTTTCTATCCCAATTACCTTCTCCCCAATGTACTATTTTAACTGATTTCAATTTCTCTATCTGCATAGGTTAAAATCATATAGCAATCAATCATCACAAATTGACTTTTATTGATCTATTTTATGATAATCTCATTTGCCATTTCTTTTCATTTTCTTGAAGCAAGAAATAGTAACTAACTTTGTTATGTGCCAGCTAAGGGGGTAACTGAAGGGGTGGGCAGGACCCTGGGCACATTGGGGAAGGGAAGCTCTCACTGGTGGTGGGATTGATGTTGCAACTTTGTAGACCTGAAACAACTCTATTATGAGCTCTATTTGAAACTCACAGAATTTTACTAAAATTCACTTGTATCACTTGTCATCCTGTTGATCTTCGATTTGCTCGAGCAGGTGCCAGTAATGTCTTCATTCGTCCCTGTTGTGTGCTAGTACAGCCCAGTGGTATCTCCTCGCTCCAGAGACACGAAGATTAAAATTAAGTTTTAAAAAATAATAAAAGCACTTTTAGTTATGTACAAAAAATTGAATGGGGATGGAGCGATAGCACAGCGGGTAGGGCATTAGCCTTGCACGCAGCCAACCCAGGTTCGAATCCCAGCATCCCATATGGTCCCCTGAGCACCGCCAAGGGTAATTCCTGAGTGCAGAGCCAGGAGTAATCCCCGTGCATTGCTGGGTGTGGCCCAAAAAGCAAAAAAAAAAAAAAAAATCGAAAAATTCCTCTCAAGGGGCTGGAAAGAGAGTACAGCAGGGAGGATGCTTGCTTGTCAAGATGGCAGGTGGGGTAAGAGAGGGGTGGAAGGAGGGAATTTGGGGTCTTTTGGTGATGAGAGCAGTGTTGGAATGTAATATGCCTAAAACTCAGCTCTGAGTAACTATGAACCACAGTGTCTTAATTTAAAAAATTAAATGTATTAAAATGTAATCATAAAAAAATCCAGCAACATATCAATAGCAACAGGAACCACATCAAAAGTATAAAGATGAAAGTACCTCCCTAGGGAGGGAGGCAGTCACAGTGGAGCGTGTGATGTCAAAATGTTGTCTTGGGAACAGGATTGTAAATCACAGTGCCCCAAATAAAATAAAGAAAAAAAATAACTTGCTAAGGCAGAAAAAAAAGATAATTTGTCTGTTAAACCCAAACGTCCAGATGACAGTTAGAGACGGGGGTCTTGGAAGTTATAAGGTCCTGATAATGGTCCTGGGGGCTGGAGAGAGAGAGAGAGCAGAGGAGAAGGCACTTGCCTCGCAGGGGGCAAGCCCTAGTCCCATCCCCGCCCACAGGGTCCCCCCAGCATTGCCACATGTGGCCCTCGAGAACCCTGAGCCCCGCCAGGGTGACCCGGCTAATCCCCAGCACTGAGCAACCTGCCTGCTTGGTCAAGAATCACAGGGGGCACCGGCCCCTCCTGCCACCAAGATGTGATCCCGGGGCCCGCACGCGTGTGTGGCCTCTCCGCAGCTGCACGAGCGTGACTCCAGATGCCAGCTAAGGTTTTCAGCATGGGCAGCTCCTCACAGAATGTCTCCAGACTGAGAACTAAGCCTCGGTCCCATGCCCGCCCAGGAGGGGAAAAGTATTTCTCTCTCTCTCTCACCTCTTCCTTGCCGGGGGTGAAGGGCGTGGTGACTGCCATATTATGACGACCACAGATGGGGTTTACAAGCTTGCAATGATCCAATATCTGGAAGAAATCTTCCTGGACTTAGTTGCTAAAGTACAGAAACCTCATATCTCTTCACAACAGGTCTGACTAGTGGGGTACTCCTAACAATAATAGTGAGGTTTGTGTTGAAATATTGAATGTAACCAAAGTAAATAGAAAGTAAAGTGAAATTTATCAGTTACATGGTGGGGGGAGAGCGGGGGCAGGATGGGAGGTGTACTGTGTATTTTTTGTTTGTTTATTTGTTTTTGGTGGTGGGATATGGGCACTGATGAAGGGATGGTTCTTCAGCATTGTATAACTGAGACTTAAGCCTGAAAGCATTGTAATTTTCCACATGGTGATTCAATAAAATAAAATTCTTAAAAAAAAAAAACCATGGGGAAGGGCCTCCTGGCCTCCTTGGGAGACTCCCCCAAAAAGAAAGAGACTCCAGGGGCTGGAGCGATAGCACAGCGGGGAGGGCGTTTGCCTTGCATGAGGATGACCCGGGTTCGATTCCCAGCATCCTATATGGTCCCCTGAGCACCGCCAAGAGTAATTCCTGAGTGCAGAGCCAGGAGTAACCCCTGAGCATCTCCGGGTGTGACCCAAAAAGCAAAAAAAGAGAGAGAAAACGGGAACCCCATTCTCTCCTTCCACCTAGAGAGAATGCCGCAAGAACTCAGCCAGTGAGGAACCAGGAAACCAGCGGTCTCATGAGCCTGGCACCTGCAGGACTCGGCATGGATGTTCCCGTTTCTAAGCTCCTCCACACTACTCTGTTATGCTGAGGCGGGGTGGGGGGGGGGGGTCGGTTGTTTGTTTTAGAGGAGAAGAGCTCATACTCTGCAGTGCTCCAGGCTTACTCTGACTCTGTGCTCAGGGATCACTTTTGAGGGGCTCAGGGGACCTTAAGCAGTGCCAGGGATCAATCGTGGCTCTGCCAGGCACAAGGCCAGCTCTGGTCCCCCACCCCTCTCCCTTCTCTCTCCAGCTGCCACTCTCTCTCTCTCTCTCTCTCTCTCTCTCTCTCTCTCTCTCTCTCTCTCTCTCTCTCTCTCTCTCTCTCTCTCTCACTCTCTCTCTCCATGAGACGAGGTCACTAATCTGCTTCTTAGACTCTGGCGACTCGTGGACACAGACCTTGCTCTACTCACAGGCCCCGCACTCCCCGGTGTTTTCAGGGAGTCCAGGATGAGGGAGCCAGGCCATCCCCCCCCCCCCCGCCCCCAGCTTGGTCACCTGCTGCCTGAGTTACACAGGTGCACCCTCTCAGCCAGCCGTCCAGGGCAGCCCCTCCGCGCTCCACCTGGAGAGTCTGACGCTGCTCCTGTCGGGTGTCTGCCTTGGGCCCTTGTGTCTTCCCTGTCCCCAGAGCCCGCCCCAACCATACGAAAAGCCGCAGCAGCTCTCTGTTTCTCACCGTGTGTGTGCGGTGGTCTCCCACCGCCTCCCCCACCCCGGGGCTGCTGATGGTGATGGGCGGATGAAGGAGGGTGCGAGGGCCAGGCTGGTTGGTGTCAGTTGCAGTTTTTCCAATCTCTTCTCCATCCCTCTTCCTGATTCCCTCCCCCCGGCCCCCTTCATCCTCCTCCGGGATCCCGCTCCTTCATACTTCTCCCGGATTCTCCTGGATTCTCCCTGATTCCCCTGATTCTCCCCGGTTCCGCCAATTCTCTTGATCCTCTTTGATTCTTCCCCTGCCCACTCTAACAGCCATAGTTATACCCCAAATCATGAGGGATTGGGGATTACACATAGGTGTGGTCATACAACCAACAGAGGTAAAGTCCTTCCCTCAGGGGACACTTCTTCTAGGAAAGATTCCCATTTGGCAGAACAACCCACCCAAGCGTGAAATTTCATCTATGGGTGTGTTTCTCCCTTCCTTAGTCCAACACACATATAACCATTCATACTATTACTCATTTTGTATGGACACAGTAAGAGATACATTAAGCTTACAGGATTGTTCTCCTGGGGCCATCTCGCTATAGATCTCAGAGTACAGTGCTCAGTCCAGATTAGTCTTTCCTAACCCTAGAAGGGTCCTAATCTAGTTGTTACTTTTTGGATCATGACAGAATTTGTCCATGACCATGCTCTTAACTTACAGTTAAGTATTGTGGCACTTTGGCCAGGCCTATTTTGATGCCAGGGTAGCTCGTGGCTTGCCCAGGACCATCCAGTCCCTCTTTGAGACGCTGCTTTTGGGTGCTAGGAAGTAAGGGATGGCAGCTGAGTCTTATGTTGAGAAAACAGATGCCTAGGAGTGAATATTACTCGGAGTCAATTAACGCCCAGTTATAAAAGCATAGCATTAACTGTCTTCCTGTGTCTATACAAAAAGGACATTGTTTTAGAGTAAACTATGCAAAAGGACATAAGAGAAGGAGAAAAGCAATATTTCACTTACAAATACAAGTCAAGTATCCTTAGATGGATCTGACCTTACAAGTTAACAGAATCTGATTAGGGGGAAAAGGTGATAGACCAGACCAGTTAGGGAAGCAGAGCACAAAGAGGTCACAGATAAACAAAGGAATGAGAGTGACTCGGGAGCACTGTGATGGGTGTAAACCGATAAACCTAAGCTCCCTGTGGCAAGAGAGAAAGGACAAATCAATGTCAAGCCTAAAATGTTTAGAGCTATATTCCAACAGGGGTCCCTGAATGCAGCTACAGTGGAGCTAGTGGGTAGGGGGGAGTGGGGGGGCGCACTGAGACCTTCTCCTCGTCCCTGTCACTGGTGTCTGGTCCCCTATTTCTTTTTTTTTTCTTTTTGAGCCACATTCAGGGACGCTCAAGAGTTACTCCTAGCCCTGCACTTAGGGATCACTCCTGGCGGTGCACATCCCGGTATGGGATGCCGGGAATCAAACCTGGGTTGGCCGTGGGCAAGGCAAACGCCCTCCCCACTGTGCCATCATCATTCTGGCCCCTGGTTCCCTGCTCCTCATGTCTCTCTGCCTGGACCTCCCTGCCCCAGTTCCACCCTGCAAGAGGGATTCCAGGAGTGGGGGCTCGTGGTGGGAAAGGAAACTCTTCACCCCCAGTTTCCCACTGCTAACTCATCTCTCCTCCCTCCCCATCTCAGGCCATCCAGTCCCCCCCCACTCCCTCTGATGGCTAGCTCCCCTAGGCAGAGAGGAAGGCCACCTGCTAGCCCCCCCAGCCTCCCTCCCCCTCACCCTAGCGTTCCCCTGCCTTATTCTCTCCCCTGTCTCTCAACTACCTAATTAAATCCAATTCAATCAACATCAAAGGCTGCCTGTGGGCAGAGGCAGGGGGGGAAAAAACAGAGGGGCGACACTTTCCTGCCGGTGAGAAATGAGGAGAGACAGCAGCGGGTCGGTGCCCAGAATCTGTCTCCGATTTTCATCTTGTTTGGTTTGATTTAACACGAGCTGACCCAGCCGCGCTCGTGACTCTGCCCAGGATCCAGCATCAGAGGCAGTGGAGGGCGAGGAGAGACGGTGCCATCGTCCACGCCCACGGGGAAGGAGAAGAGGGCTCCGGGCCCTGAGGAGCCCTTGAGCAAACTCTACTTTTCTGGGTGCCTCCAGCCACTGCTGTAACATCAGGGTCCGCCCAGGGTCCCTGCACCCGCATCTTTCCTAGGACTCATGAGCGGGGACCCCGAGAGAGATGATTTAGTTCCTTTTTGCCAAAATTAAGCAATTTGCTCTTAATATAATAGATGACAGGTGATAAGCAGGTTAGATATGATGAGATGATGGCAAATAGATGATAATGGAATCAATGATAAGAAAAAGATTTTATAGATCATAGGGAGAGGTCACCAAGGGATTTATTAGACAGATAATGAATAACAGATGATAGATGAACTGGGAAGGGACAGAGTCATAGGTAAGTGATAGATAGGAAGTTAGGGTATTGATAGAGAGACAATGGGTCAAGATAAATAATAGGTGATTGGTAAAGAGATAGCCCGATATATATAGGCAACAGATGGAGAGGGTGGGGTCCTAGCAATGAGTGCTTGGGAAGCAATGAAACTTAGATGTGATTCCAAGAAGTTTGTCTATTACTAGCAGATAAAAGCATGCAGGCCCAAGTCCCTCTGTGGACAGGAACTGAGATTGATAAGACTCCATCTGGCACCAGCCCAGAGAAGGCTGGACCCCTCTGGAGAGGAAAAGTTCCAGAGAACAAAAGACTGAAATCAGAACTGGAAGGTGGGGGCTGCAGAAATAGTACAGTGGGTGAGGGCTTGCCTTGCACATGGCTGACCTGGGTTCAATCCCCTGAGCACCATTAGGAGTGACCCCCCAGCAAAGAGCCCAGAGTAAGCCCTGGGCACTGCCAGGTGTGGTCCCAAAAAGAAACAAAAAGAAAGTGGGCTTTCAGAAGTTCATAGAGCTTTCCCTTGAGAAGATTCTAGCAACAGTCTATCTGCTTAGAAGCCCCACAGGGGGCATTTTGGGAGAAAACTATAGAGCCAATTTTGCAAAGACAAGTGGGACATAGTCCCCATCCTGGAGACTTGCCTGAATCGCGTCCTGGAATGTCTACTCTTTTCTTTCTTTTGGTTTTTGGGTCACACCCAGCAGTGCTTAGGCACTTACTCCTGGCTCTGCACTCAGGAATCACTCCTGGCAGGCTCAGGGGATGATATGGGTTAGTCATATGTGCTGGGATGGAACCTGGGTCAGCGACATGCAAGGCAAAGACCCTCCCCACTATATATTGCTGCCACCCCATGGAATGTGCTCTCTTGACTCTCTCCCCTCTGATATGTTTTCTTAAACATCTCTCTCTCTCTCTCTTTCCCTCTCTCTTCCTCCCCAATAATATTTAAATGAAACTCTTTTTTCTTCACTGTTCTTCTTCTTCTAAAATTCTTTTCAGTAAAGAAAAACCTGTAAAGAACATGGGTAGAAGTTAGAGCTTATTTTTCTTATCCCACAAAGAACAATTCCTCATTCCAGCCTGAGTTCCACAAATCCCACCCCCCCCAAAAAAAAAAACCAGTCAGGTGGTGGGTATTAATCCCCTTGCTGTGTAGAGTTGGACTGGAGTGATAGCACAGCAGGTAGGGCATTTGCCTTGCACGCGGCTGACCAGAGTTCGATTCCTTTGTCCTTCTCAGAGAGCCCGGCAAACTACCAAGAGTATCCTGCCTGCACGGCAGAGCCTGGCAAGCTACCTGTAGCATATTCGACAAAAACAGTAACAGCAAGTCTCACAATGGAGACGCGACTGGTGCCTGCTCAAGCAAAATCGATGAACAACGGGATGATAGTGCTACAGTGACAGTACTACAGTGCTGTGTAGAGCCAGTGGGCTCAGATGTGATCTAACATGCACTGTGCGGACACGTGCTGGTGAGTGTGTGCTGTGGCTGTGCAAGTGTTTGTGGCAGAACATCGCCGGGTGTGACCCAAAAAGAAAAAAAAAAAAAAACAAAGAGGGAGAGAGAGAGAGAGAGAGAGAGAGAGAGAGAGAGAGAGAGAGAGAGAGAGAGAGAGAGAGAGAGAGAGACGTGCCTGCCATAGAGGCAGACGGGGGGGGAGTGATGATGGGAGGGAAACTGGGGACACTGGTGCTGGGAAATGTGCACTAGTGGAGGGAGGGGTGCTCCACCCTGTGTGACTGAAACTTAATCATGAAGCGCTTTGTAAAGGTCTGTCTCACAGTGATTCAATAAAAAATAAAATAAAAAAATAAAAGATGTGACTTGCACAGCAGAAAAAAAAAAAAGATAAAAAAGAAAAACCTTAATGTAGTGCCCGGGTCTGAGCAGGCCTGAAGTAGAGTTGCTGTGAGGACTAAAAGAGAAATAAGAGAGAAACAGCACGAGGCCAGGAGACTCTCGGCCCCGACCATCCTCCACGTACAATAGTTATTGCTTAGAACCATCGTCAGGAAAAGAAGCACAGCATTCTCTGGGCACATTCTCTGGAGCTGTCCCGGCTGGACTTTTACACACCCAAGGGCCTTCGTCTCAAAGACAAACATCTTTGTAGTGGGCTTTTTCAGGGGACATTCTTCCGGGAGAGGGGACAGCGGTAGGGCAGTTACAGGACCCTGGTTCTGGCAGCCGTCTGGGCTCAGAGGCCCCATAAACTAACCCATTCTGCTGTCTCCTTTATCTCTGGAGAGCCAGAGACAGCCCAGTGGGCAGGATGTACCCACAGGAGCACTGACCAGCAATCCCAGAGCACAGAGTGACCCCCGAGTGACCCTAGGTGTGACACCCGCCACCCACCCAAATAAAACCCCACCAATAAAAATTTAACTTTCAGACATAGGATGTTTGTGAATGTGATTGTCTTTTTTTTTTTTTTCAACTGGGCTGGAGCGATAGTACGGTGGATAGAGCACTTGCCTGGAGTGCAACAGACCTGGGTTCGATCCCCAGCATCCCTTAGGATTCCCCCAAGCACCATCAGGAGTGATTCCTGAGCACAGAGTCAGGAGCACCCTCCCCCCCCCCCCCAGCATCGCTCTGCGTGACCAAATAAGCCCTAATTCATTCATTAATTTAAAACCAAACTGTAGCTTTCCGTCCATATCTTGAATTCTTTTCAGGGTGTCCGTCTCAGGGGAAGTTTGGGCTCAAGATAGCTTTTTGGGCAAGAGAACATTTCTAAGCCGAGTCTTCTCTTCACAATACCTGTCCTCAAGATTAAATATGAGGACAGCTAGTGCCCTACGGCCGTTCCTTCTGCGCACTCTCGAATCCATCCCTCTCCGAGCTCTCCCAGCCGGGCTCCTTATTTTCAAACCGCCCACGCGATTGACATTTACACATTTCGCTGTGGGTCTGCGGCGCTCGCAGGAGGCCTGGATTTGCATCTCCACATCAGTCTGGCGGTTCAGCCCCTGCCAGACTCGAGCGCACGCCCAAGGCCCCGAGCCACGAGGCTCGACAATGCTTCCAATATTTCTGGCTCGTAGGCAGCCGGGAGGGAGCGAGGGTTTAGGATCCCCAAGGCAACTCTTCCCACAAATGAACCAGTGAAATCAGAATGAGAGCGATTTCCGTCACTTGGGTGGACCCTCTGTGCCAGGTCTCTGATGCAAGCCCAGCAAGAGACCGAGGGATGGAAGGCATCGGCCCGATTGGGTGGCTACCCTCTCTCTTTGCCATCTGCAGGTGGGAAACGCGGTCCACACTGCGCGCTGGGGTCCTGACCCTGCGCGCTGGGTTGCAGACTCCGCGCTAGGATCCAGACTGCGCTCTGGGGTGCAGACTCTGCGTGCTGGGGTCCAGATTGTGCTCCCGGGTCCAGACTGCGCGCTGGGGTCCAGACTGTGCTCGGGGGTGCAGACTCTGCACGCTGGGGTCCAGACTGTGCTCTGGGGTCCAGATTGCACTCCGGAGTCCAGACTGTGCTCTGGGGTCCAGACTGTGCTCTGGGGTGCAGACTCTGCGGGCTGGGGTCCAGACTGTGCTCTGGGGTGCAGACTTCGCGCTCTGGGGTCCAGATTGCACTCCGGGGTCCAGACTCTGCGCTGGGGTCCAGACTGTGCGCGCTGGGGTCCAGACCACCTGGGGATCCCCGGGACGGAATGGAAAACAATTCTCTGAATGGAAGGGCCGAATTCCAGCTGCAGGACTGAGCTCCCGGCACCTCAGGATTGGTTAGACGGGGTCTCAGCGGCGCTGAGGTCCAGAGGGGAGGGGGCCCCTCATTCCCAAGAAAGGGCTGCTTTGTTTGCTTCGGCTGGAGTCCTGCGTCCTGGCGCACCTCGGCAGCCTCTTGCCCAGGGAGAGTGAAGTAGGAGGAATTAGAAACAGACCCGTCTCGTGAACAGGTGTCGCATTATCTCACCGCTCAGCAAACCTGCAAAGGGGATGGGGGGGGGGGGGGCGCTCATTAGGGTTCTGGCAGCGCTTCCTTCGCAGCTCCTGCTCTCTTAAAATCGCACCTGGGCTGAGGGGCCCCAAATCTACCCCAGCCCAGGGTGCGGTCAGCGCACCTAATAAGGCCTAATAAGGCCCTGTAATAAGGCCCTGTGAGCATGTGCGCTGCATGGATGTGAGTGCGTGTGGGAGCTGCTTGCCTAAGAGGTGTGCCTGCATGTGTGCTGTGTGTGCTGTATGTCTGTGAGGTCGTGGTGTGTCCGCATGTTTCTGTGGGGTCTGTGGTACACGTGTAAGGTGTGTGCATGCGTGTGCATAGCGCACGTCCTATACATGGTATGTGATGTGTGTCTTGAGGTAGGTGCATGCGTGTTTGAGGCCCATGCGTGTTTGTGGTCTGTGTACAAGTTTGTGCGTGGACGTGGCATCTGTGGTGTATATGCGTGGTATGTGTGGTTGCGTGCAGGTGTGTGCAGGTGTGAGTGCCTAAGGGTGCACATGTATGGTATGTGTATGTATATGTGGTGTGTATGGATAAGGGGGGTATCATGTGTGGTATGGGCACATATGTGCTGTATGTCTCTGTGTTGAGGTGTGCATGTGTGTGGTGTTTGTGGTATGTGTGTATCTGCAGGGCTTATGTCGAAGGGAGTGTGTCTGTGTTGGACAGACAGCCCTTATCCACATGTCTGCTAGCAGAGGTGGGAGGCCCCGTGCCACATCAGCGCCACCTCCTCAGCCTGCCGCCGACGGCATCTGGATCACAGAAAGCTGTGTGAGGAATGAGCGCAGTCTGCAGCCAGAGGCCGTGCTGGGTCAGCAGGAACTGCCCTGCCAAGACCAGCTCCAGCTGAGGGTGGGGAGGGAGGGCACACGGGGACACATGGGCCCTTCACCCTTCTAGACCACAAGTTTCCAAACAGATTCAGCTGTGGGGCCAGAGCTACAGTACAGCGGGGAGGGTGTTTGCCTTGTACAAGGCCGACCTGGATTCGATTCCCAGCATCCTATATGGTCCCCCAAGCACTACCAGGAGTAATTCCTGAGTGCAGAGCCAGGGACAACCCCTGAGCATCGCTGGGTGTGACCCAAAAAGCAAAAACAAACAAATAATGAATATTAATATTGCCTCAAAGTTTCAAAGAAAATTGGGAGCCCAATTTTTAGAGCACCCACTTTGCAAACCCGAGGCCATGAGTTCTATTCCCAGTCCCTCCCACGTGCACTGAGCAGAGACTCGGTTGTTGGGGACCCCAGTGACCCAATAGACTGTACAACTTCCAGTGCCCAGCCAGATATCTGTGAGCCCCAGGGCTAATGTGTGTCAGTGAAATGTGTAGAGTGCCACTACTAAAGATCTGTGAAGACACAATGGAATACTATGCAGCTGTTAGAAAAGATGAAGTCATGAAATTTGCATATAAGTGGATCAACATGGAGAGTATCCTGCTAAGTGAAATGAGTCAGAGAGAGAGGGACAGACATAGAATGACTGCACTCATTTGTGAAATATAAAGTAACAGAATGGGAGACTAACACCCAAGGATAGTAGAGGTAAAGGCCAGGAGGATCGCTCCACAGCTTGGAAGCTGGCCTCACATGCTGGGGGGAAAGGCAGCTGGAATAGAGAAGGGACCACTCAGTGACTGATGCTTGGAGGGCTCGCTCAGGATGGGAGATGCGTGCTGAAAGTCGTCTATAGACTAAACACGATGGCCACTTAGTACCTGTATTGCAAACCATAACACCCAAAAGGAGAGAGAGAGTAAAAGGGACTGTGCCTGCCACAGAGGCAAAGGGGAGGGAGGGGATCTGGATCAGGGTGGCGGGAGGGATGCTGGGAACATCGGTGGTGGAGAATGGGCACTGGGGGAGGGATGGGTCCTCAACCATTGTATGACTGAAATGTAATCACGAAAGTTTGTAAGTCTGTAATTGTTATCTCATGGTGATTCATTTAAAAAAAATTTTTAAAGATGTGTGAACACCCAACCAAGTGTGTGAGTGCCACAGCCAAGCATGTGACAGCCCCCGTCACCGCCATCACAACAGCAACTGAAGCAAGAGGGAAAAGATGGACAGTTGTGACAGCGACTTCACCAACCCCCTCTCAGTGCAGTTAGCAAGCCGCCGTCCCCACACAGACCAGAGGAGCCCCCAGTGACACTTTGCCTCAAGTCCCCCTGGACCAGCTTCACAGCTGTGAAGCGGTGTGCCACTTGTGCCAAGAACACACATGGGGAGACAGCAACTTTGCGGTTTCTGTCTCCAAACTCTCCATTTTTGAGAGATGAGGGGGTCGTCTTCAATGAATGCTGAATCCTGCAGGCCCGATTGCCAGTCCTGATATACCTGACTTTGAGGGACAAAAGCTGGGGCTTAAGACACACAGGCAGAGCTGCTGGCATATTCTTTCCTCCTTCTTCATGGTCTCGCCTTTTTGTCTTTTTTTGATAGCTAAATAATACTTATTACTTTTGTCACGTGAACTACAAGACTCCTTGCTTGAAGACATCCTATCTGTGTATCAGCTTTGGTTGAACCCCCAAGAAATAAATGTGGGGCTGGGGCGATAGCACAGCGGTTAGGGCGTTTGCCTTGCACACAGCCGACCCCGGTTCAATTCCCAGCATCCCATATGGTCCCCTGAGCACCGCCAGGAGTTAATTCCTGAGTGCATGAGCCAGGAGTAACCTCTGTGCATCACCGGGTGTGACCCCGAAAGAAAAGTAAAAGAAAGAAAGAAATGTACAGGAGGGAAAAAGTCAGTTGAGTGAACTATTGAGAAGATTCTCTGACTTAAACCACCAAGAAGCTACACGTTGCTTTCTACCTAAGGCCAAATGAGGACCAGAGCCAGGAATAAGGCCTGAGTAAATAACACAGACTGGTGCAGCCCCCCAAAACAAAAACAAAACCCAACAAAGAGAAAGTAGAGCAGGTAAGGCACTTGCTTTTCAATCAGCTGACTCTCGTTTGAAGCCTGGCACCACATATGATCCCTGAGGACGCAGCCAACAGTAATCCTTAAACACCACAAGGTGTGGCCTCCAAACTAACAAAAAAACCCAAACATAAAAAGTCATGGTCTCACAAGGCCGCATTCGTGGCAGTGTGACAGTTCATAGGACACACCCTACCCATACTCCAAGAGTACAGCACCACATATGATGGGATTCAAAGTAGGAGGCAGCCAACCTTAAAGGGAAATATTATATTATTTCGGTTCTGCTTTGGGGTGGGGATTGGGGTTCAGGATGGAAAGAAACACCCAAAATACGGTGGTGGGAAGGTGTCATGGTGGTGGGATTGGTGTTTGACTATTAAATGTAACAAATATTGTGCGCTACTTTATAAAATTAAAAAATAAGATTACAAAAAAAAATGGTCTCTCTTGGGGCTGGAGCAATAGCACAGCGGGTAGGGCGTTTGCCTTGTACCCGGCCGACCTGGGTTCGATTCCCAGCATCCCATATGGTCCCCTGAGCACCACCAGGAGTAACTCCTGAGTGCAAAGCCAGGAGCTTACCCCTGTGCATTGCCAGGTGTGACCCAAAAAGGAAAAAAATGGTCTCTCCTTTGATCATCATTTCTTCCGCCAAGGAGTAGAAGGCAAGAGGCTGAGTTCTGGCATCTTGCCTTGAAACCTAGAGGTAGATTTCACATACCCAAATGGTTGTACTTGAATCTTCTCCATTCTGTTTGGGTTGAGTAATATCCTAGATCAAGGATGTTACTTGAACATCCTAGAATAGAAACGTAGCCAGAGAGATAGGACAGGTGTTAGGGCACTTGCCTTGTCTGCAGCTGACCCTGCAGTGACTGGAAAACTTTCCTGAAGACAAGTGTGTTTCCAGAGCACCTGCTGAGCTTTCACGGGGATTCCCAATATTCAGGAAGTTGGACCCTATGGCTAAGAACCGCCCACAGGTGTGACCTCAAGGGTCCTTTTCACAATGGTGCTTTTGTGCTGTTTGCCAACTAACGCTCTTCCCAATTGTGTGAGCAGTGGGTGACTGGGAATTATAGCCATACTGTGTGTCTGTTCTGTCTTGCTGCCTCATCACCAGCAACGCTTTCCATGGAGGAGAGGATGCCAAGAATGGCTCTGCCCTCCACTAGTTTCCCTCATGGGAAATGGTTGCAGGGGGCATTTACTGTGGTCAAAGCATCCTCTTAGACAAAAGCCAGGAGCTTAAAGCAACATCCTAGCCGCGGCTCTCAACTGAGAAGGAATGCTTTATTTATGTAAGGGAACTCATCTAATGGAAAACTCATTTGACACCAGGCAGCTTTAGGGATAACTTGTCTTTAATGGAATCCTCTCGTTGATAATAAACTCTGAGAAATAGCGTCAGAGCATGGGAGAACAAGAGGCCCTCCCAGACGGATGGGAAATGCTCATGCAAAGAGCTTAGCGGCTGTGAAAACATTGGGAAGACAATTCACGAACGTTTGTTTAGTCTTGTGATTCTGACAGCTTCCACGGGCCCTCCGAGACCTTCCTTCCTCCAGCGCACAGACTCACTTGCTTAATTAATAGTCCCAGAGGAGTAGGAGGAAGAGGCTGAGTTCTGGCGTCTCGCCTTGGAATCTAGAGAGAGAAAAGAGCTTTCACCTACCCAAATGGTTGTACTTGATCTTCCCCATCCCCTTTGGGGTGAGTAACATCCTAGCTCAAGTCAAGAAATTAAAAGTGGGGGGACTGGAGTAATAGCACAGCGAGTAGGGCATTTGCCTTGCACGCGGCCGACCCGGGTTCGAATCCCAGCTTACCATATGGTCCCCTGAGTACTGCCAGGGGTGATTTCTGAGTGCATGAGCCAGGAGTGACCCTGTGCATCGCCGGGTGTGACCCAAAAAGCAAAAAAAAAAATTAAAAGTGGGCCAGAGAGATAGTACAGGTACTAAGGCACTTGTCTTGCCTGCAGTTCACCCCAGTTTGATCCCACAGCACAACCAAGAGCACAGGGCCAGGAGTAAGCCCTGAGCACCACTGGAGAAGACCCAAAACCAAAACATAGAAGAAAGGAGGGAAGGAAGGAAGACTCCAAGGGCTCCGAGACGGCATTAGTTGGTAAAACAACTAACTGCCTTGCAAGCAGGAGGCTGCGCGTTTGCTCCCGAGAACCAGCCCGCAGGCCAGAGCCGTGGCAAAGAAAGTGATTTGTCATGACCAAGGATGTGCGAGGACTGCGGATAAAAGTGCTCGGTCCCGGGCAACCACCACAACAAAGCAGGCATCTCTCGAAGACCACTGTGTGTGCGAGTACCCCACTAAAGTGGGGGATGCCCCATTGAGCATGCAAGTGCGGGCAACCCCTGAGCATCACTACATCACAACAACAATAAAGAAATTCAAATTCTGGGCCTGAGAGACAGTACAGCAGGGAAGACTCCGTCACCAACACTGCATCCATTCTCCTGAGCTCCTCCAGGAGTGATCCCTGAGCACAGAGCCAGGAGTAAGCCTCTGTGGTCCAAAAAAACAAAACAGAACATTTTTTTAAAAAGACATTAAAAGTCAGAGAAACTGCAGAATGTCTCACAGCAATGGAGGGAAGGGCATTGCCTGGCTTCCATCTGGGGGCTTGCCGAGACCTCATTGGGAGCACCAGAGAGAGCTACAGTCCCCCACAGGGGATTCCACACCCAAACATAGCATCCCACATCCCCACATAGGGTCCTGCATGCCACACATAGGATTCCCATGCCCCTCACATAAGATCCTACACTCCCCCACATAGGATCCCACATTCCCCCACATGGGATCCCATACCCCACACATAGGATCCCACATACCCTCACATAGGATCCTACACCCCACACACAGGATCCTACACACCCCACACATAGGATCCCACACCCCACACACAGGATCCTACACACCCCACACATAGGATCCCACACCCCACACACAGGATCCTACACACCCCCACATAGGATCCCACATTCTCCCACATAGGTTCCCACGCCCCACACATAGGAGCCCACAACCCACACATAGGATCTCACATTTCCCCACATGGGATCGTACATCCCCCACATAGGATCCCACACTCTCCCACATAGGATCCCACACCCCCCCCACATAGGATCACAAACCCCACACATAGGATCCCACACCTCACACGTAGGATCCCATATTCCCCCACACATAGGATTCCACACCCCACACATAGGATCCCACATTCCCCCACATAGAATCCTACATCCCCCACATAGGATCCTACACTCCCCCACATAGAATCCTACACACCCCCACATGGGATCCCACAACCCACATATAGGATCTCACATTCCCCTACATGGGATCGTACATCCCCCACATAGGATCCCATACTCCCCCACATAGGATCCCACACACCCCCACATAGGATCACACATCCCACACATAGGATCACACATCCCACACATAGGATCCCACACACCCCTAAATAGGATCCCACACCCCACACATAGGATCCCACACTCCCCAACATAAGATCACATACATACACACACCTCTGTAGGATCCCATGTCTCCTACATAGGATCTTATGCCCTTACACACAGGTTTCCTCACAGAAAATCTTATACTCCTCCACAACAGAATCCCATACTCCCCCACATAAGATCCCACACTCCTCCCTCTGCAGGATCCCACGCCCTCTCCACATAGGATCCCATAGTCCACATAGGATCCCAGACACACCACAGAGAATCCCACACTCCCCCACATAGAATACTTCACTCCCCAGAATCCCACACGTCTCCCCCCCAGAATCTCACACCTCCCCACGTAGAATCCCACACTACCCCCACAGAATCCCATCCATATGGGATCCCACAGTCCACATGGGATCCCACAGTCTTCCAGATAGGATCCCACACCCGTGGTGGGATGAATGTTGGGACATTAAATACCTGAAACAACTGTATTATGAACAACTGTGTGGACCACAAGATTAAATAAAGCTTCAAACATAGAAACAAAAGAAGTGGATCTCGTGGAACTGGGATGGTTCAGTAGTTTGGCATCTCTCTCAGATGTCCATGGGGCTGTGCACCTGGGCCATTTATCTGCAGGAGGACGTTGGGTGTGGGGGTCACTGGGCAGGTTGTGGACTCGTCCTGACCCATTCCAAGAAGTCTCCAGAGAGCTCAGCCCGGACACGGGGCTTCTCTAAGTGCAGGGACCACTCTCTTGATCCATGACTGAAGAGGTTGCTCCACTCACTCCCCCCGCCCCAAAATAAATGCAATCATCTGACCCCCCTCTGTCCAGTCACTTGACAGCCCAGACTTGCCAGCGGAGAAGGAAGAACCTGCAGCGGGAGGGTCAAGAAGAGGGAACTTGCCGTGATCGGCTTCACCCCGAGACACCTCTCTTCCCACTCTCTCCCAGCTTCACTTGGGACTCTCCCTCCCCGTCCCTGGCCCAATACCCACCAAGGAAGTCCAGGATGCTCGTCTCTGCATTTGTCACTCGGGCTTTAGCATCATGGGTGCAGGTGGGAGAGTGACTTGGGAAGTCAGCAGCTTTAACAAGAAAGCGGGACGTTCCGGATTAATGAGGCATGTGGGCTGCTGATGTTACCTGTGAAATAAACCTGCCAGAGGGAGGTGCACAGAAGCCCAGCGTGAAGGACAGAAAAGGTGGCCCTGGCAGCCACCTGGCCCCTTTCCATTGTTGAGGAGCTGATGTCTCCCCTTGGACAAGGTTGTTATTCCAATTACGCACAGAGGCTTGATCCGGGTCAGAGGCAGGGGAGCCGGGGAGCGTGACTCTGATGCGTCCTGAAAAGGCAGTCAGGCCTTCCTCCTCCTCCTTGCCCGTGTCAGGGGCAGGCTCCCAGCTGCTATCCTGTCCCCAGATGCCCCCACTGCACTTGCTTAACTCCAAGAGCCCAGATTTCACCCAAGCATTAAAGACACAGACAAAGGGGAAGGATAAATCACTCAACCAGGTGCCACACCTGGAGGCCCTCAGTGCCTTGATGCTCTCAGTACCAGAGACAGGGGGCAGGACAGGAAGCTGGCCAGGTCCATCACCTGGTGGCTCTGGACCCAACACTCGGTTCTCCCCCCAGACTCCCGTTTTTAGAGTTGCCTGGAGGGCAGGCTTTATGTGTTCACTGTCAGGCACAGTGGGCAGGGTGCTTGCCCCAAAAATGTGCCCTTGAGTCACCTGTGGGATCACTCCAGGGTTCAAGAGGCAACGGCTTCGGACACTAAGTCCAGACAATGGCAACGGATGTCAGGGGGCCTAAAGCTGCCCAGAGAATAGTACTAATTAATCACTCACCTTCAGCTGGGTTTGAGGACGCGGTTGCCTTAGAAACTTTCCTGGTTCATTGGAAACCTTTAAGGACAATAAGCTTTGGGGCCGGAGTGATAGTATAGTGGGTAGGGCATTTGCCTTGCATGTGCGGCCAACCCGGGTTCAATCCTCGGCATCCCATATGGTCCCCCGAGCACCACCAGGAGTAATTCCTGAGCACAGAGCCAGGAGGAACCTCTGAGCATTGCTGGGTGTGACGCAAAAAGCAGAGAGAGAGAGAGAGAGAGAGAGAGAATAAGCTTTGTTTCTGTTCAGAGAGCTTGGAGACGCTGAATCTGTGTCCTCCCGAATCTGTATGTTGCCATGCAAATTTTGATCTACCACATGTCCACTTTTGCCTCTATCACTGGTTTCCCTGAATCACTGTCACTGTCATCCCGTTGCTCATCGATTTGCTCGAGCGGGCACCAGTAACGTCTCTCATTCAGAGACTTATTGTTACTGTTTTTGGCATATCCAGTACACACGGGTAGCTTGCCAGGCTCTGCCGTGTGGGCGAGATACTCTCGGTAGCTTGCCGGGCTCTCCGAGAGGGGCGGAGGAATTGAACTCGGGTCGGCCGTGTGAAAGGCGAACGCCCAACCATTGTGCTATCGCTCGTGTCAATTGGCCGCCAGTCTATTGACCCGTATCTATTGTTTCCCAGTCAATAGCCCGCATTCCCATCTATGAACTGTCAGTCTTAAAGCAGGCTCCAACAGCCCATTGCTCCCGGTCACAGCTGGACGGTGACACTTGAAGGCCAGAGAGAGAGTACAGGGGTTAGGGCTCTCGCCTTGCCTCCCACTGACTAGAGTTCAAACCCAGCCACCACCTAGGGTCCCCTAAGCACTGCCTGAGCAAAAAGTCAGGAATACACCCTGAGCACTGCTGAGTGTGACCCAAGATCTGAAAAATCAAAAAGTGCTCTTGAGGTCATCTGAACACTGCACGTGCTAAATCCCGCTGAAACCTCAATATGAACGTTTAAAAATTGTCTGAAGCATAATTCGGAGAGTCTTTTGTCCTGCAATCACCCAGACAAAGATATTAAAATCACCACCTGCTTCATCGGGTCTGTCTCCTCTCTCCCTCCCTGCCTCCACACATCCAGGGACTTCCAACCTGGCTTGTGACTGGACCAGAAACGAGCAACCAGGGCCATGTTTATGGTCAGGCCAGCTCACCCTGGGAGTGGAGATTCAGGTCCCCTCACAGTGATATTTGGTCGGGCCTGTCCCCGACATGCACTGTGTCCTGCCCACTGGCATTTCCAGCCACACCAGGCATTCTGCCCAGAACCTTAGCACTAAGGAGAGGCCGGATTTAGAAAGTCACATGGGTTCCTGCCGCTCCCCCATGTATTTTATCTAAAATCTTCCCCCCCACCCCTGGAAGATTTAGTGCCACTTCCCAGGGATTCTTAGCTCAGCCCCCCTCCACCCCGATTTATTTTTCTACCATGAGCTCCAGGGGCTTTAAAAGCTTTTTTGTCTTCCAAGCAATTTACATTTCTTAAGTAAGAGCTAATGTGCTGGAATCACAGACTAATTTCCATTGAGCTTTTGAAAAAATACTGGACAAGGAGCACTGTATCTTCATTACCATATCTAAAGCCTGCAAGGTTCCAGGCATCCCTTTGGGAAATCCAGAGGCGGACCCCACCGGCAAGACAAGAGCAATATTCCTGTTACAGGTGATCCAGCTGACTTCAGGCTCTCGTGGACAACGTGTAAGAAGGGGGTTGCCCACCAGCTGTCTTTCCTCGGCCAAGAGAAGAACCAATGTAGT
This sequence comes from Sorex araneus, assembly GCF_027595985.1. Lineage (NCBI taxonomy): Eukaryota > Metazoa > Chordata > Mammalia > Eulipotyphla > Soricidae > Sorex > Sorex araneus. Next base: position 196,185,620 of record NC_073303.1, read on the forward strand.
AATCTGAGCTTATCTTGGCTACATACCCCCACCCCTTGCCATCTGATTGGTTATGCTTTATGTAAATAAAGATTTATGGAACTGAGCCATCTGGTCATGTATGCTCTACGAAAATTAGTATTTATGGAGCTAGAGCTATAGCACAGTGGAGAGAACGTTTGCCTTGCACACAGTCAACCTGGGTTCGATCCTTGGCATCCCCTACAGTCCCCTGAGCACTACCAGGATCATTCCTGAGTGCAGAACCAGGAGTAACCTCTGAGCATTACCGGGTGTGACACAAAAAGCCAAAAACAAAAAAAAAATTGTATTTGTATTTGCAATGTGACCCATTGGAAAGCATATATAAATCAGGAGCAATGGGAGGTCTTGCTTAGCTGGCCCCTCCATGCTCATTTCCTCTGTTATATTCCTCATGGTACAATGAGCACAGGACTGAAATCCAGGGCTGCAGCATCCAATCCCTGCTTGGACACTCCCAACAGACAAAGCTGGGGAGTTGGAGGTAAGTTCCCATTGATTTGAACTTCTAAGAACCTCCAACACTCCCTTCTTGGGGTCTGTTTTCATTAGTCCAGAGTGGGATTTGGGTCTTCATATTTTGGGTTTTTTCCTTTTTTGGGGTGTGTGTGTGTTTTGTTTTGCTGTGTGAGGGTTTAGACCACACCCAGCGGTGCTCAAAAGTAACTCCTGGCTCTGCACTCAGATATCACTCCCGGCAATGCTCAGGGGACCATATGGGGTGCCGGGGATCAAATCCAAGTCAGCCATGTACACAGCAAACGCCCTGCCCACTGTACTATCTCGAGGCCCCGTGGCCTCCGTGTATTTTATCTTCTTCTTAACATGAGGACCAGCTGGTCTCCTGTCCTTGGGGTCCCTCTAGCCTCGAGGTCAAGAGGAGGCAGGGGGGCTCTTGAATAGTCCCTCCGGCCATGGATGCTGTTTGCCCTGGCCTTTGCCGTTCTGTTCAAACCATCCTTTCCCCTACCCTGCCCAGCTCTCCTTGTTTCTCATGATTCCCTAGATCACAAAAATCAGGACTAGGAACGGGAAAACTTGTCTAGACTAAGACACGGACAATTGCCTTTGCCTTACCCTTCCCCCAAAGCCCGAAGGTCTCAACTCAGTGTTGCCCCCCAAATCCTGCCTTCTACTTTGTTTAGCTTTGCAAGATGGAGTGTGCCTCAGAGGGCCAGCTGCCGAGAGATTGTATTACTCATTCTGGGGCCCGCGTTTTCTAAAAGCACTCTTCCCTGTTCACCGTCTCTATCAAGCCCTCTTCCTGGGATGGTACCGACAAGTTTCTTTCTTTCTTTCTTTCTTTCTTTCTTTCTTTCTTTCTTTCTTTCTTTTTTTTTTTTTTTTTTGCTTTTTGGGTCACACCTGGCAATGCACAGGGGTTACTCCTGGTTCTGCACTCAGTAATTACTCCTGGCGGTTCTCAGGGATGCTGGGAATCGAACCTGGATCTGTCGCGTACAAGACAAACACCTATTCTATTCACTGTGCTATTGCTCCAGCCCCCAGACAAGTTTCTTGAGGATGTAAATCCGCCATCTTGCCACCAGCCAACCTGCTGCCAATTAAGTTCTTTCTCCATGACCACGACTGTTGTTTGAATCACCCTCCAGGAGTGGTGGACCTGGACCTTCTCAGATGCCGTCGCCTTGAAAGGAGGTGTTTTCTTGAGTGACAAGAGTGTTCTGAAATGGATTGTGGTGGTGTAGAGGTGGTTCAAACCATTGCGCTGAGATTGCTTCATTTGTATGCTACCTGAATTACAGCCCTATAAAGCCGGGACCCACCTCACCGCCAAACCACAGGCTCAAGATTGCCCTTCTGTCTCCCTTTTTTCTTTACAGGGTATTAGGCAGTGAGCAGAAATTACAAGAACTATCAGGAACCTGAGAAATGATCTGGTCTGGCTCTGACGTACATACTTAGAGTGTTTCTATTTGAAAAGCCATTGTAGCCACAGAGAAACGATTGTCCAAGATCCCTTAGCATTTGCATCCTATGCAAATAAATAATAGTCCAGTTTACAAAAGAGCAACAGGTTTCCCGAAAGGAGCCAGAGTTTAATTGCTTTCCTGGATGAATTCTTTGTTTTCTAAATAAGCCATGAGTCAATGAATTCAATGAGTTCAGCTGGTTCAGTGAACACTTAAGTTCTTAGCTGTCCAAATGACCTACTTAGAGATGAATCTTTTCCTCTGTGGTTGTTTTTAACCCGGAGCTTTGCACAACCATTGTTCTTTAATCCTGGGGGTGGGGTTCGGGAGAGAAAAAAAAAAAAAACCAAATTAATTATATCCTGTAATCAGTAGGAACTACAATTTTGGAATGTGCTATTTCATTAATGGGGGAAATTGCAATGTGCAGTGATACTGTAATCAAAAAGTGACTAGCAATAGGGGTGAAATTTTAAGCATACCGTCTTGTTCTCAGCCTCAGCGCAGAGAAGAAAATGTTTGGCGAGTGCAGATCTGGTTGCGGTCAGAATCACTGGGGTTTCTTTCCTGGGATTGCTGAGCAGCAGCCACTGATTCTATTCGGCTTCACAGTTTACCATTCTGAACACATCTTTTTTTTTTTTTTTTTTGATTTTTGAGTCACATCCGGCGATGCACAGCGGTTACTCCTGGCTCTGCACTCAGGAATTACTCCTGAAGGTGCTCGGGGGACCCTATGGGATGCTGGGATTTGAACCCGGGTCGGCCGCGTGCAAGGCAAATGCCCTCCCCGCTGTGCTAACACTCCAGTCCCCCATTCTGAACATATCTTGCTGGAAATTCTGTGGGAAGGGGAGCCTGATTTGATTACCACCGTTATAGGCACAAGCTGGGGTGACAGAGCCTCACAGGAGGGCTTTCTGGAGCACCCCATTCTTTGCCCCTGGCAATAGTCATTCACTCTAAGGAAGGAAATGGGCTCAACAAGGTACCAAGGGGTAGTATAAAACATATATGACCAATACTCCTCAAAAGTGTCATCAGGGCAGAATGTCTGCAGCCTGAGAAATAAGCCTCGGCCCCATGCCTGCCCAGGAGGGAAAAGGTATTTCTCTCTCTGCCTCTTCCTTCCCGGGGATGAAGGGCATGGTGACAGCCATATAGTGATGACCACAGATGGGATTTACGACAAAAACTGCAGCAAAAGGATGCGAGGGTGCTCTTGTGAAGGTCGGTGGCACCGGCCCCTCCTGCCGCCGAGATGTGATCCCGGGGGCCACACACATGTGCGGCCTCTCCGCAGCTGCACGAGCGTGAATCCAGACCCAGCTAAACTATTTTCGGCATGGGCAGCTCCTCGCAGAATGTCTCCAGCCTGAGAACTAAGCGCGGCCCCATGCCCGCCCAGGAGGGGAAAGGTATTTCTCTCTCTTGCCTGTCCCTTCCCGGGGGTGAAGGGCATGGGGACCGCCATATTATGACGACCACAGATGGGGTTTACAAGCTTGCAATGATCCAATATCTGGAAGAAATCTCCCTGGACTTAGTTGTTAAAGTACAGAAATCCAAAGCCGCGCGGCCGGTTTCTTTTCATAACAGGTCTGACTCTAGTGGGGTACTCCTAACAATAATAGTGAGGTTTGTGTTGAAATATTGAATGTAACCAAAGTAAACAGAAAGTAAAGTGAAACTTATCATTTACAAGGCGGGGGCAGGGTGCAGGATGGGAGGTGTACTGTGTGGGTTTGTCTTTTTTTTGGTGGTGGGATATGGGCACTGGTGAAGGGATGGTTGTTTCAGCATTGTATAACTGAGACTTAAGCCTGAAAGCATTGTAATTTTCCACATGGTGATTCAATAAAATAAAATTCTTATTAAAAAAAATGTCATCAGGGAGCTGGAGAGATAGTGGGGGGGGTAAGGCAACTTGACTTGCATGCCACAGACCCTGGTTCAAATCCCTAGCACCACATACAGTCCCCTAAGAGCCACAAGGGATCACTCCTGATCAGGAATAGACCCTGAGCACATCCAGGTATGACCCAACCACTCTACACACACACACACACACACACACACACACACGCACACGTATGCACACACACAGGTGCACACACACACACACACACACACACACACATAGGTGCGCGCACATGCACGTGAGTGTCATCAAAAATGGTGCAAGTTTGAGAAACTGACAAGTTAAAGGAGCCCCGGGCGGCCTTGCTATGAAATCTGCAGTGCCCTGGATGGGGTCCTGGGATCCTCAGTTTTGACTGCGGCCTTCATACCTGCTACCTGGTGGAGAAGTTTCACTTCTGACTCACAACGATCCTTAAGAGTTCTAATCTAGTTTACCGGGGGGAGTGCACATTACAAAAAGATAAGCCAACTCTTTGGTAGCAGAAGGGGAGAGAGTCACAGACCACTAAGGGTGGTCCAGGAGACCAGCTCAGAAGCTAAGATGTTGGGTCCGAATTTCTCTTGGGAGGACAAGTCTGCTTCTCCAAGGGCTGTTGCGTTGAAGACTCGCAAGCAAGGAGTCCCTGCCCGTCTCAGATGAGCTCCATTTTGCCTCTGAGCTTCATGGGCCAATCATCAGAGTCTGTCTCCTGCTAGACTGGGAAGCTTTAGTTTCCTAGCACAGTTAGACCTTCATCTCTCCTGGCCTCACATATCTATTTGTCAATGTCATTTAAACAAGTGATCACTTTCATTTTAAATTGCTCACTCACGAGAGTTTTTAATTTCATCTACCGAATCCTTTATTAGTGACACTTCTGCTTGTAGCTTTCTTATTTGTGTTCTCATTTCTTCCTGTATCTTCTTGGCTGTCCATTCCACTGTTTCTTTCATGTCCTCCTTTAATTTACTGGATGGCTGTTCCCGAGTTTCTTTAAGTTCATTGAACATCCTCAACATTTCATCTCTGAATTGTTTATCGGAGAGATTGTGTATGTGGGTATCCCCTGTTGAGGCTTCTGGGCTCTTCTCTTCATCCATTCTTCATGGTGGGGATTTGTGCTGTTTCTTCATGTTGCTGTGTTAGTAGTTCACTATCAGTGTCCCCCTCTCGCTGTGGGGGAGTTGGCTGCGTCAGTGCCTGTGCCGGAGTCAAGTCTCACTTCAGACACAGTCCTAAAATTTGCTGGGGATCCCCTCTGGCCTGAGTGCTCTGGGGTCACCTTGGCCGAGAAAGGGCGGAGGGGTGTCTTGCAGTTCCCTGGGTTGGTTTTCTGGGCACACCCGCTCACTCATGAGAGAAGAAAAGTGCTTACCATAGAGACGAGGTGGGGTGAGGAGGAGAGGACAGAAGGGGGAAACTGGGGCCATGGTGGTGGGAAATGCACACTGGTGAAGGGAGTGTATTGGAACATATATGACTAAAATATAATCGTGAACAACTTTGTGACTGTATCTCACTATGACTCAGTTTTAAAAATAAAGTTATTTAATTGCTCACTCGTGTCATTCCAGTTATACCACTTCTTGGTCAGTCTATTTCATTATGCTATTAATACATATAGATGATCTTGGGACAGAAAAAGGACCTTGAGTAAAAACTTCAGAAATCTAAGTATACATGACATTTTGTGAGTAATAAAGTGTCAACCTTGGTATATTGGTTGTGACAAATGCACCATAGTCATGTTAAGATTAGTGAATGTAGGTGTGGAAATTCTCTAACAGTCCATCCTCAAAAAATGCCATATCATGAAGCTGGAGAGCAGATAGGCCACACGCTTTTCACATGGCTGACCCAGGTTCAATCCTGAATATCCCATATGGTCCCTCGTGCCCTGCCAGGAGTGATTTCTGAATGTGGAGCCAGGAGTAAGTCCTGAGCAGTGCTGGGAATGCATATCACTCAAAGTCATTTCATTGTATGGTCAAAACACTGGACCACAGCCACACCGGGGATCCAGACGGAGGAGGTGCAGCCACCACACCTTCTCCAGATGGAGCCCTGGCGACACTGAGCAGCAACTAACGCGGCCGCACGACCTTTTCTAAAAACTGAAAACATATAATCTTTTAATGGAAAACTAATTATCAAATGCTTCCTTAGTAGGGCTGTATTTTTTGGGGGGAAACTCCAACAACAATAGTGACTTTGGTGTTGAAATATGGAACGTAATCAAGGTAAAGAGAAAATGAAGTGAAATTCATCAGTTATACAGTTGAAGGTGAGGGACGGGGGCGGGGGGTATACTGGGGATTTTGGTGGTGGAATATGGGCACTGGTGAAGGGATGGTGTTTGAATATTGTGTAACTGAGACACAAACCTGAGAACTTTGTAACTTTCCACATGGTGATAAAATAAAAATTAAAAAAAAAAAAAACACTGGACCAATGGGGCTGGAGCAACAGCACAGCAGGTAAGGGCATTTGCCTTGCATGCGGCCAACCTGGGTTCGATTCTCAGAATCCCATATGGTCCCTGAGCAATGCCAGGAGTGATTCCTGAGTGCATGATCCAGGAGTAAACCCCTGTGCATCGCCAGGTGTGACCCAAAAAGAAAATTTAAAAAAAACACTGGACCAAGTGATATGACTTTATATGAAGACCTGCTTTCTGTTATAATTCATTTTGCTTATAGTACCTAAGATCCTACCGGCAATGTTAAGTGAAGGGGCCAGAGCAATAGTAAAGTGGGTAGGGCATTTGCCTAGCACATGGCCGACCTGAGTTTAATCCTTAGCATCCCATATGGTCTCCCAAGCACCACAAGGAGTAATTCCTAAATGCAGAGCTAGGAGTAACTCCCAAGCATTGCCAGGTGTGACCAAAAAAAAAAAAAAGAAGCCAAAAAAATTGACAATGTTAGAGGCTAGAGCGATAGCACAGTGGGTAGGGCGTTTGCCTTGCACGTGGCCGACCGGGTTCAATTCCCAGCATCCTAAATGGTTCCCCGAGCACCGAGGGAGTAATTCCTGAGTGCATGAGCCAGGAGTAACCCCTGTGCAACGCCAGGTGTGACCCAAACAGAAAAACAAATGACAATGTTAAATGAAGACTGACCCTATTTGCACAACTTCCAGTGAATCTTAACTATTCTAAAGTTAAAAGTTAAAAAGACACATAGAAGCCAAAGGAGGTTGGAACTGAATGTTAAATCATCTTCTGCAAAACGGTCCACTTGATCCTGTGGAGAGTAGACCTAATTCCAGTTCATCCTGACGATCTTTGTTTGATTTGACCAGCTTCCCCAATTTCCTTCCCATAGTTCTAATGCACTAACTCTACCCACGGATGAATTCTGTTACTTGCAGCCCAAGATCTCACATCATGTTCTTCCCCTCAGTCCTCATCTCACAATCTGTGAGCCAAGACAGAAATCATGTTCAATAACCCCCAGAGCTCTCTTAACCCAACATTTTGGGAGTGGTGGAGAGGGAGTGGCACTGCATTTGGCCTCTGCTTAGAGATGACACCCGTGCCCACTGGCAGACATCACTAATAGATGAATGCAGAGTAATCGATAATGTTGGTGTTCCGCCCACAGTCCTCCTATCAACAAATGCACCATTCATCTCCAGCAGGGCAACAGCAACTAGTGGCTCACAGTCGCCCTCATCGTCAGAGAATTGCTCTCAATAAATGGGTGCCACCTCCCCTAAGGCAGTCGACACTCACAAACTATTAAGAGGCTACAAAAGTCCAACCCTCTTGATTCAAGGTGCGACTAACTTGCTTCCTACTCCAGCACCCACATGGGCCTGGATGAAACTAGGTTGCAGCTGAGGCCACATGCCCCGGAGAGCTTCCTTCCCCGACTCTACCTGGTTTCTCTCCCTTCTTACCTCCAGGGAGTCCTTCCTCCTTTCATGAACCCGAAGTAAGAAATGGGACACGAACCTCCTTCTCAATCCAGGGCTGCTGCACTTATTCCCAATACCTGAACTGACACAGGAGGTGAACCTTTTGGCTCCTCTACCAGTCCTAACAAATGGGAGAAGTCATGCCAGCAAAGGCTTATGCCAAACGAAAAGCTAAGAGCCCAGAAGCCCTGCTCATTTTAACACAGACCCGCAAAAGCAAAAGAGAGTGCACAGTTTGCCTTCCATGTAGAGACGCTGAGATGAAGTCTGTCTGGGGAACCTGTTTATCTAAATTTTATCATCCAGGACAAGGTTTTCAATGGGAAGTAAGTCTGTAGGACAAAATGGGAAAGGTGGGGCCAGAGAGATAGTACAGAGGGTCAGGAATTTGCCTTGCATGTGGTGGACCAGAGTTCAATCCCTGACACCCCATATGGTCCCCTGAGCCCCGTCAAGAGTGATCCTTGAGGGGCTGGAGTGATAGCACAGCGGGTAGGGCGTTTGCCTTGCACGTGGCCGACCTGGGTTCAAATCCCAGCATCCCATAGAGTCCCCTGAGCACCGCCAGGAGTAATTCCTAAGTGCAGAGCCAGGAGTAACCCCTGTGCATGGCCGGGTGTGACCCAAAAAGAAAAAAAAAAAGAGTGATCCTTGAATGCATAGCCAGAAGGTACCCCTGAACACAGATGGGTATGGCTCAAAATACAAAAAAAAAAAAATGAGAAAGGTAAAGAAAAGAAAAGTCATTCCAAGAAACTGTCATGCCTAAGAGCAGAAAGTATTTCTTTGTCTGGGAGCTCGAGTTAAGGAGCAGGTGCTCTGTCTTAAAAGCATCCCGACAAGTAATATCAGAGAAATATCTACAGTTGGGCATCTCTAGTACTAAATATAGCCTTGCTTTTTTCCATCCTCTTGTTTAATCCCAGTTAGGTTACACACATACACACACACACACACACACACACACACGTATATTGGTTAGGAAATAGATGACTGGTAAAATATCAACCCAAAATAACAGTGGCCAAAAAAATATCCTTCAAAATCTGCTCATCTCTCCTGTGAAGGTTCAGACCAGCGTAAAAGCTCATTGTCACAGAGGCTTCATAGGTCCAGACTCCTGGTACCCTGTGGATTTGTTCTCCGGAGCACTGTCACCCTGTTCTACTGCTGACCCACCCCAGATTTCTATTTCAGGCAGCTGGGAATGAAGGTGGGTAGGGAAGGGGTGTCTTCCCCTTTCTTCTTCTTCTTCTTTTTTTTTCTTTTTGGGTCACATTCAGCAATGTTCAGGGTTACTGCTGGCTCTGCACTTAGGAGTTACTCCTAACAGTGCTCAGAGACCATATGGGATACCGGGGATTGAACCTAGGTCGGCCTCATGCAAGGCAAAGGCCCTCCCCACTGCACTATTGCTCTGGCCCCCTTTCTTCTAATATAATCTGGATAAAATATGCACAGTCATGGGGCTGGAGTGATAGCACAGCGGGTGGGGCGTCTGTTTTGGACGTGGCATACCTGGGTTCGATTCCCAGCATCCCTTATGGTCCTCTGAGCACTGCTGGGGTGATTTCTGAGTGCAGAGCCAGGAGTAACCCCTGTGCATTGCCAGGTATGACCCAAAAAGAAAAAAAAAAAAGATACACAGTCACACCTAGCTGCAAAGGAGTCCATCATGTGACCACCGTGTCCAGGAGTAAAGTGTCCAGCTAAAATTGTGCACATCCCTTAGCTAGGGGAGACAAGAGAAAGGCTGTTTGGGAGATTACCAGGCCAGGAGTGCAGATTGTAACCTGATGGGAAGGACCCAGGCTTAGTAAACATCCCAGCCCTGGCTGGGTCCCAGTGCAGCCGCCCTTAGCATCACCTACCGGTTCTTGAAAACTGGGACTTTCAGCAAAATAACATACGACAAAGGTGTGACACCATTTTGCTGGGTGTTAAACACGTCTTTTTGTTTTTCCTCATCAACCTTAAGATAGCACAACGTGGGACCAGAGAAATAGTACAGGGCTTAAGGTGCTTACCTTGCATGCCTCCATTCCTTATATCTCATGGTCTCCCAAACACCATCAGGGGTGGCCTTAGAGCCCTTCCCCCAGGCACCACTTAGATGATGCAGATAGTCTCCGGCCCCATAGCATCACACCCTCGAGCCCACACTTTGAGCCACCAGCCCAGTTGGCTGAGAACTGCCAGGAGAAGCCCCCTGCTTGAAAGAACAGTCCCCATCCCACCCCATCCCTGCCAAAAATATATATGAAGCAACATTCTTTATTTCTTTAATTAATTTATTTATTTGAGCCACAGCCATGCTCAAGGCCACTCTCCACACGTTCAGACGAGCCTCACGCATGAAGGGACCGGCGGAGGAACCCAGGTGTGCGGGACCCAGGGCTGAGATCTTCAAGTCTGCTCAGATTGGGACTGGGCCTTTTCCACCCAGACCCCCCATTTTTCAGTAGCTTGGCAGCCACACCCACAAACTGCCCCTGGCACTGTGTAATCCCACCAATGACCAACATCCAGAGACTATAAGCTCCCGGAAGTGGCCGCACAACATCTAATAGACTTATTCTCCCACTTGGAGAACCTGACAAGCTACCAAGAGTCTATTGCCCACATGGGAGAGCCTTGCAAGCTCCCCATGGCATGTTCATATCCCAAATACAGTAAAAGATATACACATACCTCTTGGAGAGCCTGGCAAGTTACCGAGAGTATCCTGCCCACACGGCAGAGCCTGGCAAGCTACCCAGGGTGTATTTGATACGCCAAAAACAGTAACTAAGGTCTCATCCCCTTGACCCTGAAAGAGTCTCCAATCATTGGGAAAGACAAGTAAGGAGAGGCTGCTAAAATCTCGGGGCTAAGTGTAATAGAGACGTTACTGGTGCCCGCTCAAGTAACTCAACAAACAACAGGATGACAGTGATACAGTGATTTATTTATTTATTTAGTTTTGCTTTTTGGGTCACACCCAGCGATGCACAAGGCTTACTCCTGGCTTTGCACTCGGGAATTACTCCTGGCAGTGCTCAGGGGACCATATGGGATGCTGGGAATCGAACCCGGGTCGGCCGCGTGCAAGGCAAATGCCCTACCCACTGTGCTATCACTCCAGCTCCTGAAGCAACATTCTTGGAGGACCTGATGTACCCGCCTCTACTTCCTCTTGTGCCCCTCCCTGCCACCAGCTTGCTCTGTGAGAACCATGGAAAGACCATCCATCCTCAGACAGAAGCTTCGGGCCAGCACAGGACGCGCACACACCCTGCCTCGCCTCCAGCCCGGCGATGCTCGAGACAGCACTGCAGAGGAGGGGAGCAGAGCCCCAGGGGACTGTGACAGGCACCATCAAAGTGGCCCTGCAAGCTGCTGATCATGGCCATGTCTCAGTCAGGGTGACCTGGTAATCCCTGGCACCTCCATGCCTGCCCCAGAGCTCAGTGCAAGGCTCAGTCTCGGGCCTTGGTTTGGAGCCACTGGCCTGGCTGGCTAAGAAGGGCCAGGAGACCCCCTCTGGGCTCCCAAAACAGCACTTGAGGAACTCCCCACGCCCCCAAATAATGATCAGGCGACTTTCCCTTTTCGCTTTAGACTTTAGAGTATTTCATGCAGCGATTGTGGAGCAGTTAGGAACCCAATGGCCCAAACCTTCCTAGTGGGCCCCCCATCCGTGTCCTCACAGCCCATGTGGGATCCCGGGATTTAGAGGAAAGAAGGAGGAAGTAGATCCCCACCCGGGAGTGACCCTGACCCTGCCACGCCCTCCCCAGCAGTTAGGGAGGAGGTCAAGCCCCCGTGTACCCACTGCCCCTACTTGTACTAAAGACACACTCGAGCTCCTCGTGGAATGGTTCCGTTCCTGGAAGGGGACAAGAAGGTTGGGCTGGACCCAGAAAGAGAAGAAGGATTCAGGTGTGGGACTCTCAGAGGGAAAGAGCGGGGTGTTGGGGGAGCCCGTACCCCAGCTAGCAGTGGGTAGCAAATGAAAGTAGTCCTGATTTTACGTCGACCTGTTAGCTAGCATCCAACCAGCAGGTGGCCTGAAGACTTCTCAAGGTGGGGAGAATCACCAAAACACAGTGATTGCCCGAGGCATCAGACACTTATCAGGGGGCTGCTGTTTTACACAGGGTCGCCCTAAATGGCTGCAGATAGATCAAAGATTTTGCCCCACTCTTTCAGTAGGGAAGAGATGAATAGGATGTTAAAAGCAGGTCGAATGAGAATCTGATACTCAGGAGGGATGGTTACAGTTCTGTGAACAGAAATCCTGTGCCTTGCTTTTTGCTTTTGTTTTAGGGCCACACCCCAGGGTGCTCCAGGGTTACTCCTGGTTCTGCACTTAGAAATTACCCCTGGTCCTCGGGAACCATATGGGGTGCTGGGGATCAAACCCAAGCTGGCCACATGCAAGGGAAACCCCCTACCTGCTGTACTACCACTCTGGCCCCAAATCATTTGCCTTTCCATGTACCAAGAGCATTTGTATTGCTATCAGTTTTCTACAGTTTGTAACCTGACTTAAGTTTCCTCCCACTGCTATAATAGATGACTACACATTTAAAAAAGTAAAATAAAATAAATAAAACTAATGATCACAATCAAGTTGTTCACAGCTGCCTCCCTCAAAAGCACAAAACATGAAGCAGAGAGGCTCCACTTGAATTATTGGCACTAGGGACACCCTCATTAGAATGTCGTGGTACCTCTCAATGACAAAGAGGCTGCCACAGCCCTCAAGCACTGCATCTACACATGACCACAAAGGCAAAGCCGGAGGCTAAGGGAGCAGAGTTGCCTCAGTCCTTTCAGCTCTCCTGAGGCAGGATTTTTTCGGTCTGTGCCACACGGGCACTCTGGTCAGTACTGATCTGGTCAGTCCTGATCACAAACACAAGAAAGATGGGCCTTTCTGGGGCTGGAGCAATAGCACAGCGGGGAGGGCGTTTGCCTTGCATGCGGCGGACCCGGGTTCGATTCCCAGCATCCCATAGGGTCCCCTGAGCACCGCCAGAAGTAATTCCTGAGTGCAAAGCCAGGAGTAACCCCTGTGCATCGCCGGGTGTGACCCAAAAAGAAAAAAAAAAAAGATGGGCCTTTCCTCTCATCCCCCATCCCTGTGGGACCCTGGAGGTCACGCCCACAAACTCCCTCGGCTGCTACTTAAGCTCCTTAATGGCCATGATCCAGAGACACACAAAGGAATCTTCGAACCAAGCAGCTCACTGCAGAGATTTCTCCAGACCATAATTATCTAAAGTTTTAGAATTCCAGGCATATGTGGTCGCTCTTGCGGCTGCGCGACATCTTATGCTATTCGTAACAAGCAATTCAAAAGAGAGTATGGGGGAGATGGTCTGCCATAGAGGCAGGGGGAGGGGTGGGATGGGGGGTTGGATACTGGGGACCCTGGTGGTGGAAGATGTGCACTCGTAGAGGGTTGGATGATCAATCACTGTATGACTGAAACTCTAACAAGAAAGCTTTGTAACTGTATCTCATGGTGATTAAATACTACTAATAATATAAAATTAATATTCTGAATTTTAAAAAGGTGATGTAGAGTCCATGCCCAATTCAATCAGCTTAATCAATGGCTGAGTAAATAGCAGTACTCCTGTCACTATCACTGTCATCTCGTTGCTCATCGATTTGTTTGAGTGGGCACCAGTAACGTCTCTCATTGAGAGACTTATTGTTACTGTTTTTGGCATATCCAATACACACGGGGAGCTTGCCAGGCTCTGCCGTGCGGGCTCCATACTCTCAGTAGCTTGCCGGGCTCTCCGAGAGGGGCGGAGGAATTGAACACAGGTCGGCCGCGCGAAAGGCAAACGCCCAACCACTGTGCTATCGCTCCAGCCCAGCAGTACTCCTACATTTTAAAAAAAATGGGCCTTTTCCTTTCCATCATGGCCATTTGCAGGGCTCAGACAGGATCAGGGTAAGTTATGCTACAGTAACCAGCATCCCAAATCACAGGGACTCAGTAAGGATGTTTGTCTTTGTTTCACACTCCCCCACCAAAAACCCCAGGGAACTTTCCCGGGATCTCAGCTGTATCATTTGTCACATGGGCTCCCCCACGATGGAAAGAGGCAGCAAGAGGGCCCACGCCAGCAATCCCGTGCTTCTATCTAGAAAAAGGTTACTTCCTCCTACTTGGATCTTAATCTGTTCCATGATTTTGTCTTGCTGCAAGCTAGCTGGAGGGTGTGCATGGGCACACAAAATCCCATCTCTACCAAATTGGCATTTCCCCAGGGAATAAGAGCACTTTGTGGGTTGAGGTGAGACGGTTGTTCTAGATGATTATTATAATGGTGGTCACATGACTGCATTTGTCAGAGCCCCTCCAACTGAACACTAGCCTGATTTTCCACTAATATTTCTGTGTGTAAGTTGCACCTCAATAAAGCTGACTTTTCAGTGGGAGGCAAAAACCCATACTTGAGGCCAAGAAATTCTGGGAAAGGCCCAACAGTGGAAGGATTTGCTCCAGGAACGATCCTGGCATACCATAAGTTTCTCATCCTTTCCAAAGTGTGCTCTTGGCACAAGAGCAAACAATTGACAGAAAATAGAACCCTGAAGCAGATCAATGCACATCTTTAGTAAGTGGCTCCGGCAGTGATTTGAATTAGTGGAGAAAGACGTGAATAAATGAAGTTGAGATCTGGGTTTCATGTAGACAAAGGCCAAGCTGGCTCCATCACTCATACCACCCCACCCTATACAGTCTTCTCTGGCCTACTAATCACTGACCTGGTCCGTAGACATCAGTCCCTGGGTAAAAGCTTAAGATATCCCTCACTGTAGTCACATCTTACTGTAAATGAAAAGACTCTTGCAGAGGCTCCAAACTTAGTGTGTTCAACTCCACCTCCTGTGGTTGGAGAAATAGAACAGCAGAAGATACTTGCCTTCATGCAGTTAACCCAGATTCAGTCCCTGAGCACTGCCAGGAGCAATCCTTGAGTGTAGAGCCAGTAAGCTCTGAGCATCGCCAGTTGTGACTCAAAAAGCAAACTACAACAACAACAACTTTCAATTCCACCTTCTGCTGGGAGGTGGCATCAAGCATCACAGTGGGAAAGCCGTGACTAGAGCAGCACGACTCACCTTCACCACACATGTGGGTTGGCACCGTACCACATACTGACCCACAGATCAGCCATGACAACCAAGGTGGTTGACCAGTTGTTTTTCTGGGGTTTTTTTTGTAATTTTTTTATTTTATAAAGTAGTTCACACTATTTCATTGCATTTGATATTCAAACACCAATCCCTCCACCAAGACACCTTCCCACCACCATATTTTGGCTATTTCCATTCCGCACCCCAATCCCTGCCCCAAAGCAGAACCAAAATAATATATTTTGCATTGTTTGTTATGAAAAACTGCTGAAAATGCTGCAAAAAAAAAAGTATCCTTGGATGAAAGAGAGTGGAGGTTGTTGTATTTCACCCAGGAGCCATAAAGCCCTTCAATAAGAGATCACTAACATGTTGTTAAAGGTTGAGCCGGTGTGCTAGATATAGCACTGTAGCACGGTCATCCCGTTGTTCATCGATTTGCTTGAGCAGGCACCAGTCACGTCTCCATTGTGAGACTTGTGGTTACTATTTTTGGCATACCCAGTACGCCACGGTTAGCTTGCCAGGCTCTGCCGTGTGGGCGGGATACTCTCCGTAGCTTGCTGGGCTCTCTGAGAGGGACGGAGGAATTGAACCAGGGTCAGCTGCGTGGAAGGCAAACGCCCTACCTGCTGTGCTATCTCTCCAGGCCGTGTGTTATGTGTGTGTGTGTGTATGTTAAAAATGCATATTTCCCTCTAAGATTGGTTGCCTCCTACTTTGAACCCTATCACATGTGGTGCGGTAATATTGGAGTATGGGTAGAATGTGTGGTTTGAAGTATCGCGTGGCCGTGAATACACAAATGCGGCCACATGGTCCAGGAATAGATTCACTCATGGTGATGCTGGGCCAAAGCGTGTGGAGAGAGACCAAGGGCATGGCGGTGGCTGGGTTCTGGAGGTTTTCGGGTGCCAAGGCTGGGTCTCTTGGAATGGGGCGGAGTCTCACCCGCCCCCCCTTGACCAGTTGTTTTCAACCTTTTTTATACCTGTGCACTAGCACTGGCACCGGTTGCTGACCCCAGTCTAGACTGTCTGTCCCTCTCCTCTCACACAGAGGAGTGAGACATACCAGAGTCCCTGCTCACTCTTCTTCAAGATGCTGATGGGCAAAGCCCACGTGCAAGATGGTCGTGGGTTAAGAAGTGCCTTGGGTGAGTGAGTCAATGGCTCAGACCCTCTTTCTACATATATGTGTGATGCAAGGAGGTGTCGCTCCAACCGGGGTGACGAGTGGCAGAGTGACCATACTGGGCTCTTCATGAAGTCCTGCCCACTGAGCTTTCCCTGGGATTAATCCATTGCAGAATTGCTTGGGGGAAACAGTTGTGTGGAAAGAAGCTCCTCCTTGTACTTCTTCCTTACACCTCTCTGGAGGAAGGGCCACAGCGTCATCCAGCAGAGGCTGCAAGGGTCCTGCGGCTCACACTCCCCGCACCCCTGGGCCCAGCTTCCATCCTCTCTTAGCCTCTTATCTCTGAGGTGGAGACCTATGACAATCTGGGACACACTTAGCCAGGAGGATTGTTTCCCTTTGCCCTCATTTTGACAGGCTGAACTCTTGGGTTCCATCTTGGTTTTTTAACTGTAGCCTGGGGCCCGTTCTCCTTCCCTTTGGTCTATTTTTTATTTCTTTCTTTGATTTTTTTTTAATTAGGCACTATGGTCTACAAAATCGTTCATGAGTGAATTTCAGGCATACGATGTTCCAACACGCATCCCTCCACCAGTGTCTTCGTTTCTCTCCCGCCCTCCTTGGACTTAATCAACACAGGTGCTTCAGGACTCAAACGAGGAAGAGAGGGCCTGAGTCCAACTCCTGGATCCTTCCAGCCCCCACGTGGGCTAAACCCCTCCAGAGTCAACCCAGCGTGGAACCACTGTGAACCAAACCGTCTCCCTCTTGTTGCTCACCGCCATATTGGGCCCTCGGAGTGACTCAGCAGCCTGACTCAGCAATTCGTTGTTCTCCCCCTGTCAGGAGACCATCTGCTCCTGGTTATGAAAGCACCCACCCACGCTGCCGACTGCTGCCTCGAGACACTTGGCAGCCAGTTGTGAAAGGACAAATGAGTCTAAGAACCAGCCCAAACGTTTCAAAACAACTGACCCAAACTGAGACCACAGCCCTGCTTTTAAAAATTCCCCCTTTGGGGGCCAGAGTGATAGTACAGCAGGTAAGGCACTTGCCTTGCATGCAGCCAACCCACCTGGGCACCCCAGATGGTCTCCGGAGCCCTGACCAACTGTGATTCCTGAGCACGGAGCCCAGAGTAAATCCTGAGCATTGCTGGGTGTGACCCAAATACAAAACTAAAAGAAAAAAAATCCCATTTTGGGCCTTTTTTAATAAGCAAATAAGTTTACACATAAGCTTGTGATGTGGTTTTTTTTTTAAGTTTCAAAATCTGCCTCCTGCCCTAGTCCATGAACTACTACAGGCTCCTGTGGGACTGTGTGGGCAGAGCTCTGAGCACTGGGGCTGTCCAAAAGCAGGCCAGGGGCCTGCAGAGCAGCTATCTAGGAAGAATTCACACAGGGGAGGTCCACGGGACCCCTGTGAATGAGATCTGGGGCTGTTGGAAGAGTTCCAACACTTTGGCTGAATATACTTCTCTCCCAGTCTTTTCTTGCTTCAATTTCTGAAGTTCATGAAAACTTACTCCAATCTTTTTGAGTTCAGACAAATGCTTCTCTGGGATTTCACAAACTTGTAAAGACTTAACAGTAACCTTTTTTTGCTCTGGCATCATTGCCACTATGGTAAAGTTAGCATCTAAGCAGAAGGCATACCTGGTTCAGGGCTGGAGGTGTATTCCAGGAAGAGTCATGGTTGCATTTTCACTGAGATCCGGAAGGATGACTCAAAGAACTGGTGCTCATGCTTTTGCATCAGGAGTCTTGGGTTCAATCCCTAGCACCACCACATGCTCTCCCCTCTCCAAACATCCCTGGAATATGGGGCCCCCAAAAAGGGTGAGGAGCAGAGAGAGAGCACAGGGGTAAGTCACTTGCTTTGTGTGCAGCTGACCTCAGTTCAACCCTAGCACTGCAAATGAACCCCAGAGTACCACCAGGAGTAAGTCCTGAGCACCATTGAGTGTGACGAAAATCTCTCCCCTGCACCCCCCCTCAAAAAAATGCCCTCTAACAAAGACAGAGCAGGCCTGAGTCACTCCTGAACTGGCAAGCAACAATGACTATAATAGCATATTTTTCACTTGTATTTATTCTTGTAGGCATTAAATATGTTCAGAAGGCAAGACTGATGTTCTTTTTACAGCAATAATGTCTCTTTTTACAGTAATTTTTTTAAGTGGGGCTGAGGCCCAGCTCCACAACTGATCTAGAAAAGAACACGATGCCTCTGAATCTTCCCAGGAAGACCACTCCAGTCTAACAACTCTGGGGTTTTATCTAAATGGGTGGAGTGGGGGCAGATTCCCCTTCCGACCTGAAGGCCCGCCAGCCCCCACCCACACCTGACACCCTCCGACAGAGACACGGGTCAACTCCACCACCCAGCAAGCTCCCAAGCCACCGAGTCATTCCCGCACCAGAGCTTCTGGATCACGCTGTCGCATGAGGAGCCCTACAACACTTCCAAGTTCCATTGTGATGACAACCCCGTAGGAGCCCAGGGAATCTGATGGGGAAATGGCACAGAAGCCAAGCCGGCTCAATGAGCAAACACGCTAATAGAGAGGGCTCCACGAGCACCCACCAGCCCAGTCACTAAACCCTCGGGCAATGACTTCAGTAACACCATTGGGAGAGAGCGCAATAGTCACCAGTTTTATCCACCTAAGTTTTGATCGTTCCATTTGCCTTTGTGCTGTAACAAGCCACAGGAAGTAAATGTGTTTGTGCGGCTAAGGCAGTGGGTTGGGGTGGTGGGTGGGACACTGGTGACATGGGCAGAGGGGAGGGCGCCCTGCTGATGGGTTTGGTGTTGGAACACTGAAAGCCTGAAGCAACTATACTATGAACAACTTAGTAAACCATGGTGTTGGAATTTTTTGGGGGATCACACCCGGTGATGCTCAGGGGTTCCTCCTGCCTCTGCACTCAGAAATTACTCCTGGCAGTGCTCGGGGGATCATATAAGATGCCGGGGATTGAAGCCGGGTTGGCCGCATGCAAGGCAAACACCCCCCCACACACACTGTACTATTGCTCCAGCCCCTAGAATAAATTTTCTTTTAAATAAATACAGAAACAACCAAAGGCATTCTTGTCTCTCCAGAGGCAGTGAAGAGGCATCACCAGCTCTGAGTGATGTCCTAGAGCGTACTCTGGCCCTCTCCCCCCTCCCTCCTCTGCAGTCCTCACCCCTCTGTTCCCACCTTCCTCCCCCTCCCTCCTCCCCTCCTCCCTCTCGTCCTTTCTGTCTTCCTGTGTTTGGGAGTTAATTTTTGTTTTGCTATTTAGTTTGTGTTGTTGTGTCATTTCAGACATTGCTCTGAACCTGATGGGGGTGGCTCAGGGATCATAATGGGCTACTAGGTCACACTAGGTCATAATGCGCTACCTTCGGACTGAAGTCAGCTGTGTGCAAGGCCAAGTGCCTTAACACTTATCTAATCTCTCCAGTCCTACCCCTGTACTAGCCTTCTCTCTTTCCCTTCTTTCCCTCCCTCTGTCTCTCTGTCTCTTTCTTTGTCCCTATTTCTCCCTTTCTCTCCCTCATCTCCTGCTCTATCCCTGTCCCTCCTTCCCCCTCCCCCACCCTCCTCCCTTCTGCTTGGCAGATCCCAAGTTCTTGCCTCCCTGGACCTTCTCCTGAACACACAGTTCCCCAGAGGCAGCCACTGCCAATCGGTCAAGCCTCAAACATGACTTTTGCCCCCGGTGCCATTTCACCTTCTGTACCTCTCTTCGGGAATTTGAATTTCGTGAAAAACAATAAACCCAAATAAAAATCCGTCCCTCCCTCCATGATATGGCAGTGCTCGGAGAAAACAAAGTCAAAAACAAAATAATCCACCAAAAAGAAGAAACTTGATCTTTGAGTTGTTGGTTGGTTGGTTGGTTTGGGGGCCACACCCGGCAGCACTCAGGGCTTACTCCTGGTTCTGTACCCAACAATCCCTCCTGACGGGGCTTGGGGTACCATATGGGGTGCCGGGGATGGAATCCATGACAGCCACACGCAAGGCAAGCGCCCTAGGGTGGTGCCATTTCTTTGGTCCCAAGAAACTTGACCACTGAAGCCCCCCAAAAAATTTTTTTATTTGTTTTAATTGAATCACCGTGAGATACAGTTATAAAGCTTTCATGTTTGAGTTTCAGTCATACAACGATCAAACACCCGTCCCTCCACTAGTGCACATTCTCCACTGTAGGGTATCAACCCTAAGTGCTTTAGGCTTCATCAGTGAATTGCCCCCTTCCTTCCTCCCAGAGAAGTTTAACATGCCCTTGCTAGCATCCCTAACTTAGTCAAAGTTTATCTTTAACCTTTCCCTTGTATTTTACCTCTCATTGTCACAGTTCCCCAAGTCAGTCTTGATTACTTGTAAGCCAAAACTTTCTGGTAATTCTGAGCTTGTATTTGTACTGCTTTGTATTTGAAGTGCTGTATATTTGTACTTGCTTTTCTATTTCCCCTATAGCCTTTTTATATTTTTACTATAGATCAATGTACTTCAGTTAAACACAGAAATACCATTAATGCTATGCTCCTAATATTTGGGAGTTGTATCTGCTCCTGGGCATAATTATTTGGTCATAATTACTTGACTCAGGCTTCAGTTGCTGGAGTTCCTAACACTCCAAAAGGGAGGTCCCACCATGGGACTGGGATGGACCCGAGGCAAGTGGCAAAGCTACCCTGAATCGAAATGGAACATTCTAGAAGGCATAAATGCATCGTCTTGATGCAAACTGTTACAACCTAAGAGACAGGACCCCCATGGCGAAGGACAAGCTGAACTGGCCTGAGGTCTTAGTCTGGGATTTATGGTAACAGCCTTGCTTGCTCTCAGAGCCCAGAGAACTAAGTGTGGGGATCTTTGTCTCTTACTGTGTTTATCCAAACAACTGCAAGTATTGATAAGTTATACAACTAGAGGGAAAGATAAAAGCAATGGAGATGTCCATGGGAGACAAAGAGTCTTCTTGAGTTGATCTCCCCAAGAGAATTTGCTCAGTCAAATGTTTATCTACTTAAATGACCATCACACCTGTCCTTACCTCAACCCCCCTTCAGATGTTCTATAAGTATTCGAGCAACTCTGTATTAAATGGGCCATTTTCACCATCAGACTGTGGTCCCCAGCTTTCCCATCTCCCCATCTCCCCGTCTCTCTGTGTCTCTGTTGGGGAGCCCTGGGGAGGTGGAGAGGCAAGAAGGTGGCTCAGGGCCACCACACACACACACACACACACACACACATGTGTCCTGCAGCAGCAGCAGCTTTTTGAACTCACACTCCACCACCAATGTCCCCAGTATACGCGCCCCCCCCCTTTCCAACCCTCCCCTTGCCTCCATGGAAGGCAATTTCCCCTATACTCTCTCTCTCTCCTTTTGGACATTATGGCTTGCAATATGGATACTGAGAGGCCATCACGTTTGGTCCTTTATCTACTTTCAGCACACATCTCCCATCCCAAAAAATTCCTTCAACCATCATTGCCTTAGTGATCCCTTCTCTATCCCAGCTGCCTTCTCCCCCAGCTCATGAGGCAGGCTGCCAACTATGGGGCAATATTCCTGGCCCTTGTCTCTACTGTCCTTAGGCCTCAGTCTCCTATTATGTTATTTTACATTCCACAAATGAGTGCAGCCCTTCTATGTCTGTCCCTCTCTTCTGACTCAATGTCAACTCTTAACTCCACAGATGTGGGTGCCCTCTACGCCTCTTTCACTCACCTCGCCCTTTCCCCTGCACCTAACCGTTATGAGGACTTGAAATCAAACCCACCTTCCTGGTAGGTTCCGAGTGGCGTTTGTTGTGGTAACACGGGGTTGGCAGTGCTCAAGAGCCCATTTGGTGCCTGGGCTCACACTGGGATGGATCAAATGCAACGCAAGCGCTCTAACCACTACCTACCCTACCCCCATTCTATCTCTTCAGTCACCAAGAGTAGAGTTCAACAGAAAGGAGGAAAGTGAGCAGAGAGATAGTGCAGCAGGCAGGGCACTTGCCTTGCATGTGGCCAACTGAGGTCCGCTCCTCAGCATCCCTCAGTGGTTTCCCACAGCACCACCAGAAGTGATCCCTGAGTGCAGAGCCAGGAATAAACTCTGAGCACCAGCAGGTATGCTCTCCCCACTCAAAAATATAAAGAGAAGGAAAGAAAAGAAGGAAGAAGAGCCAGAGGGAGAGCACAATGGCCTGAACACATGCTCTGCACGCAGGAAGCCCTGGGTTTGATCCCCTGTACCACATGGTTCCCTGAGCACTGAGCCAGGAATATCCCCTGAGCACTGCCAGGTGGGACCTCTCCCAAAACAAGTGAAAAAGAAGTGAGCAAATGTCAGCCCCTCTACGCCCTCATCAGCAGGGTGACTGGCGGTGCTCAGAGCTGAGTGAGCCGGGAATAGGCACAGAAAGGTGCTCAGCTTGGGGGTTCGCGTGGCAGGGGTGCAGGCTTTGCAGGATGGAGTCCCGAGTTCCTCCGGGAATCAAATCCGGTGCACTCCCACTCCCTGGGTTCCTGCTTGGACACTCCTGCTAGTGGCGTTTACTGTACTTGCAACTGGGAGCTGCCAAGCCTGCAGAACGCGCCCCTGCGCGCATTGAACCACCCCCTCTCGGCTGACCCAAATGCTTCCTTCCTCCTCCGAGCACACAGCAACTTCTCCACGCGCGGGGACCCAGGGACCACCGGAGAGACGCTTGTCCGTTCCGTCTCTCCCCCCAGATCTTTTCCACAAGAAAAGAGACTGTGAAAACTCAACCCTGCAGAGAAGGGCCATCAGTAGGGGAGGGGGGTGGGGGGGGGGGCAGGAGATGGAAGCCGCCTCACTCACGGGTTCTTTCTCCCCGCCCAGCCGCGTCAGGGCTGGATTCTCGGAGGTTCCCTCCAGAGTGGAGAGACTCCAGCCTTGTTGCCGTGGAAACGGCCGGGTGCTCCAGGCATCGTGGGATTTGGCTTTGCCCTGCTCGGCGCCTGACATCCAACCCTGCCTAATTGAAGTTCTGGTGGGTGATGGCTCTGCTGCTGTCGCCGTCGCCGCCAGGCTGGACGCAGGGAGAGGGGAAGAGAGGAGGAAAGAAATGTCAGGATGACCGCAGGAGAAAATCCAGGTCGGAACAAAAGAAATCACAAAAGGATTTTGCGGAGAAATATTCTTGTGGATGGTTTGAGGGGCCGCACCCGGTGGTGCTTGGGGTTGGTCCCTCCCCTACCATGCCAGGGATCAAACCCGGGTCTCCTGCACGGAAAAGCGTGTGTGCTCAGTGCCCAGGGCTCTCTCTCCCACCTCTAAAAATACCCGTGATGAGATGCGGGTAGCAAGGGGTGCTGCTAAACTGAGGGTCCGCCTGCCCCGGGGGGTTCATCCCATTTCAGAGGGTTCAGAATTCCAGGCGCTAATTCAAGAACATCTTCCATAGACAGCCCCACCAGCCCCGGCAATGGTTAGTTAGGCAGCAACCCTCCGCTAGAGGGCGTGGCTCTCTCACTCTCTCTCTCTCTCTCTCTCACACACACACACACACACACACACACACACACACGCCTGCCCTCTCGAGGACTCACTTCTCTGAAGAGCAGAATATTGTTGTTATCCATCAGATATCCGATGCAGGGGAGAAGGGGTGAGGGGGCCCTCCTCTCTTCGTGATGGATTGAATGTTTTTAGTTTGGGGCCACACCCAGAGGTACTCCGGGCTTACTCCTGGCTCTGCGTTCAGGAATCACACGTGAGGGGGGCTCAGGAGACTATACGGAGTGTCAGGGATCAAACTCAGGTCACCCACATTCAAGGCACGCATCCTACCTGCTGTTCTATCTCGCCAGCCCCCAGTTGCTGAGTTTTCCACTGCAAATCCAGGTTTAATTAAAACAGCAAACTCCAGGGCCCCGGAGATAGTACAGTAGGTGAGGCACTTGCCCTGCACACTACAGGCAACATGGATGATCGCCTGAGCAGAGCTGGGCACTGCTGGAGGTAGCCCCCAACTCTACACACACACACACACACACAACCACACACACACACACACACACACAACCACATTGCTCCTCAGTCCCCTCACCCCCTGCTCCTTTCACAAAGGAGCAAACCGAGGCAAGGAGCTGGGGGAGGTAGTTGTGAATTTAGCGATACACAGACACACAGCCACCAACATCCACCCCTCAGGGCTGCTCCTGTGTCTGCTGCATTCTAGTGGGCAAAACCAAAAAAACAAACAGAAGAAACAGTCATGGAAACAATCTTTAGGTAATAGTCGGATCTGACTTTAAGGTTTTGCAAAAAAGAGCTTTAATCTGGGGGTCCAGAGCGATAGTGCACTGGCAGGGCATTTGCCTTGCATGACACCAGGCACCCCAAATGGTCCCCCAAACCCTCCAGGAGTGATCCCTGAATGCAGAGCCAGGAGTAAAAGCTCTGAGCACAGCCGGGTGTGGCCCCAAAACCCAATCAATCAATCAATAAAAAAAAAAACCCTTCTCATCTGTGTATTTTGGATGCCTTGTTCCCCAGAAAACGTGGCAGTTTTTCATTTTTCCAGAGGAGAAAGTGGCATTTGGAGAGGTGAGGGCTCCGGGAAGCGTCGTAAACCAAATTTATTAAGCAGGAGATGCTTATTCAGGCAGGGCTGACACCCCTGACTTGGCCCTCCCCACGGCTTGGCCCTCCCCACGGCGGAGCAGAAATCACGCATTCAGGGCTCAGGAAGCCTGGGGAGGGGACCTGGGATGAACCTGAGTCACAGCCAAGTCCAGAAGGACGGGAGAGAAAATACCGTTAACTCCCTTCCCGGCGCTGGGGTTAAAACTCGTTGGGGAAATGCTCGTGGAAGCGCAGCGGGGAGCCGGTCTCAGGAAGCACCCAGGCTGCTGGCAGGGGTGGGCAGCACCGCAGGGCATTGTCTGAATCCAGGGTGATGAGAGGGGCCGGGACCAAACTCCAGTTTCCTGTTGCTGCTCCACCGGGCTGAACGTGGTCGATGTTTGTGTGGTGCGTGGCGCCCCTTGGTGGCCAGATGCAGGAAACGCTCCAACGGAGCTGGGGAGGAATCGTGCTAATCAACATTTATTTGCTAGGGGCTCAGCGGGAGCCCTGAGAAAAATGACCTGCTACTAGATGGTGCACATTCGTGGACAAATAGATAAACGTCCAGAGGTGGGAGTGGTGGTGGGGGTCCGACCCCAGAGCCTCCGAAGTCAATGTGAGCACACACGGGGACCACCTACCGGTCCTCCTGAACTCAGGTTCTGGCTGCAAGCAGGTCCAGAGAGGACCTAAGGGGCCCCTCACTTGCTTTTCACGCGGTTCACTAGAGTTCGATCCCTGCATCCCCATATGGTCCCCGAAGCCTGCTAGGAGTGATCCCTGAGCACAGAGCCACAAGTAAACCCTGAGCACTGAAGGGTACGGCCCAAAATACCAACCCCATCACTCACCTTCCAAAAAACAAAAATTGAAAAACTAAGGAGCTCCCAGTCCAAGGAAAGTTGATTTGCGGTGGAAACAGGGCTGCTTCAA
This sequence comes from Sorex araneus, assembly GCF_027595985.1. Classification (NCBI taxonomy): domain Eukaryota; kingdom Metazoa; phylum Chordata; class Mammalia; order Eulipotyphla; family Soricidae; genus Sorex; species Sorex araneus. Next base: position 196,211,213 of record NC_073303.1, read on the forward strand.
CAGAATCTTCCCACCCCCGCCCCAAAATAAAAGTATCCCCAGAGGGTATGGCTCACCTCCCAGTCCCGACAATAAGGAATCACCTTTTGTGTTTGTTCATTTGGGGGCCACACCCAGCAGTGCTGAGGACTGACTCCTGACTCTGCACTCAAGGCTTGCTCCTGGCTGGGCTCCGGGTAACACATGGGGTGCTGGGGATCGAACCCGGGTTGGCCACATACAAGGCTAACACCCTACCTGCTGTACTATCGCTAAGGTCCCAGAATCACTCTTTGGGGGCCATCCCCAGAAGTGCTAAGGGGTAGAGCACTACTCCTGGCTTAGTGCTCTTCGTCTCACATGGTCTTGGGGATGGAACCCAATCTCCTACATGCAAAAGCTCTGCTCCAGCTCACTGAGCCTTCTTCCAGCCCAAGGAACCAGCTTGTGGGGCTGGAGTACAGCGGGTAAGGCATTTGCCTTACACACGGCCGACCTGGGTTTGATCCCCAACATCTCTTGAGCACCACTAGGAGTGATTCCTGAGTACAAAGCCAGGAGTAACTCCTGTGCATCTCCAGGTTTGACCCAAAAAGCCCAAAAAAAAAAAAAAACCATGTTTTATGGTGATTCAAATTCAAAGTGGGAGCCAGAGAGCTAGGACCTGGGGTAAGCTGCTTGCCTAGCATGCAGCCGACCCGGGTTCGATCCCCAGCACCACATACGGCCAGGAGTGAGCCCTGAGCACAGAGGAAGCACCAAAGCACCAGGATGGAGAGGCCTGGAAAGGCAAAGCCCACTTCCTGGGCCCTGAAGGGGCTTTCATCAAAGGAAACCACAGTTCCAGGTGGTCTCAGCATGGCCTGCGGGTCTCCAGGTTCTGGCCGGCTTGTCTGGGTGGAAGCAGCCCGGGGTCTCGGGGACCCTGGATGGTGGTTTCTGATGTGTCTTCTGGTTCTCCCCTCATTCACAGGCACGAGGTACCTAACCCCACTGAAATTCAGCCCTGATTTCCTTTTTGGGAACAGGGATGGGGGGGGCGCATATTTTTTAAAATGCTTTACACACCAATTCCAAGAACTCATTGAATTTAGCTGGGGGGAAAAATAAATTCTGATACAAAGTATTTTTAACTGGAGGTGGGAGGAGGAAGGAGAATGATCACAGGTGGGTAATTATACATGGAAATGAGCTCAATTTGGTAATTTTCCCTTCAATTCCTGTTTACACAGTGAACCCTACAGTCTAACTCAACACCACCCTAGCACTGGGGAGAAGAGGTTGCCTTCTTTTTCATCTTTCATGTCAACTCTAAGATATGAAAAGTGGTTTAGAATGCCTTGGAAGAAAATTTTTGTTTCGAGCCAGAATGATAGCACAGCGGGTAGGGCATTTACCTTGCACAGGACCAACCTGAATTCAATCCCTGGCATCCCATATGGTCCACCAAGCACTGTCAGGAGTAATTTCTGAGTGCAGAGCCAGGAGTAGCCCCTGAGCATCGGCTGGGTGTGACCCAAAAAGAAAAAAGAAATTGTTTCTCAGCTGGGATTTTTTTCCCCCTTCAGCTTACCCCCGTAATTGTGCAGAGCAGATGGATATGGGGGGCAAGGGGTTGGTCTCATCGCTTTTCAAGTGTTCATAGCCTTCAGCATACAAGCTCCCGGGATATGTTAGACCTCGAGAGAAAACAGGCTGGTTTTGTAGGCAAGAAGATTGCCAGAAAGCCACAAAGCAGGGCAGGTTGGCCATGTACAAGGCAAGCACCTTACCCACGGTACAATCACTCCTGCCCCCAGATGAATTTCAGTTCTTAGTCAATAAAATTAATCCTCAATTTCCAAAATGTCTGAGACCAAATAATTATCTTCTGTAGTTCAAAAGAACTTCCTCTGCTTTTTGCAAAGGCAAGCAACGGCCCAACTTTCTCCGAGTCAGGAAGAAAAATGGTATGTGTCAATTTAAGACCTATAAACTTTAAGTCACTTGCTGTCAGGTATTTTGCTTATTCCCCAGAAATGAAGAAAACGGCTGTAATCACTAATCTTATGCAGCTTTTCGTTTGAGAGACAATAAGAAAGATATTAAGACTGGAGTCTTTTAGGGTCTTGCATACAGAAGTCATTTTCCCTTCTCTTAGTCATATAAGATAGAGACTTGTTCTATAAGGTTTGAGAACCAGCTCTAGGGTGGGGTGGGGGAGGTGGGGAGGCCTTATGTTTGGAACACTTGATTTGTGATGAAAAATATTCCTAAGGCCAATTTGAAGCCAATACTTGACAACCAGAACACACAACTCCCAAAAAAATTAATTTCAACTCCTGTGCATACTGGAAAAGATAGAGGCGACATAGTTAAGATTTCTTTCATGGGGAACAGAGATAGTACAGTGGAAAGATGCTGATCTGAATGCAGCTGATCTGACTTCAATCCCCAGCATCCCAATCCAAGAGCAAAGCTCAGAGGGACCCCCGAGCTTAGAGCCAGAAGCCCTGATCACTGCCAGGTGTGGCCCCCAAACCAAAAACATAAACCTTGTTCACGTCTTCTCTCTTCTCTGACAAGTTCAGGTGTTGTTACTAAGAAGTGTGCATTCATACCATATGTTCACATTTAAACAGGTTTTAAAATAGGTGTTTTATCCCAGGAAGTCATTAAAAATCAGGCTATTTTAAAAAATTTAATGATGCAGAAATTTATGAAAAGCAGTGTTGGTTCTCAATTTACAGTTACATGGCTATATCCCCCAAAGTGAACAATCTTTTTCATTTTGAGATGGTATCAATTTGTCTTCTTTGTAACATTCATCTATCTTCCAAACTCTCTAGTGTTCACAAAATTTATAAATGTTTGGGGAAAAATTAATCAGTCTTATTTTTAAAAGAAAAAATAGTGACTATTACAGTCACAGACTCATGTGTAAATTGCAAGACTGAATCAGATCAATTTTTAGTTAAACAAGGCTGGATCTTCATCTATTTTGGGTGAAGCTTTTACTATATTTAAAGTGCTATCGCACTAGTTTCCCTGTGATGTGGAAAGCAGAATACTATACCCTCATTTCCGGAGGACGGAACAAAGGTTCAGTATTCCGACCCGACATGCCCAAAGTCAGCGACACCTCCTGTGGTGACTGGCTTCACTCTAGGCCTAGGAAGCGGAAATACCACACTGGGGAAGGCCAGTTTGCACTGGGAGTGCTCATCGGAGGTGCCACTAGAGGGCACCGTGGAGCCGCGAAGCTGTTTCTGGGCAACTGACTTTCCTTGCTGCTAGAAACTAGGCCCGGTAGAAGCAGGGGGTCATGGGTGAGTTGGGGAGTCAAACTGCTACCTCTTCTGGAACAATCCTGAAGACCGTAGTTGGGGTACTCTGCTCCTGCTTACCCAGTCTTCCTTTTACAGCTAAAGTATTCTCCCCTTTAGTCTGCATGAACATTTATGCAAGGTGAGGTGCCATCAAAGCAGGGTGGAGTTGGGGGACAGATGCTGGATGCCACCCAGCTTCCTGGGGCAGACAGACACGTGTCTTGTGCCTGTGCTCTACCGGCAGGAGTTGTGGAGACTCCTTGCTTGGACCCTCGAACTGCCCCTTATTAGAAGCCCTCTGCAATCCATCAAAAAGAACTCGGTAACCGTGCGTGCCCCGTCAAGGCCAGCTGCCATATAACTCAGTGTTTTCATAAGTAACTAGGAAACTCCTCACTGGGAAGCAGGCAATTTACTAACAGAACAAGCACTACAGGACCTCATCTGTACCCAAAGGATCAAAGGATCTGGGGGCATTTGTGGTCATCTTCTCCTTCCCGAGCAGGCCTACGCTGGTCAGCATGTGACAGTCACCATAAAAGCATTTCTTATACTCACTTAAGAATCATTATTTGCTTTTGTAAAAAAAAAAAAAAAAAAAAACTCCAAAAGCAACTTTTCATCTTTATTCTGTTCATAACTATAAAAATAACAAATGCTTAAGTCATAGAGAAAACCACTCTCCCAGAATTTTGCCCTCCTAGATAACGACTCTCTTTGGTCATATCTGTTCAGACTTGTTTTGGAATAGAGTAGCAAATAAACAGGATCAAATGGGAATCCTGCAGTATATACACAATCTTCTGTTTTTGCAGGTTTTCAAATAGTCTCACAGAATTCAACTAGCCACTTTTTCCAGAGAACTTTGAGCATGATTCCAAACAGTGAGTGGAAAACTAAGATTTTCTTTTCTTTTCCAATTTTTGGACCACACCCAGTGATGTTCATGCCTTACTCCTGGCTCTGCACTCAGGAATTACTCCTGGCAGTGCGCGAGGGAACATACAGGGTGCCAGAGGTTGAATCTGAGTCAGCTGTGTGCAAGGAAAGCAAGCATCCTACCCACTGTACTGTCGCTCCAATCCCATAATGTCTAAGATTTTCTTACTAGTCAATACTAAATATCACCCAAAGTAGTAAAGGTGAAATTCATTTCTTATCACAATGAAACCCCTTCCACTTCATGTCTGTCAAATACAGCAGTCACACCAAAGTCTAATTGGTTCAGTACAAGAGACTACAGGGAACACAGTCTTTGAAAGTTAATTCTCCGTGACATGAAATGACAAGAACTTTTTCACCGCAGGGACTCTTAGATGGAACAAAGCTCAGCTCTTGCAGCAGCTGCTGAAGGACAACTTCGATTCAACCTCCCACAGCTTCATCTCTAATGCTTTCAAAACATCCTCCATCTGGTGAATTGAAAACAGTTTTAAAGACGAGTCAGTAACACTGAAATAAACATCATTGATAACAATTTCTGAATAGTACTCATTAGACATTAGCACTTAAAGAAATTATTTAGAGGTATGATCTAATCTTTAGTTGCAGTACTTCTAGAAATAGTAGTTCACAACCTCTCATCTTCAGCACTTCTACACATTCTTCACTATCTTGCCTCTCTAGCAATGAGAAGGCACAAGCCTGGATGGAATATAGTTTCGATTTGGGGGTAAAATGTCTCCACTATTACTTTTTTGAGACAATTTAAGCTGAAATAATATCTTGGTTTCCAAACACCCACACTGCCAGCAAAAGCAATAAAGCCACCCACCTCTTCCGAAAGCCAGTTAAGGGTTAGTGGTTCTTTCAAAGAGAAGAAAAGTATAGAACAAAGTTACCTCTTTAAGAGATTTCTCTATTTCAACTCTGCTTTCAAGATTAAAAAGCTCTTTATCTTCTGACACAATTTGCTTTTCAGAGGAGCCTAAAATATAACTGAAGAATAGTATAGTACAAAGTCAAAGTACGATAAGAAAGCAGATACATTTATCTTAGTTAAGACTGTTAAAGCCCTTAAGAATCTTACATTGTATATTAGCATCAAACCCAGAAAGAAAAAAAACTACTTTTGTTAACAGCAACCTACTTAAGTTTACTCCATAAAATCTTTATTCAGAACTCCTCACATTTCCCATGGTTACAGGTCATTCAATAATGGGAATAAACTTGTTCTCCAGTGAGCTGGATGGCAGACATCAACATTCATTGTTCAAGTCTGTTTAGGGACTCTGAAGAATCCACTGCTTCTCTGGTGTCTCTCACTTTTCAGGAACCTGTGTATGTTTTTTGTTTGTTTGTTTGGTTTTGGTTTTTGGGTCACACTAAGCGATGGAGTAAGCCAGGGTTACACCTGACTCTGCTCTCAGGAATTACTCCTGGCAGTGCTTGGGGGGCCATATAGGATGCAGAGGATTGAACCCAAATAGGGCGCGTGCAAGGCCAGCACCCTATCCACCGTACTATAACTCCAGTCCTGAACCTTTGTACTTTTAAACACAGTTTTTAGTAAATTAATAATTTGTATAATTGACTCTTGATATCCAGGTTCAAGTACTGTTCGGTTCAACCAACAGGGTCTGTTATGAGATGCTGTAGCTTAGAAAATAGTCAAGAGCTGAAAAACTGGGCTGGCAACAGGAGGAAAAGAGGCCCAGAATTGGTAATAAAGGAACAGGTAGGAAGCTGGAGAGCTAGCACTTGCTTTCTCTTATTTTGTTGGGGCCAGGAGGTGGTGCTCAGAGCTTAGTCCTGGCTTTACTCAAGGATCACTTCTGGCAGGAGTTGGGGGCCCTTATGGGGTGCAAGGATCATTCCTGGTGGGACTCGGGGGCGCCTACGGAGTGCCAGGATTGAACCGGGATCAGCTACATGCCTAACCCCTGCACTATCTCTCGGGCTCATACACTTTTCCACCAGTTCAGCAAGCCTGCCATCCCATGCTTTCCACACACCCTCACGTGACTCTCACCAATCTGGTGAAGAGCTCATGAGATTCAGGAAGTGTTTGGGCTGGAGATTCTACTCATGTAACAAAACCAAAACCAATCTGTTCTTGCTCCACACAGACCTGCAATCTTTATGGCATTGAATAGTACACTTCTTATGAAACTCTTTGGTCTAAGGGCTATTTTGGGCTGGAGTGATAGCACAGCGGGTAGGGCATTTGCCTTGCCTCTGCCAACCTGGGTTTGATTCCTCCGCCCCTTGCGGAGAGCCCGGCAAGCTATCGAGAGTATCTCGCCTGCACAGCAGAGCCTGGCAAGCTACCCATGGCATATTCGATATGCCAAAAAACAGCAACAAGTCTCACAATGGAGACATTATTGGTGCCTGCTTGAGCAAATCAATTAACAACGGGATGACTTTTATATATGAGAAAACATAAGAAATTCATCAGAAGTAAAATACCTCTAGTAATGAAAGCATAGACTTTCTTCTTCATTAAATCGTTCTGCTTTCTGCCCAATGTTTCTTGAGTATCTTTAAAGTTTTGAGGATCCTAGCTTTTCCAGGATATGTGAAAACACACTAATTTGCATTTCCATTGAAAATGCCTGAAGAGCTAGAAGACCACTAAGATAACTAAAAATTCTTTAATGGGTTTGTTAGCAGCCCCACAAAAGTTAGTCAGAAAGCCAGTGGTTCTCAGGGGCTGCTCCAGGGTTAGGCTTAGGACCATGTGGTACCAGGTTGGAGTCCAGAGCCTCTGTATGTCAGGCGGTACTCAGCCCCGAGTTTTCCTCAACTAATGCATCATACTTCATCATGGGGGTAGGGAGGGTAGAATGCCCTGTAAGCTACTCCTGGCTGTGCTCAGGAGTGACCCTGGTGGTACTCCAGGGTCCATATATAGTGCCAGGGATTCCAACTGGGGTTAGCAGTATGAGAGCCAACACCTTAACCCCTGTACTATCTCTCTAGCCCCAACATATTCAGATCTGAAATTTTTTCTCAGTGTTTTTGACTATACTAATTCAGATAATACCAAGTAAGTCAGATAAAACTTTGCTAGCTTGATGGTCAGAAATGATGGCTCTGAACCATATTTTAATATGAACAGGGCTGAGTCTGCTCTGATGTTTTCCCACAGTCTCTGCACACAGCTTGCAGAGAACTCAGTTACAAGTTTGTCGCTGACTGAGTGCAACTTACCTTTCGATGGCTTCAACACTGAGGCAGAACAAGTCCCTCTTGTAATCCAGGGCTTTGGGTGTGTATCTGTAGACGAAGCCAAGGCTGAGGGAGCACCCCGTGCAGTACAGAGCCTCCAGAATGCTGCAGCGAGAAATGGCATCTCTTTAAGTACTGTGCAAGAGGCCTGGGTTAGAGCCTGGCACCACATGGTTTCCTGTGCACCCCAAGGGCATTCTCCAAGCACTGCCAGCTATGACCCTAAATCCAGGATAAAAAAAATCTCTAGGCGTCCAGAGAGATAGTACAGTAGTATGGCGCTTGCCTTGCACGTAGCTGACCCAGGTTGGATCCCTGGCACTCCGCATGGCTCCCCAGAGGCCCTTCAGGAGTAATCCCTGTGCAGAGCCAGGTGTGACCCCCAAAACTAAAAATAAATGTGTCTAGAAATACACAGATTTAAACACAGCACACTCTAACACTACTGTAAATGAAAATAAGCATTTTTAATACACACAAAACTAAATCTGACTAATTTGCCTGCACAGCATCTAAAGTTACCTCTGCAGGTCTGGAAGCTGAGCTTCCCAGGTAGCGTGCTGAGCACGAATGGCGGCACTCTAAGGCTGAGGCTGCAGGCGTCACCATGCTGGCATTTCTATACCCGTGAAACAAGTCATTGTCCACAGACTCCACATTGACACGTGTGAGTCCTGTCAGCATTTCTCTAGGCACCAGCAGGTGAAAAATGGGCATCAGTCTAGCTCACCGTTTGGCTGAGGTTTTAGGATAAAAACATTTTTCATCTATTTTTTTATGAATTTCTGTATCAACTCCAAAGACCCTGCCCCCAAAGGAGTACCAGAATGTGCCTTCAGAAACTCTGACACTTCTCTGTCCCATTATCTAAAGGAGACATCTGTCCCTCAGGAATGAGTCTGGTACTGTGACTGACCCTTTATTGATCACCACGGGGAAAAAACTGTATCCCGGGTAATCTTCCAAGTAGTGACCTTTTAAAAAGGTTTTGTTTGAAATGGGCTTGGAGCGATAGCACAGCAGTAGGGCATTCGCCTTTCACTCAGCCGACCGGTGTTCGATTCCTCCGCCCCTCTTGGAGAGCCCAGAAAGCTACCGAGTATCGCGCCCACAGAGCAGAGTCTGGCAAGCTACCCGTGGCGTATCGGATATGCCAGAAACAGTAACAAATAAGTCTCACAATGAGAGACGTTACCGGTGCCCACTCGAACAAATCGATGAGCAACAGGATGACAGTGATAGTGACAGTGTTTGAAATATAAACAGTTTCTCAGGCACATGGACCTACTCACCAGCCATTTTCATTTTTACGTTTGGATAATATCTGTTCCTTGTTCACAGATACATTAGTGGAAACACCTAAAAAGAAGTTACAGAGCCTCATTAGCATGGTTTGTAATGATACGCATGCAGGCACGTGGAGAGCTTCTCGCTCCACATTTTAGAACTTAAAAAAGCAGAAAAAAAAAAAAAAAAGAACCCTAGGATCAGAGCAATAGTACAGCAGGTTGGATGCTTGCTTAGCAGGCAGCTGACCCCAGTTTGATTCCAGGCACCCCATAGGGTTCCCCAAAGCTAGGAGTGATCCCTGAGCACCCAGCCAGGAGCACGCCCTGAGCACCGCCTGGCATAGGCCTCCAATAAAACAAAAGGGAAAAGGTGACAAAATCAAAGCCAGCATTACAAACTGAAACTCCGGCCTCATGAATTCCAGCCTCCCTTCCCCTACAAGGAGGTGGCTCTTTCACAGCAAAGTTTCCCTTTTCATTTTTTAATTTGTAATATTACTTTTGTTTGTTTGTTTTCTTTTTTTTGGGTCACACCTGTGATGCACAGGGGTTACTCCTGGCTCTGCACTCAGGAATTACCCCTGGCGGTGCTCAGGGGACCATATGGGTTGCTGGGAATCGAACCTGGGTCGGCTGCGTGCAAGGCAAATGCCCTCCCCGCTGTGCTATTGCTCCAGTCCCCCAGTAGTATTACTTTTAAATGAAAATATGTATTTTAATGTTTAAAGGTCGGAGATATTTAAATGTTTAAAGGCAGGGGGGCTGCAGCACAGGCTTTGCATGCAGGAGCTCCGGTCCCACGCCCAGCACCACACCTCCCACCCACTCCAGTGAACGCTGCTGGGGAGTGACTGGAGCACCGAACAGGGAGCAGAACCCCTCCAACCAAACACAAACACAAAACAAGGATGGCAACGTGGGAGCAGAGAGGACGCACAGCTGGGAGGACGCTGCTTGCCTTGGGACAATGCCCACCTGGGTTCCCCTGAGCCCCGCCAAGGAGCGCTCAGAGCCGGAAGTCAGCCCTGAGCACTGCCCCCAAAACCGACCAAAATAAAACAAAAAATAATAATATATATATATGTACATGAAAGAATAAACATGAATTAAGCTAGCGAGTCCACTGCAGATGTCAGGGGACAGTCAGGTCTCCCTTCAGCTGGGTGCGGACAAGCCTCCCCGTGGGAGGCCGCGCCCCTCCCTCCCTCCAGAGCTGGAGGGTCTCAGGGCCGAGTCTGTGGGAGAGGGGAGAGTCTGAGGGGGGTGGGGGGGTCTCTGAGGCCGGGTCTGAGGGGTTCTCTGAGGGCCGGGTCTGAGGGAGGTAGGGGGTCTCTGAGGGCCGAGTCTGAGGGGGGGGGAGTCTCTGAGGCCAGAGTTTGAGGGGATGGGGGGGTCTCTGAGGGCCGGGTCTGAGGGGGCGGGGGGTCTCTGAGGGCCGGGTCTGAGGGGGTGGGAGGGGTCTGAGGGCCAGGTCTGAGGGGGTGGGGGGTCTCTGAGGGCCGAGTCTGAGGGGATGGGGGGTCTCTGAGGGCTGGGTCTGAGGGGATGGGGGGTCTCTGAGGGCCGGGTCTGAGGGGATGGGGGGTCTCTGAGGGCTGGGTCTGAGGGGATGGGGGGGTCTCTGAGGGCCGGGTCTGAGGGGGGTGGGTCTCTGAGGGCCGGGTCTGAGGGGGACGGGGGCCGGGGTCTCTCGGCTCCCACGTCTCCCGGCCCCTCCAGAGGCCCATCAGGGCGGGGGGCGCCCCCCGCAGCCCCGCCGCGGCCACTGACTGCGCAACAGGATGCAGTTACTGTCCTCCTGGCTCGCCACCCAGCTCAGCGAGTCGCCCAGCGGCCGCCGGCAGCCGCCGCACAGGAACACCAGCGGCCTCTCCGCCTCCTCCTCCTCCTCCGCCGCCGCCGCCGCCGCCGCCGTCGTCTCCGCGGGCGCGGCCGCCGCCTCCCGCCGCCGCGGCCTCTCGCCGTCGCCCCCGTCCGAGGAGTCGCGGCTCACGCTGCTCCACATGCTCGCCCACTTCTGCAGCAGCTGGTGGCGGCCCGAGTCCTCCGAGAGCCGCTTGCCCAGCAGCGAGGAGTCGGCCCAGCGGCCCCGGTCGCCGCACGCGCAGCCGGGCGGGGAGCAGCTCGGATCCGAGCTCGCCTCCCAGGCCGTCGCGGCCATCGGCTCAAAGCGCCCGCGCCGCGGAGCACCACGGGAACAGAGACGGGGGAGGGGGAAAAGCCAACCCGGAAGCCCTGCCCCTGCGCATGCGCCAGTCCCAGCGCGGGGGCGGCGGGCGGGGGGCGGGCCCGGCCGAGGGGCGGAGCCTGAGCCGGGCGGGCTCAGCGCGCCTGCGCGCGGTCACACTGGGCCGGGCTGGGTGTCGCTGCGCCTGCGTCACGGTTGGCGTCGCTGGGAAACGGAGGCGCTGGAGGGAGGTCAGGGACCCCATAGATGAGCCTACGGGCTGGTGTGGAGGTGCAAGGGCGACGTCTTGACAAAGTTTACAGACCCCCCCAAGCTTATTAAACAGCCCCTGGGGGTGGGCGGGGCTGGAGAGATAGTACAGCGGGCACGGTGCCAACCCGGGTTCCATCCCTGGCACCCCATAGGGTCCCCGAGCACCGCCAGGAGCAAGTCCTGAGCGCAGAGGTAGGAGTAAGCCTAGGAGTGACTCAACAATCAAGCAAAAAAAAAAAAAAAAAGCAGCCCTCATCGCAGTTACTAACACCAGAGACTCCGGCGCGGGGATACATTCCTGTGTTCTCTGGCCACCTCCTTCCTCAAGATGAACAACCCCAGGTGTGGCCAGATCGCGTTTGCATGCAGGACGTCCTGGGTTCCATCCCCAGCACTGCTTGGTGCCCTGAGCACTCAGTAGCCCCTGAGCACCTCCAAGCGCCGCCCCCCCCCCATTAAAAAGAAAAGTGTTTTAAAAGAAAACAAGATGCTCAAGCCCCTAAAGCTGCTGTCTTCCTAAGTTCCACTTATGCGTTTGCACAAAACCAGTTGCTAGGCCGAGGTGGGCTTGAAAACACGCATTGCTCACAGGCTCCTGGGTGCTAATCCGCAGGAGCACCCCATCCGGTGCATATTTTAAGAGTTGAGCAAAACCTCCTGCTCTCACGTGCCTGACCAAGACCCTGCAGAGACCTCCAGGAGTGCAATGCAAGGGGACAGGGGGTGTGGACTGCCACTGTGTGGCTGGAAAAAACAAGGCTGTGTGTGCCATGTCCCCTGTCTGAATCTGGGAGCCAGACGCCCCTGGCACCAAGACAGACTTCCTCAGCCTCTTCAGAAAGCCAGTGGGGAGCACTAGAGGGGGAAAGGCCCCATTGCACCAGGGATGACCCGGCAGTTTAGATCTGGTGAGGAAGGGACACTTCAAGGACCTAGGTCCCACCTACGCTGTCCGCTTGGCAGAGAAATCACTCACATAAAAAGTACTTCAAATTTTAGTGCATCAGACCTCCAGCCAAAAAGCAGAGGCATTGGAATCAGAAACCTCAGAGTCCTAACTATTTTTTAATTTTTATTAGTGAGTCACCATAGGGTACAGTTACAAACTTCAGAACTTTCATGTTTGTATTTGGTTTACATCCCTCCACCAGTGCCCATTCTCCTCCACCAATGATCCCAGTAACCTTCCCACCACCCCCACCCCAACCCCCACCTCCCCACCCTGCCTCTGCGGCAGGGCATTCCCTTTTGTTCTCTCTCCTGTTGGATGTTGTGGTTTGCAATAGAGGTCTATAGTCCACTTTTGGTACGTGACTTTCAACCCAAATGAGTCCTTCCAACATTCTCTACTTGGTCTTCCCTTCTCTGTCTCTGCTGCCTTTTCCCCCAGCATGTGAGGCCAGTTTCCAAGCTGTGGGGCAGACCTCCTGGTTCTAGTCTCTACTACTCTTGGGTGTTAGTGTCTCATTCTTCTACTTTATATTCCACATATGAGTGCGATCTTTCTATGTCTGTCTCTTTCTTTCTGACTCATTTCACTCAACATGACACTCTCCATGTTGATCCACTTATAGGCAAATTTCATGACTTCATCTTTTCTAACAGCTGCCTAGTATTCCATTATGTAGATGTGCCAAAGTTTCTTTAACCAGTCATCTGTTTTTGGGCACTCCGGTTTTTTCCAGATTTTGGCTATTGTAAACAGTGCTGCAGTGAACATAGAAATGCAGATGTCATTTCTACTATACCTTTTTGCCTCTCCGGGATATATTCCCACGAGTGGTATTGCTGGGTCAAATGGAAGCTCAATTTCTAATTTTTTGAGAATCATCCATATTGTTTTCCAGAAGGGCTGAACCAGTCGGCATTCCCACCAGCAGTGAAGGAGAGTCCCTTTCTCCCCACATCCATGCCAACACCGGTTGCTTTTGTTTTTTGGGATATGGGCCAGTCTCTGTGGTGTGAGATGATATCTCATTGTTGTTTTGATCTGCATCTCCCTGATGATTAGTGATGTAGACATTTTCTCATGTGCCTTTCAGCCATTCGGATTTCAGAGTCCTAACTCTAGACACCGTGGAAAGCCCTTTCATTCCTGAGCCTGGTTCTTCCTGGATTAAAGGGGTCAGTACTTCACTGGAGTCATTGGGAGATTCCAGCATCTAATGCTAACATGGGGAAACACTTTCATGCATCATGCACCGTGTCCATAACAGGAAACACACCAGAGAGGCTCGGCTTTCCTTTAACCCACAGAACCTCCCCAACACACACACACATACACACACACACACCACTGCTTTGGAGGAATGTGACCTTCATTGGCTGCTGGTTTTCAAGCCCTTTTGCCACTTGTAATATCTGGCACTAACCATTTTGATTCAGCTCACCTTAGTTCTTTAAGGGGATGCTATCTCAGACTTCTGTGGAAAGTTCTCAGACTTCCAGATCCTTAAATTCTGGGTGGGATGTTCCTGGAGGGAATGGGACTAGCCTAAGAACTTTCCACTACCCCTGGCACTTTTGCTTAGGGGCGCTTCTTCCCCTACTCATGCTATTTTTTATGCTTATTTTAAAGTTTTGTTTTTAATCTTATTTTTATTATCTAGATGTGTATCATTACAAAGATAAGTACATTAAAACATTTTATCTAAAATTATATTCTAACTTTAAAAGAAATTAAAATGTTTCATGATCCTCCCTCCCCCAAATATTAATTATCGGGAACTCCAGGCATCTGTGCCTAATGGTAAAGTCAGCCCCATAGCAAACTAAAGTCTGCCAGAAACACAAATGTTTAGATGATGTCTTCAAATAGCCACAACATCCAATTTTGTGTAACGGCAACATGAGAGGCTTGAATGAGATGGACTTGGAGTGGTTGCAACCATTTCCTCCATCCCTCCTAGGAGATGTGGATAAGGCTAAGTCTAATCCCCGTTATCAGGACACCTCTCCCCACCCCTGTTCCAGGAATGGGTCCCCAGAGTTCTAACCCCAGCAGGATAATCCATTTCTCTTTCCGTAATGCCAGCTACAAAGACAATGCCTGCCCTGATTCTGACAGGGTCCCCTGCACACACCCCACACAGAGACAGGAAGTGACAGGAACAAGGCTTGATCTGAGTCTTCAACTTCCCCCAGAGTTTCCTGGCTAAGGGGAGAGAAGTTCTTTTTGTTTCCCCAGCTATCGCCAGAAAAGCACAGGCCCAGGTCTCTTCAGGCTGCTAGCTGGGAAACAAGCAGAAAAGGGCAGCATCCCAGAGAAACCAGCCCTGTTCCCTGGACTCTCAGTTCTGTGGGTCAACAAATTCTCTCTTTTGTGGGAGTCATGCTGGACTGTTTTGTTTTTACTAGCAATGAAAAGCATATGTGACCGCCTGTTATAGGCTATTAAAATCAAGCGTTGGGGCCCGGAGCGATAGCGCAGCAGGTAGGGCATTTGCTTTGCATGCGGGCAACCTGTGTTCAATCCCCGGCATCCCGTATGGTCCCCCAAGCACCACCAGGAGTAATTCCTGAGTGCAGAGCCAGGAGTAACCCCTGAGCATCGCTGGGTATAACCCAAAAAGCATATATATATGTATATATATATATATATGTATGTATATATATGTATATATATACATATATATATATCACTTGTATCACTTGTAGTTCCGTTGATCTTCGATTTGCTCGAGCGGGTGCCAGTAACGTCTCCATTTGTCCCTGTCACGTGCTAGTGTAGCCCAATGATATCTGCTTGCTCCAGGAACAGGAAGAGCCTCAAATTGTTCATTCAGGAATTTGACAAAGAAATTTGACCATCTAGTTGGTGGGCAGCCACAAGGTCTTCTGACGTCCCGTGGAATCTAGTCAGTAGCAGCTCTAGTCCAGCGGTCATCTCTGAATCGCATTAGATGACTGGCCCATCTGAGTTTTGATGCCTTGGCAAACGAGACAGCATCCCTGATTTTTGACCGTCGATGGAGGTCAGAACTCCAGATTCCTTATCTCACTTGAGTGAGACATGATATTCCTAGCATAGCTCTTTTGATTCCTCTTTGGGATACCCTAATAATAATATAATAATAATAATAATAATATATATACACATATATATAATAAAATAAAGCATTGTGGGTTTTTTCCTGACAGTGCCGGAGAAGGAACCCAGGGCCTCCCACATACAAAGCAACTGGTCTTCCACTGAATTACATCCCTGCATCCCAAATTGAGCTCTTGGCTGAGATCCCAAGATGAGTTCAGAAGAATCTCCTCTCACCCTCCATCTCCATGGCTCTGTGTCTTTAGATTCAACCAACCGTAGGTCAAAAATAAATACATCTTTAGACCTGAGACAGTTGCAGGGTGCCTCTCTACTGAGCATGGACTATATCTTTGTCACTATACCCTAACAACAGCATAACAAGTATTTAAAGACCATCTGCTGGGGCCGTAGCAATAATACAACGTATAAGTCATTTGCCTTGCATGCAGCCGACCCGGTTTTGATCCCCAGCATCCCATATGTTGGAGTATAGCTCAAAACATTTTAGGATAACATTGGTTTGTCCCTCCTCCCTTGCCACAGGGAGCTTAAGTTTAAACTCTCTGGAGACACTCCCATTCCTCTGTTTATCGGTGAACTCTTCTCTGAGCTCTCCTCCCCAACCTTTTCCCTTGATCAGATTCTGTTAGTTTGTAAGATCAGATCCTTCTAAGGACTCTGAACTTGTATTGTGAGTTAGTGTCTTTTGCATAGTTTACCTTAAAGCAATGTCCTTTCTGTATGGACACAGGAAGACAGTTAATATTATACTTTGCAACTTGGGAGTTGATTGACTCCAATAATATTTACTCCTAGGCATCTGCTTTCTCGACTCAATTGCCCTTAGTTCCTAGCACCCCAAAAGCGGGGTCCCAACAAGGCACTGAAAGGACCCAGGGCAAGCTGTGAGCTACCCTGGCATTAAAATGGGCCAGGCCAAAGCGCCACAATACTCAACTCTAAGTTGAGGGCATGATCATGGACAAATGCTGTCATGATCCAAAGGTAACGACGAGATTAGGAAGATTAACCTGGCCTGAGGAGTGTGGTCTGGAATGTATAGTGAAATGTCCTTAGGAAGAACCAAACCTTAAGTTTATATCTTTTACTGTGCTCATACAGAATGGCATTGCTAGAACTATTAGAGGTATTTTTACTACAACTATTTAAGTGGATTACTAGCTGAGGAAAGAAGAAAGCAACACACCCTTGTTTGGATCCCACTCTTGAGCAGATCTCCTAGTAATCTGGAGTAATCTCTTTAGATGAGATTTTGTCCTTGACAGTGGTCTTACCTCTCTTCATTGACTTGTTAATGTTCTGACCCACCTTTATATTACCACCCTATGAGATTGCTATATAAACTAAGACTGTAGGAGAAGTGAGGGGAGAAGACACAGAAGCAGAACAAAAGGCCAAAGAAGTAAGGGCCTGAGGGGCTTGGGAGAGAGAGAAGCAGGGCGGAGAGACAGAAGCAGAAGGGGAATGGAGATTGGAATAAACTGCAATTGATACCGGCCAGCCTGGCACTCGTTCCTTCCTTCGCCTGCCCATCTCCATCAGCCTCCCTGGGGTGGGGGAAGCAACGTGAGACTACTGAACATGGGCGGTGGGAGAGATAGAGCCCTGCTGCCTTTTTGAACACACAGTCCCCTGAGCACCACCAGGAGTAATTCCTGAGCATTTCCAGGTGTGACCCAAAAATCAAAAAATAAAAAATATAGACCATCTACATGAATCAACATCATAAATAATCTGGAGATAGCTGAAGCCTATGGGAGAATGTGCATAGGTGATATGCAAATACTATGCCATTCTATGTAAAGAACTTAAGTACCCTGGAAAAAGCACTGGGTCCTCGAATCAAGTCCCAGGAAATACCAAGGAATAATGGTACCAAACTGTGTGTAAGATGGATAGCATCCTTCCCTGCAAGATTCTCCAGGACCAGAGAGCTAATATAAAGGTCATGACCCTTATTTTGCAGGCCAAAGATCCCAGCTCATCAGCACCAATGTATGGTATCCCGAGCACGGAGCCAGGAGTAGTCCCAGAGTCCTACCACATGTGACCCAAATCTCTGACAAACCCCACCCCAAATAAAAGCATCTTCAGAGTGATTCTTTCATTCCAGCACTTCATCTTTCCTCCCTCCTTGGGAGAATATTGAAGATATAAAATTTAGTGACAGAAATGACTTCCTAAGAAGAGTCTGTAGGGACTGAAGAAAGAGTGGCAGGCCTCCTCCTGCACAGAAAGTGGATATTGGTTTCCCCTGGCCCCAGTCCATCCTGGAGAATACTGAGAAGTCACAAACAGAGACTGTGGGTCATTGCCTTTGGGGACACAGTGGCCAGTGGGAGATCAGGGCCATGGAATTGTCTTGGTAGCACATCAAAGATGACCTGCATAGGGGGCTGGAGTGAGTAAGGCATTTGCCTTGTACATGACCAACCCAGATTTGATCCCAGGAATCCCATACAGAAACCCGAGCACTGCCAGGAGTAATTCATGAGTGCAGAGCCAGGCGTAACCACAAAGCTTTGTCAAGTATGAACCCCAAAAAAACAAACAAAAAGGTAACCTGCATGTCTTCCCCACCAATGAGCCAACGTAACAAGACCGTGGGTAGGGTACTTGCCTTGCATGCAGCCAACCCGGGTTCAATCTCCAGCACCCCTTATGGTCCCCCAAGCCTACCAAGAGTGACCCCTAAACACAGCTTACCCACTAGTTCTGAACTTGCCTAGCGTGGAGTTTACCTTGCACCTGTGGTTCTACCCCCGAAGGAGAATCAGAAGGATGAAGCTTTGTCAGCGATGAGAAAAGAGCCAAGTGAGAGAAGAGCCCCGGAGAGGCAGGAGGGAGTGAAACAGCCAGCTCCTGGGTCATGGGGGTGAAGGCCAGGGCACAGGGGGTCTGCAAGGGGCCGAGAGAGTTGGTTCTTATCCTGGAGGCCAGATGATGCAAAACATATGACACGGCCAGTGGAAACTATCCTGGTCCCTTGAAGCCCCCAACTCAGCCTAGAGATGGAAATTGCAGAAAGCAAGTATATGTGCCAGAGCCAGCCATGTGCTGTCAGACATGAGGTGACAAAAGCCACCTACCCATCATCCTATGTGGGGACATGGGGAAACGGGGAGCTCTTAACCACCAGTAGAGTTTGCAGTGTGGGTAATATGACAGACCGCACTAACATTTCATCCAGGGAGTTCTCTTGGCAACTGAGATGGCTGCAGCTTGGTCACTGTCAAAGGGGGGGGCGGCACTGTGATCCCCATCATGTGAATGGGGGGGGGAATTCTTTCTATTTATCTACTAACCAAGAAATCACAGGGAAATGGTGCAGGGATGTAGGTGAATAGCCCCTGACCCATAGGAAGAGATCACCAGAACCCCCAAGCAAAGAGTTCATGAAGAGCACCCCGAATCCTGTGAGAATTCATGAAGAGCACCCCCGAGCCCCTTCAAGCTCCAGGACACAACCAGCAGAGGTAACATGCCAGAGACAGAGGTAGGATGAAGGTCTTCAACCTTGGGGCTAGAGAGACAGCACAACAGGTAAGGTGCCTTGCACGCCTCCAACCCAGGTTCAATCCCCAGGACCCCATAGGGTCCCCCAGCATACTACCAGGAGTAGTTCCTGAGCACAGAGTCAGGAGTAACCCCTGAGCTTTGCCAGGTGTGGCCCAGAAATAAAAATCTCGGGTCGCCGTCTAGTTTCCTGCTGTGCCCCCCCAACTTCCCGAACCTAAGTAGAATCCAGGGGACAGAGTAGGTTTGTGTGGGCTTCATGATCCAGGAATCATGAGGGACAAATGGGAATCAGGAAGAGCACACGTGCACACGTGCGCACACACACACACATGCATGCACGCACAAGCATGGCATGTACACACGCAACTTAGTAGAGGGCAAGGCTATTCTCAGTAGTCAAGTGTCAAGGACATGGCAGAAAGCTAAGCTGCAAAGCGCATTTCAATTTTTCCTCCTGCTCCTTCTTGCTCAATGGACTGATGACTCAAAATCTCATCCCATCCTCATCAGTGGCTCCGTTCCCCAGCCTTGGTGGAAAGAACTGATGAGTAGGGGTCTGGTCTCGGCCTTTTGCTGCATCTAGGAGCAAGAGAGAGATGTGCAGGAAGCAAGAAACTATTCTCGAGGACAGGCACACTAGGGAAAAGGCGAGAAGTTAAAGACTTTTTTAACTGGAAGAATTTATGTGGTTGTCGTGGTTGTTGATTAGTGGGTTTTGTATTTTATTTCTCTGAAAACAGTAACTTAAAGCACTCTGACCTGGGCTGGAAACTAAGTGATGAAATAAGTACCATGAATCCATGTGAATCCATGTGGGTTCCTCTATTCCCAGCCTCTAGGTACCCACAGTTCCTGCCCAAAGGGTCCTTTTATAACACCCATTGCTCCGGATAACTAAACATCAGAGTTGAATCTCCCAATGGACTCAAGGACCCTGATCAGCTCCAGATACGCCAGGCTTTCGGCCCTCTTGGAAGTAAGGAAAAGAGGGCTCTTTCCCAGGGTCTCCCCAAAGTCATGTCTACCAGGGACCTCAGAGTTGTGACTGCTTTGGAAATAGGGGCCTTGCAGGAACAATTGGTGAAGGTGAGACCAGGTGGAGAAAGGAGGGTCCTCAAACCAATGACTGGTGTCTGGAAGGCCCACGAAGACACAGGGTGATTGTCTCAGGAAGGGAGGCAGCATGGGGCAAGCAATGCTACTGATTGCCACCGAACATGGCAGGATGCCACGGGCTTCCAGAGAAAGCAACAGACTGCCAAGAACAAGCAGAAACTGGAAAGGAAAGATTGTCCTCAAGAGCCTTTTGGGGAATCCGGCCCTGCCAACACCCTGATTCCACACTTCTTTCCAGCACAGAGACAGAATCACTACTATAAGCCACCCAGTTTCTGGAAATTTCTGAGCCCCTCCAAGCACAGAGCCGTGAGTAGCTCCTGAGCATCACTGGGTGTGGCCCCCAAAAGCAAAACACAAAAACACAGAATGATGAAGTAGAGAATAACCAGAAAAGAATTCAGGGACAAGAGAGATAGAACAGTGCATAGGGTACATACATTACATGCAGCTGATCCAGGTTCGAGCCCCAGTATCCACTATGTCCTCAGGAGTGACCCCTGAGCAAAGAGCCAGGAGTCAGCCCTGAGTACTGTCGCTCTGACCCCATACCCAAACAAACAAGAATACTGTCCGTGCAAGGCAGAGAAGAACGAGATGTGCTAGTAGCAGCCTTGGACACAGAATTCTTGCTGGGGGGAGCAGGGAAACAAACACCCATCAAAAGGGTGGAAAAGGCATCAGAGCTACATCCATGGCAGCATTGGGTGTTGAGGCCAAAGAGAGAGACTTCTCTCCGCGTGCCACAGAGACATCTCCAGAATCCACTAGGAATCAAAAGAGTGAGGCTGGTTGGCAGGTAGGTTGGTTTTCAAATACAGTTTGCTGTTGCACGTCTTTCTTTCGGACTCAGAGCAGAGGTTACCAAGGAGAGAGAGAGAGAGAGAGAGAGAGAGAGATAAACAGCGGGGAGTCACTTGCTTAAGGAGTACAGAGATTTCAGTTTTGTGAAAAATGAAGAGAGGCAGGGCTAAAGCGATAGCACAGCAGGTAGGGCATTTGCCTTGCATGCGGCCAACCCAGGTTCGATCCCCAGCATCCCATACGGTCTCCGAAGCACTGCCAGGAGTAATTTCAGAGTGCAGAGCCAGAAGTGACCCCTGTGCATCACTGATGTTTGGGTATTGAATCCCAGTTGCCTATGTGCAAGGCAAATTCTAGCCCTAACTTTAAAAAAAATTAGTTTAATTTTACTAATTTTCTTTATGGGATGCTGGGAATCACGGGTCAGTCACATGCAAGGCAAACGCCCTACCCACTGTGCTATCACTCCAGCCCCTTGATTTGTTTTTTGTTTGTTTGTTTGTTTTTTAATTAATTTCTTTAAAAAATTTTTTAAAGTTTTTATTTTATTGAATCACCGTGAAAAAAATTACAAAGCTTTCAGATTTAAGTCACAGTCATATACTGATTATGCCCCCATCTCTTCACCAGTGCACATGTTCCACCACCAAGAACCCCAATACACCCCCTCTCACCCCCCCACCTAAATAGCTAATGATCCTCCCTTTATACTCTCTATACTTTGAGTACATTCCATATTTCGATACAGAACTCACTATTATTGTTTGGAAATTTTCCCCAACAATCAGGCCTGCTGTAAAGGCATCATTTAATAATTTAATAATTTCTCTTCATTGCTGAGAGTGAAGACTCTGAGTTTTGGGTTTCTAATATTTTAGCTCAGTTCATAGTCAAAATGCATAGCTGCAAGAAGCCGCTCTGGGTGCCAAAATGGGTTAGGAGACCTCAGGATCAAAGTCTTTAGGAGCAGAGGGTCTGTTTCTCATGCCGCAGCTCCGGATCATATCTGGGCCCCTTGATTTGTTTTTAATCTTAAAAAAAATAAGCATTTCTAGGTGCCAGAGATATATGTCTTGGTTGTGTAAGGCCCTGTGTCAGATCCTTAGCACTGCAATAAATACATAAATAAACATTCCCTAGTTCTGGGATCAGAGCAATAATATAGCAGGCAGGGCATTTGCTTTGCATGTGACCGACCAGGGTTCAATCCCAGCCACCCCATATGGCCCACCCAAGCCCCACCAAGAGTGATCCCTGAGCAGAGAGCGGGAAGTATCCCCTGAACACCACCAACCATGGCCTCAAAACCAAAACCAAAAAACCAAAACCCCGAGGATCATATAAACACCCCGAGCACACAGGCCCGCCCAGGTCCCCGCTCAGCAAAGGCCTGGTCACCCAAAGCTTTCCCCTCCCCCTGAATCCAGTCTGTGAGGACAGTGCATGCTATGGCAGGAAATTATTTGCTGCAAAAGAAAACACCCTGCAAAGAAGGGCTTTGCCTTCAAGCTTGGGGTTATAAATTAGAGTGGAAAGAAAACAATGCCGATGGCCAAGGTCTTCGGTGTTCTATGTACATGTCACTGTTATCTCTGAGCCGACCTTCGTGGATTCATTAGTTCTGACTTATGTAAAAGGGGGAGATATGACCGAGAGTCTTCTGCCAGGGGCCCTTTCCCGGAATTCTAAAGTCACGACGATGCTCCAGTCCATAGTTGTTCAGTTAAACCATTGCTCGCTAGAAACTGCAAACCAAAGGAGCTACTTTATTGGACACATAGTATGGGAAGAAGGAAGGAAGGGAGTAAGGGAGGGAGAGAGGGAGAGGAAAGGAAAGAAGGAAGAGAAGGAGAAAAGAAGGAAGGGAGGAAGGAAGGGAGGGAAGGAGGGAGGGAGGGAGGAAGGAAGGAAGGAAGGAAGGAGGGAAGGAAGGAAGGAAGGAAGGAAGGAAGGAAGGAAGGAAGGAAGGAAGGAAGGAAGGAAGGAAGGAAGGAAGGAAGGAAGGAAGGAAGGAAGGAAGGAAGGAAGGAAAGACAGAGGCAGAAGGAGATAGAGGGGGAGGGAGAGAGGGAGAGGGAAGGAGAGGGAGAGAGTGAGAGGCAGAGGGAGAAGGAGGGGGAGAAGGAGAGAGAGGGAGATGAACAGGTATAGAGAGAGGAGGATAGATAGGGAGAGGAAGAGGGAAAGGGAGAGGGAGAGGAAGAAGAGGCAGAGGGAGAGGAAGGGAGAGGGACAGGGGGAGAGGCACAGGTATAGATTCCGATTCTCTGGTGAGGTTGAGGGGACCATATGGGATGCCAGAGACTGAACCAGGGCCGGCCACCTGCAAAGCAAACACCTTGTCCCTATACTAACTCTTCAACTTGAGGAATACCTAGCTTTTATTTGAGAAAAATAAAAAGGTTGGTGATGGGTGTGCCGTTGGAATTATGTGCACGGGAAACTGAGAACCATCATTAGCACTACAGTCAATCACAGAACCTCAGTCAATCCAAAGCAAAGAGGAAAAGGTCAAGATTTGAGGAGTCTTTCACAAGAGGTGAGCCGTCCTTGGTCTAAACCCACCTCCCCCTTGACGGAAGAAAAAAAACAAAAAGAGCCAGAAAAAGAGTATAGCAGATACGGTGATTATTGCATGTGGCCGGGCTGAGTTTAATCCCTGGGTACCCCAAATGGGCCCCTGAGCTCACCAAGAGTAATTCTTAAGCACAGAGACAGGAGTCACCCCCTGAGCATCGCCATGTGTGGCCCCAAATCGAAATAAATAAATGACATGGCTGGGACCAGAGAGACAGGAAGCCCCTGATTCAACCCCCAAGACCTCCAGGAGTCACGCCTAAGCCTGGAGCCAGGAAAAGCCCCTGCACACCTTCAGGTACAGCCCCCAGACCAAAAAGTAAAATTAGAGAGTCATGAAAAATAAAATGGGAAATTCCATATAATCAAGCAATAACTATTCCCAGTCCTTTATCCAAGGTGTATGAAAATACACATCCGCTGCCCCTTCGTGCCCCTTCGATCCTAGCAGCTGTGTTTATAGCAGCCAAATCCTGGTATCGTTTAAAGGCCTGTGGGGGATGCCCAGAAAAAGACTGTGGCAGAGCCAGGGAGACAGATCAGGGGTCAGGGGCACTGGCCTTCCAGTTCCATTCCCATCCCCAATGAAACCCTACACCCAGCACCATCAGGTGTGACCCCTGTGGTCACCAGCATACATGGGTCCCAGCATTGAAGTCTCTGGCCCTGTTGGCTCTATCCTACCTGAACACTGCTGGCGAGGCCCTCCCCTCCCCGTCAAAATTTTTAGAAACAAGACTCTGCAGCATATGTATTCAATGGAATACTACTCTGCCATTAAAAGGTAAAGTGTGGGGCTGGAGCAATAGCACAGAGGGTAGAGCATTTGCCTTGCACACGGCCAACCTGGGTTGATTCCCAGCATCCCATATGGTCCCCTGAGCACTGCCAGGAGAAATTCCTGAGTGCATGAGGAATACATGAGCCAGGAGTAACCCCTGTGCATTGCCGGGTGTGACCCCTCAAAAAAAGGAAAAAAAAAAGGTGAACTGAGAGGCCGGAGAACTAGTACAGTGGGTAGAGCACTAGCCCGTCCACCCCTGGTTCAATCCCCAGAGCCCCACCAAGAGTGATCCTTGAACACAAAGCCAGAGCCCTAATCACCACTGGGCATGGCTCAACAAAAAGAGAGCAATACACTAAAGCATAGTACACAGGGCCATGATCATCCCCGAACACAGAGCAAAAGGGCAGGGATGTAGCTTAGTAGTAACTTGCCTCACTTGTGTGAGGTTCTGAGTTCAATCCTTGACACTCTCCTCGACCCCCATCAAAAAATATTTTTTCAAAGATGAAAATAGTACATAGAACTCCAAATTCACCCAAACGAAGAGAAACTGGTGGGCTACAGTTCACTAAGGTGGAATGAAGAGTGGGTCTCAGCAAATCCTGGCCTCTGACCCGACATACAGTCCCACTGACCTCACTCTCTGAGTGAGGTCTGCTGTCGCTCGCTCTCTGAGTGGGGACCAGTGTCCGTGGAGTCCCCATTCCTCCCTGATTTCACCACACTGACTCTTGTGAAACAACACACGGGTCAGTTATTTCCTAGCAGTTCTCTGGGTTTGACCTGTCCTGGTGTTTTTGCATGCTTAGACTGAGGTTTACGCAAACTAACATGCATCCTATGAAGGAGAAACACCTTTCTCAGCGGGCACAGGGAAAGGAAGCAACGCCAATGCCCAGCAACAGATGAGTGGGAAGCAGCTGTGGTCTACACAATGGAATACAATGCAGCTCTGAAGAAAGATGAGATCAGGGGGTTGATGTACCCTGGCTGGCACTGGAGTGTCACAGGGATGGAGATGCATGCGACCAACCTGGGTTTAATTCTTGACACTCATATGGTCCCCAAGCATCGCCAGAAGAAATTCTTGAGTGCAAGCCAAGAGGAACCCTTGAACCTCATTGGGTATGGCCCCCAAACGGAAAAAGACAGAAGTCAGAGGGAAAGGAAGATACCAAATGATTCCACTCACCTGTGGGATACAGAGAAATAAAACAAGGGAATAGAGAGTATTGAAGGATGCTGAGTTTGGGGGACCAGATCTCACCTAGAAAAGGGTCTTGAGGGGCCAGAGAGATAATATAGCAGGTAGTTAGTTTCCCTTGCATGCAGCCAACCCAGGTTCAATCCCTGGCATCCCATATTATCCTGGGTGCAGAGTCAGGAATAACCCTTGAGCATCACCAGGTATGACCCAAAAAAAGCAAAAAAAAAAAAATGGGGGGGGGGAGTCTTAAGTTCTCTACTTCTCTACTTTTCCTCTGGCAGGTTAGACCTGAATGGAGAATTCTAGAAGGTTGGCAGCATCTTGGAGAGAAAAAGCAGACGCCCGTGGGGTAAGGCTTCCCTATTCGTCTTCCAAGCTCTGGGCCAGGGCACATTCATTCCCGCTCTCTCCATACCCGTGGATGGTCTGTCCACCCATGGACTGTCTGTCCACAGCTCAGAGCTGGGGAGGGAGGAAGGGGGAGCAGATCCCTGCAGAAACCCCCAAGGTTCCCTGTCACGTCGTCTCCCAAGAGCTCCGTCTTGGAGCTGAGACAAATCACATCCTTCATCGCAGTATGGGGGCTATGGGTCAGGATCTTGGGCCCTTAGATCAAAGCCAGGAGGTCTTCCGAGAGTGGGTGGGCGGGAGGCCACTGGCCCTGAGGTCAGAAGCGGGTTCAAGTGCAAGGCCACTCCACTCCAGCGCTGTCCTCGGGGGCTGGCCCCCGGCCAGCGATGAGCTGGTTGCTCAAGAGCCCCCGAGCAGCGGCTCCACTGGACTCAAGGGCACCGCCCAGCTTTGGTCTGGGCGTCTTCGACACTCGTAAAAACTTTTGTAAAGCTTTCCTTCCGAGAGCGAGCGGGGGGCCAATCTCCCAAGCCCCGATGGCCGTGGGGTCTCCGAGGGTGCCCCCGGGCGGTGCCTTGGGTCCTGACGCAGAGCTGAACCGGACCCTCTCGCCCGCAGCGCTGTAGCTCTGGGAAGGACCCCAGCCAAGGAGGGGCCGCCTGGAGAGCGGCGCGCGCCCCTGCTGACCTTTCTCCCAGCCCCAGAGCGCGAGCGAGCTGAGCGCCGGCAGGCC
The DNA here is from genome assembly GCF_027595985.1 of Sorex araneus. Lineage (NCBI taxonomy): Eukaryota > Metazoa > Chordata > Mammalia > Eulipotyphla > Soricidae > Sorex > Sorex araneus. Next base: position 196,237,550 of record NC_073303.1, read on the forward strand.
TTGGGCAGAGACCCGCGGGAACAGGCGAGCCACTGCGAAGAAGAAATCGGTGCCTCCTCCCCTGCGGCTCCCGGAGGACCCCCCGCCCCGCAGCTCCCCCTGCGCCAGCTCCCGCGGCCATGGCCAGCCCCACCAACGCCTCCGCGCCCTACTACAGCTACGAGTACTACCTCGACTACCTGGACCTCATCCCCGTGGACGAGAAGAAGCTGAAAGTCAATAAACGTGAGTGCCTCGCTGGCCAGGCAGAGGCGGGAAGGTGCACGGAGCTACCCCTCTGCCCCGCAAACTTTCTCCCCATTCACTGAGGGACTCCACCAGATTGGGGGAGGGCGGAGATCAAAGGTGCTCTCTGCACCCCCAGATCTGAACGAATGTGGGGGGGGGACAGGATCTGTTCTCTCCTGGAGGGGGAGATTGCAAACAGGAGCCTGGCCGGTAGGGGCTTTGCCTTGCAGGGTCCAACTAAAGTTCGCTCCTCGGCATCATCGCATAGGTGTTTCCCCACCCCACCCCACCTCCATCCGCCAGCACCACCAGGAGTGATTCCTAACTAAGCACAGAGCCAGGAGTAAGCCATGAGCACTGCTGGGTGTAGCCTCCCCCCCCCAAAAAAAATATTAAACCAAGATTTTAGGACGCGGGAAATAGGACAGTGGTGGTTTGGGTGCTTGCAACGAGCCTCTCACCAGGTGTAGCCCTGGAGACGCCTCAGTATCGCCGGGCTGGTCCCGGTATCCTGAGCAGGGCTGAGCAGCATTCCGTCCGGGTGGTAGAGAGCCACCTGTGGGACCCCCAAGCCTTCTGAGCACCAGCTTAGAGCACCCCACCCCCCCCACCTCCCACGGAAGAAAAAGTATCTCATGAAAGAACAAAATTGATGCCTGTGTCCTTAAATTTTTTCTTTCTTTTTCTTTTTTCTTTTCTTTTCTTTTTTTTTTTTTCTTTTTGGGTCACACCCAGCAATGCACAGGGGTTACTCCTGGCTCTGCACTCAGGAATTACTCCTGGAGGTGCTCTGGGGACCATATGGGATGATGGGAATTGAACCCGGATCGACCATGTGCAAAGCAAATGCCCTCCCCACTGCACAATCGCTCCAGCCCTGCGTCTCCTTAAATTTCTAAAGAGGAGGCAGCTGAGGTAGCTGAAGGACTGGCGTGCATGCGGGAACCCCAAGTATAGTTCCCAGCACCTCCCGGTCTCCTGAGCCCTCCCCAGAGTGTCCCCCAACACTGAGCTGGAAGTGACATCCGAGCACTGACCAACAGATGTGATCAAAACCAAGAAAAGAAACTCATTCAGCTCTGGTAATGAGGTCCACTTCTAAAAGACAGATATCTATCTATTTTTTGAGGAACTGTTGGCTTACAAGACTGCTTCTATGTATCAGGGGGTACAATATTGCCACAGTGAGAAATTTCCCCTCCATAGTCCTCCTACTCCTCAACCTCCTTGTCACCTTAGCTCTGGGCAGAGTCCAAGGGTTTGCTTTGGCCGGACACTGTCCACACTCAGACTTTGTTTCTTCATGTACAGCCTGTGAATGAGATCATCCGGAACTGGCCTTTCTCCTCCTGACTTATATGGGCCCCTCTGGTTCCATCTAAGTTGCCACAAAATGCAATGTTTCCTCCTTTCTCGGAGCTGAGTAATGGCCTATGATGTATATAGATCACAGTGTTTTTATTCACACAACTGTCATTGGGCGTTGGGGTTGTTTGCAGATCTTGGCTACTACTGTGAATAGTGTTGTAATAAACTTATAGAATGGGGTGTGTGTGTGTGTGTGTGTGTGTGTGTGTGTGTGTGTGTGCGCGCGTTTCAAGACACATATTTCAAGTAGTGAAGTAGTGTTTTTGTGCTCTTAGGATAGACACCTAGGAGTGAAATTGCTGGGTCCTGTGCTGGTTCTATTTTTAATATTTTGGGAAGTCTCCCTACTGTTTTTCCATAGACAAGGGGGTAGGGTTCTTTTTTTCCCCCAACATCCCTTCCAACACCTGTTTCTGGCTTTTGCTTTTGAGAGAAGATAATTTTGCAGGTCAACATTCGTTTTGATATGTCAATTTAGAAACGTTTATTAGCAGAGCCAGTAAAAAGAATAACACATACTCCATAAAGATAGTTGGTTAGAATGAAGAGAGCATCAGACGAAGCGGAAGTTGATTTCTCCCGCCTGTAACAGTCTGTGGGCTGGTGGGGTGGTGGGGTGGGCTCCTGAAATCCTCTGGAATCAGCTTTGTTCTGGCTCTTTAATTCTACCACCTCTGGGATATGTCGCTCCCGGTGAGTTTCCATGCCGTGCTCTACAACAGTCAAAGGGTGTGAGGAAATAGGAAAGGACACTGGGTACCAGAAATCCACCTGACTGGGATTGGAGCGATAGCACAGAGGGTAGGGCGTTTGCCTTGCATGCGACTGACCCAGGTTCAATTCCCAGCATCCCATATGGTCCCCTGAGCACCACCGGGAGTAATTCCTGTGCATTGCCGAGTATGACCCAAAAAGAAAAAATCCACCTGATTCTATTGGACTCTTAGCAGTTGTCCTAGGAAGACTCAACTCACACCTCATTGGCCAGAACCTTGTCTCGGGTCCCTCCTCGCCAAAAGGGACGCTGTCTTCCATTTAGTCTTGGTCCAGGAAGCCAGGGGCCCAATTAGCAAGTTCTGTTACCTTAGGCAAACTTTAGGCCCATAACTGGCAGTGCCGCCACAATTGCCTTTCGTCCTATTTAAGTGAGTTTAAAGGAGGCCTCAGTGGCACTTGCCTCCGACCCCTCTTCGCATTTCACATAAATGACTTTAATATTAGGTACATATTGACCCACAACCATGATCTTAAGTGACTTGCGCCCTGTGCATTGTACATCACATTATTTTTGTTCATCTGCCTCATGACCAGTGAAACACACACTCGAGGGAAAAAAAAATCTAAATGTGGAAGAAACCCAGCTGCCCCAAACCCACAGAGCTAGAAAGTGGCTAAATCAACTCAAATTCTCCCTTAGTCTAAGCCTTTTGTCAGCATCCATTTGCAAACTGCTGCCTCAGAGGCCGTGACTCAACTTTCCTGTGCCCTAAAGACATCCAATGCTACACTGTTTAGGAAGGAAAAAGACCGTTGGTGTCTGCAGAAATCAGACCCACCTTCCTCAAGCTCCAGATTCATAGCCCCAGGAGGAAATCAGCATGTGGTTTTCATTCAACTCAGCGAAGAGGCCTTGTAGAACTACCTTGTAGGGAGTGTTTGGACTCATAGGTTTTTGTTTCACCATCATCATCATCATCATCATCATCATCATCATCCCGTTGATCGTCGAATTTTTCCAGTGGTCTCAGTAACGTCTCCATTCATCCTAGCCCTGAGATTTTAGCAGCCTCTCTTTACTCGTCCTTCTCAACAATGCCGCATTGGAGGCTCTTTCAGGGTCAGGGGGATGAGACCCATCATTGTTACTGGTTTTGGCATATGAATACACCATGGGGAGTTTGCCAGGCTCTCCCATGTGGGCAGGAAACTCTCGGTCACTTGCCAGGTTCTCCCAGAGAGAGAATTAGGCTATAAGGTTTTTGTTTATTGGAATTATTTTGGCTTACAAGCCATACCTGGAAATGCTCAGGAGCTACTCCTGGCTCTGGGCTAGGACAGCAGAGGGTGGTTACTCCTAGAAGTAAGTGCTCTAAGGACCATGGGGTGTCGAGGATGAAACCCAGGTCTCCTGTGTGCAAAGCCTGTGCTAAGGCACTTCAACTATCTCTCTGGCCCTGGATTAATTTAACATCTAGTTAGAAAGAGGAGGAAAAAAATGCCATGTCACAGGAGATCCAATCGTGCCACTAAAGGTCGTGGCTTGTGAGTCTACTCTGGACACTGAATTCCCCTCGCTCCGCTAGTGTAGACCTGGAGAGGGAGGAAGGGAGGAAGGGAGAAGAGGTGGTTTGGGCGTGTGTGTTGGGCCGGGGGATGGCGGAGAAGGAAAGGCAAGAGGGGAAGTTTCTCTCCAGTTTTGCTATGAGGCCAGTCAGGAGCTGGTTGTAAAAACAAGCTGTGGGGTGTTGAAACATTCCCAACCGCGGGAAGTCACAATCTGTGCCCTCAGAACAGAATGTTCTCTCCTAGCGCTGCTATGGACCCTCCCCCAGGAAGAGGGGACGGACCCAACTTTCTTGGCCGCCTTTTCTACAATAGGGACTTGAGGAGAGGTTAGGACCAAAAATGGCTAGCAGCTTGGTCCCACCAAACTCCAATTTCTCTTCTCCGTGAACCCTCTGTGGAGAAGGAGCACTGTGTTGCAGACAGGGGAGCAGGCAAGTGGAAGAAGCGGGTGATGGATTTCAAGAGCTACATTCACAAGCTGCTGCTGCCTTAGAGGCCGTGACTCAACTTACCCCTATGCCAAAGAAGCCCAACCACTTGTATTTTATTTATTTATTATTTTAATGAATTACCATGAGATACAGTTACAGACTTACAAATTTTCATGATCACATTTCAATCAAACAATGTTCGAGTACCCATCCCTCCACCAGTGCCCTTTCTCCACCACCAATGTTCCCAGTGTCCCTCCCACCACCCCCACCCCTTCTCTCCCCCTGCCTCTGTGGCAGACACATTCCCTCTTACTCTCTCTCTCTCCTTTTGGGTGTTATGGTTTGCAATATAGACACTAAGCAGCCATCATGTTTGGTGCATAGTCTACTTTCAGCACTCATCTCCCATCCCGAGTGACCCCTCCAATCATCATTTACTTAGTGGTCACTTCTCCATCCCACCTGCCTTTCCCCCCAGCACATGAGGTCGCCTTCCAAGCCGTGGGGCAATCCTCCTGGCCCTTATCTCTACTATTCTTAGGTGTTATTCTCCTATTATGTTACTTTATATTCCACAAATGGGTGCAGGCATTCTGTATCTGTCCCTCTCTTTCTGACTCATTTCACTTAGCATGATGCTCTCCATGTCCATCCACTTATAAGCAAAGTTCATGCCTTCATCTTTTCTAACAGCTGCATAGTATTCCATTGTGTAGATATACCAAAGTTTCTTTAACCAGTCATCTGTTCTCGGGCACTCGGGTTTTTTTTTCAGATTCTGGGCATTGTAAATAGTGCTAACCATGCGTATTTTTACAAAGGAAAAGGAGACTGTGTCTCCAGAAATGGAGCCTGTGCTTCCAGGATAGAAAAGTGCGAATCATTTTTCTATCGATTCTTCTATCACTTTGCCAATGCAAATCACTGGGCCCCGAGAGACAGGACAGTGGGTAGGGTGCTTGTCTTGCACACAGCTGATTGGGTTTGATTCCCAGCATCACATAGGGTCCTCCAAGTCCCACCCAGAGTGATCCATGAACCCAGGGCTAGGCAAAAACTCTGAGAACTTCTGGGTGTGGCCAAAAAGAAAAGAAAATCATGACCTGGTATTTTAGGGTGGGAGAGTAGCACGTCTGGCAGGACGTGGGGGATCATTCCTGGCAGTGCTCAGGGGTAAGTTGTGGTGCCAGGGATCGAACCCAGGGCTCCTGCAGGCAAAGCCTTGCCCCCAAATGATTCAGCATTTGGGTGAGGAAGGAAGGGGCGCCATCGCTGGCGGGGCTCAGCTGGGGCCAAGGAGCTTTCAAGACGGGAGGCGGGAAACGGCCCTAAGCGGGGGCTGAAGCACTTTTAGGGGTCCTGCCCGCTTGGCTGTTTCTCTTTAGGGGGGTCTCCCAGACAATACTCAGGGGGGCTTGGGACCACTTATATTATAAGCAGGACTCAAGGTCCAGTGCTCCGCACAGCCATTGTGGTGGTCTCCAGGTGACCCCAGGGATACTGGCAGGGGGAGCATTTGGGTCCTGGTGCCAGCCAGGCACATGCCCCTGGCCCTGGAACTACCTCTCTGCCTGTCCTCCCCTCCCCCCCTTCCGCCTTTGACTCTGTTCTTCCCCCTTCAGGCCATGCTAGGCTGAGCCCGCAGCTAGCGTCCTGCCCTGGGTCACTGATCCCTGGGGAGGGCCGGGAGCACCCCGCTTCTCCTGCGTGCCCCCGAGTCTGACACGCGCTTTCCTCCTGCAGACTCTGTGGTCATCGCTTTCTGGGTGGGCCTGGCGGCTTTCGTGCTCCTCCTCTTCCTCATCCTGCTCTACATGTCCTGGCCCGGCTCCCCACAGGCGCGGTAAGTGGGGTGACCTGGAGGCGGGGGCGGGGGAGAAGGAGACTCATGAGGTTGGGAGTGGTGGTGGTGGCTGGGGGTGACGGGGGCTCCTGCCCTTGGGATGCCCTGGGCGCCGGGGTAGACGCTGGTTTCTGCTGGATGAGCCTGCCAGTGTGGAGTCCAGAGCCTGCAGGCAGATGCACTGCGCCAGATGCCGGGGGCGGGATGGAGGTAAGGGGCGGGAGCAGGGGGCGGGATGGAGGTAAGGGGCGGGAGCAGGGGGCGGGATGGAGGTAAGGGGCAGGATGCAGGGGGCGGGATGGAGGCACGGGGCTGGACGCAGGGGGCGGGATGGAGGTAAGGGGGGGACGCAGGTGGCGGGATGGAGGTAAAGGGCGGGACACAGGGGGCGGGATGGAGGTAAGGGGCGGGACGCAGGGGGCGGGATGGAGGTAAGGGGAGGGACGCAGGGGGCGGGATGGAGGTAAGGGGCGGGACGCAGGGGGCGGGATGGAGGTAAAGGGCGGGACGCAGGGGGCGGGATGGAGGTAAAGGGCGGGACGCAGGGGGCGGGATGGAGGCACGCAGGGGGCGGGATGGAGGTAAGGGGCGGGACGCAGGGGGCTGGATGGAGGTAAGGGGCGGGAGCAGGGGGCGGGATGGAGGTAAGGGGCGGGACGCAGGGGGCGGGATGGAGGCACGGAGTGGGATGCCGGGGAAGGGATGCTCAGCGCCATTGCCAAAGGTCCCTTGGCTGAGTTGACAGGCACCACAGCAGAGCTGCCTGGCTGTTGTTGGGGGAGGGGAGAGGGTATCTTCCTAGGAATGGCGCTGCTTTGGGGGTGATGACTGCCCAATTCCGTGGACAGACGGAAGAGCCTGGACATGCACTGTTTTGCTTTGGGGACCTCTTTGGGAGGGGGGCTTCCCCGCCAGAGGTTACACTCGGGCATGTGGTGGGGGAGCTTGTGCTCCAGCCCTCTGAGCTGTTCCCCGGCACCAACGCTCTTATCTTTTTATGATTAAGTGATTATTTTCCCGGGGGGGGGCAAATCGTTTTTATTAAAAGAAATCACATTACATTCAAGAGAGAACATGGGCTCACAAAGGCTGATGTTCACATTTTATTTTTGGGTGGGGGGTTACACCCAACGGTGCTCAGGGATGACTCCTGGTGAGGCTCGGGGAACCGTACGGGGTGCTGGGGGTGGAACCTGGGTCAGCCGCATGCAAGGCAAACACCCCACCCCCTGTCCTATTGCTCCAGCCCTGACGGTCACATTTTTAAGGAAGGAGCTTCGAGTAGGAAGCTCCCTGTTCCCGTGGCCCTGTGGGTACCTGGGATCCCAGGGGTCCTTCTGGGTCACAGTCACAGAGCTCTGTGATGAGCGATGGGGCGGGACCAGCAATGAGACTCTCTGGACAGTGCTCTCCGGGGCCCTGGACATGAACTGGAAAGCTTAGAGCAGCCGAAGGGGCCACTGAACAGCACAGAAAAAGGGAGACTTGACTATTTTATTTCAAGTGTGGGGTGGGGGAGGGTAACCTCCTCGTTGCCCCATCTCAATCAGTGGGTTAGTTTTTTGGCTTTGGTGGTGGGGGTCGGGTTGGGGGAGTCACTGGTAATGCTTGAAGGGTCACGTGACGCCATTTCCCCTTGGGCACCCTTTGATGCTCTCCCCCTCTGCTCTGTCCACAGCGGCCACGCCCAGCGCCCCACCACCTGCCCCTGGGCCCAGGGCCTCCACCTCCCTTTCTGTATCCGGAGGCAGCGGCCCCAAGGGACCCCCCAGACCCCGGCCAGCTCCGTCGAGGAAGGGGGCAGCGTTGGAGGATTGGCTGGTCCCGAGGAGGACCGGCAGGGGTCAGCAAGCCCCGCCTACGTCTCTCCCTCCACAGCCCCCCTCTGGGAGCCGGTCCTGGATGGGAACCCCCACAGTGTCGGATGACACCAGGAGAGTGCCCAGCACCCGAGGGGGGGGCGCGACTACCCTGGGCAGACTCATTTGTTCCAGGGTGAACTGCCAGTGACCTTGAACCCCTGGGACAACCCCCAGTCTGCTGAGATGGGGCCCAGCCTGGCTGACCCCACAGAGACGCCTTGGAATGGACACCCGGTTACCACTGGACTTGCAGCTCTGCTGCTTCCAGCAGGGCAGGGAAATAAACGTCAATGATAGAGTTTCAACGGTTCCTTCTCTTAACCCTGCATGGGGGTGGCGGGGTGGGGGGTATTTCTGGGGGTGCTGGGGAGACAGTGCGGAGCTGGGGAACCAAACCCAGGACTCCCCCATGCAAAGCCCATGTTCCAACCATTGGAACCGGCTCCGGATTTCCCCCGTGAGAGCCCACCTGTGTAGGCGGCCGTCTGAAGGCTGGAGCTGGGCTCGGAGATGGAAACAGGCCCTCAACATCAAGTTCGCAGGAGACCAAAGAGAAAGAGGACACGGAGAAGCTTACCCAAAATAAACATTTATTCACAAGTTAAGACCCTCGCAATCCCCTTGGCCGCCTGACTGGCTCCTCATGCCGCTCCCCACCCGGCCGAGGCTGCAGGGGCCAGACGCCAGACACTTAGGGGGAGTCGTGTGCCTTGGCTTTTGCAGGGAAGGCCCGAGTTTTTTTTTTTTTTTTTTTTTTGCTTTTTGGGTCACACCTGGCGATGCACAGGGGTTACTCCTGGCTCTGCACTCAGGAATTACCCCTGGCCGTGCTCAGGGGACCATATGGGATGCTGGGATTTGAACCTGGGTCGGCCGCGTGCAAGGCAAACGCCCTACACGCTGTGTTATCTCTCCAGCCCAAGGGCCGAGTTTTGATCAGGGCACGCGGGGTCTCACGTGGCTGTCTCTCCTGGGCTCACACTCGCCAGTGGTGCTGCCTCTGCGGGTTCATGTTTTAGTTAGGGTCACACCCAGCAGGGCTTGGCGCTGACTCCTGGCTCTGTGCTCACTCCTAGTAGGGTTTGGGGGAACCCTAGAGGGTGTCGGGGATGGAACTCGGATCAACTGTGTACAAGCTTCCTACCTGCTGCGCTACTGCTCCAGCTCCTGCCTCACCCCTTTGAAGGCCTGGTGCTCACCAGGGCCTGCACCCCCTCCACCCTGGGGGACACCTGGAAAATCGCCGCAGCACTGGGGTGTGTGTGTGTGTGTGTGATGTGGAGTGGACAGGATCTCGTGCTCAGTGCACATGGTGGCCCCAGGGATCGAACTCCAGACCCTCTGCTGGCCCGGCAGAGGCTCTCAGCCACGGGCTGTTCCTCCTGGGGCAATGGAGAGCTCAAAAGCCCCTTTGGAACATTACTCAGGGGGGCTACTTCATCTCCCCCCTCTCGCCCTTGCTCTTTTCTGCTGCAATGATGCCGGGGTTTGGGTTGGAGACAGGGGCCCGATGCCGTGTTTGCTGAGGTCCCTCTTTCATGGGGGACCTTGCTTAGACTCTGGGGTTGGACCCCCACCCTCCCGCCATGCTGCCTCTAGGGGCACGCTTGGTGCCACGTGACCACCTCTGGGCTCCCTCCCCCACTTTTACCCTTTGAGGATGAAACTCGGCATTTGCATCTAATCACGCTGATTTAATATGCTCCGAGACGTTCATTATTATTAAAAAAAATAAAAAAGGTAAAGGTCCACCCGACTTAGGGTGTCTCAGCAGAAAGAAAAAATGTGGCGCCTCTCCTTGGGTTTCCCTGAGAAATAATTTTTCGACGCTGCTGTTTTCGCTCCCCGTGAGGCGTTTCCTGTGCGGGTGGAGGCGCCCCTGGGAGCAGGGCCCGGCCTGCCTGCCACGTCGGGGCGCGTGTGCGTGCACGTGCGCGGGGCTTGGGGCGAAGCCTCTCGGAGCCCTGAGCATCTGCCGCCGTCCACTCCAGTGGGTCTAGCTGGTGCTTCAGTGCTCCCAGAGTCTGGCCCCGTGCAGGGAAGTTCCACAGAAACTCGACTGCAGCTCCCGGTGCCAGCGGGGCCCGGGGTGGCCAGCGCGGTGTCAGGGGTCCGGGGCCGAGGCCTGGAGGGCCCTGCAGAACTTCACGATGGGCTCCTCCTCGTCGCCCTCCTCCTCGTCCCCTGTGGCGGTGGCGATGTCACACACCATCCGGACGTGGGCCAGGAGTGTGTCGGGCTGCGGGGCACCCAGCCACCTATCCTTGACATACAGGGACACCAGGAAGGCGGCGGCGGCTGGGGACAGGGAGGAGGACACGGTGTGAGCACGTCCATCTGCCCCGTGGAACACGTGACCCCCCCCACCACACCCGGCTCTGCCCGAGACCACATGGGGGGATGTGGGTGATCACCGCATGTGGCTGTGCCCCGTGGGCTCCCTCTGTTCTCTAGCGTGTGGGGGTCGGGAAGTGCTTCCAGGTCATCGCCCTTTCTCGTGGCAGGACGTTCAGACTCACCGCATGTGGCCGCTTCCTCCCCATCGTCCAGGGAGGACTGGCAGAGACCCTCGACGACCGCGTGGACGGGGCTCCCGGCCAGGCCCCGGGCGGCCAGCAGGCGCAGCATGACGGCGTTGAACTGGCGGGCCACGCCGCCGCCGGAGGGCCCGGCCCACGCCTCGGCCCCGCTCAGCCGTGTGTACAGCCCGAAGAGGCCGGTGTTGGCCGCGCCGTCCTCGAGCAGCTGGGCCACCACGGCCGGCTGTGGCAGGATGTGCGTCTCCAGCCAGCCCAGGAGCCCGGCGGCCTCGGTGGCGTCCGGCGGGCACCCGGTCACAGACCGCAGCGCCCAGCAGGCCGCCACCGTGGCGGTGATGCACTCCGGGGCGGCCTGGTCCGCGGGCTCAGGCCCCGGGAACGCGGGGGCCCAGTGTGTGAGGACGGCCCGCAGGAGGCCCTGGCACGCTCCCACGCTGGCCGCCGGCAGCTCGGGTGCAGCCGCTGCCTCCTCGTCCCCCGGCTGCCGTCTCCGGCCCCGGGGGCCCCTGGCGCGGGCTGGGCCAGCAGGCTTGTTCGTGTCTCTGAGCATTTCTGGGTGGCACAGAGAGAGACAGGATCACTGGGGGCCACATGGGGGGGTAGAGGAAAGGCACCGCCTGGACACCGTGGGGTCCCCCCGCGTGCCCCCCACCCTGCCCTCGGTCGGGTGGGGGTCGGTGGTGGTCACTCACTCAGCAGCCGGCCGGGGGGCAGCCTGTTGGTGGCAGCCCTCAGGGCCTCCTGCAGCCCTGCGTCCTGGCCCAGCAGGGCCCAGCGCTGCAGCAGCAGTAGCACGTCCCCCGTGGTCAGCGCCGCCTCGGCCACGGTGAAGCGGCCGAGCTCCCGGAAGGCCCGCAGCACCACCGCCCGGTACCGCAGCACTGACTCCAGCGTCCCCAGGAAGGCCATCAGTTGGGCAGCGGCCAAGGCTGGCCTGGGGGGAGCCACAGGGGAGGAGGGGGGATGTGGGGGTGGGGGTCAGCCAGGTGCCCCCCTCAGCTGACCGGGGACCCCCGCAGCCTGCTGACCGGGATGGCACCCCAGCAGACCGCTCCCCCTTCTCAGGGGCCGCCCCAGCCCCGCCTGGCCCGGAGAGCTCGGTTCCGAGAGCACAAGCTTTGTCTGCTGAGGGTCTCCTGAGACCACCCCCTCCCCCCCCCCGCCAAGGAGCTCCAAAGGGGACCATGTGGTGAATTTCCCCATGACATGGAACACCGACGTGGGGGGCACCCCTGGAGGAAGCCCGAGGGGCCAAGGAAAGGTGATGCAGTAGCCCATTCGGGAGAAGTCTGGATGCATGAGGAGGTGAGTAGGAGGCAGGGGGCAGGTCGGGGGGTCTCCTTCCGCTCTGCACCCCCAGGGGCAGCTGTGTCTAGCAGGGTGAGCCAATGTGGAGGAGAGGGGGCGGGGGCAGGGGGCTCGCATCTTACCGCAGGTGCCTGGTGAGCGCCGTGAGCACGAACAGGAACTCGCTGACCAGCTGCAGGGGGAGGTGCTTCGGGGGCTGCTGGGGGTCCCTGGCGGCCCCGCCTCTGCCCCCCAGGTTGGTCTCCCACAGCGCCTGCAGCAGGGAGATGAGGCCAGCCAGCAGCGGGGTCTCCAGGAACCTGCGAGCACAGGGGGCACATCCGGCCCTCAGCGGGGACCCCCGTAAGCTCCACCTGCCAAGTCTTCCTGCTCGTCAGCTCACCGCAGCCCCCACCCCCCTCAGCGCACAAGCAGCCTCGGCGAGATGGGGTGGGGGGGTGATGGCCTGGCGCACAAATGCGCAGCTAAAACAGGGGCAAAGGACCCCGGTGAGAAATTCAGGAGCAGGGGCGGGGAGCTGGGCGGCAGGACAGCAAGGCCCACCTGGGTCCACTCCCAAGGCACCGCAGAGGGTCCCCACCGAGTGCACCAGGAGTGACCTCTGAGTGCAGAGCTAGGAGGAAGCCCTGAGCATCGCCGGGTGAGGCCCCAAACCAATGAATCAATTCAAAAGTGATGGGCTGGAGCGACAGTACAGCGGGGAGGGCGTCTGCCTTGCACACAGCCGACCTGAGTTCCAATCCCCGGCATCCCATAGGGTCCCCCGAGCACCGCCAGGAGTAATTCCTGAGTGCAGAGCCAGGAGGAACCCCTGAGCATCGCTGGGTGGGACCCAAAAGAAAACAAAAAACATGATACAGAAAGAGGAGAGAACAGGCCGGCCCCAACCCCCAGACCACGTCAGCTGGCCGGGCCGCTTGTAAGTCTGGAACAGGGGCTGAACTGCAGGCCTGGGCACCCCCACTGGGCACTCGGACCCCCCAACCCGGCACGTGGGTCTTGCTTACTTGTCTCACTATTTCCCTGCGTGGCTATTTCCATCCTGGAGAAGCCCGGGTTCTCTCTCGAGCATACACTCCCCCGCCTAAACTATCTTTCTAAATAAACCCCCCCGACAGCACCTGGATTCACCTTAAAAACTGACAACAAATGCAAATGCAGAGCAGGGTCAAAGCCACGGTCCCAAAACACATTCTAGATTCAAGACATCCCTTCCTTGTACGGAAACAGAAAATACACATTTTCTATCTGTGGGGGGCTGCAGCGTTAGCACAGTGTGGTAGGGCGTTCGCCTTACACGTGGCCGACCCGGGTTCGATTCTTCCGCCCCACTCAGAGAGCCCGACAAGCTTCCGAGAGTATCTCGCCCGCACAGCAGAGCCTGGCAAGCTACCCGTGGCGTATTGGATATGCCAAAAACAGTAACAATAAGTCTCACAATGGAGACGTTACTGGTGCCCGCTCGAGCAAATTGATGAGCAAAGGGATGACAGTGACAGTGATATCTTCGGGATGGGGTGGGGGGGAGGAGGAAGTGCGACTGGGGCCACAGCCACACCCAGCAGTGCTCAGGGGCTACTCCTGACAGTGCTCAGAAGAGCCCTAAGTCTCCCCGGGGATGGAGCCGGGGTTGGCCTAAGTCTCCCCGGGGATGGAGCCGGGGTTGGCCGCGTGCAAGGTGAGACTCTTGGCCCTGTACTGCACCCCCGAGAAAGCGGGCACACCGGGAGGTGCTCAGGGGATACTCCTGGCTCTGTGCTCAGGAATGACTCCTGGCAGTGCTTGGGTCACTGTATCGTATCGGGTGCTGGGGATGAAACTCAGATCAGCCTCGAGAGAGGCCAACGCCCCACCCGCCGTCCTATGGCTCCAGTCCCCAGGGTGCCACAGGTTCAGTGAGGCACAAGGTCAGGGCTCGTGCCTGAGGCCCCAGCCTCGCCTGCCCCAGCCGGATCACACCGCCCCTCCCACGCCATCACCAGTGCAGCACCCGAGGGGCTCCGAGGCTCCGCCCGCCCGCCCACTGCCACTCACGGGCTCTCCAGGATGTGCAGGATCCACGTCAGGAGGCTGTAGTCTCGCAGGACCTCGTAGGCCGGCTTCGGGGCCTGCGCCGCGTTCTGCAGGATTTCTAGGATCCAAACCTGAAAACCCCAGCCCAAGTGAAATTCCCAGCTGGAGGGCCCCAACACGGCAAGTCGCCACAAGGCACACAATGAGAGCATGTGTGTGTGTGTGTGTGTGGTGGGGCAGTGCAGTGTCTGTGTGTGTGTGAGATCAGGCAGTGCTCTGTGTGTGTGTGTATGGTTGGGCAGTGCTATGTGGTGGTCTGTATGTGTGTGTGTGTGTGTGTGTGTGTGTGTGTGTGTGGTTGGGCAATGTTCTGTGTGTGTATGAGATGGGCAGTGCTCTGTGTGTGTGTGTATGGTTGGGCAGTGCTATGTGTGTGGTAGGGCAGTGCTCTATGTGTGTGTGTGTATATACATGTGTGTGTGTGTGTGGTTGGGCAGTATTCTGTGTGTATGTGTTTGTGGGGGGGCAGTGCTGTGTCTGTGTGTGGTTGGGTAGTGATCTGTGTGTGTATATATATATATATATATACATATATATGTGTGGTTGAGCAGTGCTATGTGTGTGTGTGTGTGTGTGTGTGTGGTGGGGCAGTGCTGAGGGGCTGTGTGGGAATGGAAGCCACGGACAGGCAAGGAACACACAGAGGATTCGGGGCTCCCAGGGACACCCTGAGCCCAGCAGGTCCCCTCGGTTGAACCTGGGAAAGGGATCCAGCAAGAGGGGCTTGTCCCCTGCACCCCCCGTCCCACCTCCCCCAGGCTGGGAATTGGATGCTCAGTGCCCTCTCGTGTGTGAGAAACCCAAACACGCAAGGCCACAATGGGGTCCAGGGCTGCGGGACGCTTCCTCCTGCTCGCCCACGGCTTACAGCCAGGCAGAGGCGAGAGGCGAGAGGCTGCAGAGCAGGCTGGGGGCTGTTCCGGCTCTCCCGGCCACACAGCGCACACACACACACACACACACAAACACACACAGACTCAGCACACACACACACACACACACACACACACACACACACGCTGCAGACTCAGCACACACACACAGACTCAACACACACACACACTCAGCCTGTCCCCGGAGACCAGCTCTGACTCGCGGCTGACTCAGGGCGTCCCGGCCACCATCCCAGCCCCTCGCAGGCCCCAAATGTCTGGGCGGCCCCTCCGCCAGGGCCCCCCACTGCGCCCTCCCTCCCGGGGCCGGGGGGCCCACCTGGGCAGCCGGGTCGCAGAGGGGGCTGCTGAAGAAGGCCAGCAGGATGCGCAGGACCCCACGGCGCGAATAGAGGGCGTAGCAGTGTCTGTCGCGCAGGCCCTGGCGCAGCAGCTCCAGCATCCACTCCCGCTCAGCCTTTTGCTGGAAGCAGTAAGGGGGTGCCTGCTGAAGCCCTGCGGCGCCGTCTGTCTGTCTGTCTGTCTGTCTGTCTGTCGGTGAGGGCTGCAGGGCCCCCAGACTCTCTGGTGCCCAGGAAAGCCACTATGCAACCCGGGAGCACCCCCACGCACCCGTAAGAGGGATGCCAAACAGATCCCCGGCGGGCGAGGGGCGGGGCAGGGGCGGGATGGGGCGGCGGCCCGTGCAGGGGCAGCCTGGGCCCCCCCCCTCCCCCGGGGGTGGCCAGGTCACACACCTCGAAGTCGGAGCTGTAGAAGAACTGGAAGAAGCCGGGGATCTTGCCCATGTGCAGGAACTGGTGCGACAGCAGGAACTTGGAGAGCTTCATATACATGTGCTCCTCTGCGGGCGGGCGGGGCACCCTCAGACGCGAGGGGACCTGCACCCCTCAGGGCACCCCGCAGACCAGCCGGCCCAAAGGGCACCCGGCAGCACAGGGCCTGGGGTGCAGCCGCCCGCTGCCACCAGCCTGGCTGCAAGGGGCACCCTCATCCCCTCGTCAGGCGCTCGGACAGGAGGGGGCCCACCAGGCAGCCCCCTCCCGCTGCAGATCCAGGATGAGCATGCCCCGCCCCCACCACACCCCGCCCCCGCCCCGCCCCGCGGGTACCTGGCTTCAGGACCTGCCGGGCCGCTTTGGCGATGAAGAGCGCCAGGGTGAAGGTGAGCCGCATGTTCGGGGTCCGGATCCCGCTGCGGACCACGTCCAGCAGGTACAGCACCTGCCGAGGTCACGGGCGGGAGGGACACACAGGCGGGCGCTGCCCTCGCGCAGCTCCGCAGGGGGCTGACCCCCCCCTGTCCCAGGGAAGGGGAAGGGGTGCGGTCCCAACCCCCTGGGCCTGCCCCCAGGCCCCCCCTCACCTGGGCCTGCTCGCGGAACCGCGCCCCCTCCACGTGGGAGTAATAGGCCGCCAGAACGGAGTAGGCAGCGGCGCGCATCTGCGTATCGTAGCTGCTGAGGGCCGCCACCGTGAGGCCCAGGGCGTTGGAGTCCAGGAACTTTCGACAGTCCACCACGAACTCTGTGGGGGGGGGGAGGGGGTGTGACTCTCGCCCTCCCACTGCTCCCCACTCCCAGATCCCACGAGTGTCCCCGTGCCCCTGACCCGCCTCTGTCCACCCTGGTGCCGGACCAGGACCAGCAGTGGTGGGGAAAGTTGTGCCGGTGAAGGGACGGGTGTTGGGACACTATGACTGAGACTCAGTCGTGAATAACCTGGTAAAAGGGGCT
The DNA here is from genome assembly GCF_027595985.1 of Sorex araneus. Lineage (NCBI taxonomy): Eukaryota > Metazoa > Chordata > Mammalia > Eulipotyphla > Soricidae > Sorex > Sorex araneus. The sequence goes on from NC_073303.1 coordinate 196,254,121, forward strand.
GGAGAGATAGCACAGTGGGGAGGGCATCTGCCCCGCACAGCGGCCAACCCAGGTTCGATTCCCAGCCTCCCATATGGTCCCCGGAGCACTGCCAGGAGTAATTCCTGAGTGCAAAAGCCAGGAGTAACCCCTGAGCATTGCTGGGTGTGATCCCAAATGCAAAAAATAGAAAACAAAAACTCGGTAAATGTGCATATTGCCGTGATTCAATTAAAAAAAAAGGGGGGGGGAAATAAATAAAATAAATAAATTTAAGTTGCTCTGTTCATGGGAAGACGTCACCCCCCCTCAATCCCCGGCTTAGCCGCCCCCAGCCTGTGGTGGCCCCGCTGTCTGTCACCTGGCCGGGTAAGTTCGCTGAAGAGGTGGAGGAGAAAGCAGGGGTCGTAGAGCCCGTCCGGCTCGGGCACACTCTGGTCTCGGAACACGGGGTCCTGCATGTCCTGGGAGAGCCCTTCGCGGTCACAAACGCAGACACGGCCCCGGGCTGCCCAGAGTCCTGGCCGCTGCGGGGAGCCCGGGGTGGGGCTCGTCCGGGTCCCCCCTCCCATGCGGGGGACTCCCGGCGGGTGCCCCGAGCCCAGGGCCGCACCTCGGGGGGCAGCAGCCGCCGGTTCTGGGGGAAGCGCAGGACGGTGGCCATCATCCGGTCAGGGTCCAGCAGCCGCAGCACATCCCCGACGCTCGGCTCCTGCCACAGTGACTTGCCCAGGCTCCGGCACGTCTTGTGGTGCTCCACGGCCGCCGGGCCCCACAGCAGCACCCTGGGGAGGGGGTGCAGCGGGCAGGGGTCACCGGCTTGGTCCAGAGTGCGCCAGGACAGCGCCCTGCCGGCCGGCGGGCCTCCCCTCTAGTGCAAGTTCACTGACTTTTGTACCCGTCCTTCGGGTTCTCTGTCTGAAGCCCCTGTGTAACCCCGGCGGGGGGGGGGGGGGCCCTGCAGGCTCCAGCTTGCTGCGGGGTCACGGCGCCCTGCTGCTACCCTGAAGGCCCCGCGGCCTGCAGCCGGCTGACCCGACTCCTGCCAGCCCACTCCTGCCCCCTCCCGCCCGACGCCCTGGGCCCGTGAGGTGTTGCATCTGCAGAATCCCAGAGCCCGTAACTCACAGCCCTGCCTGCCTCGGCAGCCCCCCGCCTCGCCTCGCCTCGCCTCGCCTCGCCTCGCCTCGCCTCGCCGGCTGTCCAAGGCCGTGGGAGACGTGAGGGGGCAACCGGGTGAACGTGAGACACCCACGGGGGAGAAGATACTGACAGACAGACAGATACAGATACATACATACACCCACACAGACAGACAAATACAGACATACACTCACACAAACGCCAACACACACAGATACAGACACACAGATACAGTCACACCAACACAGATACACACACCAACACACACAGATGCAGATACATATACACATACAGACACAGGTACATACAAACACACAGATACAGTTATACCAACACAGATACACACACATACATATAGATACAACACACACACACATACACACAGAGATAGTTATACCAACACACACAGAGAGACACAAACACACACACACAGTACACACAGTTATACCAACACAGATAAACACACACAGATACAGACATAGAAACATACACAGAGACAAACATACACACAGATAAGTACAGACACACATACACAAACACACATGGAGGTAGAGCTACAATCCCAGAATGGGGGCCTGGCCCAAGTTTTCTTTCTTGTGTTTTCTCCTGGTTTCCCACTGCAGGTCTCTATGAGTGTGTAAATCACACACACACACACACACCCGCACTCCAGGGGCCGGCCTGGGGGTGGCGCTCACCGGAAGCTGACGAGGCTGAGGCGGTTCTGCTCGTAGGCGCGGAGGAGCAGCAGGATCTTCTGGTCTGGAGGAGGTCCAGGGCTCAGTCTGCAGCGGGGCCCCAGTCCCCGGACGCCCGCCCCCCAGCTCGCCCCCGCCCCCCCCCCAGCTTGCCCCTGCCCCATCACCCCTGCCCCGCACGCACCCAGGGCGCTGAGCGAGGCGCCGTAGGCCCCGAGGAGCACAGCGAAGTGGCTGCTCTCGCAGACGGACGGACAGAGCCTCACCAGCGCCCGCATCAGGTCCACCAGCGCTTCTGGGGGATGCAAGAGGGGTGGGGGGCTCAGAGAGCGTCTGCAGAGAAGGCCCCCCAAGTCTCTGCCCCCCACATCTCCTCTGGGCTCTGCCCAGGGCACTGCCATGACCCCGTGTCCCCAAGTGGGGCCGCCCCCAGATCTACCACCTAAAGCCCCCTCCCCATGACTGGGTCCCAGCTCCCCGTCTGTCAGAGCCACCCTGGGGGGAGGGTCCCCGGAGGAAAGGCCCGAGTCTGGCCCTGACTTCCAGCCGGGCAGGACCCTTCAGACGCCTCAGGACTGGGACCCCCGCGGCAGGGCACCCCTGCGCTTCCTTTCTCCCGACCGCCCCAAGCCCGTGGGGAACAGCTCTGGGGGGCGTGGGGGGGGTCTCACCCTTGACGTCCATGTCAGCGGCCTCCAGCAGGGTGGGCAGGAACAGGGAGTGCTGGGTGACCATCGCGTGCAGCCGGGGCAGCGGCAGCAGCGGCGGGTCCCGTGCGGGGCCCCCTGGAGGGTACAGGAGGGGCAGGGCCGTGTGCAGCGCCCGCAGGAAGGCGCCTTCCTGATAGCGGAACCTGGAGAGGGGGCGGGGAGAGCGTCGGACAGACACACAGCCATCCCCGAGTCACAGACAGACCCACACCTGCCCAGACACACAGACCCGTACCTGTCCCTGCCAGACAGATCCACACCCTCCCCAGACACACAGACCCACAACTGCCCATACAGACAGACAGACAGACCCACATCTGCCCCAGACAGACCCACACCCACCAGACACACAGACCCACAATTGCCCAGACAGACAGACAGACCCACATCTGCCCCAGACAGACCCACCCCAGACACACAGACCCACAATTGCCCAGACAGACAGATCCACATCTACCCCAGACAGACAGATCTACACCCTCCCCAGACACACAGACCCACAACTGCCCATACAGACAGACAGACAGACCCACATCTGCCCCAGACAGACCCACACCCACCAGACACACAGACCCACAATTGCCCAGACAGACAGACAGACCCACATCTGCCCCAGACAGACCCACCCCAGACACACAGACCCACAATTGCCCAGACAGACAGATCCACATCTACCCCAGACAGACAGATCTACACCTGCCCCAGACACATAGACCCACAACTACCCAGACAGACAGACAGACAGACAGATCCATACCTGCCCCAGACACAGAGACCCATACCTGTCCCTGACGGACAGACCCACACCCACCCAGACACACAGACTCACACCTGCCCAGTCAGACAAACTCACACCCGCCCCAGACACACAGAGCCGCATCCGCATCTGCCCCAGACAGACCCACACCACCCCAGACACACAGACCCACACCTGCCCAGACAGACAGACAGACAGACAGACAGACACATCCACATCTGCCCCAGACATACAGACCCATACCCGCCCCTAACAGACAGATCCATATCCGACCCAGAGACTCATGCCTGCCCCTGACAGACAGACCCACACCGCCCCAGGTAGACAGACAGACCCAATTCACCCCAAACAGAGAGACACACACCCGTCCATCCAGACAGACACCCATCCCAGACAGACAGACCCACACCCACCCTTGGAGCTTCTCGCCCAGGGTGGCCGTGCCCGTGTCAGAGCCCCAGGGGCAGGAGACGGGACCCCCCACCACCACAGTGAGTGCGGGCGCCGGGCGCTTACTTGAGCCCCATCTTCACCAACGCCTGCCAGTCCCCAGGCTCCACCTCAGGCCGTGCGTCCTGTGGGGGGAGGGACAAGCCCTGAGTGTGTGTGTGTGGGGGGAACAGAGCCGCAGCCAGGCCATCCCGACACAGCCCAGAGGCCACAGCAGGGGACACGCCCCGCCCCTGGGCCCCCAAGGCAGCACACGGGGCCCGGCGGGTGGCCCCTCGCTGGTGGTGGTGATGGGGGCGGGGGCACCTGCGCCCTGAAGGGCACGGACGGCGCGGGCCCGGGTTAGGGCGGCAGAGCCCCCGGCACCAGGGGCAGAGCCCAGCAGGAAGGCCCGGATGGGGAGGGGTCTGCCTTGGGAGGTGCTGGCTGGGGCTGCACTGTCCACACCTGTAGTTGGCGCTGTCTACACCTGGGGTCTGCACTGTCTACACCCGGGGTCCACACTCTCTACACCCGGGACCTGCAGTGTCTACACCCTGGGTCCACACTGTCTACACCCGGGATCTGCAAAATTACACCCAGGGTCCATGCTGTCTACACCCAGGGCCTGCAGTATTACACCCAGGGTTCACGCTGTCTACACCTGGGGTCCGCAGTGTCTACACCCAGGGTCCACACTGTCTATCCCCGGGGTCTGCAGTGTCTACACCCAGGGTCCATGCTATCTACATTCAGGGTCCGCAATGCCTACACCCGGGGTCTACACTGTCTATACCCGGGGTCCACAGTGTCTACACCCAGGGTCCACACTGTCTATACCCGGGGTCCGCACTGTCTACACCGAGGGTCCACGCTGTCTACACCCGGGGTCTGCAGTGCCTACATCCAAGGTCTGCACTGTCTACACCCGGGGTCCGCAGTGTCTACACCTGGGGTCTGCACTCTCTACACCCAGGGTCCGCAGTGTCTACACCCAAGGTCTGCACTGTCTACACTCGGGTCTGCACTGTCTACACCCAGGGTCCACACTGTCTACACCTGGGGTCCACACTGTCTATACCGGGGGTCTGCACTGTCTACCCTGGGGTTTGCACTTGGGGTCTACACTGTCCATAGCCGGGGTCCACACTGTATACCCCTGGGGTCCACACTGCCCCCGGCTCCACACTGTCTCTACCCCGTGTCCGCGCTGCCTACACCCAGCCCCACACGGGATCCTCACAGGAAGTTGTTTCTATGACTGGCACTTCCTGTCCCCTCTGGCTCCGTTTTGCCAAGGCCGAAGGAGTGCTCCGGCGCCAGTACAGCGGGCACGGGGGGCATCTGCCGGGTGCGCGGCCCGGCCAGGTTCAACCCTCAGCACCCCACAGGGTACCGCAAGCCCCGCCAGCAGTAACCTCTGGGCACAGAGCCAGGAGTCAGCCCCGAGCACTGCCGAGCGAGTCTCCCACACGTGAAAATAAAAAACCTGCTCAGAGAAGAAAGCTGACAGGGGGGAAGGTGGCAGACCCTGGGGAGACAGACCCTGGGCTGGGGGCCATGACTCACACCCCCTCGCCACCTTGCTCTGCACTCGTCCCTGTCCTGCAGACCCCGGGAGCCGAGCCGTGACGTGCTCAGAAACTGCGCAGCGAGGTGAAACCTAAGCGCCAGACCTGGGGTGGCATCAAGGCCACTGGGGTGTGCCGGCCAAACCGCTGTTGATGACCCTAGGAGAAAAGTCCCCAAAAGGCAGCGGAAGAGTCAAGGGCGGGGAGGGGGCGAGGGGGCTGGAGGGGATCTGCCTTGCACGCGGCCAACCCAGGTTCAATCCCCCGCATCCCAGAGGGTCCCCTGAGCCCCGCCAGGAGTGATTCCTGAGTGCAGAGCCAGGAGGAACCCCTGAGCATCGCTGGGTGTATCCCACCCACCCCCCCAAAAAAATGGGGGTGGGAGTGGGAAAACAAAGGTCATAGGGACCCCCCCTTCTGACCTGGGTGGGAGCTGGGGTGCTCGATCCCGAACCAGGAGAAGACAACGACGGGAACCCCCACCCCCGCTCCCGACCGCGCCCATCACCACCACCAGCACGCAGGGGATGGACAGGAGTCCCCGCCCCTGCTCAGAGAGGTGCCTGGAGCCCCCGGACACAGTCCTGCCCCCGCCCGGTGTCTGGCACCGCCCTCCCCCCTCCGGCCGCTGGGCCGCGGTGCCCACCAGCAGCTCCGTGAACCTTCGCAGCATCGCCGCCTCACGATCCCGGGTGCCATCGGGGTCCTGCTCTGGTGGGCCTGTGCTGAAGGAGGCCGCCAGCCACCGGACGCAGGCCGCCAGCTGCGTCGTCTGCCAGGCCTGCAGCTCTGCGGCTGAATCGGCCAGGGTGGCCGAGACGGAGTCGGCCACGTCCCAGCTGCAGGGGAGAAGAGTCCCAGTGAGGAGGGGGAGCTTCAACACATGCCCAACCCCCCACCCCCACCACAGCCTGCACACACACACATGCACAGGCGCGCACACGCACACACACACACACACACACACACACACACACACACACTCTGCCCGGCGTGGTCTCACCCCCAGACCCCTCCGCCTTATCTGGCCCAACCACCCCACCCCCTTTTGAAATTTTATTTTGGGGGTGGGTGGCGCACACCCGGCGGTGCTCAGGATTCATTCCTGGTGGGGCTCGCAGGGGGGAGGGGGGGAGGGAAGAGTATGCAGGGCCAGGCGGAATGCTTTAAGCCACTGTGCGGACACCCTTCTCTCAGGGTGAGCAATCAGGGGGCGGGAATCACCCCTGAGCAATGCTGAGGGCCAGGGAGGGAGGGGCCTTTGCTCGCCTGGCACGGGGCCAAGCAGGGTTTGCTCCGGGCATCCCACATGGTCCCCCGAGCTCGCCAGGAGTTAATGCCCCGGCAGCGCCAGAAGTAGCCCAAAACGCAAGAACCAAGTGAGGGACCCATAGTACAGCAGGGAGGGTGTTTGCCTCGAGAGTGGCCGACCTGGACCCGACCCCCGGCACCCCGTAGTGTCCCCTGAGCAACGGGAGGAGCAACCCCCGAGTGCAGAGCCAGGAGGAACCCCTGAGCATCGTCAGCTGTGGCCTCAAAACCAGGAAAAAAAGGAGAACAAATGGGGCCGGAGCGATAGCACAGCGGGTAGGGCATTTGCCTTGCATGTGGCCAACCCGGGTTCGATTCCCAGCATACCCTGTGGTGCCCCGAGCACCGCCAGGAGTAATTCTTGAGTGCAGAGCCAGGAGTAACCCCTGAGCACCGCCAGGTGTGACCCAAAAAGGGAAAAGAAAAGAGAAGAGGACAAAGCTGCCCCCTAGCTGCACCCAAAGCTAGTTCCAACACTCTGGACTGTGCCCCACAGGACACACTGTCCCCCCCAGCTCAGCCAGGGGCGCAGTGGTCACTGGGCCCCCAAGTTTCTGCCCAGGAACCTGCTGGGTGCGGCCCTGAGGTATGGGGTGCCTTGGCCAGAATCCGGCCGTCCTGGCCTCAGCCCGCTCTGTGGGGGCCGGGCTGGACACTGTGAACCACACCTGGGACAGTGCCCCCCGCCCCCGCCCCCTCCCCACGGGGCCCCGCACCTCCGGAGGCTGCCAGGGATCTGAAGCACCTCGGGCAGACGGTCCATGAGGCCCGAGAGGTTCTTGGCCCGGGCAAAGGGGACCAGCTGGGCCAGGACCTCCCAGTGCAGCGGGGGGGTCTCGGAGGCCGCGTCGGGGCCGAGCAGCCTGGCCTGCAGGCGCCTCCACAGGACCTTCCTCAGGACAGAGATGGCGGCGGCAGACGCTAGGGGGAGACGGGTGAGGGAGTGAGAGGCGGGGGCCTGCGATGTACAGCCCCCACGGAGAGACACGGGCTCCAGAAGCACCTGGTTCCACTGTCGCATCCCCAGTGAGCAACACCCCCCCACCCCCCACCCCTGCCGCCCCCAGCTCACACCCCTGCTGAGACCACGGGGCACCCATGGGAGCTTCCAGGATGCTTCGTGACCTGGGGGCATGAGGGGGTCAGGAACTGCAGAGGTGTGGGGGACGGGGGTTGGGGGAAGTTGTCGTTCGGGAAGGAGGAGGGGGAAAAGACTCATTTTTAGTTTGCTCTGGGGTCACACCTGGCGATGCTCAGGGGTCCCTCCTGGCCCTGCTCTCAGGAGTCATTCCTAGCGGTGCTCAGGGGACCCTGTGGGATGCCAGGGATCGAACCCTGCCTGCTGTGCTCTCTCTCCGGTGCGGGATACCCTCATCTTACTCATCTACTTTCCATGCCTTTGCCTCTTGCTCTGCAGCTTTTATACGTGGGTGAGCGCTGTGCCCCGGCCCCCATTTCCCGCCCACAGACCCCCACCCTCCAGGCCTGCAAGGAAGTGTGTGACACAGAGGCGGGGGCTGGGGGCTTACGCACACAACAGGGGTAAGAGAGGAGACAGAGGGGAAAGAGAGGCCCCCGGGGCTGAGGGAACAAGAGGCGATGCTGGGTTGGAGCAGTGGCACAGCGGGGAGGGCATTTGCCTTGCACGTGGCCGACGCGGGTTCAACCCCCGATATCCCCTGTGATACCCTGAGCACGGCCAGGAGTGATTCCTGAGTGCAGAGCTAGGAGGAACCCCTGAGCATCATCGCCAGGTGTGACCCAAAAAGAAAAAAAAAAGAATAAAAGAATAAAAAGAAACAGAAAAGGAGTGATCCCCAGAGTGCAGAGCCAGGAGGACATCCTGAGCATCACTGGGTGTAGCCCCTCCAAAACACAAGGTCAAGGGGAGAGACAGCCCAGAGCATCACAGCAGAGGCAGGAAGGGGGGGCCCAGTGAGGGAGGGCGGGCTGGGGGCCCCGGGACCCCATCAGCCTCAGGCTGCTCCCACTCTGGCCCTGGGGTGGAGGCCTCTGACCTGTCTTGTGGCCATGACTCCTGGCCCCATTGGCTCCTGGCAGCTGAGGGACCGATGAGGCCCAGAGATGGGGAGGAGAGGGAGGGTCTGCCTGGTGGGGGGGAGGGGCGGTGGCCGTACCTGCCCTCGGCCGGGTGCCGGGGTCCCCGGCGCTGCTCTGCAGGTATGCGTGCACCAGGGGCAGGAACTCGTCCAGCCGCTCCCGCAGGACGGGGCCCGAGTCCTCCTGCACGCACCAGTGCTCGAAGCTCAGTCGGTGGGTGGCGCTGAGGCGCAGGAGCAGCGCAGCCAGGTCCAGGGTGGCCGGCGTGGGGCGGTCCAGGCAGGCGGCCAGGAGGCCGGGCCCGGCGGCGGGCACCAGCTCTGGCCGGCCCTGCAGCGCGCACAGGAGGGCAGCGTCCAGCTCGGCGGCGGCCAGGCCGGGCAGCAGGGCGCCCAGGCCGCGGGCGTGCTGGGCGGCCCAGGGCAGCGGGGTCTGGGGGCCGCGCGCCAGCAGCAGCACCAGGCACTGGCCCAGCGCGTTCAGCGGGCCCCGGGGCCCGGGCCGCGCCGGGGGGGCCGGGGCCAGCAGCTGGGCCTCGGGCAGGCCGAGCAGGGCCAGGGTGAGCTCGTGGAGTGGGCCGTCGCCCAGGAAGGGGTGCAGCGCCCGCAGGGCCTCCAGCTGCGGCAGGCTCTCGGGGGGCGCCCGCCCGCGCTGCAGCTCCGCCCGCACGCCCCGCACGATGGCCGTCGAGTACACGTCCAGCAGCCCCAGCTGCCCGGTGCGCTGCAGGGCGGGCGCGCTGGCCAGCAGCAGGGACAGGACGCCCGCGCTCAGCCGGGCCGCCAGGAGCTTGACCAGGACGGGGCCGAGGGTGTGGGGCGGCAGGGCCCGCTGCTCCAGCGCCAGGTACCAGGCCTCCAGCGTGGGGTGGCGGAGCACGGCCGCCAGCACCTCCTCCAGCGTCTGCGGACAGCGAGAGGCGAGGGCAGCTGAGGCCGGGGACAGGGCGAGAGCACCACGGCGAGGGGGCAGCTATGGCTGGGCGGGGCCACAGCGGGGGCGTGGCCACGGCGGGGGCGGGGGCACCATGGGGCGGGGCCAGCTGCAGGCCAGGAGGGGCCACAGCGGGTAGGGGCCAGCTCCTGGCCAGCTGCACGGCTCCCAGGGCCCTCCCGGGGCGCCCCGTGAAGCACTGTTTCCTGGAGGGACGGCTGTGAGGCCGGAGCCCACCTGGCAGGCTCCAGGGCTGGGGGGGTGCGTGGGACACGGGAGGCCAGGCAGGAAGTCACACAGGTCGGGCATCAGCTGGGCCACCTTGGCCAGGCCGGGCGAGGGCGTGAGAGGCGGGGTGACAGTGGGTGGGCAGCGTGGTGTGTGGTGGAGAATGGGCACATGCGGGTGGGGGGCGGGGACAGCTGGGCCACAGGTACAGGGGACCCCCAAGAGCCTGGCGCCAAGCCCTGACAGGGTTCCGAGTCACCGTGGGTGAAGCCGCCCAGCTGACTGGCCTTAAGCGACCTGGGGCCTCAGAGGTACCCAGGGTGCTGGGAAGAAGGCTTGGGAGGCTGGTGAGGAGAGGTGAGGAGGACACAGAGGTGAGGTGGGGAGGTCAGTGAGGTAAGGGGGAAGGACAGAGGGGAGGGGAGGCCGGTGAAGTGAGGAGGCCAGTGAGGTGAGGCGGGGAAGACCCTGAAGTGAGGTGAGGAGGATGAAAAGGTGAGGAGGCCAGTGAGGTGAGGCGAGGATGTGTGCCTGTGTGCCTGTGTGCATGGTTGTGTTTGCAGGCATGTGGCCTAGGTGTATTTGTGTGCGTGCATGTGTATATGTACGTGTCTCTGTATTTGTGTGTAAGCATGTGGTGTATGTGTACATGGATGCATATATGTGCGTGTCTGTACCTCTGTGTGTGTGTTTGTGGGCATGTATGTGTGTTTGTGTACATGTGTACATGTGCATGTGTGTATGCATGCCTTTGGGGTGTATGTCTGTACATGTGTGTATGCATGTCTCTGGTGTGTGTGTGTGTGCGTGTACGTGAGGTGAGGTGTGGTGAGGACAGTGAGATGAGGTGGGGAGGACGGGGAGGAGCAGGACAGAGGGTGAGTGCGGACCGTGAGGAGGGCAGGCTGGTGAGGTGAGGGCGACAAGGCGAGGAGAAAGGTGAGGACAGTGGGGTGAGGGGAGGACCTGAGTGGCATCGTGTCCCCTCCTGAGCCAGGCAGGCCGGCTGGCGGCGTCCCAGAAGCCCCTCCCGTGGGGCCTGGCCCGGCCAGCACATAGCGCCCAGGAGAAAGGGGGGCAGTGGTACCTTGTCCCCGGCCCGCTCCAGCGAGGCCACGGCCTCCATGTCCAGGAAGAGGTCAGTGTCGGCATCAGCCTGGGCGGCCGCACACTCCTCTTGCCTCTGGGCGTCCAGCTGGGCACAGTGGACCACCAGGTCCCGGAGGAGGTCCAGGAGCAGCTGCAGCTGTGGGGGCCCCACGGTCCTGCCCAGCTGTGGGGACGGGCAGGGGGACGGTCACCAGGCCAGCCGAGACTGCTCAGAAGCGCCTTGGGCAATGCATGGTTTCACTCCGCCATGCTCTGCCCATTGGCTGGCTCGGAGGGGGAAAGGTGGTCTTGACGGAGGCCCATGGACAGGTGGGGGGGACGCTGGGCCCCTCCCCATGGCAGCAGGGGGCACAGTTCTCACCTGGCCGAAATTGTCCACGGTGCTCCGGATGTAGAGCAGCAGGTGGCGGGCGGCGAGCGGGCCCCGGTGCAGGGGGAGGCTGGGGAGGGCGGCCCGCAGCTGCGCCTGCACCTTTTCATCCAACAGCGCCCCCTCCCGCTCATAGGCCGCCTGCAGCAGGGCCGGGAAGGAGGTGGCCGACGGGTCTGGGGGGCCAGAGGTCTCGGGCGTCGAAGGCGGCTGGGGGGGAGGGAAGGAAAGCGCCGTCACCACCCGCAGGGTCACGGCCGGCTGCGCTGGCCGGGCGGGTCCAGGCACTGCTAACCATGCGCTGTGGCGTGTGTCAAGCCTGAACGCCGGCAGCTCCTGGTTCTTACTGGGCAGCAAGGGCTCGAACCCCCGCAGACCCATCACGTCACGGCGAGCCCCGGTCTTGGCCCCTGTTCATCCTTGGGATGCTGCAAGGATCCTGGCTTAGCCACAGGGGGCAGCTCGGCAGGAGACCCCGGGGACGTGGGCCGTGGATGGACGCAGCCATGGGGCTGAGACCGAGGCCTGGGCTGGCTCAAGGGAAGGGAACGCCCAGGGCCCAGGAAAGCACATGGCCCGGCCCGAGCCCGAGGCTCCCCAGCACGGAGGCAAGGCAGGGCCGAGACGAGGGGCGCATGGCAGCTGCGGGGAGCTAATAAGGTCAGTGGGCTGAGGGGCAGGAGAGGGTGAGCCCCCCTTACGGAAGGAGCCAAGGCAGCCCTGGCCCAAAGGCCCTGGCACCACAAGCTCAGCCACAGCCCGGCTGGCCCTCACAGCTCACACACAGGGACAGAGCCACAAAACAACCTCCTCTGCAACACACACACACACACACACACACACACACACACACACACACACACAGAAGAGACAGGCAAGAGACAGACAGACACCCCAAGCTATAGGAGACAGACAGAGACATACACACACCCAGAAGCTGTAGTTAACAGACAGACACAGTCCCACACACATACACCCAGGCTGTAGTAGACAGAGACAGACAGACACACACACACTGAGTCTCGGATCCAGAGGGGGCAGTAGGTGGACAGACAGACAGATACACAGACACACGCTCCACTGGGCACTCACCGTGGGTGCACGGTTGGGCTCTGGGACCCAGAGGCTGTAGTAGCGGCAGAAGCGGGGCAGCTGGGGGCAGCAGCAGGGCGGCAGGGGGGCGTCCAGCTGGTCGTAGGCCTGCAGCAGCAGGCACAGCGCCAGGGGGTCGCGCTGGCTGTGCAGCAGGTCGGTGAGCACAGCCGTCAGGTAGGTCACGATGCTCTCACCTGCTCAGGGCAGACAGGAACGACGGAACCCTCAGCAACATACACACATGCACACACGTACATAAGCACACACACATGTACACACACATGCACACACGTACACACACATACACCAAAGGCATGCACACATATACCAAAGACACGTACACACACAGGCACACATGTACACAAGCATACACACATGCACAGGCACACACATACACCAAAGGCATGCATACACACATGTACACACACACCCCAAAGGCGTGCATACACACATGCACACACATACACCAAAGGCATGCACACACACACATGTACACATACAAACACACAAACATGCCCACAAACACACACAGGCACAGACACGCACATACACACCACATGCTTGCACACAAACACACATAGGCCACATGCCTGCAAACACACACGTGCACACAGGCACACATGCACGCATACAACAGGAAAAGCCATACCCCTCCACCAGGCCCCCAGCCCCCCAGCAGGCAGGAGCTACTTTCAGGCTGTGAGTTGGGGCGGGGTATGGGGAGTGGCTTGGATCTCACCCACCCAAGTCCCTCAGGACGGGCACCTGGAGAGGCCCCACACTGAGAGCGACAAGGATGTGGCCTCTGCCTGGACATCGAGGTCAGCTGGGCCTGTGGGCAACAGCCACAGAGGCCAAGCAGGGGCCAGGCACCTCCATGGGCAGGACCCAGTGGCCCAACAAGAAACAAAGTCTGAAGGGGACAGGAAGGGCTCAAAGACAGGAGCCAGAGAGATGGTGCAGTGGGCAGGGCACTGGCCCGGTTCTCTGGCGGGAACACCCAGGGTTCCCTGAGACTGCTGGGAGTGACCGCGGAGCACGACGGAGCCAGGCATGAGCCCTGGGAGCGTCAGCACCGCCATGCCAGGCCCCTCCGACCAGCCCTGCCACCCCGTACTCCTCTCCCGGCCACGGCCCCACCACGTGTCCTGCTGCTGTGGCGGCTGCCCTGGGCTTCCAGAGCCCGAGCACCCCCTCCCGACCCAGGCGCCTGGCGGGGCAGAGAAGGGAGGGGAGGGTGGGGGTGGGGGCGCCCCAGGCACCTGCGTCCTGGTCTGTCCCCAGGATGAGCTTGTTCCGGGCCTGCAGGGCGGCAGGGACCACGGCGCTGAAGGGGAAGGTGACCTGGGCCATGTCCTCCGTGAGCGCGAAGCCGATCTCCTCGTCCAGCCCCTCGCTGCCCTCCACCAGGACATCCACCATGTCCAGAACATCTGGGATGGGAGAGGGGGGAGGGGAGGACCCGGCTGGAGGCGCGCCAAGACCCCCACCCCCACGGCCCTGAGGGGAAGGAGGTCAGGGAACCAGCGGAAGAGAAAATAAACACAGGCTAAATCAGACTCTCTCTCTCTCTCTCTCTTTCCCCCTCCCTCCCTCCCTCCCTCCCTCTCTCTCTCCCTCCCTCCCTCCCTCTCTCTCTCTCTCTCTCTCTCTCTCTCTCTCTCTTAGCTACAACAAACAGAAGGAAGGACTGGAGAGAGGAAAACAGTAGCAAGGGAGGAAAAAAAGGGCTAAACTTCTTTGTTTGCTTGGGGGCTCCCGAGGACAACCCCTACATGTCACCCCTTCCCAGAGTCACCCCCTTCCCGGAGCGGAGGGTGAGGACAGGGCACAGGCAGTGCGAAGGTGAAAGGTGGGGGGTAGCTGTGAACCGCCAGAGGCACAGCTCCCCAAACCTCCCCCCCACCCCCCGCCTCAGGTGCCGCTGCCCCACCTGGGAGCCACCAGCCTGGGGTGCCCACAAGCCACAGTGTCTGGTCTGGTTGGGGAATCCGACTCTGCCTGACTTTGGCAATTTTTTTTCTTTTTAAAAAAAAAAATAACTCTTGGGACTGGAGCAATAGGACAGCGGGTAGGGCGTTTGCCTTGCACGCGGCAGACCCGGGTTCAATTCCCAGCATCCCATATGGTCCCCTGAGCACCACCAGGAGTAATTCCTGAGTGCAGAGCCAGGAGTAGCCTCTGTGCATCGCCAGGTGTGACCCAAAAAAAGTAAAAAAAAAAAAAATAAATAACTCTTGGGGCTGGAGTGATAGCACAGTGGGTAGGGCGTTTGCCTTGCATGCGGCTGACCCGGGTTAGATTCCCAGCATCCCATATGGTCCCTTGAGCACTGCCAGGGGTAATTCCTGAGTGCAGAGCCAGGAGTGACTCCTGAGCATCGCCAGGTGTGACCCAAAAAGCAAAAAACAAAACAAAACAAAACACAAAAACCTCTTAAGCCATGAGCTTATTTAAAGACATTCCATCAAGACCAATCCCACCACTACTGTCCCTCCCCACCACCATTATTTCCAGTTTTCCCGACCACCCCTCAAGCCTGCCTCCGTAACAGGTCCTCGATCATTTATGTTGTATGCTAAAATTTGCTAAAAGTATGATCAAAGAATGTTTCCTCAGAAGAAAGTGTGTGCAAGGCTTAGCCTGTTACAACAGGTGAATAATCTCTTCTACAAGGCCTTCATGGCTGTGATGCAACAATCTCCACACACTTTCTCCTAAGGAAATCTTTCCTGATCATTTTGTTTGTTTGTTTGTTTTTGCTTTTTGGGTCACACCCAGCGATGCACAGGGGTCACTTCGGGCTCTGCACTCAAGAACTACCTCTGGCGGTGTTCAGGGGACCATATGGCATGCTGGGAATCGAACCCAGGTCGGCCACATGCAAGGCAAATGCCCTACCCTCTGTGCTATCGCTCCAGCCCCTCTTGACCATTTTTAGCGAATTAATCATAACAAGCAATACAAAATAAATCATTTTGCATCTGTTATTGGGGCAGGGTTGGGTGGTGTTGGGAAAATAGTAAATACTTTGATGGGGAGGTGTAATGGTAGGACTGGTGTTGGAATAGTCAATGTAATAAATCACTGTGAACGATTGAAAAAAAAAGAAGACAGTGTGTGAAGATTGCTGTATCTCACCATGGAGCCCTTCAGGCCTTGTGCAAGAGATTATCAAACTGTTGTTACAGGTCAAACCTTCTGTGCTTCTATTTTGCTAATCGAGACCGGTTCCTCCTACATTACAGCCCATCCAGTCTGGTGTGCTATACCCGGTTCGTCAGTGTTGCAGAGTTTGAGATGTCACACAGCCAAAATTGCAGCCGCGTGCTGTGGGGTGTCTGAAATTTCTAACGGGGTGATACAGCTGGAGTTGAATTCTTAACTGACTGGAGGCTTTGGGGCATGTGCCTGACTGCCGGGAGTCTGGAAGTGCAGGGAGGCGGGGGGAGGTCGCCCATGCCCTCTGCAGAGCCCTGGAGAGGAGAGACCGGGTGGGCTCATGGCTTCTCCCCCAACAGGCTTAGGTAACACACACTCTCTCTCACTCTGTCACTCTCTGTCTCTCTGATGGTCTCTCTCACACTCTCTCTCTCTCACTCTCTGTCTCTCTCACACTGAGACTGTCTCTCTCTCATTCTCTTTGTCTCTCTCTCGCAATCTATCTCTCACTGTCTCTGTCTGTCACACTCTTTTTTTTTTTTTTTTTTTAAAGTCTGATTGGGTTTTATTAAGTGATTCCTGGTGTGGGGTAGGTTTTTTTTTTTTTTTTTTCTTTTTGGGTCACACCCAGCGATGCTCAGGGGTTACTCCTGGCTTTGCACTCAGGAATTACTCCTGGCGGTGCTTGGGGGACCATATGGGATGCCGGGGATCGAACCCGGGTCGGCCGCGTGCAAGGCAAACGCCCTACCCGCTGTGCTATCGCTCCGGCCCCTGTCACACTCTTTTTCTGTCTCTCACACTCTGTCTCTCACTCCATCTCACTGTCTCTCTCTGTGACTCTGTCTATCTGTCTCTCTCCGTCTCTGCTCTGTCTCTCTGTCTCTGTCTCTGTCTTTCTTTCTCTCTGTCTCTCTGTCTCTCTCTCTCTCTGTCTCTCTCTGCCTCTCTCTGACTCTCTCAGAGGCCAGCTCCTGGAAAGCCTAAACATCTCTGCTGCACAGAAGTCAGGACCCCGCTCATGCAGGGGGAGGGAAGGGGGAGAGAAGGGATGAAGCTCCAGCAAGACTTGTGAGGAGGCGAACGAGCGTGTGGCCCCCTTGGATGGTTCCGTGACGCCTCGGGGCCAAGGCCAGGGGAAAGAAACCCAGTACCGAGGGAGCCAGGGCCAGCGCTGGGCGGCCGGGTCGGGGTGGGGGGCTGGGGGCCGCCTACCGTCGATATGGGAGATGGGCAGGCTCACGTCGTCGTCAGCGCCCTGCCTGGCCAGCGAGGCCTGCAGCGTGCTAGCCTCCTGCACGAAGTCGGACACTTTGTCCGTGTACACGAAGGGGCTCGCCACCACGGTCAGCAGCACCTGCAGGGCCACAGGGCCGTGTCCCGGCCACGAAACACGCATCCGCCGTCAGGGCCACGCAGACTGGGGCATACCAACCCCCCAGGATTTGATTCAGACGCCCCCTCTCCGCTCCCGGAGGCTCCCGGCCTCCTGCTGCCCTACACACTTACACACAGACGGGAGGGGGAGGGGAGAGGGGAGGCGGGTCACCCTGCACGGGCCCCCCACACTCACCCGCTCCAGGAACTGGATGACGGCTTCTCTGCGCTCGGCCGCCGTGGCGTCCAGGTGCTCCAGCCACAGCTCCAGCTCCTTCCACGTGTGCTCGAACACCCCCGTGTCCCGCAGGATCTGTGGGGCGGAGGGGCACAGGCGGGTTCCCGGGGGCTGCAGCACACGCTCACCAGCGGACGCACAGGCGACCCCAGGCACCAGGCCCCCATCGGGGAGAACATGGCCGCCAAATTGGGGTCTCGCAGCAGCCCTGGAAGTGAGGGGGGCTCTATCACGGCACCCCAAGGTATCCTACAACTCAGGGCCTCAGCAAGAATGCACTCTCCCCAACACACACACACACACACACATGCACACGCATGCACACACATTCGCACACACACACATACACACGCACATACACATGCACACATTCGCGTGCGCACACACAAACACACATTCACGCACACACATACACACGCACACATTCAAGTGTGCACACACACGCACACACGCATGCACACACATTCGCACATGCGTGCACGCACACACACACACACACACACACACACACACGCACACACACATTCCCGATGCCCCAGTGGGATCCTGTTGGTGTCGGGGATCAAACCTGGGTGAAGAGCACGCGAGACAGAAAGTGTGACGTGTCTTCTCTCCATTGCCAATACCCCACCCCCCGGGTGGCCTCAGCTTTGAGGGACCCCACTGGGGACGCTACCTTGATGATCAGCAGCTTGGTGGATGCCCGCAGCTGCGCGTGGGCACTGGTGATGAACATCTTCATGAGCAGGTAGAAGACAGAGCGGTCCCCGCCAATGATCTCGGCCTCGGGGCCTTCCTGGAGGAGGGGGGGGGGGCAGGAGAGACACTGAGAACCCCAGAGGCCCTGCAGGGCCGGAGCCACAGCACAGCGGGAGGATGTTCGTCCCCGCACGTGGCTGACCTAGGGTGCGGTGCCCGGCATCCCAGAGGGTCCCTTGAGCCCCGCCAGGAGTGACCCCTGAGCACAGAGCCGGGAGTAAGCCCCGAGTACCACCGAGGGTAGCCCCAAAACAGAAACTAAGCCGAAAAATTGAACGTGCAGGCCTGGTGTGTGTCTTTGGAGACCATAAAAAGCAGGCCGTGGGCCGCTCACCCCGACGCCTCTGTGTGGGCCAACCGTGGAGTTAGCACGGGAGCCTCACTGAGCACCGGCGCCCCCCAGAACCCCATACACTGAGCTGCTGTGCCCTGCCCCCCAGCCCGTACACACCCCACCACACCATCACAGCCTCACATACACATTTGAACTCTCCAGCAAGAAATCTGGCAAACACAGCAAAGGAAAAGAAGAGAAAGAGTAAGAAAGACGCCAAATGCTAAAAATAAATAATAACTGGGGGCCGGAGAGATACTCCAGGGGGGAGGGCGTTTGTCTTGCATGTAGCCGACCCAGGTTCAATCCCCGGCATCCCATACGGTCCCCCGAGCACGGTCAGGAGTGATTCCTGAGTGCAGAGCCAGGTGTGACCCCAAAAAGCAAAATAAATAAATAAATTAAAGTCACAATAAACGTGAGCTCTCTGGCCTTAAATGAAATGGGAGAACAGGACAGAGGCCTTTCGGGAAGGAACGGAACGTTTCCGCCCACTATGGGTGCGGGCTGTTTAATGGACCCGATTGAACTTGGGGGCTCTTGTCACTGTTCTTCAGTGGGTTAAAACCGTCAGTGAACGACTCAAGGCCACGACAGACAGCGAGAAGCTGGGTGCTCCCAGGGACCGGCCCGGCCCTGGCTTAGCCTGACAGGCAGCAAACACAGGGCTCAGGGGACACTGGGGGCTCCAGACCCGGGACCACCCACGCCCAATGCACACTGAGCCTACGCTGTGCTGGTGTGTTCCCCATATGCCCTGGAGCGGGGGACCCGGACCACAGGGCGTGGGAGTGTCCTGCGCAGACGGCTCCACATTGGTCACTGCCATGGGCCAGCGCCGGGATTCACTGTGGTGGCACCGGCACGGATGCTCGTGAGACCGAGACGAGGTAACATCACCGAGCACTAAAGGGCTGTGTTTGATGATGGCCTCTCGGTATCTGTATTGCGAACCATAACACCCATAAGCAGAGAGAGAGAGAGAAAGAGAGAAACTGTCCGCCACAGAGGCCGGGGGAGGGGTGTGAGGGAGGGAGGGGATACTGGGGACATTGGGGGTGGAAAATGTTCATTGATGGAGGGATGATGTTCAATCGTTATATATCTGAAATTCAAACAATTAAAAATAATAATAATAAATAATATTTTTTTCTTTTTGGGTCACACCTGGTGATGCACAGGGGTTACTCCTGGCTCATGCACTCAGGAATCACTCCTGGCAATGCTCAGGGAACCATGTGCGATGCTGGGAATTGAACCCGGGTCGGCCGTGTACAAGGCAAACGCCCTACCTGCGGTGCTATTGCTCCATCCCCGATAATAAATAAATTTTAAAAAATAAAGGGCCGTGTTTGTTTTGTTCTTCCCAAGAGGTGCTCAGTGGACCTGGTTACCACTCTGAGGCAATCTCTGCCCACCAGGCGGTGCATCTAAAGTGAAGGCCCGAGAGAGAGGGGCGGCCCAGTGCCGCACCCCCACCTGGTAGGGGCCCAGACCCCACACGGTGCCAAGGATGGAAGCCGGGTTGAGTGCAGACCTCGCCAGGGCACGATCCCTATGGGGTACGACATGATCATCCTTTGTGTTGCTGCTGCTGCTCTGGTGTTTTTTTAGGGTGTGGGGGCCACACCCGGCAGTGCTCAGGCCTGACTCCTGGCTCTGTGCTCAGGGAGTCCTTGTGGCAGGCTCAGGGAACAAGATGGGATGAGCTGGGATCAAACCCGGGTGAGCCGTGTGCGAGGCCAGTGGGCCCTGCTGGGCTTTCTCCAGCCCCTGCCCACAGGTTCTAGAGACGACACAGACGCGCAATCCCGCCACCACCAGACAGTGCTGAGAGGGGACACCCTGTGTCCCTGGCCACCACGGGGCTTCCGGAAGGGTCTGCGCAGGGAATTGGCCGGGCGTCCTGGAGAGGGCCCACATGGGAGAGAAGACCCACCCTGGCCCGATCCTCCCCCTGTCCCCCCCTCCGGCCCGGCTGCCCCTACCTGGCCCTTCAGCCACAAGAACTTGCTGGCTGGCAGCTCTAGCGCCACCTGCAGGATATGGTGCTGTAGGACGGGCGGCACCTCAGCGCGGACGCCCTGCTCAGAGATGATGCCTGGGGTGGTGTGTGTGTGGGGGAAACGGGATGAGGACCGGCCCTCCAGAGGCCCAAACCCGCCAGGGCTCTGTCCAGGTCAAGCACCCAGACAAGCCCACATGCCCGGGGAGCCCCGGCCCTGGCCCTTGGCCCACCGGGACCCCCCACCCCATCCCCTAGCCCCCAGCGATGGGGCAGCTCAGAGCCACGGAGGACGGAAGGATCCCGAGTCCCTTGGGCCCGCATTCTCAGAGCTGACAAAGGCCTTTGCCCACATGCGGTCAGCACAGCCAAGGGCCGATGTGCCGCCAGCTCCCAGGATGGAGTTTCAGCCCATCTTCTCATGGGGGGGGGCGTCAGGGGGCCGGTGGTCACAGACACTGCCCAGCCCACCCCCTTCGCCCAGGGACTCAGCCTCGCGCGGCTCTGAAGCCTGAAGGATGCGGCGGACCCTCACACCAGCGGGGCACCAGGGGGCCACGCAGGGGCTTGGGCTGGCGGCCTCCCGCCCACTGACACCCCGGGCTGCCCACCCAGCACCCTCGGCTCTCCCCATCCCGCAGCCGGGCCCCGAGCCCCACCTCGGAGGAGCTTGCTGAAGTCGAAGTTGTACTGCATCACCACGTGCGGGACCACCTTCTGGTACAGGCAGATGACCTGGAGCAGGGCGGCTTTCAGGAGCACGGTCTCGGCGTCATCTGGGCCGGACGGAACAGCGGGCGTTAGAAAACGGGCCCCGCACCGGGTCTGCACACCCGAAACCCAGCACTGCGGATGGGACCCCAGAGGATGAGGGGCCGGAGGAGGGAGCATTGGGTGGGGGGCGTTGCTGAGTCAGCATCTGAGCCACAAAGACACGCAGACACACAGACACACAGATCTACACAGGAAGAATCTGCACCTGAGCAGGAGGCCAATACACACACACACACACACACACACACACACACACACACACACAGAGCAGGACCCACATCAGAGGGAGCATGGAGGGTGAAATGGAATACGGGTCTGACATGAGGGCAAGAAACCAGAGAGATGTTAGTTAAGGCGTCGGCCTCGCACGTGGCTGACCGGGGTTCGATCTCCGAGTCCCGACAGGAATGATCCCCTGAGCGCAGAGCCAGGAGTCAGCCCTGAGCATGGCTGGCTGCGGCCCCAAATATCAAGATACACAAAACCCAGCAGGGCCACACACCTGGCCATGCCAGGACCACACCCGAGGCCCCTGGCGCTCTCTCTCTACCCTGACAGCCACATGCTAGAGGCACCGGGCGGCCGGAAGCCCGGGCCTCCTAGAGCAGATCCCCACACCGATCCCGCCCTCTGCCTCCTTTGCAGGGAAAAAAAATCCCACTCTGCAGCCCCCGGAAATGCACTTCTCCACGCAGAGTGCCCCGGGGCACCCACGGCTACCTCCTTCCCGGATCATGCCAGCCCTGGGGCCGGGGGAGGGATGAGAAACACGCCCCAGAGCCCCCAGCTATAACTGAAGCTGTGACCCCACCCTACCTCCCTAATAACACCCCGGCCCGCAAAGGACTTCTAGGGAGTGTCCGCCAAGGGTGGCCACGGCACCCTAGTGGGAACAGGCTTACGAGAGACACGCTCCGTGTGTGGAGAACAGGCTCCTGCCAGACACACTCCATGTGTCCATGTGTGGAGAACAGGCCCCTGTCAGACACAGTCCGTGTGTCCATTGTGGAGAACAGGACCATGTCAGACGTATTAAATGTGCCTGTGTGTGGAGAACAGGTCTGTGTCAGACATGCTCTATGTCACTGTGTGTGGAGAACAGGTCTGTGTCACATACGCATCATGTGACTGTCTGTGGAGAACAAGTCTGTGTCAGACACATTCCATGTATCCGTGTGTAGAGAGGAGGCCCATGTCAGATACGCTCCACGTGACTTTATGTGGAGAACAGGCCCGTGTCAGACACAGTCTATGTGTCCATTGTGGAGAACAGGACCATGTCAGACATATTAAATGTGCCTGTGTGTGGAGAACAGGTCTGTGTCAGACATGCTCTATGTCACTGTGTGTGGAGAACAGGTCTGTGTCAGATACGCACCATGTCACAGTGTGTGGAGAACAGGTCTGTGTCAGACACGCTCCATGTGTCCGTGTGTGGAGAAGAGGCCCATGTCAGATACGCTCCATGTGACTGTGTGTGGAGAACAGGTCTGTGTCAGACACATTCCTTGTGTCCGTGTGTGGAGAAGAGGCCCATGTCAGATACGCTCCACGCGACTGTATGTGGAGAACAGGCCCGTGTCAGACAGGCTCCTTGTGCCCATGTGTGAACAGGCTCTTATCACACACTCCCTGTCAGACAGGCTCCTGTGTGTGTCTGTGTGTGTCAGCAGCAACCCACGGGCCCTCACCGTGCTGGGGAGCAGCCCCTGGGCCCGCAGCCTGCTCGCCCCTCTGCTTGCCCCTCTGCTCGTCCTGCTTCGTCTCGTGCTTCACCAGTGACTGCCACACCCACACGATGGTGTTGAGATCTGGAAAAATCTAGAAGAAAAGTTTAGAAAGAAACAGTCACGTTAAACAGTGAAGAAAAACTGAGGAAAAGAACAAATACAGAAGAGGCAGAAGCCTCTGGGTATGTGTGTGAGGGTATTTATGGGGGGGGAACACTAGGGAGGGTGTTTGTGGTTTTTTTTTGTGTGTGTGTATGTGTGCCTGTGTGTGTGTCTGTGGTTGTGAGGGGTGTTTTGTAAGTGTGAGGGTATTTGTGTGAATATGGGTGTGGCTGTGAAGGTGTCTCTGTGTGTGGTGGTGTAGGGGACAGTGTGTGTGTCTGTAGGTGTCAGGGGTGTTTTGTAAGTGTGAGGGTGTTTGTGTAAATATGAATGTGGGTGTGAGGGTGTTTGTATGTGGTGGTGTTTGTGTCTGTGGGCATGACGGGTGTTTTGTAAGTGTGAGGGTGTGTGAATACGGGTGTGGATATGAGGGTGTCTGCATGTGGTTGTGGTTGTGTGTGTCTGTGGGTGTGAGGGGTGTTTGGTAAGAGTGAGGGTATTTGTGTGAATATGGGTATACAAGTGTGTATGTGTGTGTGTGTGTGTGTGTGTGTGTGTGTGAGTGTGTGTGGCTGTGGCTGTGGGGATGAGGGTATTTGTGAGCATGAATGTGAGGGTGTCCATGAGCGTGCAGGTGTGTGTGAGGGTGTGTGTGTGGCTGTGGGTGTGAAGGTATCTGTGGGGGTGAGGGTGTGTGTGCGGGTGTGTGTGAGCGTGCACGCAGGTGAATCTGAGTGGGTGTCAGCGTGTGTAGTAATGCCGACAGCATGTGGACGAGAGCTGGGACAGCTAGTGAGCCGAGGCCGTGCTCGTGGGGACAAACCTGCTCTCCTGGGGTCCCCCTGCCCTGCCATGCGGGACCCCCGCCCTCCCGGCAGAACCCAGCCTGGGGCAGCAGTAGGCCCACGGGGGGCGAGTGAGCCACGGTGGGCTCAGCTCTGAGTCCTCAGGGCAAGGGGCCCCCCAGCCCCTCAGCGTCCCCGGCGCCCCCCACCTTGCTCAGGGCTTCCCGGAAGAGGCGCACGAAGTCGTCCATCATGGAGGCCGAGTAGACGCCGGCCGCTGGCCAGCCCTCGGCGCTCTGGCAGAACTCCAGGGTCTTCAGGGCGCGCCGCAGGATCACCAGGAGCAGGGACAGGGCCGTGTGCTTCACCGCCCTGCTGTCCAGCTGGAGGACAAGAGGGGGCGCCCGCCGCGGTCAGGCTCCGGGGGCGGGGGAGGTGGCCCCGGCACAAGGCCCGGCCCGAGAGAAGGTTCCGGAAGCGGGGCGGCTGCTTACGTTGAGGGCCTGGGTGAACAGGGTCTTGTTGCAGACCTGCGGCGCCGTGGTCACCATCACCATGGCCAGCAGCCGGGGCAGTGGGATGAACTCGCGCGTCTGGAAGGCCCGGGAGATGTCGGGCTGGGCCTCGTAGATCTGCGGGAGATGGGCGGGATGGGGAACTGGTCCGGGCAGGGGGGACGGATGCCCACCCGAGATGCCCCTCGGCCCCACGGCGAGGCCCTTCTCACTGCCCGTCCCACCCACTGTCCACCAGCCCCGGGGATGGTGGGTCCGTGGACTGGCTCGGCCTGCGGCCCGCATGCCCAGCCCCCCCGTGAACGCCCCGCGCGGCCGTGCCCACCTTGCTCAGCAGCCGGATGTTGTTGGTCCACGCGGCCTGGGCGCGCGGCAGGAAGGAGAAGGTGACCTCCTTGAAGTACTTGTTGAGCAGGTCGGGGCACACGCGCAGGATGCTGACCGCCAGCTCGGCCACCAGCTCGTCGGTCGGCGCCGTCCTCAGGCCAAGCAGCAGGTGCAGAAGTGTGAGGTTGCCGCCTCTGTGGGAGCAGCGGGGGCTCAGGGCGTCGGGAAGAACCCACTGGCCCTGCCCCCGCCTGCACCCCTGCCCGCCCCTGAGGCCTGGTGCGCTTCGAGGATGAGGACGAAGAAGGCCTCCGCCCCGCCCCAGCCCTGCCCTGCGCACCCCCTGCCCTCTGCCGCAGGGCCAGGCTCAGGACACTTCTGGGCGGCTGTGCTGATGTCATGTGAGACCGTGTCTGTGTGCATGAATGTGAGCTCCTGTGTGAGGATGCCTGGGGGGTGTGTGTGGGTGAGGCTAAGCGTGGGGAGGCCTGAGGGTATCTACGTGTGACTGTGGGTGTGAGGGGTTGGCCTGTGTAGCTATGGGTGGTGTGAGTGTGTGGGATGCTACTTGCACGCAGGACTGTGAGGGGGCGGGACTGTGGGGGTGAGGGTGCATGCAGGTGTAGTTGTGGGGGGTGTGAGGGTGTCTGCATGTGTGGCTGTGGTGGGTGTTTGTGTGTGTGTGATAGTGTCTATATGTGTGACTGTGAAGGGGTGAAATTATGGGTGTGTATGAGGGTGTTTGCATGTGTAGTTGTGGGGTGTGTGTGCAGTATCTGTATGGCTGTGGGGGGGTAAGGGTGTGTGACAGTGGGCCTGAGGGTGTGTGAGAGTATGTCTGACAGTGTGTGTGTGCACGCGACTATCAGGGGATGTGAGTATGTGTGATTGCGTTTGCATGTGTGGCTGTGAGGGGAGTGAGATTGTGAGTGTGAGGGTGTTTGTAGGTGAGGGCTTTTGCACGTGTAGCTATGGGTGGTGTGAGTGTGACAGTGTCTGCATGTGTGACTGTGGGGGGCTCAGATTGCGGATGTTTGTGTGTGAGGGTGTTTGCATGTGAAGTTGTGGGTGGGGTGAGTGTCTGTGTATGTGGCTGTGGGGGGTAAGGGCGCGTGAGTGTGGGCCTGCGGGTGTTTGTGTGAGTATGTCTGACAATGTGTGTGTGCATATGACTGTGGGGGGTGTGAGTGTGTGTGACAGTGTCCGCATGTGTGACTGTGGGGGTGAGACTGAGGGTGTTTGTGTGTGAGAGTGTTTGCATGTATAGTTGTGGGCAGGTGAGGGTGTCTATGTGTGACTGTGAGCCTGAGGATGTTTGTGTGAGTGTGTGTGACACTGTGTGTGACTGTGGAGGTGTGACTGTGACAGCATCTGTGTGTGGAACTGTAGGGGGTGTGAGTGTGACTGTCTGCATGTGTGACTGTGAGGGGCTGAGATTGCAAGTGTGAGGGTGTTTGTATGTGTAGTTGTGGGGGGTAAGGGTGGCTGTGGGGGTGGGGGTGTCTGTGAATGTGAGTGTGATAGTGTCTGCGTGTGTAGCTGTGGGGGGTGTGAGTGTGACAGTGTCTGCGTGTGTGACTGTGAGGGGCTGAGATTGCGAGAGTGATGGTGTTTGTGTGTGAGGGTGTTTGTATGTGTGCTGTTGGGGGGGTGAGGGTGTCTGTGTGTGGCTGTGGGAGGGGTGAGGGTGACAGTGTCTGCGTGTGTGGCCGTGTGGGTGAGTGTGTGATGGTGTCTGCGTGTGTAGCTGTGGGGGTGTGAGTGTGACAGTGTCTGTGTGTGTGACTATAGGGGCTGAGATTGCGAGTGTGATGGTGTTTGTGTGTGACGGTATCTGCATGTGTGACTATGGGGGTGTGAGTGTGACAGTGTCTGCGTGTGTGACTGTGGGGGACGTGAGTGTGACAATATCTGCGTGTGTGACTGTGGGGAGTGAGATTGCAGGTGTGAGGGTGTTTGTGTGTGAGGGTGTCTGCGTGTGTAGTTGTGGGCGGGTGAGGGTGTCTATGTGTGGCTGTGGGGTGAGTGTGTGACGGTGTCTGCATGTGTGACTGGGGGGGTGTGAGGGTGACAGTGTCTGCGTGTGTGGCTATGGGGTGTGAGACTGCGGGTGTGAGGGTGTTTGTGTGTGAGGGTGTCTGCATGTGTAGTTGCGGGCGGGTGAGGGTGTCTGTGTGTGGCTGTGGGGGTGAGTGTGTGTGAGACACCGTCTGGGGCGCAGGAACGAGGCTCTGTGGGAGGCGGCCCCCCAGGGTGGCCCCTGAACCCGAGAGACATCACGGCTTCCTGTTTACCAACCTTACATCCGATTTGGGGGTTGTTTCTGGCTGGGGGCCACACCCAGCAGTGCTCAGGGGTTGCTCCTGGAGGGGCTCAGGAGACCGTGTCGGGTACCAGGGCTCGGACCCGGGGAGTCATGTGCCAGGCGAGCACCCTGCCACCCGCGCTCTCCCCAGCCTGCCGCCTGCCCAGCGCCACCCAGGCAGGCACCGGGCATGCCAAACACACCAGTCTCCCGGCCCTTTCCTGGCTCGACCAACCGACATGCAAACCCACGCCTGGGGTGAGGAGCCGTCACCCGCAGCCGGGGCAAAGGGCCAGCGACAGGGCTTGACGGGGCATTTCGGAGAAGGGCCACCAGGGAAGGCTTCCTGGAGGAAGTGACCTCTGCAGGGAAAGAGGGAGGGAGGAAGGGAGAGAACAACGGAAGGATGGGAAACCACATGTTTCCACTCTCTCAAAGCGTCCACAGACACCCCACCAACACCGTATCCTTCCTCTCCCCAAGAACAAACTGTCTGTTGCCCCCGGCGTCAAAGCTCTTAGTAAGCCACAGTCTGCGTGCACATACCCACCCTGACAGGCTGACTCAACGCACTGCTTCAACGGGGCTCTCCCGAGGGCGGGAAACGCGTGTGTTTTAAGCCTCGTATAGTATGATACAAGACTGGAAAAGCCCACTGCTGTATTTGAACAGAAAACGTGTTATGCCATCACCAACACAAGGGCAAAGGAAAAGAAAGGAAAAGAAAAGAAACGACCTGGCAAGTTAATTCACAGAGAATAAAACAGCTCAAGAAGAAGAAAGAAAAACAAAAAAAGTTCCGACCGCGCCCTCCCCATTCTGAAGGACTCAGAATTCCTGACGGGCTGAAATGAAATCACGAAGTCGGTTCACTGACTGATCCTCCCATCAAAATGCCAAAGGGGCAAAAACCAAGGGTTGCCCAGGGCAGGGGAGAGAGTCCAGTGGGCAGGGCGCTTGCCTCACACTCGCTGGCCCAGGGGCCCAGGGTCTATCCCCAGGACCTATGTGGTCCCCGGAGCACAGAACCTGAGCACGGCAGGGTGTGGCCCCCAACAAGCAAACAAACAAATACATCCAAGGGCTACCAGACAGAGTGGCAAACAGCAGAACTCAACGCCGGCTGCCGCGGTCAGTTAAACACAGGTCAGTACCAGAGCTCGGCAGGACAAGGCAACAGGCCAACTCCGCGTTCCCAAACCGATGGAACAGCACATCTACAACGGAACTCCAAATGCACAAACAAAAACGGCTGGATGCAAGCCGGGGCCAGCTTGGCTCTGAGCTCAGACCATGGAGCCAGGGTCCTGGGGCAGAGCCGAGCCCTCTCAGGCATGGGGTGAGTCTGACCTGCCCCCACGCCCTGTCCCCACTTCTGCAGGTCAGAGGACCCTGCCCCACCCCCTCCCCCCACCGCTGGGGGAGCGGCCCGGTTTCCAGGTCCCAGCCCAGCAGCTGGATCCGGCTGACAGGCAGGTCCCTGCCCACCCCATGCCCTCGTGAAGAGACGTCTGTCACAATCGGCGCAGACACCCCAGGTGTGGGGACGCGCACTCGGGCCCCGGGGATGCTCCCTGTTACCTGCCGGAGGTGCCCAGGGTGGCATCGTAGAAGTTGATTCCGTGCTTGAGCGAGCAGCAGAGGTCCAGGAGGAAGGTGTGCACCAGCTCCCTCACCATGCGCTTCCCCTCGGCCGCCGCGGCCGCCTGCAGGACACAAAGGGGCGGGGGCAGGGGGGGTGAGAGCCCAAGCCCCTCACCTCACCCTGGGCCACCTCAGTGCCCGCCGGAGCGCCCCGTGGATGCAGATGACCGTTTGTTTCTTGTTGGGAGGGGGGAGTTTGGGGCTGCACCCAGTGGTGCTCAGGGCTCACTCCGGGCTCTGTGCTCAGGGATCACTCCTGGAGGGTCTCAGGGGACCCTCTGGGGTGCCGGGGATGGAACTGGGGTCAGCTGAGTGCGAGGCAAGTGTTCTGCCTGCTGTGCTACCTCTCCAGCCTCTAGAAAAGTTTTCTGTCCAATACTTGATAGTACACAGACATATAGTCACACACACACAGACAGACAGACACACACACACACACACACGCACACACACACACACACAGAAGGGAAAAACAGACCCAAGTAAGCCCATTGGACAGAAAAGGGACCACGATGATGATGACAGCTGGAAGTGATCACTGGACAAGAACTGAGTGCTGAAAGGAGGTAAAGGGACACACATGAAAACCTGTCAGTACCTGTATTGCAAACCATAGTCCCGAGAAAGGGTAGGGGTGGGGGGAGAGACAGAGACAGAGAGAGAGAGAGAGAGAGAGAGAGAGAGAGAGAGAGAGAGAGAGAGAGAGAGAGAGAGAGAGAGAGAGAGGAGTCTGCAGAGGCAGGCTGGGGGTGGGATGATGGGAGGGAAACTGGTAGCAGTGAAGGTGTGAAATGTACACTGGTAAAGGGATACGTGTTGAAACATTGTATGACTAAAACCCAATCAAGAAAGACTTTGCAACTGTGTATCTCACAGTAAAGAGAGTGAGAAAAAGGGAAAGAAAGGAAAAGAAAGGGGCCTGAGCGATAGCACAGCGGGTAGGGCGTTTGCCTTGCATGCGGCTGACCCGGTTCGATCCCCGGCATCCCATATGGTCCCCCAAGCACCGCCAGGAGTAATTCCTGAGTGCAAAGCCAGGAGTAACCCCTGAGCATTGCTGGGTGTGACCCAAAAAGCAAAAAAAAAAAAGAAAGAGGAAGAAAGAAAAAGAAAGAAAAAGAGAAAGCAAGCAAGCAGGCACTGCTGTCGGAGTGGGGCTGGCGCAGAGGCAGAGGGTGGGCGGGCGGAGGGGGCTCGGGGGCCTTCCTACAGGGAGGTGGGAGCAGGAGGTCGAGGAGCACCAAGACCCAGCTGGAGACAGGCGGGGCAGGTGCCTCAGGAGATGAGGACAGGCCCTCCCCTGCACTGCTGCCAGAAGGTAGGAGGCTGGAGCGACAGTCCAGCAGGGAGGGCGCAGCCGTGCACACAGCCAACCTGGGTTTGATCCCCAGCATCCCATAGGGTCCCCCGAGCACCACCAGGAGTGATTCCTGGGCGCAGAGCCAGGAGGAACCCTTGAGCCTTGCCGGGTATGACCCCCCCACCCTCCTGCAAAAAAAAACCCAGAAAAACTGATCGAGGAAATGCAATGCAATAAAGGGGTGAGGGGGGGGGACACACCTAGATCACCCCTGGCCCCAGACTACAAGGAGGAGGAGGAGGGCAGAGATCTCAGGAAAGAAATCCAAAGGGGAAGAAGAAAGCAGATAGGGAAGTCACAGGGAAGCAGGGTTCAGGGGACCATGGGGATATCAGTCGCGTGGGGGAATGGACATCAGGCTACGGAGGCAAACCACAGACCAGACAACACTGACACCATGAGACCCAAGCAACAAGCACACGTCATACCAGCACACGTCACACCAGCACACGTCATTCCAGCACATGTCACACCGGCACACAGCACATCAGCATACTTCACACCAGCCAGTGAGGGGGCAGGCTGGGGGGTGGGGGGAGCCTGGGGACAGTGGCGGAGGGAAGCTGACACTGGTGATGGATTTGGTGCTGGATTCTATGCCTAAAGCTCAACTACCAACAACTTTGTAAATTACGGTTCTTTAAAAACCTTCTTAGGTAAAAAGCCTGGAAAAATTAAGGAAATTTGGCTTGGTTATATGTTAAAAATAAAACAAGGGGCTGGAGCAATAGTACAGCTTCAAAGTATAGATTATCAGGGCTGGAGCGAAAGCACAGCGGGTAGGGCGTTTGCCTTGCACACGACCAACCCGGGTTCGAGTCCCAGCATCCCATATGGTCCCCTGAGCACCGCCAGGAGTGATTCCTGAGCGCAGAGCCAGGAGTAACCACTGTGCATCGCCGGGTGTGACCCAAAAATCGGGAAATAAAAAAAAAGTGAAACCCCATCAGAAAAAAGAGAAGAAAGGCTGGCGTGATAGTGCAGCAGGTAGGGCATTTACCTGCATGCAAGGTTTTGATCCCCATCATCCTATAAGCCCCCATGAGCAACTCCAGGAGTGATTCCTGAGTGCAGAGCCAGGAGTAACCCCTGTGCATTGCCAGGTATAACCCAAAAACAAAAACAAAAGCAAAAACCCATAAAGCCAGAATATAAATATCATGATATTGCAGAGATTATAAAAAAAGGGTCGCTAAGGGGGAAAAAAAAGAGAAAGAGAAACTTCAAATACTGCATCTAAGCTGAGAATTAACCAAACCAGATATGGGTCAGGGTCATGGGTCAGGAGGCAAACAATAGATTCTCTGCTCCCAGCCTCAAGATCCTTGCATGCGTGTGTGCGTGCACACACACACACACACACACACACACACACACACATATACACATTACATACACACGTGAGCACACCTATGTGTCACATACACAGGCACACACACATCACATACATACACACATGAGAACACACACGTCATGCACACATGCTTATACACACATCACATATATGCATACACACATGAGCATACACACGTGTCACACACTGGCACACGCATGCTTACATCACATACATACATACACACATGAGCACACACGTCATGCACACACAGACACACACTTACACACATCACACACAGATGAGCACACACGTGTGTCATACACATAGGCACACACCCCGGCATGACCGACCACCGCACCTTGCTGCCTTCCAGCTGCACGTCGACCACCCCGTTCCAGCCGTAGAGGGAGGCGATGTGGTTAAGCAGCTGCCCGGAGAAGAAGCGCACCTTCTGGGTCTTCGTGATGTTCTTGTTGTGGACCACCTGCCGGCAGGGAGATGCACGCTGGCCCTCGGCCACGGAGAGCACGGGGCGTGGTGCTGAGAAACCGTGACCCCGGAACAGGCAGTGACCCCCAGATACCAACCTTTGTTTTCAGCGTGGACAGCAACATATTGACGGTAGAGATCCTGTCCTCCTTGATGCCCGAGCTGAAGATGCAGGGGATGAACTCTGACGGCAAAAGGTCACAAAGGGGAACAAAGGAAAAAACATGTCACAGCAGTGAACTCAGAGCAGCTTCAATGTGAAAACGGGGAAGAACATTACTGCTTGTTTTACTTTAATTTTATTGTTACACAGTTGTTCACAATGATTTATTGCATTCGACATTCCAACACCAATCCCGCCACCATCACACCTTCCCGCCACCATTACTCAACTTTCCCTCCTCCCTCCAAGCCTGCCCCAAGGCAGACCCTAACTAATGTATTTTGTATTGCTTCCTATAAGTAATCCGCTAAAAATGATCCAAAGGGGTTTCCTTAGAGGAAAGTATGTGAAGATTGTTGTATCTCACCTTGGAGACATAAAGCTCTTGTATAAGAGATTAATAATTTGTTACAGGTTGGGCCTTGTGTGCTAATATATACATATACACAAAATACATATATATGTATTTTCTTGATCAAGATCGCCTTCTACTTACACCTCATCAAATGCAGTGTGCTACTCCTGGGACATGAGTGGCATAAAGTAAGAACGTTACCGTGTAAATGGTGGGGTGCACAGCACCACCCACTTTCCTATCTGAGAGGTAGGTTTATTTATTTTTGGTTTGGGGGCCACACCCAGCAACACTCAGGAGTTACTCCCAGCTCTGCACTCAGGAGTTACTCCTGACAGTGCCGGGGATACCCTATGGGGTGCTGGAGAGCAGACCCAGGTCGGCTGTGTGTGCAAGGCCAGTGCCTGACCCACTGCCCTACTGCGCCAGCCGCCACCCATCGGAGACTCTTCCCTCCTCACTGAGCTCGGCCACACGGCTCAGGGCCTCCTCCTGGCTCTGCGCTCAGGAATCACTCCTGCTCGGCCGCGGGCAAGGCAAATGCACTAGCTGCTCGCGGTACTTACAGTCACTCCTGGCCCCCGCCACCAGTGTTTCTTTCTGGCAGTGCCAGGGGCCAAACCCAGGGCCTCAGACACGCTGGGCCCGGGCCCTACCAGGAACTACATCACCTAACTAGGGAAGGGGGAGAAGGACTGCAGGAAACCCAACACACACACACACACACACACACACACACACACACACGCACAAACAGAGTAAGACTCATGCACACAGACACACAGGTATGCACACCCCCCCAGAGAGACATACACACATGCATGCACACATACTGGTGAAATACACACTCACGTGTACCCCTGGTGAGATACATATGCCACCACCCCTACACACACACACACACACACAAACACACATACGCACACGCAGTGAGATACACACACACTCACACACACCTGGTGATATACATGCACATGTATACCTGGTGAGATACACACACACATGCACACACACACACCTGGAGAAATACACATTCATGCAAACCTGGTGAACACACACACACACACATATACACACACTCACACATACCCAGTGAGATACACATGCACGTGTATACACCCGGCGAGGCACACGCACGCACACATAGCCGCCTCAGAGACTGCTACTGGCAAGCACGGCAGTGGGGGTGGGGGACCCTGGAGCTTCTCCCCACAGCCTGGCGGCCCAGGACACCCACCTTTCAGCTCCAGCACCTGCACCACTGTGCTGGTGTCACCTGTGACGAGGAAGGAGAGCGCAAACTGGATATAGGCCTGCCGGACGTCGGGTGCCCCCTGGGGGATGAAGGAGAGAGCGTGTGCGTGGGACACCCACCCAAAGCCAAGAGCAGTGCCACAGCGGCCAGGACCCCTACCCCAGCCACAAGTCACAGGCATGGCCAGCCCCGATAGGCACAGCTGCTGCTATGCCTCCTTCTGCAAGACGAGGGGCGTCCTGAGCCTGCCGGGAATGACCCCTGAGCATAGCGAGGAGTGACCCAAGCCCAGTCAGGAGTGATCACTCAGGACAGAGCCAGGAGTGACCCTTGAGTCCTGCCAGGAGTGATCCCTAAGCACTGCCGGGTGTGGCCCAAAAACCAAAAAAAAAATTTTTTTTTTTTGCTTTTTGGGTCACATCTGGTGATGCTCAGGGGTTACTCCTGACTGCATTCAGGAATTACTCCTGGCGGTGCTTGGGGAACCATATGGGGTGCCGGGGATCAAACACAGGTCGGCTGTGTGCAAGGCAAACACCCTACCCGCTGTGCTATCGCTTTGGGCCCCCTCAAAATTTTTTTTTAAAAAACTTACAAAACACCCAAACAAGATAAGGGGCATTTCTTTCCCTCCTCTTTCCTGTCTTCAAGCTCTGAAGACAGGCCACACAACACCGGCCTCCTCCCCGCCGACCCTGCCCCTGCTGCCCCATCCAACACACACACGGTGAAGTGTCGCTGCAGTCTGCCTGGTGGTCTAGATGCGGAGCCCCCCAGAGGAGGGCACAGACTCAGGAGCTGGGCCTCAGTGGACCCTGTGGCCGCACCCCCACTCCCACCAAACAGGCACCCCCAAACTCAGACACACCCAGGAACCTGTGCAGGCCCACATGGTCCCCTGTGAGCTGGGCACCGAGGGTTTCTTGGGGCCTTCTTGGGAAGCGGGAAGCCACCTCTGGACTCTTACCGGCCTCAACCCCTTCCTGTAGTGCTCACAGGTCAGGCCACATCACAGGCCTGTGCTGTGGGGCACGGGAAGGCCTCTGTGACAGGGCGGTGGGCACTGCTCTCAGATGTCCCCAGGAGACTGGCCCGAGGCCTCTCTCCCCCAACTCCCCCTCCCCCCAGCTCTGGTCGCCTCCCCGGAACTGGCCAAGGACCTGCCCCCCGCCCTCCCGTGCCCAGGCCCCTCACCTTCGTGTCCCGCTTGGTCACCAGGCCATACAAGGTTTTCTTGTTCAAATCGAAGAGGCTAGAGACGTCCCTGGCGGCCTCGGCCCCCTGGGCCACCATGGCAGTCAGCAGGTTGAGGCAGGCGCGAGCCATCCTGCGGGGGCCGGCAGGGAATGAGGGCGCCAGCCACTGCAGACGCACCAGGCCACCTCGAAGAGTGCGACCTAGGGGGCCGGCACCCTTGAAGAAAGCCCCGTGGGAAGGGCCTTTGCCTGGCACATGGCCGACCCCACTTTGCTCCCCGGCATCCCAGATGGTCCCCGAGCACCGCCAAGAGTGACCCCTGAGTCAGCCTGAGTCAGCCCTGAGCACTGCTGGGCGTGTGGCCCCCAAACACACACACAGAACAAACAATGTGAGGTCACAGGCAGGGCTGGACCACAGGACGCTTTCCTTTTTTCCTTCTTGTTGCTTTTTGGGTCACACCTGGTGATGCACAGGGGTTACTCCTGGCTCTGCACTCAGGAATTACTCCTGGCGGTGCTCAGGGGACCCTATGGGACGCTGGGAATCGAACCCAGGTTGGCCACGTGCAAGGCAAACGCCCTCCTCGCTTTACTATTGCCCCAGCCCCAGCGGGTGCTTCTCCACTCTGGGCTCAGTGCACGGGATGCCGGGGGGAGGAGGAGCCGGTGTGGCAGCTGTGTCTGTCTGGGCTGGCCCTGCCCGAGGCCTCTGATCAGGGGCCAGAGGACAGAGGAGGAGACGCAGTGGCCCCCTGAGAGGTCACTTCTCAGAGCTGAGCAGAGGGTGGGCAGCGGTGGCCGGGAGTGGGGGGGGGATGAGGGTGGGCGAGGCCTGAGGCTGGGGTGGGCGCCCACCTGTAGCCCGAGGCGTAGAGGGCCTCGCAGAGCAGCTTCATGTGGCTGTTGAGCAGCTTCTTCACGATGCCGCTGCCCGCCATGTGCAGGTGTGCCAGGTCGCTGGCCGTCCGCAGCAGGATGGCCTCCAGCGCCTGGAAGACCAGCAGCATCTGCAAAGCCGGCGGGGAAGACACATGAGCCGGGCACCCTCCCCCGGAAGGCGCCTCTCGCCTGGGCCCTGAAGCCCGAGGGGCTCAGCCTGGCCCCAAGCCCCTCCCCTCCGCGCCCCCCAACACCCAACCCCAGGGTGGGAAAGGGGCTGCCCTGCACCCGGCTGGCTCATGGATGGAGCCAGCTACTGCCCCTCACAAAGGAAAGCAAAGAGACTGTTTCTGTTCAAGACGGGGCCTCCCTGAGGTCGTGGGGTTCAGTCTGCCACCCACAGCAGCAGCACCCCAAAATTACAAACAGGCATATCAATGCCCCGCATCCTGGGTCTCTCTAGAACCAGAAAATCGGCTCCCTACCCTCCGTCACCCCGATGGCCCCTGGAGTGACACCCCCCCCCCACAAGTGCAGAGCCAGTATAAAAGCCCTAAGCACCGTCAGCTGTGGCCCCCAAAACCAAAAACTTAATAAATAAATAAATAAATAAGGGTCTGGAGGGATAGCACAGCGAGTAGGGTGTTTGCCTTGCACGCGGCCAACCCGGGTTCGATTCCCAGCATTCTATATGGTCCCCCGAGCACTGCCAGGAGTAATTCCTGAGTGCATGAGCCAGGAGTAACCTCTGTGCATCACTCAGTGGGACCCAAAAAGCCAATAAATAAATAAAAATTTAAAAAAAAAGAAAAGGAAAAAGTGAAAGAATCATCATTCCTCCCTTCTGCTATGTGTCACTCCCCCTGACGTGGCTCTCGGCAGCCACGGCCCCTGGGGAGAGCACAGTGACACCTTTGGCTGGAACATGGGAGCCAGCGAGCAGCCCCTCCAGCCGCTGGGGACTAAGCATGGCTCTCGCCCCCCTTCCCCCCCCATATGCCACTTCCACGGATAGGGAGCAGCCAGACCTCGCTTTCAGGCCGCTTCTCCCCACTCAGGAGCTGGAAGATCTCGGTGCACTCCACGGAGATCTTGATGTAGCCCTCCACCACGTCGTACACATCTTCGCATGGGAGCTTCTTGGCGGCCGACACGAAGGCTTCCAAGGCTGAAAGAGTCACGTCCAGGGTGAACCCAGACCGGCTCCTTGGCCTGACCCCCACCACACCTGCCATACGTGGCGCTAAGTGGGGCAAACTCAGACCGGCTCGTTGGCCTGACCCCTACCACGCCTGCCATACGTGGCGCTAAGTGGGGCAACCCCCCACCCCACCCCGGCATTCCAATTTGCATTCCAGTGCCGGAGCCCTAAGTCCCGACCTCGATGCCTGGGCAGAGATCAGGCTGAAGTCCCAGATGGACCCTGAGCCTGCAGGACCCCGTGGGCCTTGGGGGAACAGGAAGAGGAAGCAAAGGTTCAAGCACGCGAGGGCCCCGGGCAGGTGAGGCCTCCGCCCACAGCAAGAGCCAAACCAACAACGCCCAGACCCTGGATTTTGGGCTCCAGAGCCATGAGAACACCAATCCGCTCTCTGGGCCAGCTGGGGGCCAACTGCAGTGCCGGGAGAGGCTGGGGAACTCATTCTGGGGGCATCAGGAGGGAAGGTGACCAATGTGTCAAAGTTCCGACGGAAGCTGACGGGCTGGGATGCGGGGAGGCTTACAAAGACGGGGAGGGTGAAGTCTCTTCCCAGCACTGGTGAGGTCCTGGGCAGCCACAGACCCTCCTCCATGCCCCCCTATATTCGGGGGCACAGTCAGAGAGCGCATAAGGAATCACGCTATATGCAGGCACACCGCAGGGAAGCAGTTCAACCAAGAAAAAGGGAGGAAGCTGTAGCCTAAGTTACAAGAAAGTTGGGCTTTTGGAAGATGCATGAAAGATAACAGATACATACTCTACACCATCTCACCTGGATCAGGGCCGTAAAAAAAAAAAAGGGGCCAAACTCACAGCAGAGAGTAAGAATGGGGGGGCAGAGGGGGGTGAGTCTCTAGGGTTTGGGGGTTGGAAATGGGGAAGAGGTGGATTAGGGGTGCAAATGTCCAATCTGAGTGATTCCTGGGGACTGATGCCATAATGTGGGTACATGTAAACGAGCGTTTATTTAATAGCCAAAAGGAGGATGCTGACTGAACCAACCCTTTAAAGTAAGTGCATGTCCGAGACAAATGGCACAGCGGGGAGGGCAGATCCCTGACCGCGGAGCCAGAAGCAAGGCCTGAGCACCGCCGGGTGTGGCCCCCCCCAAACAGACAAGGAGCAAGCAAGCAAACTCTCTTAGAGTCCCAAGCAGAGCAGACCCCGAAGGAACTGGGAACGCGCTCGAGCTGCAGCGTGAGGATACAGGCGGGGCAGGGGCTGCGACAGCCCATCTACAGTCCTGACCGCTGCGATCAGGTGGCGAGGGGGCTGCAAGCTTGCAGGGGGGGCACGGAGGGGAGGGCGCAGGGAGCCGGACACTCTTAATTAACCACGAGGCCAGTCTGAGCGCTTCGGGTCCCTGACGGCACAGGGGATTCAAGGAAAAGCGGCTAGAAATCCTGCAGCGCCCAGCGGGTAGGTGGCTGGTGATGGGGGCGGGGAGGGGTCCCTTGGGCACCCATGTAGCGGCGCCCCCAAAGCCCACCTCGACCCAGGCCGGGTGTAACTCACCGGCTCCCGCGCCCTGCGGTTCCCGGAGCTGCGCCTTAAAGCGCACGCCCGTGAACTCTTCCTTGCGGGTCCGCTTGGCCGCGCCCGCCGGGGACGCCTCGCCCTCCGGGCCCTTCCTCTTGCGGACCCCCATGGCGGAGATGCAGCAGGCAGCGCCGGGATCTGCACACCTGGGACCCCCGGCACGAGGATGCGCTGAGAAGGGACCAGCGGCCCCACACACACGTGCGCAGGAAGGGGCGTGGCCCAATGCGGAAGTGCCACGGAAGAGGCGGGCCCGGAGGCGGGCCCAGGCGGGAGGAGGCGGAGCCTGAGTGAGCGCCGCTTCGGCTGCAGTTCAGGTCCCTGCAGATCCAGTGGGCCATGGTCCACATCCAAAAGAATAAGAACAACTGGTGCTGGCTTGGATGCCGCGGGGGAAAGGGCCTCTCTCCTTCATTGTTGGTGGGAATGTCAGCTGGTCCGGCCTGTTTGGAAAAACAATATGGACATTCCTCCAAAAACTAGAAATTGAGCTTCCGTAAGACCTAGCAATCCCACTTCTGGGAATATATCCCGGGGATGCAAAAGAGCGCAGTAGAAATGACATCTGCACCTGTATGTTTATTGCAGCTCTGTTCACCATAGTCAGAAATTGGAAACAACCTGAGTGCCCGAGAACAGACGAGTGGTTAAAGAAACTGGTACATCTGCACAATGGAATACTATGCAGCTGTTAGGAAAGATGAAATCATGAATATTGCTTATAAGTGGATGGTCATGGAGAGTATCATGCTAAGTGAAATGAGTCAGAAAGAGAGGGGCAGACATAGAAGGACTGCACTCATTTGTGGAATATGAAATAGCATAATATGGGACTGACACCCAAGGACAGTAGAGACAGGGGCAAGAATATTGCCCCATGGTTGGTAGCCTGCCTCATGAGCTGGGGAAGAAGGCATCTGGGGTAAATAAGGGATTACTAAAACAATGATGGTTGGAGGGATCGCTCAGGATGGAGATGTGTGCTGTAAGTAGATAAAGGACCAAATGTGATGGCCTCTCAGTATCTGTATTGTAAACCATGACACCCCAAAGTAGAGAGAGAGTAAGAAGGAAGGTGCCTGCCATGGAGGCAGGGGGTAGGCTGGGGTGGGGGTGGCAGTGGGATACTGGGAACATTGGTGGTGGAAAATACGCACAGGTGCAGGGATGATGTTCAATCATTGTATGACTGAAACCCAATCATGAAAGCTGTGTAACTGTATCTCACAGTGATTCAATTTTAAAAATAAATTACAAATAAAAAAGAGTGAGCCATGGCCACTGACCCCACTGACCCGCCTGTGGCCCGGGTCGAGGGGTCACCACACCCATGTGCCTGGTCGCAGCGGAGAGGAACCCACCTGCAGGGGCTCCCTGACCCCAGTGGCCTTGTCAAGGGGGACCCAGGCAGGGAGAGCCCTCCTGCCAGGCTCACACCTCTTACACTCACATGGGGTTTTTCTTTCTTTCTTTCTTTCTTTCTTTCTTTCTTTCTTTCTTTCTTTCTTTCTTTCTTTCTTTCTTTCTTTTTTTTTACTTTTTGGGTCACACCCAGCAACGTTCAGGGGTTCCTCCTGGCTCTGCACTCAGGAATTACTCCTGGCAGTGCTCAGGGAACCATGCGGAATGCTGGGAATTGAACCCGGGGGTCGGCCACATGCAAGGCAAACGCCCTACCCACTGTGCTATCACTCCAGCCCCAGGGTTTTTCCTTTTTTATTTTATTTAGAGCTGTGCTTTACTACAGATACTGACGGTTGAGTTTTAGACATGTCCTAGCACCCATCCCACCCCCAGTGACAACTTGCCTCCACCAGAGTCTCCAAGGCTGGGTCCCACCCCTACCCCCAGCCTGCCACCGGGACGGGCTCATTTGTTGAGTAGTTGTTTTCTTTTGTTTTGGTGCCACATCCAACTGTTGCTCAGAGCTTACTCCTGGCTCTGTGTTTCATGGTCACATCTGTGGAGCTCGGAGGACCATACGGGATGCTGGGATGGAACCTGGGTCAGCTGCATGCACACCCTACGTGCCCGACTGTTTGCTCTGGCCCCAGACAGGCAGATTTTAAAGTTTGGTTGTTGCTGTTTGGAGATCACATATGGTTTTGTTGTACTGGGTTTTTGGATTTTGTGTGTGTCTGTGTGTGTGTGTGTGTGTTGGAAGTTTTTTTTTCTTTTGAGGTGGGCACACCTGGTGTGCTCAGGAATCACTCCAGGCAGTGAAGGGGGAACCGTATGAGGTGCTAGTTGGAGGGGTGTGGGGGGGTATCTAATCCGGTCAGCTGCACTCGAGGCAAGCACCTTACCCCTGGACTATTCACCTCTCCAGCCCCAAGCCACATGTTTTGTTCATTGCTTTGGGGGAATTATTTTTTTCCTTCCCTTTGTTTTCTGGGCCACAGGCAAGTGTGCTCAGGTGTTACTCTGCTCTCAGGATCATTCCTGGCAGGGCTCAGGAGATCATGGGGGCCACAGGGATAGAAATCCAGGTCAGCTGCACGTGAGGCTAGCGCCCTGCCTGCTGGGCTGTCTCTCGAACCCTCCAAGTCACGTGTCTTTCAACGTGGCCTCCCAAAGCAGTGGGAAATCCTGCTAGATGCACAAAGTTGCTTTGCCGTGTGTTGGATGCAAGAAAGGGTGGGTGGCCTTGGTGCCAGGCTGGAGGGGCTTCCTGCCCATACCCCAGTCACAGCTCCTGTGGGGCCCCCTAACACCCACCCCAAGCTAAGGCCATACCCTGAACCAGAGGGGCTTGTCTGTAGGGAGGCGGCCTCCACCCTGCTTTTCTGGCCCCCTCGACTCATGGAGAACCTGCCTCCCTTTGGCCATGCAGAGGTGAGGTGGAGAGAGTCAAACTGAGTAATGTCTGCCAAGACCAACGTGCATGGCACATTGGGGCCATGTCGATGTTCCTGTCGTTAATATGGAGACAGCATTTTCCTAGCTCATCCTTGCTGGGGTTCTGAGCTGAGCAAGTGATGATGCAATGTACTTTAAAAAAAAAAAAACAACCTTGTTTTAAAAGAGGTGGGGTGAGTGGTGTGAAAAAGTACCATGTATTTTTATCAGAAGTCATTTGTTGGGCTGAAAAGCACATTTAGGGCTCTGAGAGCTAATGGAGAGGCTGTGTGGGTGGCGATGTGGTTGAGAGATGAATCAGGGAAAGCAGGCTGGCGCCTTTTTGAAATTACGACTCCATCGATATCAGGCTGTGCACTCACATAAATCATGGCATTTGGACGCGTTAACGTGGTCATGGCTGGGATTGTCTGTCGGGCCAGTCTCGGAGGAAATACTGATCTATGTCTTGGATGCGGATGTGTGTAAGGAACTTCTGAGGATGTGAATTTATTGGGGCTTCAGTTCTGGCGAGAAAAAGCCCCTGGCCCGGAGGTGGGTGCTGCGGCGAGGCGTGTGGGGGAGCTGGGGCAGGGGGCAGGCCCGCTGGGCTGGGCACCTTTGGGCAGGGCTATGCCCCAGTCTGGTCGTACAAGGGGCGCTCTTGGAAGCCAACGAAGACATTGACTTCTTGTTGTTGTTTTTTTAAATGTAGAAGTACTGCTATTTATTCAGCCATTGATTAAGCTGCTTGACTTGGGCATGAACTCCACATTACATTTTTTTTAATTGAATCACCGTAAAATACAGTTACAAAACTTTCATGTTCGGATTCAGCCGTACAATGATTGAACACCCATCCCTCCACCGGTGCACACTTTATTTATTTATTTATTTATTTATTTA
Source organism: Sorex araneus (assembly GCF_027595985.1). Classification (NCBI taxonomy): domain Eukaryota; kingdom Metazoa; phylum Chordata; class Mammalia; order Eulipotyphla; family Soricidae; genus Sorex; species Sorex araneus. Next base: position 196,296,093 of record NC_073303.1, read on the forward strand.
TTTTGCTTTTTTTGGGTCACACCCGGCGATGCTCAGGGGTTACTCCTGGCTATGCACTCAGGAATCACTCCTGGCAGTGCTCAGGGGACCATATGGGATGCTGGGAATCGAACCCGGGACAGCAGCGTGCAAGGCAAATGCCCTACCCGCTGTACTATTGCTCCAGCCCCCAAGTGCACACTTTAAACCACCAGTGTCCCCAGTATGTCCCCCCCACCCCCATCCCAGTCCTCACCCTGCCTCCACGGCAGGCAATTTCCCCAATACCCAATACTCCAGCTCTACTTTTGGACATTATGTTTTGCTCGAATTTTCCCACCACCATTCAAGCCTGCCTGCCAGGGGCAGGTGCTAGATCATTTTCTGTCCCTTGCTCATTCTGAATATCATAGGTGCCGCGCCCGTGTGCTTCTGGAATTCCAGATTGTAAATGGTTGGGTTCCAGAGAGGTCTCTGTCGGGAACTAATCCATTTTGGGGTTCAGTTGGGTGTCTCTGGGCCATGGCTGTTGGTGCGCTGAGATGGCGCCTGGAGGCGCATTGTGGGACACTGACTTCTTTTTTTTTTCTATTTAGGGGATTTATTTATTTTTCTTTTTTCTTTTTTTTTTAAATTTTATTGAATCACCGTGACATAGTTTTGTAAACTTTCATATTTGGATTACAATATCACCATGATCATACACCCATCCCTCCACCAGTGCACATTCCCCACCACCGATATCCCGGGTATACCCCCCTTTCCCACCCTCCCCCTGCCTCCATGGCAGACAATATTCACCAGACTCTCTCTCTATCTGTTGCATTATAGCTTGCAACACAGACACTGAGAGGTCATCGTGTTTGGTCCACTATCTCCTTTCAGCATGCATCTCCCATCCCAACTGGTTCCTCCAGCCATCATTTTCTTAGTGATCCCTTCTCTGTTCCATCTGCCTTCTCCCCTCTGCTCATGAAGCAGGCTTCCAGCCATGGGGCAATCCTCCTGGCCCTTGTATCTACTGTCCTTGGGTGTCAGCCTCATGTGATGTTACTCTATACTCCACAAATGAGTGCAGTCCTTCTGTGTCTGTCCCTCTCTTTCTGACTCATTTCACTTAGCATGATACTCTCCAGGGACACTGACTTCTTACCGATGAACCACGCAGCTTCTCCTCTGTGCTCCATCGCCAGTCACCAGCTGTTTTCTGCCAGGGTGGAGTCCACTAAGGAGGCAGCAAAAGGACAGTGGGAAATAGTCCCCAAACTCTGTTTGGTTCCTGCCTCTGTAACGTTGAGCCAATGATCATTTCTCTCACACAAATGGGTGTATGAAGGGTGAAGGAACTGGTTGATGTTGCCCTGTGACAACAGAAGTGTGCACTGGGATTATCTTTTTTGTTGTGTGTGGGGGGGTGGGAGATCACATCTGGCAGTGCCCAGGGCTTACTCCTGGCTTTGCACTCAGGGATCATTCTTGGTGGGCTCAGAGGACCATATGGGACGCCAGGGATGGAATCCAGGTTGGCAAGAGCCCTACCCATGTACTATCTCTCTGGCCCCAAATGTGTAACTTCTGAATGTATTTGAAGGTACGTTTTTAAGATCCAGGTTGTTCACAAATATATATTGTGTTGAGAGAGAGAGAGAGAGAGGAGAAAGAAAGAAGCTATTTTTTTTAAAAAAATCCCATAATCTTAGGTGGAAGGAAAACTTCACTAAGTTATTCTCTGAAAGTAATGGGAATTTATGAACGATTTGGGAATATGACGAAAGGAACACTTTATATAGCAAAATAGGGTCCCCTACAGTGCTACTCAAAGATACTCGGCTGTAGAGGGACTGAAACAATGGTAGAGCGGGGAGGGCGCTTCTCTTGCACACGCCGACCTGGGTTCCATCCCTGGCACCCCATATAGTCCCCTGTGCCAACCAGGAATGATTCCTGAGTGCAAAGCCAGGAATAAGTCCTGGGCACCACCAGGTATGGCCCAAAAAACCAACCAACCAACCTAACAAACAAAAATCCCAAAAAAGTTCCAAGGCTATGGAGTTTGAACAACAAAACATAACAAAATTTACATCCAATTTAGATATTAAAATGTCTTATGATAACTTTCAAAGCTATTCCAGAGACTGTCTACTACCTTGATGAGTATGCAATAACACCAGAAAAACGAGAAATATAGAAAACTCAGTTAACAGTGTACTTAAAGGAATAATCTTATCAACAGACTTATCAACAGAAAATATATACTTTTAAGTAATGCAGAAGAATCATGAATGTCAACCATGTTCTAGGCATAAAGGATACTTCAATAAAATTTTCTAAATTAGTCTCTGTGGAGTCTGCATTTAACTACCTAGCAATAAAACTAGACCTTAATTATAAAAAGAAGGTATATTTTTAAAGTTTCAGAGATAGAGAGTTTTCACACAGCCGACCCAAGTTTGGTTCCTGGCACCCCAAATGGTTCCCAGAGCCTGCCAGGACTGATCCCTAAACTCAGCAAGGAGCAAGCTCTGATCACTGCAGGGAGTGGCCCAAAACAGAGAGAGAAAGAAAGACAGAGAGACAGAGACAGAGACAGAGAGACAGAGACAGAGAGAGATAGATAAACAGGCAGACACAGAGAGACAGAGAGGAGAGAGGAGAGAGAAAGAGAGAGACAGACAGAGAGAGAGAGAGAGAGGAGAGAGAAGGAAGCTATTTTTTTTTAAATCCCATAAGCTTAGGTAGGAGGAAAACTTCACTAAGTTATCCTCAGAAAGTAATGGGAATTTATGAACGATTTGGGACTATGACGAAAGGAACACTTTATATAGCAAAATCCCTGGGACACGGTGAGTAGAGGAAAATTTGCGGCTTAAAATATATTGTTAGAAGCAAGAAAGGTTGGAAACAAATGATCTATTAATACACATTTAAGACAAGAACTTGGAAAAAGTACAACAGAGCCAACTAAAAAAAAAAACACCTAAAAAACTAAAAAAAGAAGCAAAGGACAGACATTGATTTCAAAGAGAATGAAAAAAAAAAAAAACCAAACATTCTAAAGAATAGTCCAGACCAGCAGCCGATTGTTTCTGACTTTTTAAGATAAAAGAAGCAAGCTTTGGGCAAGATTAATTGCTCTATATGAGCAATAGCTAATTTTAAAATAGAGAGGCAGGAGCAATAGTACACTGGGGAGGGCACTTGCCTTGTACGTGACTGACCCAGGTTCCAGCCCCGCATCCCACATGGTCCCCCAAGCACCGCCAGGAGCTGCTGCTGAGTGCAGAGCCAGGAGTCACCCCTGAGCACTGCCAAAACAGAACAATAAGTAAAATAAAATAAAATGAATACGCTGGTAGGGGCCTGGGAGATGTCTGAATGGGCGTGTGTGCCTCAAATGCGGAGGCCAGAGTTCAGTCCCTCGCACCACCCGGCTTGCCAAGCACGACGGCCATGCCGAACTTGAACACGACTGGGAGTGGCTCCCGGGCCCCTGAGCACTGCTGGAGAGATGTCCACCAATAAAAATATAGTAGATGACACTATTGATAAAGGGGGAGGGGGAGATACCCTAAACATCGTCTCAGAATTAACTGGAAAAAAAAAGAGACTACACGATATTATTATTATTTTTTGTTTGTTTCCTGGGCCATATCTAGTGGTGCTCAGGGGTTACTCCTGGCTTTGTACTCAGGAATTATTACTGGGGATGCTCAGGGGATCATATGGGATGTTGGGGATCAAACCCTGGTCAGCTGCAGGCAAGGTAAGCTCCCTACTATGTATCTGGTTCCCCTCCCCTTCTCTATTTCTCTCTCCTCTCTTCTTTCTTTCTTTGTCTCTTTCTTTCTTTCTTTCTTTCTTTCTTTCTTTCTTTCTTTCTTTCTTTCTTTCTTTCTTTCTTTCTTTCTTTCTTTCTTTGTCTCTCTTTCTTTCTTTCTTTCTTTCTTTCTTTCTTTCTTTCTTTCTTTCTTTCTTTCTTTCTTTCTTTCTTTCTTTCTTTCTTTCTTTCTTTCTTTCTTTCGTCCTCCCTCCCTCCCTCCCTCCCTCCCTTCCTTCCTTCCTTCCTTCCTTCCTTCCTTCCTTCCTTCCTTCCTTCCTTCCTTCCTTCCTTCCTTCCTTCCTTCCTCTCTTTCTCTCCTTCTTTCCAACCACATCTAGTAATACTAAGAGACTGCTCCTACTTGAAGGTCACCCCTGGAGGTGCCTGGGATCAAACGACCCCTGTGAAACCTGCACGCGACCCCTTTTCCTTCTTCCCCCAGCCCTTTCCCTTCCTTCTCCAAATGTTCTCACCATAACCAGGGACCTCACAGACATTTGACTTTGGTGCTTGCACATCTGGTTGAAGTGCTCCCTCCTGCTGGGCGTCCCCACCTCTCACTGCAGTGATCGAACACAGCTTGCTGGGGGTCACATGCTTTCCTTGTGATATTCACAGGCAGCGGTGTGTGGTTCTCACGCGTGCTTATGCATCCCAGGTTGCATCCCTGGAGATCACAGACAGCAAAGCTGCCAGGACTGAGCTGGGCACACGTGGCAAGCCCAAGGATGAGACTTGGGACCTCACGCCTGCAAGGCAGGCACGTTGGCCTCTGAGGCGTCACCCAGCCCAGAATCTCTGTGGCCACTTTACCGTGAATCTACAATTATTCCAACATACAAAGTATTCAACACTAACCCAAACCTTCCTCCTGGGCCAGTCCTTTGAAACATCATTAAATTCTCAGAAAAAGGTTGCTTGGGACAAATCACACCCCCTCAGTGCAGGGACCTGATTCAGGGAATGGAAGGCAGATGACCAGGAAGGTTCTAGAAATGAGGGAAGAAGGCATTGGTGGGAGCAGAGCAGGCCTGGTTGAATCCACAAGAAGCTGCCAGAAGCCAGAGAAATCATACAGCGCTATGGCTCTTGTTTGTGGGCAGCCGACCCCCGTTCAATGCACAACACTGCACCTGAACTACCAGAGGTCACTCCTGAGCGCCGAACCAGGAATAGCCGGAGTAGCGTTGGGTGTGTCCCCCCCAATATTTAAAAAAAAAGAAGCAAAGGGTCAGTGGGTTAGCGTGGAAGGAGGCCAGAATGCTAGAATGAGGTCACTGGGAATGTAGCCAAGAACAGCGGGGGCGGACCTTGTTGACAAAGGAAGACTGTCATAGAATTATCTGGAATCTTTAAAGGTTCCCAAACTTGGTTAACCTACCACCCCTTTCCAGAAAGAAAAAAAAAAAAAAAAGGAAATCAAACAGGAAGCGCCCCCCAGTGGCACCTGAGGCTATTACCATGCGCATGGTCCTGCTGCCCGCCAGGGGGCGCTATCGTCAAGTTGCGCTGCCCAGTTCCATAATTGGGCTGGCACTTGCCCAGACCGCACAGTCTGCCTTAGGGGTGTTTTGGTTCAGTGGGGGGAGAGATGCAGTGATTCCCAAGAGCCACTGCTAACTGCTCACTCAAGGTGCAGGCAATTCGGCTGCCCTACATTTCCTTTGACATGTCATAGATGCACAGCGTTGGAATTTAGTAGTGACGGTGATAAAAATGTATGAAGCGGGTAAAGTTAATAAGGGAAAGCAAAAAAAGGGTGTTGGTGGCCCGTTGTGATTTCAAAACCGGAGAAACAGATGCCCAGGAGGGAGGCATTCACCCCATCAAAAAGTCATTGCAGGTGTTGGAGAATCAAGTTAAAAAATAAGTTCTTGGGGCTGGAGCGATAGCACAGTGGGTAGGGTGTTTGCCTTGCACACGGCGGAACTGAGTTCGATTCCCAGCATCCCATATGGTCCCCTGAGCACTGCCAGGCGTGATTCCTGAGTGCAGAGCCAGGAGTAACCCTTGTGCACCGCCAGGTGTGACCCAAAAAAAAAGCAAAAAAAAACCTAAGTTCTTTCTGAACCAGAGAGAGAGTACAGGGTTCGGGCGAGTGTTTGCCTTGTACTTACTCAACTCAGATTCCATCCAGGGCACTACTTATGGTCCCCCAGTACCACCAGGGGTGACCCTTGAACACAGAGCCAGGAATAAGCCCTGAGCACTGCCAAGGTGGGGGTCATTCCACCTCCCTCTTTTTTATTTTTGCTCTTTCTGCTGTGTTTTGCTGTAGCTAGTTACCTAATTGTTCTGCCATAACTACTTACTAAGTTTTTGGATCCAGCTACTTAGATACTCAGCACTGCAGTTTGTAGCACTGTCGTCCCATTGTTCATCGATTTGCTGGAGCGGGCACCAGTAATATCTTCATTGTGTGACTTGTGACTGCTTTTGACATATCAAATATGCCACGGGTAGCTTGCCAGGCTCTGGCGTGCGGGCTGGATACTCTCGGTAGCTTGCCAGGCTCTCTGAGAGGGACAGAGGAATCAAACCCAGGTTGGCCGCGTGCAAGGCAAACGCCCTACCCGCTGTGCTATCACTCCAGTCCAACACTGCAGTATTAATCTATTACCTATCGATCAATGTAAGCTGAAGATACTGTGAAAAATCAGTGAGGCACAAATGGTGCTGTGAGCTGAGAAAGTTTAGAAACCTCTGCTGTGTAATTTAAAATTATTTTTTGAGGGGGACTGGAGAGATAGATTAGCGGGTAGGGTGTTTGCCTTACACGTGGCCGGCAGCATCCCATATGGTCCCGCAAGCTCTACATTGCCCCCTGAGCCCTGCCAGGAATGACCCCTGAGCACTGAGCCAGGAGTAAGCCCTGAGCACTACCAAGTGTGGCCCCAAAACCAAAATCAAAAATGATCTCCGGAGTCAGAGCGCTAGCTCAGAAGACCTCCTGCACATGGGAGACCGGAGTTCGATCCCTGCCTGAGCACCACTGGGAGTGACCCCCAAGCAATAAGCCGCTGGGTGTGGTCCCAAAGCAAAAACAAAACAAGAAAAGAAAAAATTAGTTACTTTTGCTGACTGCCAATGCTCTTCAGGGGCCTTTGTTTCATTTTCTTTTTGATGTTGTTGTTTTGGCCACACCCAACTGTGCTAGGGGCTTACTCCTGGCTCCGCACTCAGGGATCACTCCTGGCAGGGCTTAGAAGACCCTGAGGGGTGCCAGGGATCGAACCCGGGGTAGGCTGTGTGCAAGACAAGCACCCTACCCACTGGACTGTCATTTAGGCCCCTGATATCTTTCTTTTGTTTTTCAGCACTCTCTTTAAGCACTCTCTTAAGAAAGAGCTTTTTGAATTGAAAATTCATCATTTATTTATTTATTTGGCTTTTTCAGTTATAACCGGCGATGCTCAGGGGTTCCTCCTGGCTCTGCACACGAATTATTCCTGGTGGTGCTGGGGGGAGGGGGGCATAGGAAATGCCTGGAATTGAACCTGCTGTGCTATCGCTCCAGTCCCCCCTCATTTATTTTGACTTGTATGTACATAGCACCATTATTGCCAGTAGCACAGATGCCTGGAAGCAATTCAAATGCCTATCAACAGTGAACAGATTTAAAAAAAAAATGTGTCATTGGCTAAAAAAAAAGAACCAAAAATAAAAACAGTGATATATACCTGTGATGAAATTTTTATTTCTTAAAAACAAAGCACATCTGCCTATGCGCCAACATTGAAGAAGTGAGAGGATGTTCTACTCAGTGGAATAAGCTACCAAATACAAGCACCATGATCCCACTTACAGGAAGTACCTAAAGCACGGAGCGACACATGAGTAGGAAGCCAAATTCAGAGAGCCAGAGAGCAGAGTGGCTGGGGCCTGAGCCACAGGACTGTGGGTAAGGTGTGTGCCTTGCACGTGGCCGACCTGGGTTCAATCCCTGGTCCCTGAGCACCGCCAGGAGTAATTCCTGAGTGCAGAGCCAGGAGGAAACCCTGAGCATTGCCGGCGGTGACCCCTCCCCTGCAAAAATAAATAAATAAATAAATAAATAATAAAGTGAAAAAAGTTGTACAACAATGTGAATGATGTATTAGCTCCCTCCAGATCAGAGACATAAATCGATTGGGTGCTCCATTATGTGATGGATACTTTACCCATATATAGCATCAATTTATAAATTTTATAAACATACAGTGATACAGTGACAGTGGTGTACATATGTAAGCAAAGTTAAATGTGTGTTGGGGAGGGGCTGGAGCGATAGCACAGTGGGTAGGGCATTTGCCTTGCACGAGGCTGACCTGGGTTTGATTCCCAGCATCCCATATGGTCCCCCTGAGCACCGCCAGGAGTAATTCCTGAGTGCAGAGCTAGGAGTAACCCCTGTGCATCGCCGGGTGTGACCCAAAAAGCAAAAACAAAAATGTGTGTTGGGGGGCTGTCAAGATAGTACAGGCATTAAGACTCTTGCCTTGCAGGTAGCTGACCCCAGTTTGGCCACATAAGCACCCCCAGGAATGATCCCTGAGCTGAGCCTGGAGTAAAGCCCTGAACACCACCAGGTATAGCCCCCCAAAACAAAAACCAAAACACCCGTGAATAAATCAGTGTGCCTGTGTGCCTTGGGGGATTGGAAGAGCTGCTGTCAGTTTGGAGGGAAGGCACGTCCCTTGGACTCTGGGACGTCACAGGCGAAGGGCTGAGGGATGGAGGGACTCTGGATGGAGCATGAGGGTTGAAGGGTGAGCGTGCCTGAGTGGTCCCGGGGTGGGAGAAGGGGGTGTTCAGAGGATGGGAGCTGCGGCATCTGCTGCCAAGGCCCAACTTTCGGCCTCCCACTAGGGGCCTCAGTGCCCAGAGAGCACTGAGGAGGCGTGAGGCCCTCAGCTGTAACGCCAACCTGGACTGCATCACCAAGATGCCGCAGGAGGGGCCAGAGCCAGGGCACAGCGGGCAGGGCATTTGCCTGCTGATTTGGTGTGACCCTTGGCTCCGCATAGAGTCCCCCAAGCCCACCAGGAGTGACTCTCTGAGCACAGAGCCAGGAGTTAGCTCTGAGCACTGCCGGGGGTGGCGAAAGCAGACAGACAGACAAAGGCCCGGGGCTTTACAAGGGAGCCAAATACTGCCAGGGAATCAATCAAGCGCTATAGATTGAGCTTCATTTTCTTGTCTTTTTCTATTTTTCTTCTTTTGGCTTTTTAGGTCACACTCAGCAATGCTCCCAGGGGTCCCTCCTGATTCTGCACTCAGGAATTACTCCTGGTGGGGCTCAGTGGGGGTGGTGGGTGGTGGGGAGGGCTTATCGGATACCGGGGATCAAACCCAGATTGGCTGCGTGTGCAAGGCAAATAACCTCCCCACTGTGCTCTCACTCTGGCCCCAGCTTCATTTAATCCTGCACCTAACTGAAATGTGTTGTAGGTTTTCTATAATGGACCCTAGGGTGCAAGTGTTTCATTTTGTAGGTGAAGGGGAAAAGTGAGAGGTGGCTGTGTTAGAGGCAGCCCTCAGTGGGATTGTTTTTTTTCTTGGTTTTTTTTTTTTTTTTTGGGTCACACCCGGCAACGCACAGGGGTTATTCCTGGCTCTGCACTCAGGAATTACCCCTGGCAGTGGTCAGGGGACCATATGGGATGCTGGGAATCGAACCCGGGTCAACCGTGTGTAAGGCAAACGCCCTCCCTGCTGTGCTATTGCTCCAGCCCCCTCAGTGGGATTTGTCTATTCATTTATCTATAACGTCCTCAGAACCTTAGGACACTCGGAGGGGGGCCCTCTTGCCGCTCAGCTCTGTACATATACTCACAGATTCTCCCTCCATGGGCTTGGGGACCAAACATCCCCCCACCTAACCTTTCTCAAGCCCCCACTGCTTCTGCTGGCCTGGGCGAGGCTCTTTGGTGCCAGTTCAATAAACAAACTACCATTTGTTGCTCTCCAGAAAGGAGTCTTTTCAGCGCTGGACATGTGGCCTCTCCTGCGCTGAGAGCTCGCTTGCTTTTTGTTGTTGTTTGAGGCTGACAAATGGTGGCTTATGTCATCTCAGATCTTAGAGCCCATCTTTGTGGAGTGACTCGTGGGCCCAGGCCAGGGGCCAGCGTGGGGCCAGAGTGTGTGTGCAGGGAAGGGGCTTGGCACCCCCTAAGGCTGGGTTCTGCGCAGAGGGGCGGGGGAGAGGGGAGCCCCCAACGACTCAGTCAGAGCTGGGAGGAAGGAATCAAGCGCTCCCAAAGGCAGAATGGGGTGGAGGCCGAAGGCACAGGGCAGGCAAGGCTGAGCTGGGTTCAGTGACGGCACTACTGGATGGAGAACTGGGGGCTCCCCGACACCGCTGGGGGTGACTCTGGTGTTTCCTGGGCGGCAGCACTGAATCCTTAAATCCTGCCTTTGAACTGCTGGCCCAGCTGGCTGGGTCTTCCCAGGGTGACCTGAGACCCCCCAGGGTGCCTCTGGAGAGTCCCCCACTAATAAAAAGGCCCTCAACACCTCCCTTCCCCAGGGGCCCCAGGCCCTTGCCCCTCTTTTTTTTCTTTTTTCTTTTTGGGTTACATGGGAGATGCTCAGGGGTTACTCCTGCTTCTGCACTCAGTAATTATTCCTGGCGATGCTCAGGGGTTACTCCTGGCTCTGCAGTCAGGAATCACTTCTGGCTGTGCTTGGAGGACCATAAGGCATGCTGAGGATTGAACCCAGGTCACCCGAATGCATAGCAAACGCCCTCCCGCAGTACCATCGCTCCGCCCCCTCCCCCCCGCCCCCCCCCCCCCCGCCCCCTCTGGCTCTCAGCTCACTGTCACTGTCCTGTTCATTTCTGCCGCCTGAGTCTGTCCCATGGGACAAACAGTGCTGCCGGGTGACTCATTCTGACTCACACACCCTTCCTCCCAGGCCCTGGTCACCCACCTGTGACACCTAGAATGACCATCCTCCGACACCTTCACAGCCCAGAGTGCTGTTTGGGTCGTGCTTAGGAAAAGTCCTTCAGTGAGAATCCAGAGACCGGAAGTGGAAGGCTGTGTTGGGGGGGGGGTGCGGGAGGGCGGGTCCCCTTTCAGGGTCAGCATCCCTGGCCCCAGCTGGTACCCAGTCGCTGGGGAGGATGCGGACTCCACATCGAAGGCCGTGTAGGAGAGAATCTTAAATGCCAGCTGATCTTACCCAGCCAGCTCCGGCTGTTTCCCCAGGCAGAAAGTATCGCTCCTGAGTGCAGAGCCAGAAATACACAGGAGTTATGCCACTTGCCTTGTACACAACAAGGCAGGTTCGATCCCTGGTGCCACCCAGAGTCCTGCCCGCCCCTCTAGTACAGCCAAAGTGATCCCGCAACACAGAGGCAGGAGTCAGCCCTGAGCACTGGTAGGTGTTGGCCCCACCTCCCCCCAAAAGGAAAAGACAATACTTGTGTGGGAAGGGTTATTAGAAAGGGTATTTTCCTATACAAATTTTATTATTTTATTTTAAAATTTGGGGGATTTTGTTTAGGGGTCACACCCAGCAGTGCTCAGGGCTTACCCCTGGCTCTGTGCTCAGGGGTCATGCTGAAGTGCTCCCGATTTTTAAACATTTTTGTGTTTTTGTTAGGATTATAATTTTTTGGAACCAGCCTGAATTACAGGGTTATAAAGATATTTATGATTGAGTTTCAGGCATATAATGTTGTTGCGTATACTGTTCCCAATCTCTTCATCAGTGTCCCCAGTTTCCTCCCCAGCCCCCAGTTTGCCTCTGTGGCAGGCGCATTTCCCCTCCACCAGCATCCTCACCTCCCTTCCCTAACTTATTCATCACCGCCACCCCCCAGATTTTAATTCTTTAGTCAAGCAAGATAGGTTGTTTTTTTTTTTTTTTGCTTTTTTGCTTTTTGGGTCACACCCAGCGATGCTCAGGGGTTACTCCTGGCTTTGCACTCAGGAATTACTCCTGGCAGTGCTTGGGGGACCATATGGGATGCCGGGGATCGAACCCGGGTCGGCCGCGTGCAAGGCAAACGCCCTACCCGTTGTGCTATCGCTCAGGCCCCAGTTTTAGTTTTTTTTTTTTTTTAAAGGAACTTTCTTAGATGTGGGGGAGAGAGGAAGGAAGAAATAACGTGCTCAAGAGAGCGCAGCAAGCAAAGAGGGAGGAACCAGCCAGCCAGATAGTGCTGAAGGAGAACACGGACTTGAAGACCGAAATTTCAGAAAGTGGAAAGAGAGATGCGGGCTGGGAGGAGGAGAGACAGTACGAGGGGGAAGGTGCTGGTCCGAGGAACCCAATCAAGTCTCTACAGCCCAGCCAGGGTGACCCCTGAGCACGGAGGCCTGGACAGACCCTGAGCACCACCGGCTGTGGCCCCAAACCAAGACAAACCCCCTGAAAAAAAAATAATAATAAAGCATTGACTGGGGCTGACCGGGCGCGCGTGTCAGCCTGTCCCGCCCACCCGAGCCGGAGCTCTGGGCGGGACTCCGAGTCCCACGGTTCCACCCCCCACCTCCCGCTGCTGTCCTCTCATGCCGTTCCCCTCCTCCCTCCCCGGATCCTGGCCTTCCCGCTGCCTGGTCCCGCGGGAGGCCGGCCCGTCGGTTTCCTCTGCGCCCGCAGCTCCGAGCGGTGGGTCTGGGCGCGCCCGGGCGCCTCATTATCTGCGTTTCCGCGGTCGGCGCCCGGGGACTTGGCCGGGCAGCTCGGGGAACGCGCTGTGCCCTGCTTCCTGGGGCCGCCCGCGCCGCGGGGCGTGTGTGCGTGTGTGTGCGCGTGTGTGTGTTTGTGAGTGTGTGTGCATGTGTGCATGTGTGTGTACGTGCGTGAGTGTGTGCGTGCGAGTGTGTGCGTGCGTGTGCGCGTGTGTGAGCTCATGTGCGTGCGTGTGTGTGTGTTTGGGGGATGGAGTGGTCTCCCGACTCCCTCGGACCTGCAGCCTCCCACGCGCTAGACTTTGATTCCCCCCAGTCCGGCCAGAACCTCAGCCGCTATGCCCAGAGCAGCTGCTGCCACCCACTTGGGATTCTAGGGACGCTCACCGGTGGTGCCAGAGGATGGGGACGGTTCTCCCAGAGTCGTCCAGGATGGAACGCGGGCTCCCTCCCGCTCGCCAGCCGGCTCAGTTCTTTGCACCATTTCCCCTCTGTGGTCTAGTTTATAATAATAATAATAATAATTGTTATTATTATTATTATTATGTTGTTGTTGTTGTTACTATTATTATTTTGGTTTTGACGTCGCACCCGGCGGTGCTCCAGGGACCATATGGAATGTGGGAGATGTAATCCCAGTCGTCTTACCCAATGTGCTATAGCTCTGGCTCCTGTCATCGTCATCACCGTCATCATCATCACCGTTATCATCATCATTATCATCACCATCATCATCATTTTGCTTTCTTGGCCACACCTGGTGGTGCTCAGGGCTTACTCTTGGCTCTGTGCTCAGGGATCACACCTGGCGGCGCTCGGGGGACCATGGGGGGGTTGTGTGTGTGCTGGGGATAGGACAGACACAGGTTGCAAGCAAGCGCCCTCCCCGCTTTATTATCTTTCTGGTGCCCGTGGCCCATTTTAAAACAAAGTCCAATTATGAGCGCGGGGCTGCCGGCTATGCGCGCGGGCCGGGCGTCAGCGCCTCCGGGCCTCCGAGCGCGGCGGAGAACTAGCCGGGAACCCCGAGAAAGCTGCCCGCGAGCGCAAAAGCCCACGGGGTAGGGAGCCCTGGGGCGCGCTCGGCCAGCACCCGCTCCCGGCCGCGCCACCCCCAACTGGTGCGCGACCAGGTCGGAGCGAGCGCGGGCCGCGCGCGGGGGGCTCCGTCTCCTCTCCGGGGACCGTGGGGACGAGCCGCGGCGGGCGGATCCCCCGCTCCCACGCCCGGGGGACCCCACGTCTTCGCGGTCCCCGCCCCGGCCCCGGCCCCGCCCCGAGGGCACCGGGGCTGAACGCGCCGCGCTAGCTCCGAAGTGCGTCACGGGCACCGGCCGCGCTGCTCCAGCTCAGGGCGAGGCTGGCCGCTGGCCAACGAGGGCCGGCCCAGGGGTGCCGGGCAGTCTCTGGGGCGGGCACCCGGGCGTGCCAGGCGGAGCGCAGTTGGGGAGGTGCTGGGGGGCGGGGAGGACTTGGCGGGGGGCGTCCTCCGCGCCGGGCCGCCAGCCGGGGGCTCCCCTGGCCCTTCGGACCCCCGAGTTCTTCTTGGTTTCCCCCCCGCGCCGCGGCAGCGGAGTATTTTTCCTCTCCGAGAAACTCTCGGACCCTTCTCGGGGCTCCCCGCCCCGCCCCAGCTCCCCGCCCCCTCCCCTAGGCTGACCCGAGCCTGGAGGGGGGAAGGAAGGTCCGGGCCTGGGGCACCTCGGGTGGTGGGGGCCAGCGAAGCCGCGGGCCACCGACCCGCCCCCCGCCATGTGACGCCCCTCTCGTCGCAGCGACCCCGCGCGTGGCCCGGGCCCCCCGGATCACCATGCGCCTGCCGAGCCCCGCGCGCCCGCTGCCACCCGCGCCCCAGCCCGTGCCGCAGCCGCCCGGGCAGTTCCTGCGCCTCTTCTACTGCACGGTCCTGGTCTGCTCCAGGGAGATCGCGGCGCTCACCGACTTCTCCGGTAAGGAGCGCCCTCCCCGGCCGTGCGCCCCCGAGCTGCGCGGCGCCCAGGTGAGCCCCCGGCCGAGGGCAGCGGCACTGGGGCGCGGGCGGTACCCGCGGGATGCTTAGGAGTCGGGACGCGCGCGTTGAGCCCGTTTCCTAGCCTGCAGGGACCCCCCTGGTGGCTACGTGGCGCGTGCGGCGCCGGCACGGGTGCCCCCCGCGTGGAAGGATGGGTGGGATCATTTCTGAGCCGCCGTGGAGCGGTGAGGGCGCTGGGCCCCGACCCTGAGCCTTGCGCGCCCGTTAGGGAGCCTGGCCGGTCGAGGTGGGACCCACGTGTTGCGGCCCGAGAATAGCCCCGGGAGTGTCCGGGGCAGAATCCGGGTGTGCCCATAAAGAGGCGAACCGTGGGCGGGGTGGGGACGTTTGGCTTCCTGTCCGAGAGCCGCAGCCTGGGAAGACTGGCAGTGGGCGACAGGGTGGGGGTGCGGTGGGCGGCGGACAGTGGGCGGTGGTCTCTGTCGGAGACGCTCAGAGCTTTACAGGATTGAGAAGAGGCTCCGGGGCAAGGCTCTAGGGGCGGGCCGGCTAGCCAGTGTCAACCTGGTGAAGAGTACATTAAAAAAAAATAAAAAACTGTCCTGGGACCCGTCCCGGGCCGCGAGGAGGCTTGTCTGGGGGTAGGGGGGCCCATGGGGGTGGCGAGGTCTGGTCCCGCAGCTGAGCACAGGATGTCTGTGGGGTTGGCAACGGTGGCATGGCCAAGTGGAGACGTTTCTGGGTTGAGTGAGATTGGCCGCGTTCTCACATTACCTACCAGGGCAATTGCTCCGAGACAGCCCGGCTGGCTCCCTGGGGCCAGACCTTGCCTTTCCCTTTCGTTTCTCCCCGCCCCGGCCCCGCCCCCGCCCCCCGCCCGCCTCCACCTGGGGTCTTTCTTGCATGGGGCTTAGCCCTCCTGCCCCCTCGGTGAGCCCCGCTGCGCTGCGGTCTGGTCTCTTCCCACTGAGATTGGTCCGGACCCTCCTGGGCCTGCCTGGTGCTTCACAGATGCCAGGACGGGGCAGAGAACCCTGGCACATCGCAAGCCCAGTTGGGTTTCTGGTCTGCTCACAGAGACTGTCATTGTTAGCTGGGGAGCCCTGAGGTCAGAGGTTCTTTGCTTTGAATATTTAATATCAAGGCAATGTTTCCACCTGGCAAACCAAGCCAAGATATGCCTCTTTGGCAAGCTGAGCGCGGGCCTTAAAATCGAGCTCCGTGGGGTCAGAACACGGTGGGAAATGCCCCAGGGAATCGCTTTTCAAGCTGGTGGCTGGAGGCTGGGGGGAGGATGGGGCAGGGAATAGAACTTTCTTGGCTGCTCGGGAAAAGTCTGCGTCTGCTGATTTAAACTGGGGACAGCAGTTCTAAACCTGGCCACCCTCTGGCCCTGATGTTGTTAAGGAAAGCATTAAAATCCCACAAGCTGTGTGTGTGTGTGTGTGTGTGTGTGTGTGTGTGAGAGAGAGAGAGAGAGAGGGGGGGGGGGAGGGAGGGGGGAGGGAGAGAGAGAGAGAAAGAGAGAGAGAGATCATAGCAACTGAACAAATATTGCTTTAGGTAGATGATCTTGGGGTAACCATTAGATTGTTTTCCCAGATTAAAGACACTGGGCATTTGTTTCTTTAGGGGCGCCTTTGTCATACTTGTAGCAGCCTATAGGTGCCCCCACCCCCCCAGGTTTGGGTCCTGGGTCTATAAGCGTAGCAACTGTGACCAAAGATGAATTTGAGCTAACAGGGAGGGGAATGGGTTGTCTAAATCCACGCTGGAAGGAATTTCCTTCTGCTTTCCTGCAAACCTGAATCCCAGGATTTAAACCTCACTCACTCCCCGCCCCAGCAGGAGGTGGTGAATCTTACCAGATCTCGGGTCCCTCAGACCAAGCAGCTTTGCTTGTTCTCCAGGGATCTCTCAGGAGTAAGGACAAGATGCCAGGGAGCTTTGGAGAGAGAAGAAAACTAATCTCCTCTCCAAAGCACAGGCACACTCGAGTTCAAACAAAGTGACATCAGGGGGAAAGAGAAAGTCTCCGAGACTTGATCAGTTTGACTTGAGACTTAACCCACCATTAGGGGACACCCCCCCAACCCCCCTCCCCCGCTGGCCAGGCCCCGCCAACCATGTGATGCACAGCAAGGAGAAGGAAAATTCCTCATCTCCAAGATGACAACCCAGCATTTCAGCTTTAGTGGCAACTGTAATTCCTGATTCAGGACCTCTGCCCCATCCCCCACCCCCCACCCTTACCTCTTTAAGGCACCACTCCTAAGGCACGATGCCTGCTTCCAGGGGGGACAGGCAGTTCTGTTCCTTTTTTATGAACTTGGGGGAATGGATTGAAACCAGAGCCCCGAAGAGACAGTGAGTCCCTCCCCCCTGGGGCTGACAGCGGCCACACAGCCCCGAGAGCAGCCTGCAGCCCGCTCAGATTCTTGCTTGTTTTTCTAAGCTGTGGAACATCAAGAGCTGAAACTGAAGGAGGAAAGAGCTGGGGCGGGGGGGGGGGTGCCGTGAAGAAAACTGAAGACCCCTGCACCCTGGCAGGGAGGAAGGGTGGTGTGTGTTCGCAGGGGAGAAGGTGCTGGAATGTCAGACCCGCTAGCCTGTGGGTGGACCAGGTCAGGCTTTGCTGGGGATTGGCAGAGTCTGGGAACATTCTTGAAGTCTTCATACCGTTCCTTGAGTCTTTCCCAGAGGCGTCGGCTGGCAACGTTTTCGTGGGTCATTGGTGTGCGTGTCCCGGGGGTTGCAGCATCAGATCTCACTCTTAATCAGCCTGGAGCTGCATCCTGGCCTCCTCGCCAGGCTCGTGACAGCGCTAATCACCGCTGAGCCTGCTGGGAAACAGCCCCCACCTGCCCCCGCATCCTCCTCCCTGCAGATGGCAAGACGGGGCCAGAGGGGGCACGGGAGGCTGTAACCGCTGCTTCTCAGGCCCGTCTCAGAGAGACGAGAGCAAAGGCAAAGCTGGAGACTCCCTTGGGGGCCAGAGTCTAGATAGGACAACGGGACAGGACCTTTGCCTGGCACACAACCAACCCAGGTTCAATCCCCGGCACCCCATAGGGTCCCCAGAGCCCTGCCCGGGGTGATCCCTGAGTGCAGAGCCAGGAGGAAGCCCTGAAACACCACACCAAGGCACTCGGGTGGCCCATCCCCCTTCCATGTGCCCATGTACTTGGCTTCCTCCTGTCTCCTCTTGGATGGTGGGGTCGGTTCTCTAGGTGGTGGCCCCCGACTGATGGTTTGGCTGGAGGGGTTCAAATGGATTATCAATGATGATTATGGTGATGGTGGTGGTGATGATGATGACGAAGATGATGATGAAGATGATGATGATAGTGATGGTGATGATGATAAAGATGATGATGATAGTGATGGCGATGATGATAAAGATGATGATGGGGATGGTGATGAAGATGATGATGATGAAGATAATTATGATGATGATGATGATGATGTGCTCATCAATGTTCCAAGACCAGAGCAGGCAACTGAGGTGTGTTGTGGTGAGGACCAAGGGCACCAACTGCGGTTCCAGCCATGGAGACTGGAAGGCCTAGAGTCCAGCTTAATTTGAGGGTATCTGTCCATTCTTGCCCTTGTTGGGGTATGGTCCTTCCCATATCTACTCAATTGAGGCCAGCGGGGGTCTTCTCTCTCCTGTTCTTTTGCTTGCTTCTCAAAGAAGTCAGACGTGGTTGATGGATGTGGGGAGGGCGTTGGTGCAGGGGAATAGTTGGGAATGGAAGCCGATGTCCCTATTGCCACCTAGAGCCTGACGCTCTTGACTTTTGGCCTTGGTCACCTGATTCCATGCTTGCTTTGCCCCGAGAGAGAGCACCAAGGCGGGGAGAAATGTGGGAAACGTAGGGAAGTGGATGGGAAATAGGTGTGTGGGACCACCTTGAAGGCCTTCCTGGTCCTCATCTGTTCTCCCAGACCTCAACAGAAGGTGATCACACAGCTATAGGAATTGCTGAGCTCATGCATGTACACACAGACACACACACATGTGCACACACATGCACACACATGTGCACATACATGCGCACACTTGTGCACACACATACGCACACTCACATACACGCACACACACATGCACACATGAGCATGCATGCACACTAAGGATCAGTCCCGTGAGAGTATCTATGTCATTGGCTCATTTATTTGTCCAGCGAAGGAGACAGACCCAAGTCCAGGTTTCACTGGCCCAGAATTCCAGAACAATAGTACAGCGGGTAGCACACTGGCCTGGCATGTGCCCCACTGGGTTCGATCTTTGGCATCCCATATGGCCCCCCAAGCACCACCATGAGTGATTCCTGAATACAGACCACGAGTAACCCCTGAGCATCACTGGGTGTGGCCCCCAAACCAAAACAAACTAAAAAGAGTTGCAGAACTGAGGAAAATGGGAATGTGTTTGGCCGTGGGGGCGGAGAGTGGTCTGAGGTCCGAATTCAGTCCTCCTGCGGGTGGGATGGGTGACTTCCCCGTCCTCTTAGGAAAGGTGGCATGGCCCGGCTCTGCTCAGGGGTCCGCGCTAATTCTCCAGCCCACCACCCCTTAGTTCTGCCCGTGCGGAGCGTCCCGGAGCCTCTGGCTGGGGAGAGCCAGGCAGTGGCCACCTTCCAATAGCTCTGGACGGTTCTAGTGGACAGCCAGACTTGAGTGTGCCCGTGGATCTGCACAGCCAGGAGCACTCGGGCCGGAGCACCCAGCTCACGTGACCCTCGCCCTCAAGGACGCCACGACTATATTTCCCCAGCTGTCCAATTGTCACAGCACATCCCGCCCCTTAACACCCTCAGGCACACGCCCATACCCGTACACACACAGCTGGGCACCCCGAACCCTGGACATCCAGCACACAGGGCCCCCCAGACAGGACCGAGAGTTGTCCTGGGCCCTTGTCCTCCTCCTCCTGCCGGTCTTCCTTGTTCAGCACCTCATGGAGAGAAAGCCGGTGTGTCAGCAGAGGCAGAGCAGCTCAGCTTCTGCGGACGCGTCCAACTGTCGCCAGAGAGAAGCAGCGTGGATGACGCTCCAGTCTGGGCCGCGGGCTCGGCTGTTTCCATGGAGAGTCACCGCTGCAGGGAGGGTGCTGCCCGCTCACTCCGCATCTGCGAGGCCCAGTCTGGATGGGTGCAGGAAGGGGGGGTCGTTATTGCTGATTGATGGCTTTGGTCTCCCGGGTGCCGTGGGGGTGGGAGCGGGAAGGCGGGGATGAGATCTGAGCTGGCCCCTGCTAGCGGCCCTGGTGGGGAGGGTTGCGGGGGGGCTCCGACGGGGGAAGCTGTGTGTCCTGCTGTGTAGAGGCCAGTGGTGGCACCGCGCTGGCTATCCATCCTGGGGGGTGGGGGGCTGAGCACGGTTTCCCGATCACTTGAGGAGGAGTCTGTTGTTGCTTCTGCTGCCCATAGTCCGTGTATCTCATCTCCTCCCCCTGTGGCTATCTCCCGGGGGGGGGGGGGTGTCTGCCCATCTACGGAGAGGGGAGGGGAGCATGAGGTCTGCCGTTCTGTTTGTTTCTGTTCTATCTTAAAAAATAAGTGAGTTGCACTGTGCACTGGAGAGATAGCCCAGCAGGGAGGGCGTTTGCCTGGCAACCAGCCGACCCAGGTTTGATCCCCAGCATCCCATTGGTCCCCAGAGCGTGTCCAGGAGTGATTCCTTAGCATAGAGCCGGGAGTGACCCCTGAACATCATTGGGTGTGACACCCACCAAAAATAAAAAACACAAAACCCAAAATTGTTACTTTTTGCTTATAGAGTTGATCTTTAAACAATGCAGGGGGACTGGTACCAGCAGCCTGCCGGGTCAAAAACGGGGACTGAGCCCCAGTATTATCAGTATACTATCAGTGAGGTTGATTCATGCACTTTGCATGTGGGAACCCTGGGTTTGAATTCTGGTGGTGCGCAGCCTCCCCAAATGACCCCACACTAAAATGCTTGGATCCCTGGGGGTAATGAGCCTGGAAAGAACCAGGGTTTCCTTCCTACACACCCCAGTTCCTGACCTTGCTACTCACCCTATTCCCACCCCTGCAAATAACATCTAGAGGCAGGACTATTTTTTTGGGGGAGTGGGACAGGGGTTACTCCTGGTGAGGCTACATATGGGACCATATGGGGTGCTGGGGACCAATCCTGGGTTGGCTGCATGTAAGGCAAGGACCCAGCCTGCCGTACTATCGCTCCAGCCCCGAGAGGCAGGATTTGAACTCAGTCCCCCTCTGGTTTGAAAAACTCATGTATTGTCTGTGGACCAGAGAGACTGTATACCCCAGGCAGTGCAAAGGGTTCCCCAAGCATTTCTAGGTGTGGCCCAAGCCCCCTCTTCCCCAAAACCAAATCCTAAAATCCCATAATAATTATATATATTTTTGCTTTATTGGGCCACAGTGGGTAGGGTGTTTGCCTTGCATGCAGCCAACCCGGGTTTGATTCCTCTATCCCTCTTGGAGAGCCCGGCAAGCTACCGAGAGTATCCTGCCTGCATGGCAGAGCCTGGCAAGCTCCCCGTGGCGTATTCGATATGCCAAAAACAGTAACAACAAGTCTCACAATGGAGACATGACTGGTGCCCGCTCGAGCAAATTGATGAACAACGGGACAACAGTGCTACAGTGCTCTTTTGGGTCACACTCGGCGATGCACAGGGGTTACTCCCGGCTCACGCACTCAGGAATTACTCCTTGGCGGTGCCCGGGGGATCATATGGGATGCTGGGAATCGGACCCGCAAACGCCCTACCTGCTGTGCTATCACTCCCGTCCCAATTATGTCTTTTATGCTAAGTAATGGACCCAGAATGCCTCTGATAATGGACTTGACATTTCCAAGGATCTGATCCCCACCTTCCGGCTCCTACCCTGAAGCACCCAGGAGACCAAAACCACTGGGGGTCTGGGATCTCTGAGATGATTTTCTGAGAATCAGTCAGTCAGTTATTTCTTTCGCTTTCTTATTTGGGGCCACATGTTGGGGGTGGGGGTGGCAGGGATATTCGGGGTCCCGGCCCTCTGCTCCAGAGCACCCCCTAGTGGACACTTTGGGTGAGGCTGGCTGCTTTGTAGTTTCCCTCCGTAACATCCTGGAGTCAAGATTTTTGTAACTTAAGGAAAACCTCAGATGAGATTTGTGGCCAATCCAGTGCCTCTCGTTGGTCCCTGCTGAGGTATCTACCCCATCGTGTCCTTGTTCCGCACCGTCTCAAGGGAACCTCTGGTTCTGGGTAGTCAGGGACTCGATGAGACTCCCCAGAACAGCAAAAGTGGGGTTTGGAGCCATAGTACCGCGGGGAGGGCACTTGTCTTGCATGCAGCAGCTGATCTGGGTTCAATCTTCAGCATTCCATATGGTCCCCTGAACACCTCCTGGGGTAGTTCCTGAGCACAAAGCCAGGAGTCACCCCTGAGCATCATACAAGGGGTGTCCCCTCCTCCCCAAACAAACAAAGAACAGTCTTCTTCAGTATCTGTTCTGGAGGCTTCTTCTTTCTTTGATTAGTGGGTCTGGGGGCCACATCTGGTGGTCAGGGGCTATTCCTAGTATATTCCTTGGGACTGACCCCGTTAGTAGCGCTGAGAGTTGCTGTGTGGTGCTCGGAGCCAATTCAGGTCAGCTGCTTGCAAGGCGAGGGCCTTACCTCCTATAGCAACTCTCTGGCCTTGGACAATGGTTTATTTATTTATTTATTTATTTATTTTGGTCACACCTAGCTGCGCTCAGGGCTGACTCCTGGCTCTGTGCTCAGGGATCTCTCCTGGCGGGGCTCAGGAGATGCTGTGTGATACTTGTGCTCTGACCCGGGCCGGCTGTGTGCAGGGCAAGTATCTTACACTCTGTACTGTCTCTCCATCCACTGGATAATGTCTCCAAACGTTATGTTTATGAATCCTCACATTGTTTTGAATGGGACATGACTATGATCAATGGTAGAAAGGAAGAAACCCAGGCAAAGGGAGTTTCAGTCACTCTGGGGGGGAGTCTTGAGCCCTAAGCAATTTCTTGAATAAAAATAATTCTAAGTTTTTTACTTGTTCATCTATTTTTTATTTTTTGGGGGGTCACGCCTGGCAATGCTCAGGGGTTATTGCTGGCACTGCAGTCGGGGATCACTCCTGGCAGTGCTCAGGGGACCATATGGGATGCTGGGGATTGAACCCGGGTTGGCCGCCTGCCAAGGCAGGAATCGTACCCGCTGTACAATTGTTCTGCCTTCAAGTAGTTTAAAGCAAAGTCACTTCTGTGCCAGTGATCATTCCCTCTCTAGAGCCGCATCTTCCCTGGCTCGTGGCGACGTCCCTTCCCCCTGCTCCCCAAGAAGAGAAGAACCACTCAGCCAGGGAGCTGACTCCAGAGAGAAAATCGTTTCTGGAAATAGAGGGGAACAGCTCTTCTGCAGCCAGTCCTTCCACAGAACACTCACATTGCTGACTCAAACCCAGGAAACTCACTTTTCAGTGCGTGAGTGACTGAATGCAAGAGGTGGCCAGGAAATGACAATCCAGAGGGCCGGACGACCGGCAGAAGATCTGGTATTGATCCTGCGGCTCCCCTGGGGCCTTCGCAAGCAGGATTCTGATGGACCGGGGAACACTGTCGCGTGCAGACAGACAGGCGAATAAAGGGAAGGAAAGAGGAGAAGTTGATTGGGGTGCGCTCCAGAGTGGAACTCCACACCGGCCCCTGGAGGCTGGGGTAGAGCCGGGCCCTGGGAGAGACTAAGCGTGATTTTGAAGTTGTCTTGGGCGGGAAAGGAAGCAAAGACGGGGGAGTGGTCACTTGGTGAGCACCGGATAGAGCCTGGGGGCTACCAGGCTCCGCTGGGCCATCAGCCCTGTCCTGGGTGCCTGAGGGAGCAGGGCGCTCCTTATTCCCGGAGTGTGCGGCTACGTCATCAGCTGGCCGCCAGGTCCCTGGGTGAACCTCACAGATTCCACAGGTGCAGGAGGGCAAAGATGAGACCAATACTGGTTTGTCTTTCTTTCCCTCTTCCTTCCTTCCTTCCTTCCTCCCTTCCTTCCCTCCCTCCTTCCCTCCTTCTCTCCTTCCCTCCTTCCTTCTTTCCTTCCTTCCTTCCTTCCTTCCTTCCTTCCTTCCTTCCTTCCTTCCTTCCTTCCTTCCTTCCTTCCTTCCTTCTCTCTTTCTTTCCTTCCTTCTTTCTTTCTTTTTCTTTCTTTCTTTCTTTCTTTCTCTCTTTCTTTCTTTCTTTCTTTCTTTCTTTCTTTCTTTCTTTCTTTCTTTCTTTCTTTCTTTCTTTCTTTCTTTCTCTCTCCCTCTTCCTTCCTTCCTTCCTTCCTTCCTTCCTTCCTTCCTTCCTTCCTTCCTTCCTTCCTTCCTTCCTTCCTTCTTTCTCTCTTTCTTTCCTTCTTTCTCTCTTTCTTTCCTTCTTTCTTTCTTTCTTTCTTTCTTTCTTTCTTTCTTTCTTTCTTTCTTTCTTTCTTTCTTTCTTTCTTTGTCTCTCTCTCTTCTTCTCTTTCTTTCTCTTCTTTCTTTCTTTCTTTCTTTCTTTCTTTCTTTCTTTCTTTCTTTCTTTCTTTCTTTCTTTCTTTCTTTCTTTCTTTCTTTCTTTCTTTCTTTCTTTCTTTCTTTCTCTCGTTTGTTTTTGGGTCACACCTAGTGATACTCAGGGATTACTCCTGGCTCTGCACTCAGGAATCACTTCTGGCAGTGCTCAGGGGACCATATGGGATGCCAGGGACTGAACTTGGGCCAACAACAAAAAAAAATTATTTTTTGTACTGTTGTTCCAACTCTGATACTGACCCTTTAGATTAATGTACAACAAGGAATTGGAACAAAAACCAGATTTTTTTCTTTTTGGGGACACACCCAGCTATACTCATGGCTTTCTCCTGGCTCTGCGCTCAGGGATCACTGTGGCAGTGCTCAGGGGACCATGCGTGGTGCCAGGGATTGAACCTGGGTCAGACGCATGCAAGGCAAGCGCCCTATCAACTGAGCCATCCTCGCTCCAGCCCCTCAAGATCTTTCTTACAGACCCAGCACCTGGAAAAAGCAAACATTTATTGAAATGATTGATGAGGAGCAACCCGGCCTTCTAGGAAGAAAAGATGACAAGTTGTTTCTGCCTGGGTTCAGGATTGGAGGGGAAAATAATCTCCCTGGAGGAGACGGAACCGCTGTTCTGTCTTGCTAGACTCTGGGTCCTGAATTCACATGACTTTTACCGGGAAACTCAAGCTGAGAAACTAATTAATTTGTTCCAGGTTGGTAGTTCCCCAGGGTACTTGGCAAAAACAAATGCTCCCATGTAGAAACATCTTTCATGCAGACCCACAAGATTCCTATAGAGGAAATCCTGCAGATCATAAACACACAATCTAAAATTACATTACGTGAGTAGCCGTCGGCAGCCAAAACAACTGACCTAAATACACAGGAAGGCATGTAAAACATAATCATAAATGAAAGCTTAACAAACAATGCAAAATTAAATTAGTCCGGTTCTGCTTTGGGGCAGGGGTTGGGGTTCGGGATGGAAACTTCCAAAATATGGGGATGGGGAGGTGTCATGGTGGTGGGGTTCGTGTTTGAATGTTGAATGTAATCAAATATCGTGAACTGATTTATAAAAATAGAATTATATTAAAAAATAATAAATGAAAGGGCTGGAGAACAGTTCAAAGGGCTGGAACACATGCTTTTGATCTGGGGATCAGTCCCCCGCCCACGGCACTGCGTGGTCTCTCAGAAGCACCACGAGTGAGCCCTGAGCACTGACCCGGGAGGAGCCCCTGAGCATTGCTGGGTGGAGTCCAGAAACAGGAAAAAAGGAAGAAAGGGAAGGCAAGGGAGAGGAAAGAAAGGGAAGGAAGGAACGGAGAAAGAGAAGGAAATTAAAGATAGGTTTAAAGATGGGCTCTGAATCAGGAGAAAGGAATGGATGGCTATCAGGAGAGAATTTTGGCATATTTGAAGGAAAGAACCACATCATGTACTAACATTAAAGTCTGTGCGTTGAAATGAGGAGCTTTCTCATTTCTAAGGTGGACAGATGAGAGATGGATGGAGAAACAGGTGCCTGGGAAATAAAGCAATAAGAAATCATCCTGAATCAGCCAAAGAGGTGAAGACATGGGGAAGAAAGTTTATAAGACGTGAACACATGAATAGATTTTTTTTGTGTTTCTAACCTGCCCTCTAGAGAGAAAAAGCAGGGAAAATGAAGGAGAGACAGCGTCCAAAGTGACAGGGACTTAGAATTCGTTTTGCAGAAAGGGATGATAGAGAAGGTGGAGAACTAGGACAGGGTGGGGCATTTCCCCTGCATGTGGTTGATCTGGGTTCAATCCCTGGCACCACATGTGGTCCCCTGAGCACCACCAGAAGTGATCCCTGAGCTCAGAGCCAGGAGTAAGCCCTGAGCACTGCCAAGTTTGCCCATCCCCCCAAAAATAATTTGATGAAAGTGTCCAATTCAAAAGGCATACATTAACAAATGTATTCCCTTTGTATTTAAACTGCATAGCACTGTACAGTACTGTCGTCCCATTGTTCATCGATTTGCTCAAGCGGGCACCAGTAACGTCTCCATTGTGAGAGTTGTTACTGTTTTTGGCATATCAAATACGCCACGAGTAGCTTGCCAGGCTCTGCCATGCAGGCGGGATACTCTTAGTAGCTTGCCAGGCTCTCCAAGAGGGATAGAGGAATGGAACCCAGGTCAGCAGCTGCAAGGCAAACGCCCTACACGCTGTGCTATCGCTCTGATGTATTTAAACTACAAAATACTAAACTCAGGCAATAGGTTTTTTTGTTTTGCTTTGGAATCACACCCAGTAGGCGGTAAGGGCCTGGTCAGTATGTGGGGTTTTTCCTAGCGGTGCTCAGGGGACCACATGTTGCCAGGAAATCAAATCTAGAGTTTCTGCATGCAGAGCCACACTCCAGTTCTGTGGATTGTCTCTCCCAGCCCGAGAGGTATCCTCTTAAAACCATCAGAGAGGGGTCTAATATCATCTATTGCCTTTGTGTAGCCACAGTGACCATCAGAAGCCAGTGAACTGGGGCTGGAGCCATAGCACAGCGGGGAGGGCGTTTGCCTTGCATGCGGCCGATCCGGGTTCCATTTCCAGCATCCCATATGGTCCTCTGAGTACTGCCAGGGGTGATTCCTGAGTGCAGAGCCAGGAGTAAACCCTGTGCATTGCTAGGTATGACCCAAAAAGCAAAGCAAAAAAAAAGCCAGTGAACTATTTTCCAGATTCAGGGTGGCAGTGGGGTGGGGGGAGGGGCAGATATCTTTATCCCCAGCCAAACTCTCTTTGAGAGTATGTGCAGAGTAAAGCGTGTTGACCACCAGTAACTCATGACTGAAAGAACTACTGAAGGATGTACTTCCTGAAGAAGGGTACCGAGTCTAGGGGCAGGACTGAGCACCCACGAGAAAAACGGGTGCTACCATTTCTAATTAATTTCATCCCCATGGCTTGCTCCGCTAGCCCATTTAAACACCACCATATCTCGGGGCCAGAGTGATAGCACAGCGGGTAGGGTGTTTGCCTTGCATGCGGCCGACCCAGGTTCAACCCCTGGCATCCCATATGGTTTCCCCAGCACCGCCAGGAGTAATTCCTGAGCATAGAGCCAGGAGTAACCCCTGAGCATCACTGGGTGTGACCCAAAAAAGCAAACAAAACAAAACAAAACAAAATAAAGACCGCCATCCCCATGCCTTGAGAGAGAGAGACAGAGACAGAGACAGAGAGACATTCTCTAAGGCAACTAAGGATGATCCAAGGGAGTATTCCCACTGACTTAAGACTTTCAGCCTGAGGTTTCTAAGACTCCTCTCAGAACTCATTTGTTCCTTGACTACATCACAGGACATCTATATGCCAGGCCAGGAAAAGCGCTCTCTCTCTCTCAATATCTGGTGCCCTGGATGTGATGACATCCCCGAGGCCTGGGGCTGCAGCCTTCTCAGCAGATCGATGGACTCACGAGATAATCGACCTTGTGGAGACCTGGAGACATAGAACAACAGGCAGGGGGCTTGCCTTGCACTGGCCAGCTTGGGTTGGATCTCTAGCACCCCATAGAGCCCCCCCCCAGCACTGCCAGGAGTCAGCCCCGAGCACTGCCAGGAGTGATCCCCAAACCATCGGACAAAGGAAAACAGGAGAGCCCATTGAAGGGATAAATAACAGCTTAGCAGGTGGCAGACTCCCCGTCCCCACCCCCCAGAGCTCGGAATAGAGGGTTTAGTAATGTGACCGGCAGCCACCAGACAGCTCTGCCCACGCACAGGTCTGGTACAGCCACTGCTGTATTTCAGGACACCTGGGCCGCTAGCCCACACGGCCCCCTCACGGTGGCTTCCTCCTGCGTGGACAAGTTAGGGGGTCATGAGGATGCTTGGGGTTCGTTTTCCCCAGAGACCCGGGTGTCGGACGCCGAGAGAATTAGGCACCATTAACATTCCCAGCTCAGGTCGCTGCATCGGCAACGTGTGTTTGCAAACTGTCTGCTTTCGCGTCTGCCTCTGATGCCCGTGGAATACAAATCGTCTCATTTGGGGCCGGAGGAGCCGGGCAGGAGAAACCTAAGAATGATCTCCAAAACAAATCTTTAATTCGGATGAGCATAATAGAAGGTAATCCCATTTCAAGTCCGTTCGCATTCCTTTGATGAGTACAAATGAGTCCCTTTCCCCCTGCCATGTGGGGGAATAATCTGGATAAAAATAACCCTTTTTGTCTGCCAGGGCCCGAGTGATGGGTAGCTTCCAGACTCGTGTTTCAGGGCCCAGCCAAGCACCAGACTGCCACGTCCGGCTTTTCTTTCTCTGAAGAAGTTTCCCGATTTCCATGCCGGGCACCCGGCAGGGTCTCCTGCCACATCCTAGATCACGCTGCCCGACCCAGGCGGGGGGCCAGGGCACGAGCCCGTGCCCCTTCTCCGTTCCACGGGAGGCAGGTGCAGATGAGACTCACAAGCGCGTTTGTGTCACTGGTGGGGGGTCCACGGGAAGAGCTCCGTGCTGGGGTTGTAGCTGCTCTTCTGCAGAGAGGATGCAGGCGGAACCCCAAGGCTACGCTCACAGCCTCTTGGGGTGATGCGATTCGATGGTGGATTTCAGAGACCGTCGTTTTTGATGGCCTCTCCCTCCTCTGTTCTCCAAGGCCTGACGTTCATGAGGCGTACTGGGCAAGGGCCGCACTGGGCAAGGGCCGCATGTCCAGGGCAGGCAGGATGCTATGACCCCTCCCCCCACAGCCTTGCACCAGAAGGATTCTCCTTCACACCCCATACCCTGAACACAGCCAGGAGTGCTCCCTGAGCACCTCTAGATGTGACCCCACGCCCTAAAAACCAGAAGGTGCTTTCGGGTTCTACCCGGCTCTGTATTCCCAGTGGTGCCCAGGGGTCCCACGACATGGGGAATCAACTCCGGGCCCCCCACAGCCAAAGCCTGTCCTCAGTCCTCTGAACCCTCTCCCTGCTCCATTATTTCTTTTGCACACAATTTATTATTTTTTTAACCAGGGTGACATCCCGCAGCACCCAGAGGCTGGGCCCTACAGCATGTGGCCTGGTGTGAGCTGGGTGTCCAGCGGTGCCCAGGAGCCAGGTGATGCTGGGGGTCCAACACAGTCTCCCTGGTCCCTGGGATTTCTTCTTTCGTTCTAGGATGAGTTCAGAAATCGCCCCATTGTTCTTTTTGTTCTTTTTGGGTCACACCCAGCGATGCACAGGGGTTACTCTTGGCTTGTGCACTAAGGAATTACTCCTGGATGTTCTCAGGGGACCCTATGGGATGCTGGGAATCGAACCCAGGTTGGCAACGTGCAAGGCAAACGCCCTCCCCGCTGTGCTATCACTCCAGCCCCCCATGGTTCTTCAAAGCCATAAGCTCTGAGAGCCCAAACCTCCCTCTGTCTCAGGTCTCTGTGGGGGGGGGGGGCTGTCTGCTGAAAATTATTTGGGGTTTAATTTTTTGATCATTATTAGTGAATTATTTATGACAAGGAATATAAAATCAATTACTTAGGGCCTGCTGGAGGGAAGGCTTGAGGGGTGGTTGGGAAAGTTGGGATAATGGTGGGCAGGTGCAATGGCGGTGGGGTTGGGGTTGGAGTATTGAGTGTAACAAGTCATCATGAACAACTTTATAAAAAATAAAGAAAATATGCAACATTTTTTTAAAAAAGAAGGACTTGACAACCTCTCAGTACTTGTATTGAAAACCATAGTGTCACAAAGGTGGGGGAGACAGAGACAGAGACACAGAGAGAGAGACAGAGAGAGAAAGTGTCCGCCATAGAGACAGGCTGGGGGGAGGGTGGCGGGAGGGAAACTGGGGGCACTGGTGTGGGAAATGTATACTGGAGAGAAGAGTGAGGGTGTTGGAGCACTGTAGGACTGAAGCCCGACCATGAGCAGCTTAATTCTGTATCTCATGGAGACTCAAGGGCTGGAGCAATAGCACAGCGGTAGGGCGTTCGCCTTTCACGCGGCCGACCTGTGTTTGATTCCTCCGCCCCTCTCGGAGAGCCCGGCAAGCTACCGAGAATATTGAGCCCACACGGATGAGCCTGGCAAGCTACCCGGGGTGTATTGGATATGCTAAAAACAGTAACAATAAGTCTCTCAATGAGAGACGTTACTGGTGCCCACTCGAACAAATCGATGAGCAACGGGATGACAGTGACAGTGATGGTGACTCAAAAATTAAAATTAAGGGGGCTGGAGCAATAGCACAGCGGGGAGGGCATTTGCCTTGCACACAGTTGACCCGGATTTGATTCCCAGCATCCCATATGGTCCCCTGAGCACCTCCAGGAGTAATTCCCGAGTGCAGAGTAAGGAGTAACCCTGAGTGTTGCCAGGTGTGACCCAAAAAGCAAAAAACAAAGAAAAAACAAACAAAAGCTAAAAATTAAAATTAAAAAAGAGAAGAAAACATATAACCTCAAAAACATTATTTGATGTTTGTCAACCAAGTAATCCTGATGTCAGAGGATCTTTGTGTTAGATTGACTCAGTGAAAATAGTGGGTTCTAATGTTTAGTCTCTACCCAAGTTCCTCAGAGTGAATATCCTTCCCTCTCATTTCCAGGGGGTGTCAGTCAATCCGGGGAGGTAAGAAGAGCCTTGGGTACAATTGGGTACAACAGTTGGGGGATTGCTGAGTATTTGTAAAGAAGGTAGATTTCTAGGGGTAGAGGGTTAATAAGGCTCCCCCCACCTAAAGAGGGGGCAGTAGCACTGTAGCACTGTTGTCCCCTTGTTCATCGATTTGCTCGAGTGGGCACCAGTAATGTCTCTATTGTTAGGCTTGTTGTTGCTGTTTTTGGCATATCACATAAGCCACAGGGAGCTTGCCAGGCTCTGCCATGCGGGCGGGATACTCTCGGTAGCTTGCCGGGCTCTCCGAGAGGGGCAGAGGAATTGAACCCGTGTCGGCCGCGTGCAAGGCAGATGCCCTACCCGCTGTGCTATCGCTCCGGTCATTTTCATTTATTTTCCTTTTCAATTGTTCCCATTAATTGCTTACATTCAATATCTCTACACCAATCCCACCACCATTACACCTTCCCACCACCTTTACGTTGAATTTTCCCACCACCCGTCTAGCTTGCCTGCCAGGTGCAGATGCTAGATCGTTTCGTTTCTATTGCTTATTACAAATATCGCGAGAGGTCGAGCTTCTGGAATTCTAAAATTGCAAATGGTTAGGGTCCAGAGACATCTCTGGAGGGAGCCAACCATTTTGAGATTCATTTGGGGGTCTCTGGACCAAGGCCGTTGATGCGCTAAGATGGTGCCCAGAGGCAGATTGTGGGCGTGACAGCCAGGACCCCAGGCAGGCTGGGAGGTGGGAAGGGACGGCCTGTCTCTGCTGTCATCATGCGGCCTGGAGTCTCAGTCCTTGAACCCACGTGTCTGGGTTTTGCTTCTGGAAACTCCTGGCCATCGGGTTTTCATCTGGAGTGGGCAGAGGGGGCACATCCCTGCTCCACCTGAGGTGCCCAGGTGGAATTGACTCAGTTCAGGGTCCGAAGAATACACACACAATTGAAGTTGGGTCTAGAGCGCCTGCAGAGTCCAGCTCCCAGGAGCTGGACTCAGGCCCACGCTGCCCTCTGCTGCCACCCATACAGGTGTGGCCGCTTCTGTGGTGGGAGAAGCCAAGCCTGGCTCTACTGCGCTTCGACACAGTTCCCACCCGATTCTCCTCCCAGGGAACACACCCTTGGACTCTAGAACTCCGCACTGGTCACTGCGTTGGGGCCGCAGGGGGCCCTGTGCTCTCGGCATCTTCATTCACACATTGTTTGGTTCAGGGGCCATACCTGGCAATGCTCAAGGTTGACTCCTGGCTCTGCACCTAGGGACCATTCTTATTTATTTATTATTTTTAAAATTTATTTATTTATTTACTTATTTATTTATTTTTAGTGAATCACCATGAGATAAAGTCACAGACTTACAAATTTTCATGCTTGTGTTTCGGTCATACAATGATCGAGTACCCATCCCTCCACCAGTACCCATTTTCTACCACCAATGGTCCCAACATCCCTCCCACCACCCCCACCCTGTCCCCTTCACCCCACCCTGCCTCTGGCAGGGCATTCCCTTTTTCTCACTCTCTCTTTTTGGTGTTGTGGTTTGCTACGGAGGTATTAAGTAGGCATCATGTTCGGTCTATAGTCTATTTTCAGCCCGTATCTCCCATCCCTAGTGGGCCCGCCTAGCACCCTTTGCTTGGTGATCCCTTCTCTATCAGAGCTGCTTCTTCACCTAGCATGTGAGGCCAGCTTCCAAGCTGTGGAGTAATCCTCTTGGTACTTATCTCCACTACTCTTGGGTGTTAGTCTCCCATTCTGTTACTTTATATTCCACAGATGAGTGCGATCTTTCTATGTCTGTTCCCTAGGGACCATTCTTAGGGGATTCGGGGAACTGTATGGGGTATCGGGGATCCAACCTGTGTCAGCTCCATGTACGGCAAGCGCCTGACCCGCTGTACTGTCTCTGTGCCCTGTGTTTTTGTTTTGATTAAGCAAATACGATCTAAATTACACTTTTGCAGTAGTGACCTTGTGCATTTATGTGTTTGTTCTTTACATTGATGATCTTGGTGAACAGGTATCACACCTCACCACCACCGAAGTGCCCAACACCCTCCACCAATGGCATGTGTCCTTGCCATTGTTTCCTCTCTCCTTTTTATTTTGTATTTTTTGTCACACCTGGTAGTGCTCAGGTATGACACCTGGCTCTGTGCTCAGGGATCACCCCTGACAGGCTGAGACAAACACAGGGAACGCCAGGGGTTGAAGTCGAACAGCCTCCTGCAAGGCAAGTGCTCTACCTGCTTTACTCTCCCTCTGGCCCAAGATTTATTTGAGCAGTTGTGGGATTCAGCTCACGGGATTTCATTGAGATCTTTGTGTCAGTGTTTATCAGCGATCACTGTCACTATCATCCCATTGCTCATCAATTTGCTCAAGTGGGCACCAGTAATGTCTCCATTATCAGGGATATAACTATATAATCGTCCTTTTTAGTAATGTTTCCTTCTGCTTTTGGTATTTGGGTAGTGTTGGCTTTAGAGATTTTTTTCGGAAGGATTCTCATTTCTTTGATCTGTTGGGAGAATTTGAGATTAGGTAGTAAGTTTTCTATGAAGATTTTGCATTTTTTGTTTGTTTTGTTTTGGGTCATGCCTGGTGATGCTTAGGAATAACTCCTGGCTCTGTGCTCAGGGATCACTCCTGATGGGACTTGGGGGACCCTATGGGGTGCTGGAAATCGAACCCAGGTTCATTGCATGTGAGACAAACCTCCTACATGCTCTGCTGTCTCTCTGGTGACTCTTCGGAGGTTTTGTAGAACTCACTAGTGAACCAGTGTGGACCTGAATTTTTTACTCGTGGGGGAGATTTTTTCACTCTTTCCATTTCCTTGCTCATAATTGGTCTGTTCAGATTGGCTCAGTAGCATTAGGGTCACCCCCCACCCCACCCCTACCTCCCGTTAACTCCAATCTTTTGCACTGTTTTTTCTCCCCTTTCATCCCAGATCCGATCCATTGGGATTTTCTCTCTACTTCCTCACGATTCTCGCTAAGGGTTTGTCTATCATCTTGCTTCTGCCCCGGGCTTCATTATTTCAAGCTCGAAACTCACCACACTACCACTGCTGGCGGCCGGAGGCCGTGGAGAGGCGTTCAGACTTGACCGTGAGCGCTCACGACGCGTCGGGGTGCGCTGGCAAACCCCGCAATGATTTCACCACCATCGCTGCGATGCCATTCGTGGGAGCAATGTGCTCTGACTTTTTTTTTACCAGGGAGAGAGGAAAGTCAAGGGCACCTGGCGGAGGGGGGGGGGTGGGGAGGTCTGATTTTCCTGAGTCTCTCACTGACCTTTGGCCTTCCCTCTTTTCTGCTCCTCACCTCCACCCTCTCTGCTACCACCTCCACATATCTGTCTCTCTCTCCCTTCCTCCTCCTCTTCTTCCTCCTCCTCCTCCCTGTGCAACAGGTTAGACCTTCCTAAAGAACTATGCTAAAACTGTTAAAAAAAAAAAAAAGATAGCTGGGAGCAATAGTTCAGCGGGTAAGGTACTTGTCTTGCATGCGGCTGACCCTGGTTCAGTCCCCAGCATCCCCAAAGTCCCCCCTGAGTACAGCCAGGAGTGACCCCTGGGCACAGAGCCACAGAGCCCCAAGCATCTCCCAAACCAGAATAAATAAGCCTGTCAATGTCTGTCGTGCATTTTGGAGAAACGCCCTTCACTCAGTTCCTCGCCTGGGGACACTTGGGGAACTCTGGGGCACAGGACTGAGCCCCTTTGTCACCTCACACTGAGGAGCAGAGAGGAACAACAGAGTCCCCTGCAGTGATAACAACCCCCTCCGCGCAGAGGCCCCCCCTAGCTTGGCACAGACAACCTCCCCACACCCCCCTCCCTCTACACCCCGCTGCTTTAAAACTGGCCACCCCTCTCGCCCCTCTTTGAAACTCCAATTAAAATACTTCTCTCCTTGTGCCAAGCAGAGAGAAAATATGGCATTGTTTCCCCAGAGCGGGCAGGGGCCGGGCAGGAGCCGGTGCGCAGAAAGTGCTGGGGGCCGGGAGTCAGTATGTGCGGCTCCCCGAGCATCTGAAAAGCTCCGTCCCAAAAAAAAGGGGGCTATTGTGTGGCGCTTGGCACCGAGAAGAGCAGCAGGCCTGTCAGGGCTGCGTTGCAGATTGGAGTCGGGAGTGGGTGATGTAAGAATGCCGCCCGCGGGAGGGCTGGCTCGGGGCTCCAGGCCGGCCTGGCTGTTTGTGTGTTTGCAGGGAACTGGAACCTTCTGCCCCCAGGAAGCCACTCATGCCTGCACTCAGGGCGGACTCCTGGCGCCGCACTCAGGGATCACTCCTGACGGGGGCTCGGGGGACCTTATGGGGTGCTGGGGATCAGGGCCGGCTGCACGCAAGGCCAGTGCCCTATCTGCCGTGCTACATCTCCGGCCCCTGCACAGCCTCTTCTCAAAGACAGTGTGCGCCGAGTAAGCCCTGGAGTGACCGCTTTCTGTGGTCACCGCTGAGACGGGCAGGACTCTCTGCTACCTGCCTAGTCACCGTCTGTCCCTTTACTGACTATGGAAGCTACTTAGCTAGTCCACCGACCTACCTACCTACTACAGGATCTATTTACCAACTGTGGAATCTACTTACCCAGTCCACCTACCGACCTTCCATATACCTGCATGTCCCTGCATCACCCACGCCCTCCTACCATTGACCTGCAAGCACATATGCATCACACATATGCATATCCACATATAAAAGGATATTTGACTAGCCATCTCTCTACCTGTGTATTTATATTCTGAGCATCTTCTTTTTTTAATACCCATTTTAAAAAATTAATTTTTTTATTTTAAAGAATCACCGTGAGATTCATTTTTTATTTTAATGAATCATACAAACTTGCATGATTACACTTCAGTCATACAATGTTCGGGTATCCATCCCTCCACCTGTGCCCATTCTCCACCACCAATGTTCCCAGTATCCCTGCCTCTGTGGCAGGCACATTCCCTCTTACTCTCTCTCTCCTTCTGGGTGTTATGGTTTGCAATACAGGTACTAAGTGCCCATAATGTTTGGTCTATAGTCTGAGCACCTTCTTATCAAATCTTTTCCTTTTTAGGTGAGAGAGAGGGGTGGGGGAGGGACAGAGACAGAGAGACAGAGAGACAGAGAGAGAATGTACTCAATGGCTTAGCACTCATTTGCATGAAGAAGACCTAAATTCAAATCCTGGTACCACATAGTTCACTGACCACAGCCAGGAGTGACCCCTGAACACTATCTTGGGCAGTGGACCCTGAGGAGTGTCACATGTGGTCCCAAACACAAGCCAAAGCAAAACATTGTTCTTTTCTGTTCCATTTTTGGAAATCTAAGTCTAGAGAAAATACTTTTGTAAATGCCTCGAGCATTCTATCTGTTTTTTTTTTTTTTTTTTTGCTTTTTGGGTCACACCCAGTGATGCACAGGGATTACTCCTGGCTCATGCACTCAGGAATTACTCCTGGTGGTGCTCAGGGGACCATATGGGATGCTGGGAATTGAACCCTGGTCAGCCGCATACAAGGCAAACACCCTTCCCACAGCGCTATTGCTCCAGCTCCATGAGCATTCTCTTTTTAATGCTGTCTAGAAGTAACCAGGAAAGCATTTCTTTCTTTTTTTTAAATGAAGATCAATTTTCCTAGTTTGTTTTCCCAGGGCATTAAACACTGAGGGTGATTCTTTCTCATCATGCGTTTTCCCCCCACACCTCTCTGCCTCTGCGGTCTCACTAATAAAGAGTATAACTTGTGCTGCACGTTGCAGTTCACAGAACCTCAGAGGAAACAGGGGAAGGGGCTGGAACGATAGCACAGCGGGTAGGGAGTTTGCCTTGCACGAAGCCAACCCCGGTTCGATTCCCAGCATCCCATATGGCCCCCTGAGCACCACCAGGGGTAATTCCTGAGTGCAGAGCCAGGAGTGACCCTGTGCATCATCGGGTGTGACCCAGAAAGCAAAAAAAAAAAAAAAAGAGGAGACAGGGGAAGGGAGCTGGAAGCATCATGTTCAAGGCCTGGATTCGTCTGACCCAAGGCTAGCGCGTAGGGGTCTAGACGAGAGCGTTTCTCATCATGGGTCAGGTCAGCTCCTGCCGTGGAAGGAGTGTTCGGGCTCCAGCCCGCTAGTCCGGCTGCTCTCCGCACGGCCACCGCCGTGTCCATCCCGCTTCCAACTCCCCTGCAGGCCAGGCCGGCAAGAAAGATTAGGATTTTTTTTTTTCCTTAGGGGAAATTGGACATGGAGATGCCCAAGCAGAACACGGATTGATCCCAACTGAGTCCAAGATAAAATCAGAGTGTGGACAAGACAGCCCCTGGGCTCCCCAGAGGGAAAACCCACCTGACCCTGAGCACCCCAGGCTTGATCCCGGGGAGGCCTCGTGAAAGGGCATGTCTCAGGGACTTGCTCCTGTGCGTGCTGTAACACACACACACACACACACACACACACACACACACTCAGGGTTACAGACATGCACCGACGTACACTCATACACAGACATGCAGACATATGCACATTCACACAAAGGCATATGTAGACACATACCCACACACAGACATACTCACACAGACACTCACTCACTCAGACGTACAATCACACATACACACAGACTTAAGCACATACATACTCACACTCAGATGTAAGCACATACACAGACAAACACACACACACATATGCTCACACAGATACACAGATGCACAAACATTGACAGTCACCCACAGACACACCGACTCATGCAGACACATATGCGCTCATACAAACACACCCCGAGACACCCAGACAAGCTCTTTCCTCAGGGTCAGAGGGTCTCAGTGGGCTGACCTCAGGCTTTGCTTTATATGCAGCAGCCCAGATTCCAGCTCCAACATTGCTTGGTCCTCTGAGCACTGCCAGGAGTGACCCCCAAACTCAGAGCTGGGAGTAGACCCCGAGCAGGGTGTGGCCCTGCAAACACCCTCCCTCCAGCTTTCCAGCCTCCAGAATTGGGAAGTGAAACATTTCCCGTGTTCTGAGCCTCCCAGTGGGAGGCACTATCCTACAGCTCCTGGAGGTGAGTACCGGAGACTGAGCACTTCCGAGAAGGCAGCTCCTCCAATCTTTCCAGCGGTGTTAATGTCTTGTCATTGTCACCTGCATTTCAGGTGATGAGGTACAGAGGGGTTGAGCAATTTGGCTGAAATCATTTGAAAGAGATGAAACCCTCTCTCAGGGCCAGGGAGGTGTTAGGGTTAGGGTTAGGGTTAGAGGTAGGGTTACAGTTAGGGTTAGGGTTAGGGTTAGAGGTAGGGTTACAGTTAGGGTTAGGGTTAGGGTTAGAGGTAGGGTTACAGTTAGGGTTAGGGTTAGGGTTAGAGGTAGGGTTAGAGATAAGATTAGTCAGGGTTAGGGTTAGAGGTAGGGTTACTGGTAGGGTTAGAGTTAGGTTTAGAGGTAGGGTTAGAGGTAGGGTTAGGGTTAGAGGTAGGGTTACAGTTAGGGTTAGGGTTAGGGTTAGGGTTAGAGGTAGGGTTAGAGATAAGGTTAGTTAGGGTTAGGGTTAGAGGTAGGGTTAGAGATAAGGTTAGTTAGGGTTAGGGTTAGGGTTAGAGGTAGGGTTACTGGTAGGGTTAGAGTTAGGATTAGAGGTAGGGTTAGAGGTAGGGTTAGAGTTAGGGTTAGGGTTAGATTTAGGGCTATGGTTAGAGTTAGGTTGGGGTTAGATTAGGGTTAGATATCTGTGGTTTCCATGGTCAGGAGTGTCTGTGGTCTGTATCATAGCTGCACATGTTTCCAAACCACAAGAGGCTCGGGCATTCGCCTTCCTCTGTGCTCTTGCTCTTTTGTGATACGGCATGTGAAGGTTTTTTTCTGATTTTGTTTTTAAATTTGGAAAGCATGTGGATGATATGAGTCTCATTTCCTTTACCCAGATAGAGCCTTCAGTACAGCATCGTTGGAAAGGACGGGTAGAAAGAATCTTCTAAAATCTCAGGGCTTGGATGAATGGAGACGTGACTGAGACCGCTCGAGAAATTCGATGATCAATGGGATGATGATGATGATGATGATGATGATGATGATGATGATGATGATGATGATGATAATGATGATGATGGATGATATAGTTATTAGCAAAAATCTTGAATCCTCAAGGGTATATTCCTTAAGTCTGTAAAAAGAAGACTTGAAAAATATACTGTTATAGACGCCAAGAAACAAAAAAGAATTAGGATTAGAGTTAGGGTTAGGGTTAGGGTTACGGTTAGGGTTAGAATTAGGGCTCAAGTTATGGCTACAGTTAGAGGTAGGGCTAGGGTTAGGTTAGCACTAGGCTTATTGCTAGCTTATGGCTAAGTTATGGGCAAGAGAACTCCATCTAGGGCTAAGTTTAGTTTTAGGATTAGGTCTAGATTTAGGGCTAGAATTAGTTTAGATCTAGGTCTATGCTTCGAGCTAAGGGTTCTGACTGAGTTGCATTTGTGGGGGGTGAGGGCACCCCTTGCAATGTTCAGGGGTTACTCCTGGCTGTGCCCTCAGGATTAACTCCTAAGCTCATGAAACCATATCAGATGCCAGTGATCAAACCCAGGTCAGCCACGTGCCAGGCCTGTCTGTGCCTTGCTCTCTGTCGCTCCCACCCCTATGGCTTAGTCTTCTCCCTGCTCCTGGCCCGCCCTGGATAGTTTGGCAGCAGAACCTGAGTCTCATTGGTCTTTGCCTAGAGCCTCATTCCTTGCTGAGTCCGCGTTTCCGGCATTGCCAAGTGCATCGTGGCAAGCACTGTTTGGCTCCTGTTGGCTCTGGGCCGGTAATAAGGGGGAGCAGTGGGAAGCGCCCACTGCATTGGGCAGCTGCCGTCGCAGGGGGTGGGGAATTAAGCGAGCGTGGGTCCCTCGGGCCGCTCCATGGAGCGTGTGCCAGCCCCTCCATTAGAATGGCGGTAGGGGCCTGGCCAGGCCCATTATCCCCGGCGCCTGGATATCTTTACACGGCCCAGCCTCACCCGGGCCTGGGACACACAAGGAAGAAACAGTCCTACTTCCCCTCACTCTGAGGTGAAACCCAAGAAGGGGGAAAACTCTCCCCAGGTGAACAGGCGAACAGGTGGCGGCCCCCAGCCCTGCCTCGAGACACTATTTTAGGTCTGTTTCAGTGAGAAAGAGTTTCTGCTTCCCCCGTGCAGGTGACTGCTGCAGGGAAGAAAGAATGTTGGGTCATTCCATTTTAAACGTTTTTTTTAAAAAATAGGTATTTTGGCTATACCTGGCCATGCTCAAGGCTCAGGGACCATTCCTAGTGGGTCTCTAGGGCCCATGTGGGTCTCCAGGAATAGAGCTTGAGTTGGCTCCGTGCCCTGCAAGTGCTCTCGCCCCACTGAGCTATCTCTCCAGCCTCACCACAACAACTTTTTTATTTTTTTTTGCTTTTTGGGTCACACCTGGCGATGCACAGGGGTTATTCCTGGCTCTGCACTCATGAATCACCCCTGGCGGTGCTCAGGGGACCATATGGGATGCTGGGAATCGAACCCGGGTTGGCCGCGTGCAAGGCAAACGCCCTCCCCGCTGTGCTACCGCTCCAGCCCCAACAACAACTTTTATTTATTTATTTATTTATTTTGCTCTTTGGGTAACACCCACCCGGCGATGCACAGGGGTTACTCCTGGCTCTGCACTCAGGAATCACTCCCGGCGGTGCTCAGGGACCATATGGGATGCTGGGAATCAAACCTGGGTCGGCTGCGTGCAAGGCAAATGCCCTACCCCACCTCCACCACACAACATTTGGAGGGGTACTTCTGCTCCTCCCTACACAATGATCATCTCCCCGAAAAGGGCAGGCTTTTATTCTTATAAGCTGTGAGATCAATGTGTCATTTTCCAGCTTATGGAAGAAAGCCCGAGGGACAGATCCCAGGACTCCATTTCTACTTGGAATGTAGGAACTCACCCACCTTCAGCACCCAACATTTCCCAAGTACGAGGGTAGTGGGGGGAAGTTCTGAGTTAAAAGGTTGTTGAATGGGGAGTATCATGCTAAGTGAAATGAATCAGAGAGAGAGGGACAGACGCAGATGGACGGCACTCATTTGTGGAATATAAAGTAGCAGAATGGGAGACTAATACCCAAGAATAGTAGAGATAAGGGCCAAGAGGATTGCTCCAAGGCTTGGAAGCCGGCCTCACATGCTGGGGGAAAAGGCAGCTCAGATAGAGAAGGGACCACCAAGTAAAGGGTGCTAGGAGGGCCTGCTCGGGATGGGAGATGCGTGCTGAAAGTAGACTATGGACTGAAAATGACGGCCACTTAGTACCTGTATTGCAAACCACAACAACCAGGAGAGAGAGAGCAAAAGGGAATGTGCCTGCCACAGAGGCGAGAGGAGGGGTTGGGTGGTGGGCCGGGAGGGATACTGGGATCATTGGCAGGTCGTTTTCCCTGTCTGTTTCGGAGCCTTTTATTGTTCAGGGCAGAGAGTGGCTAACTTGGCCCACCTGAGCTGGCAAAATGGAGTGTAGCTTTCCTGTGTGAGGTGCGAGCCCCCCAAGGCACTCTGGATTTCGGGGGTACGTGGAATGTTAGTCGGCCTCCTAAAGAAAGAGAACGGATGTTTCACTTAGCTGTTTGGGGCCAGTGAGAACAGAATCCATTCCTTTTCAGCTTCTCCAATACCAAGGGTGTTTGTCAAATAATTTTCTGGGCTGTGAGCTGGCTACCAAGCAAGGGATGTGTTTTGTAGAGGATCTGTATGTAGTCTTTGGAAGCTGGAAGGAGAATCTTCAACCAACCCTGTTCCAAATAGAGCCGTGAGGGGTCAGAGAGCTAGCACAGCAGGGAGGGCGCTTGCCCTGCGTGCAGCTGACCCAGGTTCAATCCGTGACACCTCATATTTACCCCTGAGCACTGCTAAGTACGGCTCCAAACCAAAAAGCAAAAGAGGGCAGTCACAGCATTGCATTTGTTCAGAGTGATTTTTAAAATTTTTCTAATTTTTTGCGTCACACACAGCAATGCACAGGGGTAACTCCTGGCTCTGCACTCAGGAATTACTCCTGGCGGTGCTCAGGGGACCATATGGGATGCTGGGAATCGAACCTGGGTCAGCCATGTGCAAGGTAAACGTCCTACCTGCTGTGCTATTGTTCCAGCCCCCAGACTGATTTTTTTTTTCCATCTTCACTCCCTCTGTTTGGGTGATGGTAAATGTGTATACATGCCTACACTGGTGACATTATATACATACATTACGTGTATCACTGTATCATTGTCATCCCGTTGTTCATCAATTTACTCGAGCGGGCACCAGTAACGTCTCTATTTGTCCCACCCCTGAGGTTTTAACAGCCTCTCCTTACCCGTCTTTCCCAATGATTGGAGGCTTCTTTCAGGGTCAGGGGAATGAGACCTGTTATTGTTACTGTTTTTGGCATATGGAATATGCCACGGGGAGCTTGCCAGGCTCTGCCGTGTGGATGGGATACTCTCGGTAGCTTGCCGGGCTCTCTGAGAGGTATATATATATATATATATATCACGTGTACATGTATGTATAATAAAGTCTATTAATACTTTGTTTGTTGCTTTATGTTTCGGGGACTACACCCAGCAGTGCTCAGGGCTTCCTTCTGACTCTGTGCTCAGGAATCCCTCCTGGCAGGGCTTGGGCAACCATGGGCAATGTCTGGGATGAACTCGGAATGGCCGCATGCCCTGTCCACAGTGTCACCTCTCTGGCCCCTACTGTCCCACTTTAAATGGAGGGCCGGTAAGTTCCTTGTGGGGCTGTAAGGATCATGCTGATGTGGGCCCGGAAATTAGATTCAGATGAAGGAAATTCAAGGGTGCCATATACTCTGTGCCAGGAGGAAGCCTTGGCAACCCAACCGCAGGGGGTGCGTGGGGAGGAGCCAGTAGCTGCACCAGGGAGGTGGAGAGGAGGGAGTGGAGGGAGGGAGCGAGAGAGACGGAGGCAGAGAGATCGAGAGAGACAGTAGGGGCAGGCACCCACCAAGGCCTTCCTGCTGAGGGTGAATGAAGGTCCGGTGCAGAGCTGGGCCGGATGGGGAGGTGGTGGCAGGCACCAGCCACCCTCTCCGTCCCCTGCCGGATTATGGCGGCCTGGGGAGAATGGGAGATGGAAGCTCTCTATCTGGAAAGTTCCATCAATGTGAGGGTCTGTGGTTGCCGTGGAGACCCTCAGCACAGATTCCCCCCCCCTCCGGCCCCTAGGGTGGCCCCTCTCCCGGGTAGGCGGGTAGACAGCACCCACCCGCCAGACTCTTTCTAGGTACCACCAGAGTCCCGCTGTGACATTCAGCCGCTGCTGGGAAGCTGACACCACGTCTGGTGGAGGCTGTTCGCCTGCTACGGTTACATGTGACCAGGCGGGGGCGGGAAGGAGAAAGCGGGTCTCAGGGAAGGCGCAGGCCAGAAGGGCCCTAGGAAAGGGCTAAGGCAGACTGGGGGAGTCTGTGGGAAGCGTCCGCCTCACCCCGTGGCTTGGATGTTGGTTTAAAGAGTGGTCTGGGAAACGGGGTCACCCACTGACCCTGTGTGGCTGAAGATGTGAACAGGAGCAGGGGCGGGAAGTCACAGCGAGGGGAGTAAAGGCCTCACAGGTACAAGGCCCCGGGTTTGTTTGATCCCCACATCCCCCCCCCCAACCGCCCACTCCTTCCACTGGAGCCCAGCAGGGCCAGCAGGGCCCCAAGCGCCCAGGTGAGGGGTGTGGTCTCTCCCAATAGTCCACTCAGCCCTAGCCATGCAGGAAATGCCACTTAGCCCTATCTGGGCCTCCGGGGGCCAGAGAGATAGTACAGTGGGCAGGGCACTTGCTGTGCACACAGCCCACCTGGGTGCGATCCCTGGCACCCCATATAGTTCCCTGAGCAGCGCCAGGAGTGATTCTTGAAAGCAGAGCCAGGAGTCAGCCCCTGAGCATCACCGAGTGTGACCCCCTCAAGAATAAAGACTTTGGGGCTGGAGCGATAGCACAGCGGGTGAGGCGTTTGCCTTGTACGCGGCTGACCCGGGTTCGATTCCCAGCATCCCATATAATTCCCTGAGCACCGCCAGCAGTAATTCCTGAGAGCAGAGCCAGGAATAACCCCTGTGCATCGCCAGGTGTGACCCAAAAAGCAAAAAAAAAAAAAAAAAAAAAAAGAATGAAGACCTTTCTGTGGCTCTCTGGGAGAAAGCTGGGGAGAGCCGAAGGTGCGGTCACTGTGCAGAGTGACCCGTGCGGTGTCCCGGGACTGGAGCATGGACTTCACGGGGGTCTGACGTCACGAGCTCCTAAATGGTGCTCCGGAGACTCGGGGACCTGTCCTGGTGACTCTCAGCCAGCCAGAGGGCAGCTCAATGAGGGGACCCGAGGAACAGTGCTGCTTCCCCCCGTGATGTCCGCAAGACCATTTGGTGTCCACAGGACCATTTGGTGTCCGGGATGGAACCAGGGCCACGTCAGGCCAGGCCTCTCCCTTAACCCCCGCACCCTCTCT
Organism: Sorex araneus; assembly: GCF_027595985.1. NCBI lineage: Eukaryota > Metazoa > Chordata > Mammalia > Eulipotyphla > Soricidae > Sorex > Sorex araneus. The sequence goes on from NC_073303.1 coordinate 196,340,096, forward strand.
ACTGCTCTGATTCCACCTCCCTCCTCCCCCCCCCGCTTTTTTTTTTAACTTTTTGGTTTTGGGGCCACACCCAGCGATGCTCAGGGCTTGGTCCTGGCTCTGCGCTCAGGATTGACTCCTGGCAGGCCCAGGGAACCATCATGTAGGATCCCAGGGATTGAACCCAGGTCAGCTGTGTGCCAGGCAAGTAAGTGCCCTCCCCTCTGTATGATCTCTCCGGCCCCCCTGACATCACTTTTTGATGTTGCTGCTTGGGGCGCCCCTTTCCCGCCCCCCTCAGGGGCAGCCTTGCTCTGACGCCTCAGGAACGGCCCAGCCCTGCTTTCAGCAGTTCTCCAGGCAGGTTCCCAGAGACAAAAGGCACCTTTCCTGGCAGGGAACTGCAAACACAGGAGCCGGGCAGGCCCTGGAGTATTTGTGCATGAAAGGGTGCAGCCCCTTATCTAACGCAGGAGGGGGTGGCGGGTGGGGATACAATTGAAGGCCTCTTACTTCCCAGAAGCCGGCTTGTGAAATTGGCCCCCGGTGGTAGGGGACTTTGGCACACGGATGTGGGGGCTCATATCCTGTGCCAGAGTGACTCAGGCCCCGAGCCCTGAATGCCGGGGGTTTTGTGAAGGCCTCCTGGCACCAGGAGAGAGAGAGAGGAAGAATCTGCAGCCCATTGGCCTTTACTAAATATTAGGAACTTTTTTTTTTTTTAGAGGGGATGGTGCTTTTTTTTTTTTTCCGCTTTTTGGGTCACACCTGGCGATGCACAGGGGTTACTCCTGGCTCTGCACTCAGGAATTACTCCTGGCGGTGTTCAGGAGACCATACGGGATGCTGGGAATCGAACCCGGGTCAGCCACGTGCAAGGCAAACGCCCTACCCGCTATGCTATTGCTCCAACCCCAGGAGGGGATGGTGTTTAGGGTCACTCCCCATGGTGCTCTGGGCTTACTCCTGAGCTCTGTGCTCAGGGATCACTCTTTTTTGTTTTTTTAACATTTTTCTTTTAATTGAATCACCATGAAATACAGTTACAAGCTTTCATGTTTGAGTTTCGATCATACAGTGATCAAACACCCATCCCTCCACCAGTGCACATTCCCCACCACCAATGTCCCCAGTATCCCCCTTTCTGACCCCTCCCCCTGCCTCTATGACAGACAGTTTCCCCCATACTCTCTCTCTACTTTTGGTCATTATGGTTTGCAATACAGATACTGAGAGGCCTTCACGTTTGGTCCTTTATCTACTCTCAGCACACATCTCCCATCCCTAGTGATCTCTCCAACCGTCATTGCCTTAGTGGCCCCTTCTCTATCCCAGCTGCCTTCTCCCCTCTGCTCATGAGACAGGCTGTCAGCCATGGGGCAATATTCCCGGCCCTTCTGTTCAGGGCTCACTCTTGGCAGGGCTTGGGGGACCTGACCCCGTTGCTGTGCTGGGGACGGAACCAGAATCGGCTGTGAGCCAGGCAATACCCCGCCCGCCGACGAGCTCTCCGGCCCCAGGATATTTTTGAATTCTGCAGAAACGCTACCAAACCTGGAGCCATTGTGGAACTGCTGAAGGTTGCCTCCTCCTCCTCCTCCTTTTCTGTGGAGTTCATGAGAATCCAGAATATTCCTAGCCTGTCCTGATCTCCAAGGAACGAAGTAGAACAGAGGCCTTCTTCCAGGAGGGGAGAAAGCGTGAAGCCACAAATAGGGAGCTGGATGCCAACAAAGCATTTCGGACCGACTGACCTGGGCAAATGGCCCAAAGTGAACATGAGCAAAAAGGCGCTTGCACCACGGCGCCTGGCAAAGCTCAGGGGATGGCATGCGGGCGGGCATTCCTACCTGCCCAGCCCGCCCCTCCCCCACAGGGGGTGGAAGAAGGAGGGCTTTGGGGAGTGCTGAGGTTCAGAAGAAGAGGAACTTTCTGGAATGGGAGTGATGCCCACCCCCCTACCCCCCTTAGGCTTTCATGAGGAAGAGGGGCTGACTGGCAGGGCTGGCTGGGAACCCGGAAAAGGTGCTCGTGGGAACTTACCATGCCCGGGATAACCTTGGCCTTGTGGGCGCCACACGGGGAGGGATGAGTCATGGCAGGGGAGAAACATTCCTGTCTGTGGTTTGCTAGGGCAGCCCCCAGACCTGGGAGTGCTGAAGAGTGCTCATGGGGGCAGCTGGGGGCTCTGCCCTCCCTTTCCCTCCCTCCCCTCCCCTTTCCTTTGCTGGTGTCGTTGAGATATCTGAGTTGTGTGTGTGTATATGTGTGTATGCATGTATCTGTACGTGTATGTGTGTGTGTATGTGTGCATGCGTGCATGTGTGTGTGCATGTATATGTGTGTGCATGTGTGTGTATGTGTGAGTGTGTTTGTACGTGTGTGTGCATGTGTGCAAGTGTGTGTGAGTGTGTATGTGTGCGTATGCGTGTGTACTTGTGTATGAGTGTGTACACGTGCGTGTCCATGTGTATGTGTGTGTCCGAGTGTGTGCATGTGTACATGTGTGTATGTGCGTGTATGCATTTGTGCCCCTATGTGTATGTGCATGTGTGTGCGTGTGTGTAAGCATGTGTGTGTGTGCATGTGTATGTGTGTGTGTGTGTGTGTGTATGTCTCATGTCTCATACACTTGTGTTATAGCAGGGAGCACAATGGTAGCATGGAGGATCGTGGCTGTGAGGGGTGGTGCTGGGAATTAAACCTATGGCCTCATGCAATGCTGGGCAGACTCTGCTATTGAGTCACATCCTGGCCCCTATTTCTGTCCCCTCCTCATTGTTTTTTTGCAGGGGGAAACTTGGGGGCAACAGGCCCTGTGCTCAGGGTCTGATTCTGTGCTCGGGGAGCACTCCTGGCAGTGCTGTGGATTCGAACCAGGGTTGGCCACTTGCAAAGCAAGTGCTTTGGCTCTGGGCTGTCTCTCCAACCTGTCGTCTTCCCTCTCTTCAGCGACACTCCACTCTGCCCTGTTCCCGCCTTCCGCTGGAGACGCCTGGTCCCCAGAAATCTTCCTTCTCAGCCCCTCGTTTCTGCAGAGCAGCCTCCAGCCCCTCTGACGTCCTCTACCATGGCTCCCTCCCGAGGTCTCTGGTCACCTGCAATTGTTCCATCTCAAAGCCCCTCGGGGTGCGGCCTCCTGCCTCCCCTCCTTGCTGGACCCCAATAGCCTACTGTCCCCTGGCTCCTTTCCCTGGCCTGGGCTCGTGTCCCTCTATCTATTAAGCCTAGCGCTATTTCCCTGTTTCCAGCACACCCTCACTCGAGGTGCTCACTTTCCAACTTGTTGGGCGCACGGGAAGAAATTCCGTTTCCAACAACCTACGGGTGGCCTGCCTGAGTGTGCTCACCCGCACCCTTGCCTGCTGCGGCCACTCCCAGCTTGACCCCCATCATCATTTTCCTCATCTCCCCCCTGGACTTCTGGACTGGACACTCACGTCCTGTTTCTTTCCTCATCTTCACCACATCACTACAAGCATCATCAGGCAAGGCCGTGGCCACTACAGCTGGTGGTGGGGACACAGTGAGTGGACAGCACAGGGTTATTCCAGGCCTGGACACCAGACAGTCAAGGAGGCCTCGGGGAAAGACGGGCCCCTTACCTCTCCTGGCTTCTGGAAGCCTTCTCCCCGCATGACTCCAGCTCTGGACCTCATCTCCTTTCTCTTAGATTCACCTCCTTGCTTCTCTCTTCCAAGGATCCTTCCCTTGGGTCCATCAAGACCCTTGACTCAACCCTCTGGGCCCCCAAGCTCTGGGAGGAGTGATCCTGGAGTGTGGAGTCAGCAGTAAGCCCTGGACACAGCAGGGTATGACTCCAGAACCAACCAAACTTTTAAACCAAACAAGTATTGGCGCTCTTGTAAACCACGATTACCACAACTGAAAAATGAATATTTCTCATGCTTTGGGAGTCTCAGGGTTCCAAGGAACATTCCCCTCAAAAACCTATGACATAAACACCCTCCCCTCTTGTGGAGGGGTCTCCCAAGCAGGCTCAGGAGGCCCCGTGGGCTGTCATCAGCCAACCGGGCCCTCAGGTCCATGCGAGCGCCCGAGGATACGGTCAGTGCTGCTCAGGCCCTGTGGCACTGAGGGTGCCTGGACCACTCTGGACCATCCTGGGGCTTGCCTGGGGGTCTTCAACGCTGCACTGGGGGTGCTTGGGGGAACTTGTGCCACCAGCGATGAAACCCAGGTTGGATGCACTCACACCCAAACCAAAATACTCTGAAGAGTATTACTTAACTTAAGAGTATTACTCTTAAGTAATACTCTTAAGAGTAATACTCTTAAGTTAGTACTTAACTAACTTAAGAGTATTAAGTTAGTACTCTTGGGGCTGGAGCGGGTAGGGCGTTTGCCTTACACACCCGGGTTCGATTCCCAGCATCCCATATGGTCCCCTGAGCACCGCCAGGAGTAATTCCTGAGTGCAGAGCGAAGACTAACCTCTGTGCATTGCTGGGTGTGACCCAAAAAGCAAAAAAAAAAAAAAAATTAATACTCTTAAGTCTAATGTTAAGTAAACACTGGACTGATCCTCTAGTTCAGCCAAAAGACTCTCCAGGATAGCTCAGCCCATTGCTGAAAATCTTCTCGACACCCGCGTGGTGTGAGCACAGAGGGACCCTGCCACAGTACACAAGGACCTGGGGGTCTGGGAACTCAGCCGCTTCTTTGCACTGCCTCCTGCACCCCACTGTAAACTCAGCACATGGATGGGCTCTGAAAGGTTTGCTCGGCACCAAAGGGGGCGGGTTGGGGGGGGCGTGTTCTACCTATCAGAGTCTACACGCAAGCTCGGACCTCTGCATGCACATGGGTTGTGATTTGGTGGAAACGATCCACCTGTGTTCACTGGGGACAGACAGCGTGATGGATGGAGGGCCAGAGAGATAGTACAGTGGGTAGGGCGTTTGCCTTGCACGCGGCAGCCCACCCAGGTTCAATCCTCGGCATTCCATATGGTCCCCCAAGTACTGCCAGGAGGGATTCCTGAGTGCAGAGCCAGGAGGAACCCCTGAGCCTCGCCAGATGTGACCCCAAAAGCCAACAAAAACCAAAACAAAAGCAAAAATACTGATGGGTGGAAAGGGATGGTCCACAGTGGACGTGGCTGCCTCACTGACATAAGAGAAAGTGGGGCAGGCCCCACTTCCCACCATGTCCAGGCTCCTGGCCCCTTCCATTTGGGGGCTCTGTGCCTCCAAGGCCTTATTGCCCACACCCTCTTGGGTGAATACTAACTGGTCGAACAGTAGCGTGGGCCAAACTCACACTCTCAGAGATTTCATTGGGCTGGAACGATAGCACAGCGGGTACGGTGTTTGCTTTGCATGCAGCTGACCCAGGTTCAATCGTCAGCATCCCATATGGTCCTCGAGAACTGCCAGGAGTGATTCCTGAGTGCATGAGCTAGGAGTAACCCCTGAACATCACTGGGTGTGACCCAAAAAGAAAAAAAAGAGATTTCACATTGCAGCCAGCTGGTATTCACAGATGGGGTGGACACGAATGTTTGAATGATGAATAATCTAGGGGGCTTCATGGAACCAATGTGGGGGTCACATCTGACTGACCCTGCATTCCTTGGCGGGACTCAAAAATGGGGTACTGACATCGCTCAAGGAGGGCAAGATTTTCTGACTCTGGGGTGACTCCGGGGTCAATCAGGGTCCCCCATGTATGTTCTGCAGGAAGACCCCGACTCATGGTCTTTGCCCACTGAGGGGCCTCTGCCCGACCCCTGGGTACCTGGAGGGCATCTCGTGAGATGAGGGTCTAGTTACTCTCTAGCATCAGGTTTTAGTTCTCTGGGGGACGTTAACTCGGTGGAGCGGACTTCTCGGTTCACTCAGGATGACTTGGTGATTTTCAGGGCATAGGGTGTTGAGAGAGTTCACTGTGGGGACGCATGACCGTGTGTGCTCCTCGCCTTCATCTTTGGAACATTCTGGAGGGGCAGGTGTGGCTAGACTGTGACTTCTGAAAGGAGCTGGAGGTTGCCTGGACTGGGGCTAGTGCCCTGAAAGGCCCCTGAACACTGGCCAGGAGTCGCTCGAGCCCTGCCCGTCTGTGTGGGAACCGGGGCCCTCTGGAAAGGCCTCCTCCTCCCCTCGGAGGCGCCGGGCTGCCAAATGTCTCCCACACACCTCACCAGAAAGCCCCTGGCTCCTCTCCCAGAGGCCTCATGGCTGACCTCCTGAGGTGTGAGAGGGAGGAAAGGAATCCGCGGGCGGATGAACCTTCCTGCTTTCTGAGAAACAGCGCAGGCCGCCCACCCGCACCTGCTGGGCCTTCCTCCCAGAGCTTTCACGAGCCAGGGTCCCAGCTCTCTCCCCTCCTCTGCCTGCTGAGGCCAGGGTGGCGCCTGGGTTCATCGCCATGCCTGAGGTAACAGACTCTCACACACTTAGAGCCTAGAGACCATGGAAGCTCCTTCTTCCCATTACTGAGGTGACCAACGTGAAATCAGGGTGTTGACGGGGGGCCATGTTGTCTCCTTCCTGGACTTGTCCATCTTCTGTGGCTGCCTTGGGCACAGGTTGGCTTGTAGCCATTGTCACTTGCGGTGTCTTTGTCTTCCTTCTTCTGTGCCTCTTCTTTTCCTCTCAGGACACCCCCCATCTAGGATTAAGGCCCTCCCACCGCAGGAGGGCTTCTTCTGAACTATTTTCCCTCTGCAGTGACCCCCTTTCCACATAAAGCCTCACTCTGAAGTTCTCTGTGGGCATGAATTGTGTGAGAGCCCTGTTTGACACAGCCCCACCTCCACCCTTTGCTCTCCCTTCAGAGAAGGGCCCTGAGGGTGGCCTTGGTGGCCAGTCCAGGGCACAGGCAGACCCAGGAAATGTTCCCTCTGATGGAAGGTAACCCCACTTCTTCCCCAAGGGCCTGGCCTCCAGAGTGTCCGGGTCTTTCAGGATGGGCCTCTCCACGCCTGGGGATGACACTTTATGGCATCTGTCCCAAGGGTATAGAAACTTTATTTTGAAAAGACATTTGCACACCTATGTATCTTGAAGCTCTGATCACAATAGTCAAAATCAGGAAACAACCCAAGTGTTTAAGAACAGGTGACTGGATAAAGAAACTATGATCCATATCACTGTCACTGTCACTGTCATCCCGTTGCTCATCGATTTGCTCGAGCGGGCACCAGTAATGTCTCCATTGTGAGACTTGTTGTTACTGTTTTTGGCATATTGAATACACCACGGGTAGCTTGCCAGGCTCTGTCGTGAGGACGGGATACTCTCGGTAGCTTGTCGGGCTCTGTGAGAGGGACGGAGGAACCGAACCTGGGTCAGCTGCGTGCAAGGCAAACGCCCTACCCGCTGTGCTATGGCTCCAGCCCATGATCCATATACACAATGGAATACTACTTGGATATAAGAAAAGATGAAATCATGCAGTTTGCTGCTGTGTGGGTGGAACGGGAGAATATAAAGCTCTGAAGTGAGTCAGGAGATACAGAGTGATCTCTCTGTATGATACGTGGAATAGATTAAAAAAGAAAAAAATCAAAGGATTCCCTCACTAACTCTTCCCCGAACTTGTGTGCTTCTATTCCATCTCTGAGTCCTTCCTGAAGAGCAGGAACTCTCTGAGCACCCTTCCAGAACTAAGGTTCCAGCCCAGACAGGAGAACTGGCCTGTATACCATTGCCCCTCGCCCCCCTCCGATCTGGGCCCTGTTTGGCATCTTTACATAGGCTAAGTGAGGGCTCACCAGACTGGTCCTTTCCCCAGGAGGGAAACTGAGGTCCTGCATGCAGCTCTAGAGTCTGTGAAGGCGTGTGAGGTCCTGGCCCTCTTATAACCCAGCTGAATATTTTCCAGGTTACATAACCAAACTCCTGCAGAACCACACCGCGTACGCCTGTGACGGCGACCACTTGAAACTCCAGTGCCCTCGGCATTCTACGATAAGTGTCCAATCGGCATTTTATGGGCAAGATTACCAAACGTGTAGTGCCCAGAAGCCTGCCTCCCAAAGGGAAGACGGCTTAACCTGCGTGGCACCCACGACATTGCAGGTATTGTCTCTTCCCGACATCAGTGGGCTGAATGGTTTGTGTGTGTGATTTTGTGTGTTTGTGTGTGTCTGTGTGTATGTGCATGCACACGCACAAGTGCTAACAGCGTAGTTCCGCTGCCAGAAGCATGGTATCTCCCAGGTATGTAAGCCACACATCTTGCAGGCGAGCTGTTGTTAGCTTCTCCAAGGACCCTTCCCCATCTCTGTTTCTGCCCCCTAGACACACCGGCAACAGGCGTTTATCCATGGCGGTGCTGCCCCAGAAACGCACGCCAGGCTCCGTCATCTAGTCAATCCCTGCAAATTAGGGGGCACTGTCGTTCCTTTGGGAGTCACCCCAAGGCTCAACCCAAGAGTCTGAGGCAAGCTTTTCTTCTTCTGTTTCCTAGAACATGCTAACACGCCTGGACAATGGCCTTCAGTTCCTTTATGATTTGTTTCTCCGGGTATACAGATTGTGTTACTCTCACCTGAAGCTCATTAGCCTCTGCCGAGTCATCCTTTGACTGGGTAGTGGACAGGAACAGGGGGGCTGTGGTGCCTCAAGCAAGAGTTGGTAGAGGGAGACCAACGTTACTAAGGCCAGAATTGGTAGAAGGGGAATCACCATTTCCATGATGGGTCTAGGTGACTACTAGCTTTTTGGTTTTCCAAGCCATGTATGTCCCATGATCCCCTACACTAATTGATGTGCATTTAGTTGGCTCAGAGAGATAATCTAGTGGGCCTGGATTTTGCCGATGCCTCCACAGTGCCATATCGAAGTGTTCATTTTAATAACAAATTAAAGTTAGAGTCAGGGTGATGGAAGGGAGAATGTGGGTGGGTGGGTGGGTGGATGGAGGGCACTTGACTGCCAGTTTGATTTTATGACACTGAAGAGAGTCATCTCAGTGAGTTCAAGAGGAAGGGAATTGCCTGGATTTTATTGTCTTTTAAGCCCCCCACCCCCCTGTCCCCGACACACAGGACCAACCCACATGCAAAAGGAAGGTTTCCGTTTTTTTCCACAGCACTCACCACTTCTCGCGATATCTGGGCAGTCATGTGCTCAGTCATGTGACTGGTCACTCAGGTGGCCACCAAACGAATGCTTCCGTGGGTCCCCTGAACATGTATGCCACACCAGGGGGGGACACCAGGTTTTTTCCCCCAGAAGGCTCAGCAGTGCTCTTCGTGATGTGCCCACCCTCCCCGCCTCCTGCCTCTCCCTGGGGGAGACGCCATTTCTGAAGTGAGGTCCTTGGAGGTCTGTCTCCTTCCTTACCCCCACTGGCCTGCCCATCCAGGGGGGCACGGGGCTGTCTGCAGCCCCCTAGACAAGAGAAAGCCCCAGCCGGGTGCCAAGGGTGGAATTCCACGCCAAAGTGAGAATCCTGACACCCACTCTCCCCCCACCCCCAGCGCTCCAAAGTCTGGGTTCCTGTCTCCACCCCAGCATTGGCACCAGGGCTGCTGCTGGCAAGGGCCCTGAGCAAAGAGGCTCTTCACCAAAGCGGACCGACAAGTTAGCATCTGCGAACACGGATCTGGTGATGTTCGGTGGCGGGTTTGCCAGAAACATCTCCCCCGCACCGCTGCTCTTTCATCCAGAGATCAAGAGTCTTCGCTCTTGATGCCTTTTAACACTCTGCACTCGGGAGCTCAGACAAGGCGCTGCAGGGGCAAGATTGCCACCCCCGGGGGAGCAGGTTGTTGTCTGAACAGGAGCTCAGCGAATCCAGCCCAGCTCTGCCGGCTCAGGGCACCCTCTCTTTGAGCCTTTCAGGCACCACGTGGCTTAGAGGACAGACCCACCTTGGGGGATGTGGAGCCCCCCTCAGGATGAGTTTTTATGTTAAGGTCTTGGGTCACGAGAATGAGCACTGTCATAGGAGGAGTGCTCCTTAACTGAAAGCACATCCGCTGGGCCCCTGAGGTGACAGGGGGGTTCCTTCTCTCATCCCCATGAGCCCGTGTGAGGGAGTGCATTTGGAAGTTCAGCCCCAGATGTAAGCAGTCAGTTCTGGGATTCCCCCTACCCCGTCACTGTCATCCCATTGCTCATCGATTTGCTCGAGCGGGCACCAGTAACATCTCTAAGTAATTTTTTTTTTGCTTTTTGGGTCACACTGGCGATGCTCAGGGGTCACTCCTGGCTCTACACTCAGGAATTACTCCTGGTAGTGCTCAGGGGACCATATGGGATGCTCAGAATCAAACCCGGGTCGGCTGTGTGCAAGGCCCTATCCACTGTGCTATTACTCCAGCCCCCCATAATTTTTAATTTATTGTGCTTGGTGGTCCTTTGATGGAAAATGCAGGGCCTCTGTCTTGGGGTCCAGGCAAGACTTTGAGAGTCAGGAGGAAAAGCAATGTGTGCTGTACCTTTCTGTGTAGCTGCAGATGGGTCAGCTGGGGGCCGTGGCAGGACAGATTCATTCTCAAAATGAACTGCCTAGAAAAAAAAATTAGGGAGCATGGGGAAATGAGAGAGAGAGAGACAGAGAGAGACAGAGAGAGAGAGAAAGAGAGAGAGCCTAAACCAATGAGGGATATTGGGATTCAGTTGGTGCACATGGCATAGTAATTTTGCAGAGTATTAATATTTTAGTATTTTGCAGAGGTGTAAGATTGTACCCCTAAAATAAACAAGTCTTATCAATATTATAAGGCTTTTAAATCTTTTTTATTATCTATTTATTTATTTATTTTTATTGAATCACCATGAGATAGTTACAAGCTTTCATGTTTGGGTTACAATCTCACAATGATAAAACACCCATCCAGTGCACATTCCCCACCACCAATATCCCAGGTATACTCCCCCTTTCCTACCCTCCCCCTGCCTCCATGGCAGACAATATTCCCCATGCTCTCTCTCTACTTTGGGGCATTATGGCTTGCAACACAGACACTGAGAGGTCATCATGTTTGGTCCATTATCTACTTTTGGCACAAGGCTTTTAAGTCTTATAAGCCAATGTTATCTTTATAAAAATTAATAAATAGCATTGGAGAGATAGTCCATGGGTAAAGGAACTTGCCTTGCATCCTATTGACCGGGATTCAAACTCCCAGCTCCACATATGGTACCCAAGCATCAACAGGGCTCATTCCTGAACACAAAGCCAGGAGTAGCCCCTGTGACCAAAACAATAATAATAATAATAATTAAAAATACAAAGATGTCAACTGCACAACATCTGTAGCCTACCTCTCCCTCTGGGAGAACCTGGCAAGCTACCGAGAATTTCCTGCCCACATGGGAGAGCCTCACAAAGTCCCCATGGTATATTCATATGTCAAAACCAGTAACAATGCTGGGTCTCATTCTCCTGACCCTGAAAGAGCCTCCAATGTGGCATCGTTGGGAAGGACGAGCAAAGAGAGACTTCTAAAATCTCTCTTTGACGAGATTTTAGAAGTCTCTCTTTGCTCGGACTAGGACGAATGGAGACGTTACTGAGACCGCTGGAGAAATTTGACGATCAACCGAATGATGATGATGATGATGATGATGATGATGATGATGATGATGATGATGATGATGATGAACCAAAACAAATAAAAAGTCAATACATAGGGGCTGGAGTGATAGTACAGGAGGTAGGGCATTTGCCTTGCACACGACAGACCCGGGTTCAATTTCCAGCATCCCATATGGTCCCCCAAGCACTACCAGGAGTAATTCCTGAGGGCGTGAACCAGGAGTAAGTCCTGTGCATCAGCGGTTGTGACTCAAAAAGCGCAAAAAAAAAAAGTCAATACATAAAATTAGATGCAACTGTAATGGATCTCATTGTGACCGGACCTGGACGGTACCAGTTGTCTCTTACAAATATGTGCTGGGGTCCCCAAAATTCCCAGGCAAAATAAAAGCAGATCTGCTGTCTAGCCAATCACGGCCAATCCTAAAGTCTAACCAATCATAAACGAAACACTGAGGAATGGGCGGAGCTACCTGCATTTGCGCATTGGTGCATCCCAGAAGACCCAGTTCACCTGAGCAAGTGCAGAGAGAGAGAGAGAGAGCTGTGAGGAACGCCCACGTTTCATCAACCGTAAAAGCCTCAGGAAAACAAGAAGTAAATTTTTGTCTATGCCTTCAGCGGAAAAATATTGGCTCATGGGGGCAGGAGGAGGGAGCCTTTTTATGGGTAGGCAAGAGCAGAAACTTGATTTTAGATTTTGGTTGCTTGTCTGGTCCGGGTGGGGGACCCTGGACCTCCTCCTAACGTTGAGCTCTCCTGGGCCCAGGATGGGTCATTTTTTTTCTTCCCTTATTTTTAAAATATTTTATTAAATCACCGTGAGATAGGCCCTCACAAGGCTGTTCATGATTAGATTTCAGTCGTACCGTCTTCCAGCACGGATGGGTTATTTTTTTTTTTTAATCTTTTGGTTTCTGGGTCACACCCAGCGATGCACAGGGATTACTCCTGGCTCATGCACTCAAGAATCACTCCTGGCGGTGCTCGGGATACCATATGGGATTCTGGGAATCGAACCCGGGTCGGCCACGTGCAAGATAAATGCCCTACCCGCTGTGCTATCGATCCAGGCCCCAGATGGGTTATTTTTAAGGACCAGGCACTGTGATTGTAATGGGAGCCCCAGTGATCCCTCTCAGCTTTGAAGCCAGGACGCCCCTCCTGAAGAGAAACCGCCACATCCCTTCTAATCCATCCCTTCCACTCCGAGGGGCTCTGAGTTTGCTTAGGAGCCTTTTCCCCTGCAAGTCTTGTTACCCCAAACACGATCATCAAACTGCACCTCCCACCCCCCAGCCAACCCCGCTGTGATGTTTGTTGTTGTTGTTGTTGTTAAAGAGTTGAAACTACTGTTTGGGGCTGGAGAGGTGGTACCGTTGGTAGCGTGTGTGCCTGCAGCTGACCTTGGTTCAATCCTTGGCATCATCTATGGTCCCCTGAGCCCTGCACAGAGCCAGGAATAGTCCCTAAGTACCACTGGGTCTGGCCTCAGAAACCACACCCAACCTCACCCCTCCACACTAAACACACATACACACACACAACACCACAGTGGTGAGATGGAGGCAGGGTGGAGGCTGTTTATCTGCAGGGCCTGGCGTGCAGCAGAGGGTCCAGGGCTTTCCGCTGCCCGTGCTTCCATCTTAGACAAAGGTCACCCAGGGTCCGGGTTCAGTCTGGGGCCCCAGGGCCCCACGTCCCCGGCTGCCAGGTGTTGGGGCCCGCTGCGCTCTCTGTGGTTTTCAAGCCTGTCCCTTTTCTGCCCTCCTTTTAGAAGGTGCTGGACGAATGCCAGAACCAGCGGGCCTGCCACCTCCTGGTCAATAGCCGTGTCTTTGGACCTGACCTTTGTCCAGGAAGCAGTAAATACCTCCTGGTCTCCTTTAAATGCCAACCTAGTAAGTAACTTCCGGGGCAGGGGAGGCAGCATGTCTGGGCCGTGGGCTCCCGTTTCCTTGCTCACCCTGGGGAACAGCCTCTGCCAGCGGGCATGGGCCCAACTTTGAAATTCTTAGTACGAGGAATGTTGGGGCCCCACCCTACCCACGCCCAGCATTGCTGGGGGCCCCCTGCAGTCACATCCGGCTGATGGTGGGGGAGCCAGTGTAGTGTCGGGGTTGAACTCTGCCCTTTCCACATACTAGGCCTGTGCTCTGCCACTTGAGCATCCCCCGAAACCCCAGCCCCGTGCCCACTTTTAGTGTGTGTGTGTGTGTGTGTGTGTGTGTGTGTGTGTGTGTGTGTGTGTGTGTGTGTGTAAACTACTGTTTGGGGCTGGAGAGGTGGTACCGTTGGTAGCTTGTGTGCCTGCAGCTGACCTTGATTCAATCCTTGGCATCATATATGGTCCCCTAAGCCCTGCTAGGGGTTTACTTATATGCACAGAGCCAGGAATAGTCCCTAAGCACCACTGGGTCCAGCCTCAGAAACCTTCCACCCCACCAAAATAAAAAAAAAAAAAAAACCACAAAAAATCTGAGTGCTGTGCAGACACACAGATACACACTCAGGGTGGATTGGGAGAGAGTTGGGGGCTTCTGGCCACACTCAGGTACTCAGGACTCCAAAAAGCGAAGCAAAAACAAACAAAACAATGCTAGCAGTAATTCCTGACATATAACTCTCCCTAAACACCCCCCCCCCGTGTGTGTGTGTGTGTGTGTGTGTGTGTGTGTGTACACATAACTACGTGCTTCCTACAGGTCCTCTATTCTATTCTATTCTGTTCTGTTATTGGGTTTGGTCTATACCCGGGGAAGGCAGGGTCGTGTTCACACCCCCTGTTATTCTGTAGCTGCTCTGTCACACGGATGGGACAGGAGTCCGCCCAGGGAAGGCTGATTTGTGCTGGGCACGAGGGGGACCTAAGTGAGCCCATCCGAGGTGCCCAGTGCTGGGGGAGAGAGGACAGAAGGAAACCAAGGAGGCTGTGACCCAGCTTCAAATCCCCAGCACCAGAGATGGTTCCTGGAGTGCCCCGGGGTCACTCTCGAAGCACTGAGGCAGGAAGGGCCCCTGACTGTCACTGGGTGTGGCCTCCCCAACCATCTCCCCAGAAGCAGCCTTAGGGATCAAGAGATAGTTAAGGGCTAAATCCTTGCACACAGTGGACTCTTCGCTGGATCTCCACAGAGTTCCCTGAACCAGGACTGACCCCTGAGCTCAGAGCCACGAGGAAGCCCTGAGTACCTGTTTGGTTTTTGGGGTTTTTTTTTTTTTTTTTTTGGTGTTTTTGTTTTGTTTTGGTTTGGTTTTGGGTCACACTGGGTGAATGAGCCCTGAGTATCTCTGTCTGTTTGTTTTTGATTGGTTTTTGTTGTTATTTGGTTGGTTTTATTTTATTTTTTTTATTATTGTTGTTGCTTTTTATTTGCTTTTTGGGGTCACACCAGGTGAGTAAGCCAGGAGTATCTCTGGCTTTTTGTTTTTGTTTTTGTTCTTTTTCTGTTTTGTTTTGTTTTGTGTTTGGGGGTCACACTAGTATCTCTGGCTTGCTTTTTGGCTTTGTTTTGTTTTGCTCTGTTTCATTTTTGTTTTTTGCTTTTTGGGTCACACTAGGCGATGCTCAGGAGTTACTCTTGGCTCTGCACTCGGGAATTACTCCTGGCATTGCTTTCTTTGTTTTCGCCTTGCTTTTGGGGAGCCCTGAGTATCTCTGGATGTGGCCAACAGTCCCAAACTCTCTCCCAACCTCCCTGAGTAACCTCCCAAGGGATCCGGGCTTCATAGTAACCCCACCCGTGGATGCAGGATTCCAAGCGATGCCCCGAAAGGGCCCCTGGGTGCTGGCAGCGTCGCAGCGGATGCATCTGAGTTGGGACTTGAGGTTTCCTGGCGGCGAGGGCAGAGCAGGGCGGGCCCCGGGCACGGGTCGGAGCCGCCGAGCACACCTGCGAGGTCGTGGGAGCAGCTGGGACAGGTGTGTAGGGGCAGCTGGGCCCCGTCCGGGAGGAGCACTGGAGCAGGAGGGTGTGGGAAAGGGCCCTCTGTGGGCGCTCCCAGCTGCCCCCGGAAGGCTGTAAACCAGGTGTCTTATCAAAACGGACCTCCGGGCTCTGGAGTCCAAGGTCAGGTACAGGCCAGCTTGATATCTGGGAACGCACCTGCAGACGGGACCAGGGAGCTCTGCGGGCTCTGTGGGCTCCTCGGGCTCTGTGGGGTCCCGGCTCCTATTGGCTCCGCCCCAGCCCCGCCCCCATATGGGGGCAGAGCTTGCCCGCAGCTCAGAGCGCCTTGAGCCTTCCCTGCCCCCACGGGGCCCAGAGACCCCCACACTCCACATCTCATGAGAGGGGGGCTCCCCTGGGGGTGCTGAAACGCGCATGGGGGTGACGCCTGTCTCTGAGCCCTCTCACCTCCTGTGACTCTTTTTCTCCCTCCTGCTCCAGCCTTGACAGATGCTATAAACCCTGCGAGTTTGGGATTTGCAGATCACGGCTTCTTGCTTTGCTTCCGGAGAATTGTTTTGCTTGTGTGCTTTGGGGCCACACCCAGAGGTGCCCAGGGCTGACTCCTGTCTGCACTCGCAGCCACTCTGCTCTCATAGCGCCTGGCGATGCTCGGGGGACCAGACGGGGTGCCGGGATCGAATAGAAGTTGGGTGCATGCAAGGCAAGCATCCTTCCCACTATGCTATTGCTCCAGCCCCTCTGGGGAGCTATTTTATCAGCACACTGGCCTGGAACCTTCCTTCATCAACACCCCCAGCCCTTCTCCCTCGCCACCCACCCACCCTCCAGTTTGCAACATGCAACATTTCCTCCCCCAGTCGCGGGCCCTCGGGTTTCCACTCGTTGAATGGAAGCCACTAGGTCTGGGTTTGTCTCTGTGTATCTGCTGGGCCAGTGCTTGTGGGGTCTTGAAGTAGCATGAGGCAAATCTGTCAGACCTGAAAGACAGGGCACCTCTGCCGAAGTTCTCAGGAGGCATCTGACAGAGGGAGCAGCATATAAGATGCACCTGGGCTGTAGCCAGAGCACAGCAGGTAGGGGCTTGGCCTTGCACAGGGCCAAGCTGAGTTCGATCCCTGGCACCACATATGGTTTCCTGAGCCCTGCCAGGAGTGATCCCCAAGCACAGAGCCAGGAGTAGGCCCTGAGCACTGCTAGGTGTCTCCCCTTAGCCTCAACCTAGCAAAAAAAAAAAAGCCAAAAAACCCCAAAACCAGGGCCTGAGATAGCACAGAGGGTAGGGCATCTGTCATCATGCAGCCAGCCCAGGTTTGATCCCCAACACCCCGTGTGCTCCCATGAGCACCACCAGGAGCGATTCCTGAGTGCAGAGCCAGGAGTAAGCCCTGAGCATCACTGAGTGTGCCACCCCCCCCAAAAAAAAAGAGAAACAAAATCACAAACACGCAAAAATGCCGCGCATGGAAACGGTTCAGAAGGGCTCCGAGTCCGCCGCTGTTTGAGCAACAACCAGATCCACGCAGTTCCGCTTTGATTGTTCCCAATGATCACCAAGGGACCGAGGGTGGGAGTGATGGGGGGTGGGAGGGCTGTGGCCTGCCCTAAGAAGGGGGGGGTGCAGCCCCAGCTGGGTGCTCCTTCACCAGTGCTTTGAAAAACATCATAAACATAACCGGGTCTCTGTCAGTTACGCTGATAGCATCGCTCCTGGTGTTGTAAATGACGTTGGTGCTAACATACCCCGTCCCGCATCCACAGCCACCTGAGATGTGCTGTGTGTATGGGGTGGGGGGGTATTGGGAGGGGGCGGGTTTGCTCCTGTTTGTCTTTGAAGCAGAGCCTGGGCTCTCCCTACCCATGTCCCCTGCCCCCACCTGCTGACACACAGGCTGCAGAGAAACCATCTCTGGAAGGTGCTCCCCCCTCTCCCAGTCTGAGTCCAAGGAAACCCCACGCTGAAGTGTTGAGTCAGTGACCTGCAGGCCCAGGGGGCGCGGTAGCCCCCAGCCCTGAAGGTGACACTCCCCGTCCCCTCGGTGCCAGGGGTTGCTTTGCTCATAAACTGGGACCCAGCTGAGCCCTGGCTGCCAATGTCTGTCTCTCTGCACAGCTGTCACAAACACTGGCATCCCCGTCTCTTTGGTTTCCTTCGTTTTTTTTTTTTGGGGGGGGGGATCCACACCCAGTGATGCTCAGGGGTTACCCCTGGCTCTGCACTCAGGAATTACTCCTGGCAGTGTTTGGGGGACCATATGGGATGCTGGGAATCGAACCCAGGTCCGTCACGTGCAAGGCAAACACCCTACCCACTGTGCTATGGCTCCAGTCCCGGTTTTATTTATTTATTATTTATTTATTAGCTTTTGTGGCCACACCCTGCTATGCTCAGGGATCACTTTGGGCAAAGCTTGGGGCGGGGAGGGGCGGGGAACCACATGGGGTGTCAGGATTTGCACCGGTGTTGGCCGTGAGCAGTGCAAACGCCTTACCCTCTGTAACTCTGTTCTCTGCAATAAATCAGAGAGAGATTGCCTACTGGTGCCTGGCCTGGCTGTAAAAATGTGTATAATCTAAAAAAAAATAAGATAAGAAAGATAAAGAGAGAACCTGTTCTTGTTTAAGTAAGAGGTCTGCAGGATTAAGTGCAAGCTGAGCATACTTGAGGCCCCGAGTTTGATACCCAGGATTCTGTTGAGGATTGATCTGCAGGTCCCCTGGTATCACTGGGAGTGACCCCCAGGTCCTCTGAGCACTGACTGGGAGCCCCTCTCAAGAAATGAAAAAGGAAGAAATAAGACGTTTCCAGAGACTCCTGGCCTACTCCGGGAACATGAGGAAGGCATTGAGTTTTGTTTGTCTTGGAGGTGTTTTTGAGTCCCTCAAGGAGACACCAGGAGCCAAGCCTACCCCTTTCCAGATGAAATTGAATGGCGGGGTGGGTGGGGGGGCTGGAGCAATAGCACAGCAGGTAGGTCGTTTGCTTTACATGCGGTCGACCCAGTTTTGATTCCCAGCACCCCATATGGTCCCCTGAGCACTTCCAGGAGTAATTCCTGAGCACAGAGCCAGGAGTAACCCCTGTGCATTGCTGGGTGTGACCTAAAAAAGCAAAAGAAAAAAGAAATTGAATGGCGGCAGACATGCCCAAGGAACACCTCGAGGGTTTGATCCTCTTATGAATCTTGTGATAGATGAACGTGTCGAGATGGCAGCAAGTGGGCCACAGAATAATATGGAATGGTGGCAAGGTGAGGAAATAGTGATGCCATGCTAGAAGCCTTGGAAAATGTCTTAGCGGCTGTAGACATTTTCTGAAGGCAGGTGTTTCCACATGTTCCTGTCACTGATACAAAATTGGGCCATGTACATTTTCGTGAATGTATGTTTTTAGTCAAATAAATTTTTGTAATAGTCAAAAATGCAGGAGTACTGTTATTTATTGTCACTGATTTAGCTGATTAAGTTGGGCATGAACTTCACATTACTTTTGTTGTTGTTGTTCAGGATGTCAATTTTTTGGGGGGTGTCACACCTGGCATTGCACAGGGGTTACTCCTGGCTCTGCACTCAGGAATTACTGTTGGCGGTGCTCAGGGGACCATATGGGATGATGGGAACCAAACCTGGGTCGGCCGCATGCAAGGCAAACACCCTACCCGCTGTGCTATCGCTCCAGCCCTGAATGTCAATTTTATTTATTAATTTATTGTTATTTTTTAAAAATCACCGTGAAATACAATTACAATGCTTTCCTGTTTAAGCTTCAGTCATACAATGATCAATCACTCAACCCTCCACCAGTGCACATCTTCCACCACCAAGGTCCCCAGTATCCCCCTCATCCCACCTCTCCTGCCTCTATGGCAGATAATCTCCCCCTTTTTTTGTATTGCTTGTTATAAATAGCACAAGATGTCGTGCGGCCGCAAAAGCGGCCGCATGCTCCTGGAATTCTAAAATTTGAGACAAATGAGGGTTTGGAGAAATCTCTGCAGTAAGCTGCTCGGTTCGGAGATTCCTTTGTGTGTCTCTGGATAGTGGCCGTTAAGGAGCTTAAGTAGCAGCCGGAAGCAGTTTGTGGGCGAAGGTCACCAAATCCTTTGCTGACCCTCAGCTTACACGGTTCTCCGAAGATCCAGTGAGTCGGGGGGAGAACAGAAGAAGAAGCGCTGGACCCCACATG
Organism: Sorex araneus; assembly: GCF_027595985.1. Taxonomy (NCBI): domain Eukaryota; kingdom Metazoa; phylum Chordata; class Mammalia; order Eulipotyphla; family Soricidae; genus Sorex; species Sorex araneus. The sequence goes on from NC_073303.1 coordinate 196,359,689, forward strand.
TCCCTTTTGTGGACGGCTCCTCCTGGGTGCATGGGGCAGGGTCTGTGGGCTTGAGCAGCGGGCATCTGCTCTCTTCTGCATCTCGAAGGTTCCCCGCCCCCTGTGTCCATGCCAGAGCTGCGGCTCATTAGACGTTTGCCTTCCTCTGCTGCCCGGGAGGCAGGGCGAAGGTGGCATTCCTGTTTAGAAATGATTTTCTTTCCTGTGATCACTCTGGGGCTTCGATTCCAGGAGATGAAAGGGCCACCCTCTTTCGACTCCTTCCTGCCACCCTCTCATTTCCCTAATGAATTAATTACTCGCTCCTGCTGGTGAGGCTTCAGGTGGGGACTTGTCCGGGTGGCAGAGGCAGGAAAACATTTTGGCTTTCTAGTCTGACCCAACCGGAAAGATGTTTGGGATGTTTCCGCATTCTTCTCTCTTTGTTGTCTTGACTGAGGCACTGTGGATTTCCCGCATTGCTAATGACAGTGAGTGCATCATCCCCACACCACAGCCATCAGCCTCCACTTCCCTCCACCAAACTCCCAGACGCCCCTTCCACCCCCTCTCCCCTGCCCCCAAGCTCAGTTCTGTGGACCAATCCTCCAGTTCCATGACCTTGGGCTATTTGTTGCTCCCTTCACTGTTATCTTTAAGTCTGACGTAGAAAAAGATCATTCTGTATCTGTCCCTATGTGTGTGTGTGTGGAGGCATCCCTGGCAGTGCTCAGAACTTACTCCTGTCTCTGTGCTCAGGGTTCACTCCTGGCAGGTGTGGAGGACCATATTGCTGACTGGAGAATGACTTCCAGTCAACTGAATGGAAGGGAAGTGCCCTACCCATTGGGCTATCTCTCTGGCCCTTTCCTTCTGACTTCACTTAGCATGATACCTTCTAGTTCCATCTCTCACTGCAGATTGCATGGCTATGTTCTTTCTTGAAGCTGCATAGTATTCCATTGTGTGTATACACCACAACCTCTTGGTTGGTTCCTACGTTGTTGGACATTTGGGTGGTTTCCTTGTTGTGGCTATTATACTAATGAACAGAGGCATGCATAGGTCCTTCCAAAGTCATGTGTTTGTGTTTGGGGGATAGATGACAAGAAGTGGTTAGGGTGTGGTCGAATGAGTGTTCTCTTCCTACTTTTCTGGGAAAATCTCCATAGGACTTTCCCAGAGAGGTTGAACCAGGAACATTTCCGCCAACAGTAGTGAGGTTTCTTTCTCGCCATGGCCCCGCTCACGCTGATGGCTTTCTTTCTTACTCCGCATTCTTTTTTTCTCAAGTTTCCATCTTTTATTAGGCATCTTTTTTTTTACAGACTTACAAACTTTCATGTATATTTTTCAGTCATACAATATTCGAGCATCCATCCCTCCACCGGTACCTATTCTCCACCATCAATGTTCCCAGTATCCCTCCCGCCACCCCCACCCCCATCACTCCCTGCCTCTGTGGTAGGCACATTCCATTTTACTCTCTTTTTCCTTTTGTGTGTTATGGTTTGCAATACAGGTACTAAGTGGCCATCATGTTTGGTTCATAGTCTACTTTCAGCACACATCTCCCATCCCGAGCGAGCCCTCCAAGCATCATTTACTTAGTGGTCCCTTCTCTATCCCAGCTGCCTTCTCCCCCAGCATGTGAGACTGGTTTCAAAGCGTGGAGCAATCCTCCTGGCCTTTATCTCTGCTATCCATAAGGTGTTAGTCTCCTATTAGGTTACTTTACATCCCACAAATGAGTGCAGTCATTCTATGTCTGTCCCCCTTTCTGACTCATTTCACTTAACATGATACTCTCCATGTTGATGCACTTATATGCAAATTTCATGACTTCATCTTTTCTAACAGCTGCATAGTATTCCACTGTGTAGCTGTACCAAAGTTTCTTTATCCAGTCATCTGTTCTCGGGCACTCGGGTTTTTTCCCAGATTCTGGCTATTGTAAATAGTGCTGCAATAAACATACAAGTGCAGATGTCACTTCTACTGTACATTTTTTATTCCACATTCTTAAATGTTGCTCACACTCTTGATTTCCTGACCAGTTCACAGACCTCCCGTGATAGTTTGAAAAGCATTGGCTTGAGATCTCTCTGGAAACTGGCTTTAGCCTGCACTTCCGGTCCAGTAAGAAAGGGCAAATAAAAAGGAGTCAAAGGGGGGCTAGGAAGGGGAGGGGCTCACTGTCCTCTGCGTGACTCCCTCCTGCAGGAGGCCCAAATGGCCGGCCAGGATCTGTGTTTTAGCACTGCTGTCCTTGCCTGGCCTGTGTTGTTTTGGCCCAAAACTGTCCCATCTGTTGGGCGAGTGTTTGCTAGAGATGTTTCCTTCCAAAATGCAAAGGAGGCTGAGGGGGAAAAACCCTGATCGTCTGTTTTTCTAGGGGATTATTTTTTCATTTTGGAGGGGGCCCCTACTGCAGTTCTTGGTCACGAACGATGAGTCAATGCAAGGACCCGAGGAAGCAGTGCTGTGGGCTCTGTGCTTCCCAGGTCGCCTGGGCCCCATGAAGTGGTGCTGGGGTCTTTGGAACCACACCCGGTGGTGCTCTGGAGCCTGCAGGGCTGCCCCTGGAGAGACCCTGAGAACCCTAAAGTGCTGGGATTGAAATGGGGTCGCCTGCACACAAGGCGTGCACCTTGACTCCCGGGCCCCTTCTCTAGCCTTTTGACCTTTATTTTGCAAAGCTGAGACTTGTGGCAGGCTGGGGAAAGAGCCAAAGAGACAACATCGGCATCACGCATAGCTGAGTCATCCTTACAGTCTCGAAATAGCTGGACTCAAATGTGGAGGGGTGGGTAGAAAGAGGCGCTTCTCAGAAGAACTTTTTTGAAAATGAAACCGTCCATACTTAAGTAATCAATAAGAATGCACCCGGGGGCTGGAGAGGTGGTACAGTGAGAGGGCGTTTGCCTTGCGTGTGGCCTACCCGAGTCGGATCCCCAGAATCCCATACTGTCCCCTGAGTCCTGCCAGGAACTGTCCCAAAGCACAGAGCCTGAAGTAGGCCCTGAGCACTGCTGCATGTGGCCCCCAAATGAAACAAAGGATGCATAATAAAGTTAGTGACTATTTGTGATCACTTTTTTTGGGGGGGAGGGTTACTATTTATTTGGTTTTTCTTCCTACTCAGTTATACTTGGGACAGAGATCAAAACCGAGTTTCCTGCTGTTCAGCCAGTGAACATCTCTCCGGCCCTGATTAATGTTCAGGGAAGAGTTTACAAGAGGATGAGGGTGTGAGAAGGTTCTCCATGCATTTGATTGTTGTGATTAGAAAACTTCCTTGCAGTACAATTCATAGAGTATAAAACTGACCAATATTTTTAGGGAAAAAAATGGTTTATTTTTGTTGGGGGCCAGACCCAGCAGTGCTCATGGGCTACTCCCAGCTCTGTGCTCAGGGATTATTCCTGACAGTGTTGATGTGTGGTGCCAGGGATCGAACTGGGGTTGGCCCTAGGCAAGACTAGAGTCTTCACATCTGTTCTATCTTTCTGACACCATGGTGCCAGTGTTCACCCCTTGCCCTTTTATTTTATTTTATTTTTTGTTCACATTTTGGGAAGAAACATTACTAGCAAACACTAGCCCAGCAGTGGACCAGCTTTGGGGCAAAACAACACAGGCCAGTGCATGCCCAGCAATGCTCAAGAGTTCCTCCTGGCTCTGCACTCAGGAATTATTCCTGGTGGTGCTCAGGGGACTGTAAGGGATGTTGGGGATCTAAGCTGAGCCGGCTATATGCAAGGCCAGTGGCCTACTCCTATATTCTCTCTCCGGCCCCAGTTAAAAATTTTTTTAATTAATTTTTAATTTTTTATTGAATCACTGTGAATTACAAAATCACAGCGATATTTATGACTGAGTTTCAGTAGTATATTGTTGCAATAAACTCCTGGAGTATATTGGAACTGGAGCCCAGTATATTGGACTGGAGCGACAGCACAGTGGGTAGGGTGTTTGCCTTGCACACGACTGACCTAGATTCGATCCCTCCGTCCCTCTCAGAGAGCCCGGCAAGCTACTGAGAGTATCCCGCCCGCATGGCAGAGCCTGGCAAGCTCCCCGTGGTATATATGTATATATATATATATATATATAAAAGTCTGCTTTGATTCAGAAATGGGCGACCTCAAAATGCAGTATAGAAAAACATCCAATAAGGCCAGGTGCATCCTGGAGGCCCGACCTCCTCCCCGCTGCCTCCTCTAGTTCCTACAGAGAGTTGTCCGTTCTGGGATCCCCCCTGCCACCCCCAGCAGGCAGGCCCATCCCTGCGAGCCTCACCCGTGTGCTGCCCCTCGGAATAGGGTTGTCTTGGCCCTTGGTCCCCGAACACCCCTCTAAGGAAGGTGCCACTGGGCTTTGTCTCTGCTGCAGATGAGCTGAAAAATAAAACCGTGTGTGAAGACCAGATGCTGAAGCTGCACTGCCACGAGTCCAAGTTCCTCAACATCTACTCGGCCACCTATGGCCGCAGGAGCCAAGAGCGCCACCTCTGCGCCCCCGAGGCCAAGTGGCTGCCGCCCTTCGGTGAGTGGCTGCCTGGGTCCTGGGGCGGGGGGCTGGCTCCCCGAGGAAGGGTGCCTCCCTTTGATCAGAGGGGAGAGCCACCCATCCCTCGCTGACCCCTACACCTGAGTCCATCCAGTGAGCATGTGGCTCCGGTTATTGATTGAGTGCCTGCTGTATGCAGGAAAGCAGGGGTCATCCGGGTTATTGACTGGATGCCTGCTGTATTCAGAGAAGCAGGGGACATCTGGGTTATTGATTGAGCACCTGATGTATGCAGGATAGCAGGGGCATCTAGGTTATTGATTGAGCGCCTGCTGTATGCAAGGGAAGCAGGGGTCATCCAGGTAATTGATTGAGCACCTGGTGTATGCGGGGTAGCAGGGGACATCCGGGTTAGTGATTGAGCACCTACTGTATGCAGAGAAGCAAGGGATCATCCGGGTTATTGATTAAGCGCCTGCTGTATGCAAGGGTCATCTATGGGCAGTGGATGTTAATGGGGCGGCCTTTCATCCACTGGACAAAGGAGTCATGAGGAATCCCATCTGGAAAAAATCAAGGCATATCAAAATGTGGGAGCAGCAAGCACAATGTAAACACTCATTTAAAACAATTTATACCACTGTAACATCTGGTGTGTGTGTGCGTGCGTGTATGTGTGGTGTGTGTGTGTGTGTGTGAGCTGTGAGGGTCAGAAAATGACAAGCACACACCCTCAGTCACAGTGGAGAGAGCAAAGGGTGTTTTGCAAAAGAAAGTGGAGGGTCCTTATCGGGAACACAGCAGCAAACTGTCCTGGGCTATCTGTTGTGCCTTTTTGTTTGTATTTTTTTTCTGGTATAGGTGTACACACATAGCAGTGCCCAGGGCTACTCGTGGATCAGTTCTAAGGGTCACTCCTGGGGGTATTCAGGGGCCTCACACGGTGCTAGGGATGGAACCCGAGTCCCCTGCATGCAGAGCTCAGCCCACTGAATTCTCTCCTGCCCAACCTGCTGCTCTTAGCTAGACCTGCAGAGGGCGCTGGTGGTCACAGCCTCAGCTGCTGAGGGGGCCAGAGAGACCCTGGAGGAAACAGTTTCCTCCTCTGTGGCACTGAATATCCATCCTCCCTTCCACACTGACACCAGCGTGCCATTAGTTGTCACCACAGCTTCCTCCCTGCTTTCAGCGACTGCCTTCGGCCAGGGCATGATCCTGCCCCTGACTGCTGCTGGGGTCTCCTGAATCCCAGGTGACACCCCACCTCCTTCGAATAGGCAAATTGGAGCACAGCCCCTCTGAACACCTGTGGGGACCCCATTCCCCCATTTTTCGGAACTCCTTAGCAGATTGGGGATTCCTGGGGGGGTTGAGGGTTGGCACGGGGTCTCCACATCTAAAGCCGGGAGCATGGTACCCCCGTTCCCAGGCACTCTGAGGCTGACCTCTCCTGCCACCTCGGTGGAGGCAGTATTGAATGATGTGTATTGGGGCTGTTCAGAGTTGGAGAATCCTGCCTGCCATATCGGTAGATGCCCGGGTGGGGGCTGGGCTGTAGGCTTGCCTTGCCCTCCCGTGGAGCAGAGAACACTGCAAAGGGAGCATTGGTCAGCAGGGAAAACTTGAGACAGAGCTCGGGGCTATTAACGGTAGTTGGGGGGATTTTACAGGCAGCCTCTGATTCTGACGCCGTGGACAGCCAACGTCAGCACATGGGGGACTGTTTGAATTGTTTGAAGCTCTTGTTCAATCGGCTTTTTTTTTTTTTTGGTGGGGGGCAGGCAATGGGACCTCACTGGCGGTGCTCAGGATCTATTCCTCGCTCTGTGCTCAGGAGTGGCCCCTGTGGTGCTCAGGGGACCAGATTTGCTGCCAGGGCTTGGCATCAAGGTTGGCCACATGCAACGCAAGTGCTAACCCCTATACTATCTTTTTGGCCCCTTGTTTTTCAGTGTTCTAAAACTTGGAGCCTTAAGAATATGATTTGCATGCAAGGCGCAAGGTTTGATGGTTCTCAGAGTGCTGCTGGGAACAAAAACTCTCCCTTCACCTCCAGTACAGAGCTGGGTGAAGCCCCCAAGCAATGAAACAAAACAGAATCCCCCCCCCCAAAAAAAAAGCATGATCATACAGAGGCTTAGGTGCTTGCCTTATGTGCGGCAGATCCTGGTTTGATCTCCAGAATCCCACATGGTTATCCCTCTCTCTCCACCCCAGTACCACCAGGAGTGATCCCTGAGCACTGAGTTAGGACTAAGCCCTGAGGACCAGCAGGTGTGCACCAACTACTTACTCCACTCTGATTTTTTCCTCTCTAAGGACTAGGAATGTAGTTCTATGATAGTGTGCTCAGCTTGCTTGTGTCAGGCCCTGGGTTTGAGCCAACATCACACACACACACACACACACACACACACACAGAACTTTCTTTGTATATGAATGACCTTGCACATCTCCCTACATTTTCATGCCTATTGTGCTGAATCCTGTGTTTCTCCTCTTTGTCATTTTACTTTTCTGTTGGGATCTCCATTTAAATAATTTATTTTTAAAAATTTATTATTTTTTATCAAGACATGGTGATTTGGGGCTGGAGCGATAATAAAGCAGGTAGGGCGTTTGCCTTGCATGCGGCTGACTCAGGTTCAAATCCCAGCATCCCATATGGTTCCCTGAGCACCGCCAGGAGTAATTCCTGAGTGCATGATCCAGGAGTGACCCCTGTGCATTGCCGGGTATGACCCAAAAAGCAAATATATATATATATATATACATATATATATATATATATATACACCGTGATTTACAAAGTTATTCATAGTTGAGTTTTAGGTATACTATCTTTTAACGCCAGTCCCACCACTGGTGTCAACTCCCCTCTGCCTGCCACCGTCCTCAGGTCCTGTCTCACCCCCCAGCCTGCCTCCCGCATATTTTCCCTTTTGGTTGCTGTGGTTTGGATCTCCAGCTCTCAGTGTTGCTGGCCCTGTGGTTTGGATGGATGGCTCTGCCACTATGCCACCCCTCCTGGGTACATCTATACCACCAATGTACCCAAGGCCTTTGCCCCCTGCCCCCTGCTGTGGCCCATCTGCTTATTCTTTCTACCTCCCTTTGAATTCTTTTCTTCTCTGTCCTTCCTGTACTCTGGGGTCAAGGGTGATGAGTTTTCCACCCTCCAATACCTGCATTCCCCCATTCGGGTATTCTGTATCCCACAGGCAGTGAGATCATCCATGCTTGTTTTTCTTTTGGCTCACTTCACTTATCCTCCAGTTCCATACAAGGTGCAGTGAAGTGCATGACTTTGTCCTTTTGTGCAGCTGCATAGTATTCCTTTATGTATAAACAGCACACATTCACAATTCACTCGTCTGTCGCTGGACACGCAGGTTAACCCCATGTCATAGCTATTGCGCTTGGCGCTGCAATGGATAATAGTGTGCATGTCCTTTTGATTGAATGTTTTACGTCTTGCAGAGAGGGGATTTACATTTCTTAAATAAAGTGTATGAGCTCGTGACAGAGCAGAGAGTAATACTCCTCACGCTGTTGTGGTTGTTGTTTTTCCTGGATAAATTTCCCTCTTGTTCCTCTGTGCAGTAGTACAGGTTTCTCGACGTCCTGTTTGGTTGGGTGTTTGAGACTGGCCACTGCTTTCATTCTGGGCATTTCTGTGTGGAATTAGTTCCAGATAGCAACTGAGTGGCAGAGGAGAGGGTGACACCGGTGGAAGTTGGGGTGTGTGCAACCAGCACTAAGTCATCCTCCCTCAAGCCTCTCAGGGCACACTGAGGCCTGTCAGTAGCTCCTGTCAGTGGCACTGGGCATTCCCCTAGGCCACCAGGACTTGCTGTCCCCCAGGCAGGATCAGGCTGGGCAGAGACTCCCAGTCACGGTGTGATGCAAAGGCTGGCGCCATCTGGAACACATCAGGCCGGGCCTTCCCCACATCGTCCCACAGAAAATCACATTTGCTCAGCCCCTGGGGGTGTTGGGAGGGCTTCTGTGTCTGGAGCTGCCTGGGGGGCGGGAGCTGAGTAGAAGCATCAGCCTGCTCTGTCCGTTCCCTGTGGAAGTTGGGAAGTGTCCTCAGAGATGCACTTGGGCGGCCGGAGCCATAGCACAAGGGACAAGGCATTTGCCTTGCATGAGGCCAAACCGGGTTGCATCTCTGTCATCCCATATGGTCCCCAGCAGCTGCCAGGAGTCATTCCCGAGTGATTCCTGGCTCTGCCCTCAGGGATCACTCCTGGTGATGCTTGGGGGACCATATGTGATGCTGGAGATCAAACCCGAGTCAGTTGCATGCAAGACAATGGCCCGCCCACTGTACTATTGCCCCGCCCCCATCTCCAACCCTGTATTCTATTTTTTTTTTTGGCTTTTTGGGTCACACCTGGCGATGCTCAGGGGTTACTCCTGGCTCTACACTCAGGAATCACACCTGGCGGTGCTCAGGGGAGCACATGGGATGTTGGGAATTGAACCTGGGTCAGCTGCACACAAGGCAAACTCTTTACCCACTGAACAATTGCTCCAGCCCCAACCCTATATTCTTTTTCTTTTCTTTCTTTTTGTGCTTTTTGGGGCATACCTGGTGATGCACAGGGGTTACTCCTAGCTCTGCACTCAGGAATCACTCCTGGCGGTGCTCAGGGGACCATATGGGATGCCGGGAAACGAACCTGTATCAGTCTCGTACAAGGCAAACGCCCTACCAGCTATGCTATTGCTCCAGCTCCCCATATTTAAAAAATGTTATTTATTATAATTTAGAAGCTATAACGGAGTTAAAAGTCACAGAATTAATATACAAACTTATTTACACCATCACCCCCAACAAAATATTTACCGCCTTCCTCCACTCTGTCTGACCCTGGTGTGTTCGTCTGCCCCCTTTCTCCCACTCTCCTTTGTAACTGCTTCTGTACCCCAGTGTCAAGGGCTTGGTCATTGCTCAGCATTCTGTGTTCTTGTTGCATCTCACTCCCCAGATGCATGAGATCATCTGGTATTTGTCTTTCCTCTGACTTGCTTTGTTTAACCTGGTACCCTCTGGTTTCGTCCACGTGGCAAAAAAAAAAAAAAAAAGGTGTGATTTTATCTTTCCTTACAGCTGCATTGCATTCCATTGTGCATCTAGATCCTAACTTCTTGACCCACTCGTCTGTTGCCGGACACTTAGGTGGTTTCCATAGCTTGACTGTTTGCCGGGTGCTGCAGTGGCCATAGGGGTGCACATAGCCTTTAAAATTACTACTTTTGTGTTTGGAGGTCGATGCCAAGTGGGTTGTATGGGAGCTTCTCTTCTGACTCGATGAGAAGTCTCCATACATGGAGGGGGGCCCAGATGGCATTCCCACCAGTGGGGGATGGGGGCTCCCTTCTCCCCGAAGCTCCAGAACCACTAGTGGTTTCCAATCTTTTTGATAGGCACCATTCTTTCTTCTTCTTCTTCTTCTTCTTTTTGGGTCACACCCAACAATGCTCAGGGATTACTCCAGGGTCTGCAGTGCTTGGGATGCCGGGGATTGAACTCGGGTCAGCCACATGCAAGGCAAATGCCCTCCCCATTGTACTATCGCTCCACCCCCAGTAGGCGCCATTCTAAAGCAGCTGAAGAGCAGCATCAGGGCAGGGTAGCAAGGCCTAAAGGGGAGGATGGCATCTCAGCTGCACTCCCCTCAGAGCTTAACCCTTCGTTTAGGCTCACAGATAAGGCCATGTACCTCAGGAGACTAACGCAGGAGGAAATTGGGGGACTCCTTTTGGCACCCCCTGAGTCTATAGCCCTGTTCTTTCCCTATCAAAACTCTTTCTTGTGATGGTGAAGACAAGACGGCTGCCTGAGGACATGAGTCTGCTATCTTAACCTGCCTGGCTGTGGCTGAAAGAGCTCTCCACAGCCAGGCTCTTGTTTGACGGGCGCTCTAGCACAAGGAACCCAATCTCCTGGCTCCCTCTTCACTTGAGGGGGAGTGGGGAGAGACAGGGACAGAGACAGACAGAGAGGGAGATACACATACACACACAGAGAAAGGGATTTAAGGAGGGAAGGAGAAGAAGAGAGAGGGAGGAAGGGAGGGAGGAAAAGAGAGGGAGGGAAGGAGGAGAGGGAGAGAGATAAAGAGAGATAAGGAGGGAAGGAAAGGAAGAGAGGGAAGAAAGAGAGGGAGAGAGAAGAAGGAAAGGGAAAGGGAATGAAGGAGAGGGAGGGAGGGAGAGAGAAAGAGAGAGAGGAGAGAGAGGGAGAGAGAGAGATAAAGGAAAATAGAGGGGAAGGGAAGGGGAAGAGAGAGGGAGGGATGGAGAGTAGAGAGAGAGAGAGAGAAAGAGAGAGAGAGAGAGAGAGAGAGAGAGAGAGAGAGAGAGAGAGAGAGAGGGACAGAGCGCCTTCCACAGACCTGGGCGTGGACCGAGGGAGTGGGCCTTGGCAGCTGTTTCTGGGGGGCGTCCACGGAGACTCGTCATTTCCTGCCCGAGTTCCGTGCTCTGGGTGGGCTCCAGCCCTTTCCTCGCGGAGAGAAGGAGCCGCCCGCAGTCCTGAGCGGGGTGGGGGGGGGAGGCCCTCCCCGGGCAGGCCTGGGCGTCTCAGGCGAAGATCAAGGTGCCAGGGACTTTGGTTGCCAAGACAGTCCCTTCAGAGCAGCAGCCCTAATTATCCAAATAAACACCGGTTGTAAAGAGCGATTAACTTCGGTTTCGGTGTTAAATGGTGGCCAGGAAATTAAAAATTAAATAGCTGACTATCTTGTTATCACATGTATTTGGGGGTGGCAGGTCGTTCGCCAGGAAGAGAGGGGCCAACAAAATCAGCCTGGGAGGGAAATAGCCACTTTAAAAAAAAATTATTTTGCCAATGGTTGGGAGCCCAGAGTCCGAATCTGGTCAGGCCCAACTTACCTTGGGCTGATTCCAGAAGGTTCTATGATTGCTTCCATTCCCACGGGATAAATGCCTTTGCTTGCAGGTTGTTTAAGAGAGCAAACACGCTCTGGGGCCAGAGAGGGTAGTGGTCTCATGCCAGGAGGCGGGTTTCATCTTCAGCCTCTGGTTTTGGGGCGGCGCCAAGCGGTGTTCAGGACCTACTCCTGGTTCTGTGCTCGGGAGCTCATATTATGCAGTCCTTGGAATTAAACTGAGGTCTCCCCCGTGCAGAGCATGCCCTCCAGCCCTTTGGCTCTCTCTGCACAGCCCCACGCCTCAGCTCTCCGAATAGCCTTGGACAGAGTACTCTACTTCTATGTCTTCCCTTGGAAACGGCTGTTTTCCTCGGGAAACATTGCGTGTGCAAATGTTTAGCCCTAGGAATTGATGACAATATTTCAAAGTGAGAATCATCCAGGGGCCAGTGAGATAGCTCAATGGTCTAAGCAGATGCTTTGTATGCCCGAGGCCCAGGTTCTGCCCCAGCTTCGTATTATTGTCTTGGAGCAAGCCCAGATTAACTCCTTGAGCACTGACCTATAAGTAGTCCTTGAGCACCACTGCGTGTGCCTCCCCTCCCTGCCACAAAAATCATTTAATAATTAATTTAAAATAAATAGGTTTTTTTTTTTTTGCTTTTTGGGTCACACCTGGCGATGCACAGGGGTTACTTCTGGCTCTGCACTCAGGAATTACCCCTGGCGGTGCTCAGGGGACCATATGGTATGCTGGGAATCAAACCCGGGTTGGCTGCGTGCAAGGCAAATGCCCTACCCGCTGTGCTATTGCTCCAGCCCCATAAAATAAATAGTTTATTTTAAAATAAATTTTTTTCCTTTTTGGGTCACAGCTGGCGATGCACAGGGGTCACTCCTGGCTCTGCACTCAGGAATTACCCCTGGCGGTGCTCAGGGGACCATATGGGATGCTGGGAATCGAGCCCAGGTCGGCCGTGTGCAAGGCAAATGCCCTACCCGCTGTGCTATCGCTCCAGCCCCCTAAAATTAATAATTTTTTTAAAAAAATCAGTAGAGCTGGGAGAGCTGTGTAGTCCTGTTGGTGTGCATCTCTATTAAGTGGTGCTTAATGTTTGAGTTTTCACCACTGTGTTAATCAGTGGGGACATGGAATCTGCAGCCATGAGCAGCTGAGCCCATTGGGAACGTTTACGCACAAGAAAGTGACAGAAGGATGCAGGCCGCCTCCCTCCCTTCCTTGCCCTTCCTTTGCTGTTGCAATGCCAGGGTAGCAGGCTCACACATTTGGTTGTCGTGTTCGAAGAAGGTGGGTTTGTAGGGAAGCTCTCACAAGTGCTCATGAGACCTGTGCTTGGGGCGGGGCTCCCATCATTATTTGTGGTGGTCGCACACTTAGCTGTGCTGCTCACACACACTTGGCTATGGCACCAAGACCCCGCACAGCAGCACAGTTGTAGACTGTGTGCATGTTGGGGGGGGGGGGGCCCAGGGCTCCAACTCTCAGCCTTAGGCTTGCAAGAAAGGAGATTTATAACACAGATGCATCTCCTGGGTCTCCTGGAAGATGTTCTCTAAAGGTCAAGAGTTTTTTCCTTGATAGTGCAACTGATATTCAGGGAATATGTGTATATATATATATATATATATGGACTGGAGCGATAGCGCAGCGGGAATTTGCCTTGCATGTAGCCAACCCGGGTTCAATTCCTCCATCCCTCTCAAAGAGCCTGGTAAGCTACCGAGAGTATCCTGCCCGCACGGCAGAGCCTGGCAAGCTCCCAGTGGCGTATTCGGTATGCCAAAACCAGTAACAAGTCTCACAGTGGAGACATTACTGGTGCCCGCTCGAGCAACTTGATGAGCAACGGGACGACAGTGCTACAGTGCATATGTATATATGTATATATATATATATGTGTGTGTGTGTGTGTGTGTGTGTGTGTAGTAGCACTGTAGCACTGTAGCTAATATAGGTCTTTACTTAATAGGAACCCAAACTATCTTAAGTTTTTTTTTTTATTTTTGAGGGTTTGAGATTTGGATGACACCCAGCGCTGCTCAGGAGCTATTCCTGGCTGACTCTGTGCTCTGGAGTGACCCCTGGCTGTGCTCAGGGACCGTATAAGGTGCCAGGGATGGAAGCAGGCTTAGCTGCAGGCAAGGAAGACACTTTATTGTTCCTGAAAGGTTATCCGGAATATCCCTTAGCTACTTTTTAACCCTCAGCTCCCGTCCAGCGCGGTCATCCCCAGCTATTATTGCCATAGCTGTCTCTTCTCTGTCTTACCTCCCCTCAGCCCCCCACACACGTGTGGTTAGTTCCAGCCATTGGCCAGTCCTCCTAACCCCTGTTTTCCCTGGCTGTGGAGATGGCAAACCACAGTGCCCAAAAGGAGAGAGAAAGAGAGAAGCAAAGTATCCCCCTTAGAGGCAGGCAGGGGTGGGGCGTGGGGGGCGGAGGGGTGATGGGAGGGAACCTGCGGACACTGGTGCTGGGAAATGTACACTGGTGGAAGGACGGGTGTTGGAATACTGTATGACTGAAATCCAATTATGAACAGCTTTGTAAAAAAAAAATATTTGAAGACCCAAAAAAAAAACCCATATAAATAATAAAAATTTTAAACACCGTAAAAAAACCACTTTACCTCCTCGACAATCTCTCCAGCCCCAGAGGTGTCTATTTTAGACTGTAAATTATCAAAGCGTCTAATTGGGTAAGCGGCGGTACAGCCTGGAGACAGCCGTCACTGACAAGCGAGTGTTGGTGAAATACACCAGCCAACCAGTCTGTGCCGGATTCCCCCGGGTGCTGACAGGCCCAAGGTCACGCTCTTGGCCAGCGTCCAGCGGCCACGGGCAGAGTCGGCGGGTGAGATCAGCTCGGACTTGCATGTTCTCTGACGTCCACGGTTGCCTCAGCAGACTTCCCAGAAACGTAGTGGAAAGGGCGATCCTCGGGGTCTACGGGGGCGAGAGCATCTCAGGTATAGAGTGAGGTGGGGACTGCGCACGCGCTAGAGATGGGCACCTGCCCCGGCCCCCGGCCGTGGGGGGGGTGGTGGGGGGCGCAGCCTGAGCGGGAGGCTCGGAAGATCTGACCTCAGGAGGCAATGCCGTGTCCCAGCCTGCAGCCGCCCCCTTCTGGGCTCTGCACGCTGCAGTTCTTGCCTCTGCCTTAGGCTTGGGGGTTCTCACAGCTGTCCATGCTTCTGGGGTCCTCGCTGTCCTCGGAGGGGCAACCCCTGAGCAGCCTTATGAAGTCTTTTCTATATTTTAAAAAAGCTGTGGGTGGCTGGACTCATTTTCTTTCTTTTTTTTTTAGTTGAATATCATTGCGAGATACACAGTTACAAAGCTGTTCATGATGGGGTGTCAGATATACAATGTTCCAATACCCATCCCGCCACCAGTGTACATTTCCCACCACCAGTGACCCCAGTTTCCCTCCCACCACCTCTCTCCACCCCAGCCTGTCTCTATGGCAGGCTCTCTCTCTCTCTCTCTCTCTCTCTCTCTCTCTCTCTCTCTCTCTCTGGATTATGGTTTGCAATACAGATACTAAGAGGTTATCATGTTTGTTCCTTTACCTACTTTCAGCACACAGTTCTTATCCAGAATGATTATTTCCAATTATCATTTTCATAGTGGTCCCTTCTCTATCCCAACTGCCTTCTCCCCCAGCACTTGAGCCAGGCTTCCAAGTGTAGACCAATCCTCCTGGTCCTTGCTTTTTGGGTCACAACCAGCAATGCACAGGGGTTATTCCTGGCTCTTCCTGGCTCTGCACTCAGGAACTACCCCTAGTGGTGCTCAGGGGACCCTATGGGGTGCTGGGAATCAAACCCAGGTCAGCCACGTGCAAAGCAAATGCCCTACCCGCTGTGCTATCACTCCAGCACCCTCATAATATATTTTTTATGTCCCACAAATGAGTGCAGTCATTCTATGTCTGTCCCTCTCCTTCTGACTCATTTCACTCAGCATGATACTCTCCATGTACATCCATTTATAAGCGAATTTCATGACTTCATTTTTCCTAACAGCTGCGTAATATTCTATTGTGTAGATGTACCAGAGTTTCTTTAACCAATTGTCTGTTCTCAGGCACTCAGGTTATTTCCAGTTTCTGGCTACTGTGAATAGTGCCACAACGAACATAAAGTGCAGATGGCATTTCTGCTGTGTATTTTTGGGTCCCTAAGATATCTCCCAGAAATGGTATTGCTGGGTCATATGGGAGCTCAATTTCTAGTTTTTTTGAGGCATGTCCATATTGTTTTCAAAAAAAGGCTGGACCAGTCGGCATTCCCACCAACGATGAAGGAGAGTCCCTTTCTCCCCACATCTGCGTCAGCACTGGTCGTTCTTGTTCTTTTTGATGTGTGTAGCTTTTTCAGTATGAGATGATATCTCGCTGTTGTTTTGATTTGCATCTCCCTGATGTAGAGCATTTTTTCATGTGCAAAGGTCATTTGTATTTCTTCTTGAGCCCATTTTCTTTCCTCTTCTCTAAGATCTCTGTTTTTTCCAGCATCTGGTACAGGTTCGGTGTGGGCCCCAAACCATGTTATGACAGTTCTGTCAAGTTCCTCCAGCACTCTCATTCCTTTTCTTTCATTCAAGGGGTCCTTCCAAATAGGGGTCCTGGAAGATATCTTTGTGAGGCAGGAGTATTCCGCAGCAGCCAGCAAAGGGGGCTCAGAGAGATAATACAGCAGCTAAGGCACCTACTTGCCTTGCATGAGCCCAGTCCAATCGTGGGCACTGAATATGGCTCCCGAGTAAAGCCAGGGTCTCTCCTGAGTACCACCAGGTGTGACTCAAACTGCCTTCCACGTCCCTTACAAAAAATGAAAGAGAAAAGGGACTCCCTTTCCATCCCAGAATGAGCTTTGAGAGGACGTGAGCTCAGGACCCACAGACCTTGGCAGTCGCTGGAGTCTATAATGCAACATCTCAGCCTGGATCTGTGCTCCCAGATCAGCCTCACACAACACACACACACACACACACACACACACATACACACACACACACACCACTCCATGGAGGACACGGTGCTTTCCCTAGGGGGTTATTCCAGTCCCCTCCGTCCTACAGTCCCTGCCGGCTTGCTGGGCACCCAAGTGTAGACCATGTGGAATGAGGCATCAGCAAACTCAGAACCTTCATACAATTAGTCGGGTGGAGTTCTCTGTTGGAGGGCCACACCCGGCAATGCTCAGGGCTTACTCCTGGCTCTATGCTCAGGACCACTGCAGGCAGGGCTCAGGTGGTGCTGGGAATCAAAACCGGTGGGCCGCATGCAAGGAGAGTGCCCTACCCCATGTACCATCTCCACAGCCTGCAACCCCCATATCTGTCACTCGTCTTCAGAGCTGTCTCTTCCCCCAGTCCTGGCTCCCCTGCTCCCCTCCTTTCTCGGTAATCAAACTTCCCGCACACTTGCTCTGTACAGGTTCTAAGCATCTTAGAACGAGTGATTATTTTAATTATCACAATTAAGCCAAGGCACTTTTTTTTTAAGTGGGGTTCAAACAACTCTTAACCAACCATTAGCCGTGCAACCATGGCTAAGTGGGCTGATCAGTGATATTAAGGCCCTTTCATCTAGAGAAGCATGAAGCTTTCCTCATTAACCACCTCCTCGTCTGCTTCCCTTCCCGCCACCTGCTTACCATCCTATCGGGGGTTGGTGTTTACTCTGACTGTGTTTGGGCCTCGCCCTGCTGTGGTCAGTACTTACTCCTGGCACTATGCTCTGGGAATACTCCTGGTGGGGTTCAGGGGACCCGATGTGGTGCCGAGAATCAAACCTGGATTGGCTGCGTGCAGGGCCAGCGCCCTCATCCCTGTGCTAACTCTCCAGCCTTTGGACTTTGTCTTTTCGATATTTGTATGAAGCCACTTGGGTTTAGCACCTCAGCTGCTTTCGGATGTTCATTCGACTCTCTGTCCCTCAGACAGGTAGAATCGGGTGAGATCCATGAAGTAAGATGCTTCCTTGCCTCGCTTGCCTTGCCTTGCTTCTCGGGCATGCGGCTGACCCCAGTTTGCTCCTGGCACTCCATCGGCCCCTCAGCACTGTCAGGTGTGCACCTAGAGGACCCCAGCACTGCAGGGGCTGAGCAGGACCACATCCTCGGACCCCTGCAGTGACCCGCCAGCCTGGTTGGTGGGAATCGCTGGGAGAGAGCCTCGGGCCTCCTGGGGCACAGCTTTGGGAGCCCCATCCCCAGCCCCCTCCCCCAAAGAAGTTGGCCGTGACCTCCTGGGTGGGTGGGGAGGGCTGGAGGTCATGCAGGGGAGAGTCAGAAGGGATGAGCCCCATGGTGGTGTGGGGGGGAGGAGGCCATGTTAGGGGAGGAGCAGCCAGTTGAAACACGGGCTGGCAAAGCGTCAGCTCGGAACAGGGGTGCAGGGAGGACGCGGGGTTAACGCCAGAGCATCAGGGTGCGGGAAGAGACCTGAAGTGAGGTACGGTGTGGAGGTGGGGTGCAGACAGGGAGAGGGGAGGAGGTGATGAGGGGAGCAGACTGTGCCTCTACAAGGTGGCCCTGACCAGCATGGACACGTTTGGGAGGTGGGCAGGCCGCAGTCCGTGGGCGTGCTTCTGGCTCCGTGCACTCAGAGATCACTCCTGGCGGGGCCCGGGGGTGCTGCCTGAGGTGCCGGGGATCAAACTGGGGTCAGCCGAGTCCAAGGCCCGTGCCCTGCCCGCTGCTGTACTATCGCTCCGACCCCAACCAGCGTGGCCTCTGACAAGGTCCCTGCTTGCTCAGGAGACCCCAAGGGCTGGTGGGGGGTGACGGGAGGGGGAGAGGCGGCTGCAGGGGGAGCTCTCGGGGGGGAGGGGAACCCTTCGAGCAGGCAACGCCGGTGGGGAAGGAACCTCGCAACAAGAAGATTTGGGTAACCCAAGCTCCGAAGTGGGACAAGGACTCCAGCCCGCTGTGCTCCTGGGAGGGGACAAGAGAGAGGTCTGAGGCGAGAAGGAAGGGAGGGGCGTCGGGACGTGGGGGCAGCAGAGACACCGTGAGGATGGGCGACAGCACAGCAGGGCCATGGAGGACCTCTTTTTTTTTTATTTCACTCTTTCTCTTTTTTCTTTTCTTTCTTTCTTTCTTTCTTTCTTTCTTTCTTTCTTTCTTTCTTTCTTTCTTTCTTTCTTTCTTTCTTTCTTTCTTTCTTTCTTTGTTTCTTTCTTTCTTTCTTTTGTTTTTGCTTTTTGGGTCACACCCAGCGATGCTCAGGGGTTACTCCTGGCTCTGCACTCAGGAATTACTCCTGGCGGTGCTCAGGGGACCATATGGCATGCTGGGAATCGAACCTGGGACATCCGCGTACAATACAAGGCAAATGCTTTCCCTGCTGTACTATTGCTCCAGCTTCTTTCTTTCTTTCTTTCTTTCTTTCTTTCTTTCTTTCTTTCTTTCTTTCTTTCTTTCTTTCTTTCTTTCTTTCTTTCTTTCTTTCCTTCCTTCTTTCTTTCTTTCTTTCCTTCCTTTTTCTTTCTTTTTAATTGAGTTACTGTGAGAGACACAGTAATAAAGCCCTTCATGATCGGGTTTCAGAAATAAAGTGTTCCAACACCCATTCCTCCACCAGTGTCCATTTCCCAGAAACCATTGCCCCTAGTTTCCCTCCCACCACACACCCCAGCCTGCCTCTTTGCCTCTATAGCAGGCACTTTTCTCCTCCTCCTCCTCCTCCTCCTCCTCCTCCTCCTCCTCCTCCTCCTCTGTCTCTCTGTCTCTGTCTCTCTCTCTCTCCCCCCCCTTTCCTTGTGAGCACTCTTGGAGGACTCTTCTAGCAGCCTGGCTAAGGAGAGAGGGGGCTGGGGTGGCTCCGGGTTGTGGGGGAGGGGTTGCTTTTAAAGGGGAGTGGCCACAGTGCAGAGGGTAGGTGACCAAGGGCTCCTCTGGGTCATCTTCAAAGTAGCCCCAAGACCCGGTGATAGCTCTGTACAAAGGCACGTGCCTGGCATGCACTGGGACCTGAGTTCGATCCCCAGCTCTGCCCAGCCCCTGAGTGCCCCGGGGGGCTCCGGGAACCCCCAGATAGCGCTGCATCGCTGAGAGGACTGTTTAACCATCTGACCCAGTTAACTGAGTATCTCCTGAGTAGCCCCAGGCTCCCTGACCATCATTTGGGAGGTTGTAGTATCGCTCCAAAAAAAAAAAGTCCCCTTCTTCTTGAAATGCGGAGAAGGACACATTTCCCCCGACTTCTTCATCCAGCTCTCCAGACTGCCTGCGCCTGGAGATTTCTCCATCCCTGGCAGAGCCCCGCTGTTCCCTCAGCCCCCAGGCTTCAGCGCTGAATCATCTTTGATCTCTGCTGGAGACTGGAGGGCTGAGCTCGGAGGCCAAACCACAGCCTGAGGCATGCAGGAGTGTCCAGCCCAAACCCTGCTGGGCTGCACTTCTGTCCTTCCCCAGCCAGAGAGAGGTTATGTCTGCCACCTCGTCTCCAAAAGTTCTGCCCATCCACCCACTGACTCATCTGCCCATCCACACCCCCCATCCATCTCATTTCATCCATCCAACCATCCATCCACCCAGCCACCCCCCACCCATCTATCCATTCGCCCACCAGCCATCTATCCATCCATGCAATCACCCATCCATCCATCTACCTACCCATCCTTTATTTAGTCATCATCTATCCATCCTTCTGTCCATCCATCCATTCACCCACCCAGTCATTCATCCATCCAGCCATCCATTCATCCATCTTCCATCCATCCGTTCATCTGTCCATTCATCCATACATCTATTCATCTGTCCATCATCCATGTATTCACACATTGTCCATCCATCTTAGTATTCATGAATATTCCATCTCTCTGTGCATTATCTCTCAATCCATCACATCTCTCATCATCTACCTAATACCGATATCTCTGGCCATTCACGTATCATCTATCTGTCCAGATATCCATTCATCCATCATCTATCTATCCATTAATTGTCTATGTCCATCTATTAGTCTATCCATCATCCATCTCTTCACTCATCTCTCCATCCATCCATCCATCCATCCATCCATCCATCCATCCATCCAATACCTCTCATTGGTCCATCATCTGTTCATCCCTCTATCATCTATCAATCATCTCTGTGTATATGTAACATAAATAATTACATAATATGTCAACTTAATACTGGGTTCACAATGTTTTGCACATAATAACAAAACATTTAATATAAAATACCATATCTCACCATGTGATCATCAAAGATTCTATGCTAAATTTTTTGCAAAGAAATGTGAATATTATCTGAATTTTATTTTGTTTTGGGGCTACACCCAGAAGTTCTCAGGGTTTATATCTGCCTCTGCACTCAGGGGTCACCTCTGGTGGGGCTCGGGGGACCATATGGGATGCTAGGGATCGAACCTGGGTCAGCCGCATGCAAAGCAAATGCTCTACCTGTTATACTATTGTTTCAACTCATGAATTTATGTTTTAATTTTGTTGAGGTCAGGGGAAATAGTTCAAGGGCTTGAGCACGTGCTTTGCATGCTAGATTCCACCTCCAGCACCTCCTCGTTCCCCCGGGCATTGTCAACAGTGACGCCTGAGTACAGAGTCAGGAGGAGCCCAGGGACACTCCTGTAGGTGTCCCAAAACCCAGAAATTGTGCCAGTATTACTTAAAACCAGGATGGGACGTTGATGTCATAGCAATGATTCTGGTATAATAGAGTATGCCATCTATAATTTAAAAAAATAATCCCTCAGAGAGTTGCTGGAAGCAGAACACAGCAAAAGCTGAGAATAGAGCTTTGTCAGCTGCCCTGAATGGCCCTTTGCAGAGGCTCCTCGATGCCTTTGTTCCCTTCTCGTCCACCCTGAGCCCTGCCCTTACGGGTTCGTCAATGGCTTCCCAGAGCTTCCTGCCATTGAGTCCTCTTCTCTCCTGGGCATCCCACGCTCTGCCCCAAAGGATAAGAATAACGGCATGACGTGATTTTTTTCAGGCTCTCTGTTGCTGGCAGAAGGAGATGCAACCACTTAGCTAAGCACGAAAAGGCGGCCACCTCCTTGCTGCTTCTTCTCACCCTTCTCGATGCTTCCCTGCCCGTTCCCACAATTCCAGCTCGCGGCCAACCCCTGTGATCCCTTGGTGTGCTTCACCCCTGCTTGCCTTGGTCATTACTCTCTCTCTGCCCCCCATCTTTGCTGGCTCCCCCCCAACCACACCCTCTCCTACGGGAACCCTGTCATGATCTCTCGTGTGCTCTGTGGGCCTCCAACACTTGACCCGAGCCCCCTGCCTTCCAACATCCGACACGGGCCACCCAGCTGGTTTTGTCTCTCCATCAGCGTTTTCCATGCTATGAAAAGCAAGGCTGGCATCTTCCAATGCGTGTTTGCTGGTGCTCCGCAGTGTGCCCCGCCCCCCGTGCTTCCTGGGGCCAACAGCACATTTGTTTGTTGATTGGTTCATTTCTCCATTCATTCATTCATGCACTTGTTTGCTCATTACGCTTGGACAGGGGTCTTAGAGAATTAGATAATGAGCGATGGAAATTAGATCCTGAGAGCTCATCTCATGCCCTGGGGGGAAAGGCAACCGGGATGGAGTAAGGAGCACTAAGTAAATGATGGTTGGGGGGATCGCTCGGGATAGTAGAGGCGTGCTGGAAGTAGACTATGGACCAAACGTGATAGTCGCTTGATGCCTGTATTGCAAACCATAACACTCAAAAGGACAGAGAGAGTAAGAGGGAATGTGCCTGCCACAGAGGCAGGGGGTGGGAAGGAGGAGAGGGGGTGGGGGGGAGGGACACGGGGAACATTGGTGGTGGAGAATGGGCTCTGGTGGAGGGATGGGTACTCAACATTGTTTGACTGGAACGCACTCATGAAAGTTTGTAAGTCTGTAACTATATCATGGTGACTCATTAAATTTTTTTTTTTAATTTTAAAAATTAGATTCTGAGCCGGTGAGACGAGTTTCCAGCCTCATGGCTCAGTGTGTTCATTTAGGAATCAACCAATGAGCAAAATGTCCCCACACAGCAGAAAGTCCATAAAGGAAATAAGGACCTTAGTTCGGTAATTACTTGTTTGACTGGTATACAGGACCCCTGACATCACTTTTCAGGCCCGGGCAAAATAAACACGCTGATATCTTGTTCAGAAAAGGTGCGGAGGGGCTGGAGCGATAGCACAGCAGGTAGGGCGTTTGCCTTGCACACAGCCACCCTGGGTTTGAGTCCCAGCATCCCATATGGTCCCCCTTGCACCGCCAGGAGTAATTTCTGAGTGTATGAGCCAGGAGTAACCCCTGTGCGTCGCTGGTGTGACCCAAAAAGAAAAACAAACAAACAAACAAGCAAAAGGTGCGGAGAAATTCAGGATGGTGCCAGGCACTTGGTGCTAGAAGCCAAGTTGGCATTCTCCTAGTTCCAGGCCACGAAGCCAGCTCTGTTCATCGGGCTCCGCTCTGAGCCTCTCTCTAGGCGCTTTCATGACACCCATGAGAACATAGTGGGGGGAGGGGAGAGATAATAAAGTGGGGGACGCACTGGCCATGCTTGTGGCCAACCTATCTATCCCTGGCACCCCCTACGGTCCCCTGAGCACCGCCGGGAAGATCCCTGAGCACCACGGGGTGTGGCCCCCAAACTAAACAAAACCAAAGTGAGGGAAACACTCCCCTGGGGTTTGAAATCCAGCGCGCACATTTCTTTAGGGAAGAAAATCAAATCCGCTCTGGGGCGGGCGTACGTCTGTAACTCAGTTTGCCGTTCCGTGTCTTTCAGACTGCTTGTCCTACTCGGCGCTGCAAGTCCTATCCCGGAGGTGCTACGGGAAGCAGCGATGCACAATCATTGTCAACAACCACCATTTCGGGAGCCCCTGCCTGCCAGGAGTGAAGAAATACCTCACGGTCAACTACGCGTGTGGTAAGAATGGGCCCTTTCAGGACAGAGAGAGAGCACACGTCTTTTTTTCTTTTTTACTTAACTTAAAAAAAAATTAGTATTGGTTGATATTCTGAGGTTTACAATCATGGTTTGCCATGCACATCACCCCAACACTTGCCCATCACCAGTGCACCCACCTCCCTACCCCAAGGACCTCAGTATCTCCTTTCAACTCTCTCCCCGCCCCAAACTCAGTTCTGTGGGTCAGTTCTTCTGTTGTGTTGCTTTTGCTTTTTTGTTGCTGTCTTGCTATGTGTCCCTTGCTATGTGTCTTGCTATTATGTGTCTTGCTAAGTCCCACATAGGAGAGATCACTTTGCACCTGTCTCTTTCCTTCTAACTGGCTTCACTCGGCAGGATATCCACCCATGTGGCCACGCATTGCATGATTTTGTTCGTTTTGTTTTGTTTTGTTTTGTTTTGTTTTGTTCTGATTGCACCCAGCAATCCTCAAGGGTGACTCCTGGCTCAGCACTCAAGGACTACTGCTGATGGTGCTTGGGTAACCATATATGATGCTGGGGATCAAGTCTGGGTTGGATACATGTGAAGTAAATGCTCTACCTAATGTACTATTGCTCCATCCACAGCTTTTGTTCTTTTTCAGAGCTGCATAGTATTCCACTAGGTATATGTGCTACAGTTTCTTGATCTATTTATCTGTACTTGGGCATTTGGGTTGTTTCTGCGTTTTGGCTATTGTACTAAGTGCTGCAATGAACATTGGTGTGGCTAGCCCTTTGGAATTCACGTTCTTGTGTGAGGGGGCTAAATGCTGACAAGTGGTATTTCTGGGTCATATGAGAATTCTTTTCCTGTGTTATGGCTAGATCTCCACATAGATTTCCACAGAGGCTGAACCAGGTGACGCTCCCACCAACACTGGCTGTTCCCAGACTCTGTGATATATGTCATTCTCACTGGCGTGAGATGATGTCTCAGTGTTATTTTGCTGTGCATCCCCTCGTCACGAGTACAGTGTTTCAGGCACTTACCTTGCATCCCACGAACCCAGTTCCTTTCCCAAGCTCAGAATCAGGAATCACCCCAGAGCACTTCTGGCTGTGCACATGGCCCCCCTCAAAAAAGAAAAACAAAGATTAGGCACTTTGTAGGGGGACTTGAAGATTTTCCCCACTGGGAAAAAGCTGTACCTTGAATAAAAGGAGTTTGCAGACAGTCCACCCGCCTACCCTGTCCCCTGATAGGGTACCAAACCCTCGGAGCCTGATAGGGTACCAAACCCTCGAAGCCTGATAGGGTACCAAACTCTCAGAGCCTTTTTCCCACCCATTATTCTGGCCCATGATGTGCAAGTCAGCAAAGATAGAGCATTTTCTTGGTCCACTTATAAAAAGTGTTTGAAAAACTTTGAAGAGTTTGAAAAACTCTGAGTCATCAGATGAGCAGCCTGTGGGAAGGGTTAAATAAAAGGAAGGGGGGTAAGCCGAGGGTGGAGAGATGGTCCAGTAGGGTCAGAGCACTGGCCATTACCGGCTCCCCAGACGGTGCCCCAGGCCCCACCAGGAATGGTCCCAGGGTGCAGAGCCAGGAGTAAAGCCCTGAGCTCCACCAGCTGTGTGCCCCCCGCCCCCCCCCACACACACACACATACATGCAAATAAAAAAAAGAATGAGCAGATGAGGTCCAAGTGATGTCACTGGGAAGAGAGATTTCCATCTGGGTCCGTGGGAGGTTCTAGAATTTATAACCTGTAAGAGCAGCTGGTGAGGTTTGCCTGTGAACCCTGGGGCCCTGCTTTCTGGCCCTCAGTGACTCGACATTCCTTCCCCTGCTCTCTCTGGGTCGCGTGAACCCTGGCCAGCCCTGAAGTGGCCCCCTCTTACCCCCTCTCTCTGGCCCACTTGTTTTATTCTCGTATTTGCTTTTTAAATTGCTTTTAAGGTGAAAAAAAATTTTTTTTTAAATTCTTGAGCCACTCCCAGCTGTGCTCTGGGTTTTACTTCTCACTCTGTTCCTTCTTTTCTCTGGGGTGACTGGTGTATCCCAGAGGCTCATGGATGGGGACAGAACCCCTTAGCCCAGTCTGGCTCCGAGGACCACACAGTCTTGCTTCTACGCGTGGTCCCGTGAAGACTGCCTTACGGCTGTTTTCTGACAAGGTCCCAAGTGTGTGTATGTGTGTGTGGTGTGTGTGTGTGTGTGTTTGGGGGTGGGGTGGGGGAAGGTTTAAGACATCAAGCCCCAGTCCCTGCATTGCACTGAGTCTGACAGGGACGAGAAACAGACAGGTGTGGCCCCTGTGGCACTTTCAAAGGTTCTAAAAGAGTCTGTCCATGCCAGAGGCGTTTGTAACCCCCCCCCTTTTGATCCCCACCCACCCAGCCTGGGGGAGTCCCTGGGCACTTTCCTGAGCCTGCCAGCCAGTCGCTGGCGAAGGATCCTCTGCATGTTGGAGGGTTTGGCAAGCACCGTCCTTCCATCTGAGTCCTGCGCTCTGGCGCGCAGACCTCTGGGCGGAGAACTGAGCAGACAACTGGGCAGAGAACTGGGCAGAGAACAGAGAACAGAGTCAGGATGGGTTTGAGACGAGCCGAGAGACAGAGGAGCAAAGGTGCTGCCCTTGGCTGGATTAAATCCTGCCAAGGAATCATCCTTCTGACTGGGGGCTGGGGTGGGGGGACAGCAGGGACTGTTTGCCTGCCTTTCTCCAGAGTATCACACAGGGCTCTGAGCAGCCCCCGCCCCCCTGCTCAGCCCCCTGGGAGGCCCTGGCATGCCTCCTGCATTGTCACTGAGCCACGCCACCAAGTGACTCTGGACGCTGCTTCCTCCTGCCTCCTGCACACAGACCACCACCCCCACCCCCCGGGCAGGAATGTTCCCTGGATGTTGATTCTGAGGCCACCCCAGAGCCTGCTGGTTGAGGGCTCTGAGAACGGAAGTGAGTTTGCTTGGGCTGAAGATGCCGAACTAGCTTTGAAAACACACACACACACACACACACACACACACACACACACACACACACACTGCAGTACAGTTGAACTTGCACCGTTTGTTTTGGCTTCACTTCTACTTCCTGTTGCCACTTCTCCCAGATACCAGCTGAGCTAAAGAACAAAACCCAAACAATTTTCTGCACAGCAAAAATATTTGGTTCCCTCCCCCTTTCTCCCACTGGCTGCCTTGAACTTGGCCTTCAGAATTCTTGCTCTGTGTCTTAGCTCTTGCCTTGGCCTCTGTCCGCCAATTTCCCTGGGATCCCTAAGAGCCTGTGACTTTAGTCTTAGAATCTACAGCCACTTTCTAGAAGGGTCTCACGGCTGCCTTGCTTCCCACATCTCCCCTCACCCTCTCTTAGAAAGTTTAGAGGTTTGGGGCTGGAGAGATAGCACTGCGGGTAGGGCATTTACCTTGCATGTGGCCAACCTGGGTTTGATTCCCCGTGCCCCCTATGGGCCCCTGAGTCTGCCAGGAGTGACCCCTCAGCGAAGAGCCAGGAGTAACCCCTGAGCACTGCCAGGTATGGCGCCACCCCCACAAACAAACAAAGAGTACAAAATCAAAACTTAGAGAGTAAAGGCTGGGGTGCTTACCAAGTAGTCTCACACAGGCCTGGTACGGCTGAGATCCTGGGTTTGATTCCCAGCACCCATGGGCCCCCGAGCACCCCCAGGCATACTCCTCACAACAAGGTTTTGAAAAAGAGGGTTGAAGAGATAGCACAGGTCCAAGAGTTTGCCTTGCATGTGGCTGACCCAAGTTGGGTCCTGGCACCACAGACGGTCCCTCAGACCCCGTCAGGAGTGATCAGGGGCCCGGGGTAGGCTTTGAGCACTGCTGGCTGTGGTCCAAC
Source organism: Sorex araneus (assembly GCF_027595985.1). Lineage (NCBI taxonomy): Eukaryota > Metazoa > Chordata > Mammalia > Eulipotyphla > Soricidae > Sorex > Sorex araneus. The sequence goes on from NC_073303.1 coordinate 196,386,854, forward strand.
CCCCACCCTGAAAGAAAGAGAGAGAGAAGGAGGGGGGTTGGAGAAAGGGTTGACCAGGATGGACACAGTCTGCATGCACAAGGCCCAGTTTTAATCCTGGCTCTGCACAGACTCCTCAGCGCCCCTGTAGACAGAGCTGGGTGTGGCTCCCACGAAAAATCCAGGGATGCCCAGGCTCCAGACAGGAAAGAAAGAGGGTCCAGAGCGATAGCACAGTGGGTAGGGCATTTGCCTTGCACGCGGCCGACCTGGGTTCAGTCCTCAGCATCCCTTATGGTCTCCTGAGCACCACCCGGAATAATTCCTGAGTGCAGAATCAGGAGAAACCCCTGAGCATCACCAGGTGTGATCCAAAAAGAAAAAAAAAACAAAGAAAGACAGAAAGAAAGGAAGAGAGGGATGGAGGGAAGGAGGGAGGAATGGAAGAAAAGAAGGAAAAGGAAGAAGGAAGGAAGGAAGGAAGGAAGAAGGAAGGAAGGAAGGAAGGAAGGAAGGAAGGAAGGAAGGAAGGAAGGAAGGAAGGAAGGAAGGAAGGAAGGAAGGAAGGAAGGAAGGAAGGAAGGAAGGAAGGAAGGAAGGAAAGGCAAGCCTCAGAGGATCATTCCATCAGTGGATTCCAGAATTCTCTTAGACTTACAATGGAAGCGAGGAGGTGAGGCATTCTGGGTAAAAAGCAGAGTGGTTCACATTGAAGGTAACTGTGTTTTTCAGAAGGAATTTACAGGCCTTAAAATTCCCCAAGTCATAAAGAGCTCACATGAAGACAATTCAGTGATTTCTAGTCGATGTCCAGAGCCGTGCACACTCTCTGAGGAATTGGTTGGCAGTGCCAGGGATGCCCGCAGCCACCAGGGCCTCCCACACGCAGGGCACAGGCTCACCAGCCAAGTCACCCCTACTCCCTGCTATACCCCCACGCTGAGCCATGGCCCTGACCCCCGGGAGTTAGGGTCAGACCCCAAAGGGGCCTGAGGAAACCCCAGGAGTTCCCTCGGGCCCCTTTGGGGTCAACTCCCAGTTCTACTCCTGGTTCCGAGTGAGTGATCAGTCAGTTCTGATCACTCACAGTACAGTGCATATGTATATGCACTGTAGCACTTTTATCCCATTGTTCATTGCTCAAGCGGACACCACTAATGTCTCTATTGTGAGAATTGTTGTTACTGTTTTTGGCATATCGAATTCACCACGGGTAGCTTGCCAGGCTCTGCCTTGCTGCCAGGCTCTGTTATATATATATATATATATATATATATATATATATATATATATATACTCGCTTGCTTGCTCATCCTTCTTTTTTTTTTTTGCTCATCCTTCTTTTTTTTTTTTTTTTGCTTTTTGGGTCACACCCAGCAATGCTCAGGGGTCACTCCTGGCTTTGCACTCAGGAATTACTCCTGGCGGTGCTTGGGGGACCATATGGGATGCCGGGGATCGAACCCAGGTCGGCCGCGTGCAAGGCGAACGCCCTACCCGCTGTGCTATCGCTCCGGCCCCTGCTCATCCTTCTTAACGTTGCTATATTGGGGACTCTTTCAGTGTCAGGCCAATGAGGCCTATTGTTGTTATTGTTTTTGGCATATCGAATACACCACGGGTAGCTTGCCAGGCTCTGCCGTGCGGGCTGGGTACTCTCAATAGCTTGCCAGGCTCTCCGAGAGGGATGGAGGCTTTTAGGGCGGCCTCTAATCACCCTTACAAGTGTTCCCATGGTTCACACCATATTTGAACCCCATCAAATATGGTGCAGAAGTTATGGAAAATGGGTATTAAGTGTCATGTGGTGTGTTGCTTTGCGGCCGTGCAGTCCGGACAGTGGCCTGGAGCATGGCGGTGGCTGGGTAGTAGAGGTGGTGGATGTCAGCAGATGAGGTATTTATCTGGTGCCAGTAAGGTGTGTCATCTGGGTTTGATCCCTGGGGTGCTGGAGATTGGAGGAGGCAGACAGAGGATCTTGTTTCCAGGTCTCGTGAGCTTGGAGTCCAAGGTCAAAAAGTTCTGCTTTACCTGGTTCTGTGGGGCTTCATTCATGTGTGAGGTTCGGCCTGAGTGACCGGAAAGCAGCCTGGAGCATGGAGAAGGCTGGGTAGTGGAGAGCAAGGAGAGGTTGATAAAAATCTCAGGGGTGAACTAGACTGCCAAAACAAAGAAAGACTAAAATGACTGTCTGTACTTTCAACGCACGGTCACTGGCATCAGAAGCATCCGTCGAGGAACTGATGGTGCAAGCGCAGAAGATCAAGTACGACATCATTGGTCTGACCTAAATGAGAAGGCATTGATCACATCACGCCATTTTCGACACTGGAGAAGAACTGTTCCTTGGAACATGTGGCAATAGAGGTGTCGGTGGCATCGGCATCCTTGTCAACATGAACTTGGCCTTGAGCATCGATTAATTTGAATGCCTAACAACCTGAGTCAGACGATTACACTTGAATAGATGTGGCTCACTGTCAACAGTTTCTATCTTCGTCATCTACACACCAACATCCAACTACGATAAAGAAGAAATTGAGAAGTTCTACATGGAGCTGGAGAAGTTCTATAAAGAAGACCACAACTTCTACAAGATCATTTTCAGTGATTTTAATGCCAAGATAGGACCGAGAAGGTCGCCCAAAGAACTCCACATCAGGACCCATGGCCTAGAATGGAACAAACAGGGTGAGAGACTGAGTTCATCATGTCGACCAAGACCATCCATGGTAACTCACAGTTCCAGAAGGCCGAATCTAAATGTTGGATATGGGAGTCTCCCGGTGGACAGTTCCACAATGAAATTGACCACATCATATTCAATCGGTGGTTTTGCCTGATCGACGTCACAGTTGTCCCAAAATTCCAAACGGGATTGGACCACCGTCTCCTTCATGCAAAATTCTACTTCACAGAGCAGGGAGAAAGGGCTGCAAAGTTTAAGTTTAAGAAGAGAACTCCCGGGGCTGGAGCAATAGCACAGCGGGTAGGGCATTTGCCTTGCACGCGGCCGACCCGGGTTCGATTCCCAGCATCCCATATGGTCCCCTGAGCACCGCTAGGGGTGATTCCTGAGTGCAGAGCCAGGAGTAACCCCTGTGCGTCGCCGGGTGTGACCCAAAAAGCAAAAAAAAAAAAAAAAAAAGAAGAGAACTCCCAAAATGACCACCAACTGGGAGCTCTTTGGCACTATTGTGGCAACATGGGAAGATGCTGTCATTGACAACATCGAGTAGGAATACAGTCGACTGGTTCAGCACCTTCATGACTGTGCAAGGAATGCCGGGAGTGGAAAAGCCACAAACAGATGCCTGTCTTTGGAAACTCTCAACCTCATTCGCCAACATGGTTTGGCACGAGTCTCAGGCAACCACAAGCTAACATCCGAGCTCGCAAAGTGTGCAGAGAAGCGATAAAGGAAGACCTCAAAGAGAGAAGAGCAGTAGTGTTGGCCGTTGTGGCAGAAGCGGGAAAAGTATTCGCAACGCTCACCTGTCCTTCACCAACTACAAGACCAAGATAACTGCCCTCCAATGTCCTGATGGATCTATCACATCTTCCAGAAGGGCGATGGAGAGGATTATTCATGACTTCTACTCAGATCTCTTTGAAAGCCATGTCCACCTGCCCATATAACAAATTCCACAGGATGGATATGTCATTCCCAATGTCCTCCCTTCTGAAATCTGACATGCCATTTCATCAGTGAACACACATACAGCACCCGGTCCAGAAAAGGTCAGACCTGAACACCTGAAGAATCTGCCGCTAGTACTCATCAATACACTGGCTCGGCTCTTCACATGCTACCTGTCCGAATGCAAGGTTCCGCCCCTATGGAAAACTAGCAAGATCATTCTGTTGTACAAGAAGGGAGACATCTACGACATCAGCAACTATCGCCTAATCTGCCTGTTGTCTGTTGTCTATAAGTTGCTCATTTGAGTCATTCTGAATAGAATAGGCAGAACACTAGATGAAGGACAACCATGCAAGCAAGCTGGGTTCCGAAAAGGAAATAGCACGATCGACCATATCCACACAGTAACCAAGCTCATTGAAGTTTTGTGAGAATTCAAGATGCCGTTCTGTCTAACGTTCATTGATTTAAAGAAAGCCTTTGATTCTGTTGAGGCTGAAGCATTCATCGAAGCCCTAGCCAAACAGGGCGTTCAACTCAGTACATCAAGATCCTCTGTGAGCTGTATTACGGATTCACCACCAGGATCTCATCATTCTACAAGTAAATGCAATAAATGATCATTGACATAAAGAGAGCGGTTCGGCAGGGTGATACCATTTCACTGAAACTCTTCAGTGCCACCCTCGAGAATGTCATGTGACAACTGGAATGGGAAGAAATGGCAGTGAAGATAGGTGGTCGACAACTATACCACCTCTGCTTCACTGGTGACATCATTTTAATAACACCAAACATTAGCCAAGCGGCACAAATGTTGGCCAACTTCAAACGCGAGTCTAGAAAGGTTGGACTGCAGCTGAATCTCACCAAGACAGTGTTCATGAAAAATGAACTAGTCCCTGACGTTCCATTTGCTCTCAATAGAATGAACATCTCCAAATTCAGCATCTATGTGTACTTGGGTCAAGAACTCAACATGAGGAATGACTTGGCACCAGAACTGTGCAGGAGGAAGAGAGCAGCATTGAACGTCTTCAAGAGGGTCGAAGAAGTTGTTAAAAGGATGAAGAACCTCCGGCTCCAGGCACATCTTTTCAACTCCACTGTTCTTCCTGCACTAACATACACCTCAGAGACCTGGGATCTACCAAAACAGGACGAGAACGCTATTCGGGTGTCCCAAAGAGGAATCGAAAGAGCTATGCTTGGAATATCACATTTCACTCAAGTGAGAGAAGAAATCCGGAATTCCGACCTCTGTAGATGATCAAGAGTCAGGGACACTGTCTTGTTTGCCAAGGTGTCAAAAATCAGATGGGCACGTAATGCTATTTAGAGATGACGGCTGGACTAGAGCTGTTACTGACTGGATTCCATGGGACGTCAAAAGACCGTGTGGCCACCCACCTCCAAGATGGTCAGACTTCTTTGTCAAAACCCTGAATGAATGGTTTGAGGCTCTTTGTGTTCCTGGAGCGAACAGATACCACTGGGCTACACTAGCAGGCGACAGGGATGAATGAAGACCACTATAGCACTGTCGTCCCATTGTTCATTGATTTGCTTGAGTGGGCACCAGTGACGTCTCCATTGTAAGACTTGTAGCTACTGTTTTTGGCATATCAAATATGCCATGGGTAGCTTGCCAGGCTCTGCCATGCGAGTGGGATACTCTCGGTAGCTTGCTGGGCTCTCCGAGAGGGACGGAGGAATCAAACCTGGGTCGGCCGCATGCAAGGCAAATGCCCTCCCTGAAGTACTATTGCTCCAGCCTCCAAACGTTCATTATATATGGGCTGGAGTGATAGCACAGCAGGGAGGGCGTTTGCCTTGCATGCGGCTGACCTGGGTTTGATTCCTCTCTCCCTCTCGGAGAGCCCAGCAGGGCTGACCCAGGTTCAATTCCCAGCATCCCATGTGGTCCTTCCGAGCACCGCCAAGTCATGAAGAGCTGACTTGGCGATTCCTGAGTTCAGAGCCAGGAGGAACCCCTGAGCATCGCTGAGTGTGCCCCTGCTCCTAAACAAACAAACAAACAAACAAACAAACAAATACTGCCTGAAGTAGACGAGGCATTGAACATCTCTCTCTTTGGTTTTCAGTGCCCAAGAGCATCCTCACGGCGATCGACCCAGCCATTGCTAATCTAAAACCTTCTCTGAAGCAGAACGATGGTGACTATGGTAATTTCTATGGCTTCCTCCCGGCATTTCTCTGCTCATGAAGTGAGACAGCGCCTCTGGGCCCTGCCAGGTGCCGGGACTAGGACGAGCAGGGTGTCGGGGGCCAGAATGTTGGGTGTTGGAGCAATATGGGGTGCTGTGGCCAGAAAACCACTATAGCTGGGAAGGGTGGCCCCTGTTTTGCTTTGAAATGGAACTAGAAGAAATCCCCTGTCCATTTCCTTCTGAGCCCCCAAACAAACAAACAAACAGCAAATCACATCACGAAAGAGAGAGTTGGGGTCCTGGACTGGAGGGTGGGCTTGCTGGAAGGGCTGGATTCTCAGCAGGGCCCTGGGTGATGTCTCCACTAGGATGATGCCAAGAGGGGCATGTGTGCACGTTCTGGTTCTTGCGCCAAGTCTAGAATGGAATTCAGGTCCTTGAGGCTCCAGGTGCAAATCGAAAGGCTCTCAGCATCTGTGTGGGAAGCTGACTTTGGGGGGGAGGGGCATTTTGTTTTCTATCACATGTGACATGTGACATGCATAGTATGGCCTGGAGCCCAGGATGGCATTAAGAAATAGAAAAAAAAAAACTTAAGAATTTTTCTTTTTTAAAGAAAGAAAAAAAAATCACCTTTCCTAGGGGCCAGAGAGAAAGCACAGCAGGTAGGGCACTTCCTTGCGTGTGGCTGACCCAGGTTCAATCCCTGTCACCCTGTGTGGAGACCATCCGAGCCCTGACAGGAGTAATCTCTGAATGCAGAGCCAGGAGTAAGCCCTGAGCTCCACTGGGTGTGGCCTCCAAATCAAGAAATTAAAAATTGGGGGGTGGGGGATACTGAAGTAATAGCACAGCAGGTAGGGCGTTTGCCTTGCACACGGCCAACCCGAGTTCAATTCCCAACATTCCATATGGTCTCCTGAGCACCGCCAAGAATAATTCCTGACTGCATGAGTTAGGAGTAACCCCTGTGCATTGCCAGGTATGACCCAAAAAGCCAAAAAAAAGGTAATTAATTAAGAAAAAATTTTTTTAAAAGCTGGGGACTGGAGCGATAGTACAGCAGGTAAGAAGTTTGCCTTGCATGCAGCTGACCTGGGTTCAATTTCCAGCATTTCATATGGTCCCCTGAGCACCGTCAGGAGTAATTCCTGAGTGCAGAGCCAGGAGTAACCCCTGTGCATCGCCGGGTGTGACCCAAAAAAGCAAAACAAAGAAACAAAACAAAACAAAACAAACAAAAATGTTTTAAAAGAGGAGAAATCACCCTTCACTTCGAAGCTCAGGGTAATGCTCTAGGCTCTAGAGCACCCCACAGACTGGCCCCCACAGTCTGCATCCCAGCCCTGTTGGACCATCCCAGGGGTCACCCCCAGCTGCCACACAGTTGCAATAAAGCACATCTGTTCCATATTTTACTGCCTTGGGCCCCAGAGCACTGCCCGGCAGAGTCGAGTCTCATCTTCTCCTATCACACCACTCCCTGGCTCCACACATGCTGTCAGGAGGCTGGATGGACGCCTCACCTTTTGGGGTGGGGGGAAGAAACTCAGTCCGGGCCAGAGAGATAGTGCAGTGGCCAACCTGCTTTCACCCCCGGCACCACATGGGCCCCCGAGAAGAGTTGGGAAAAGCCCCCGAGCACCACCAAATGCACTCCCTTCTCAGTGGCCCTTCTCAGTGGCGTGCAACAGATCTCCAAAAGCTGGAGTCTGCCCATTTTCAAACGTCTAGATCCCTTTTGGCACTTGAGCACCTCAAGGATCACTTCCTAAATGTCCTTCCGGGTGCAGGGAAAGGCCCCTTGGTCTGGTCTCCATGACCTTCTGTTGCCAGTGTCCATTCTGGGTGAGGAGCATGCAGCGTCCTTCAAAGGGCTGGGGGTCACTGGTCTTGATTTTATTTATATTTGTTGTGAAACAGGAATAAACTCAGACCCCAGCGGAACGAGGGTGTTGAGGAAGGACGGTGCCCTGGTGAGCAGCTCGCTGGCGGCCTTCGCTTACATTAGAGGTAGGTGGGGGAGGGAGCGCTGAAGTATTTTGAGGGACTAGCTGTGTCTTGTGTGTGTGTGTCTGTATGGGGTTTCCTTTCCTTTTTTAAAATTTGGTTGAAGTTTTGATATTTACAGTACTGTTAGTGATGGTTTTCCAGGCTCATAATCCCAACACCACACCCCTCGCCAGTGTGCCCACCTCCCAAGGACCCCAACATTCCTTCCCCCACTAACTCAATGGTGTAATCAGATCTTCTGTGTTGACTTTGGCCCTTTCTTGATACCTTGTTGTGTAATTTTAGGTCCCACATATGAGAGAGTATTCTGTGTCTGTCCCTTTCCTTCTGACTGACTTCACTCATCATGATACACTCAAATTCCATCTATGCTCTGGTAAAGTGAATGATATTTGTTCTTTTTTAGGGCTGCATAGTATTCCCCAAATCTCAGGACATTATTGTTTGTTTGTTTGTTTGTTTTGTTTGGGGGGCATCTGTTTGTTTGTTTTGTTTGGAAGTCCGGTTGTGCTCAGGACTTACTCCTGGCTCTGTGCTCAGGAATCACTCCTGGCGGGGCTCATCTAGGATGCCAGGGACCGAACCCACCAGCTGCATGGAAGGCAAGTGTCCTACCCACTGTTCTATTGCTTCAGCCCCCCAAAACGTTACATTGAAAGGATCTGTGAATAGATCCGTTCACCACAGCGCTTAGTACCTTAGCCAAGATGTGGAAACAACCCAGATGCCCAAGTATGGATGAATGCCTACATCTTGTTAACAAGCTGACTGTTTAATCACCACACAGGCTTTTAAGGACGCCTTGACATTGGAGATGGCAGCCCAGGCCTTCTCAGCTCCAGAAACACAGAGGCCTCGCCTCAGGGATTGTTCTTTCTGGGGCCACCCACCCGCCAGAGAGTCTCACTCAGGGACACACACAGGCAGGAAGCAAACACAGGGAGTCACGGATCAATGAATTCTTGTGTTGGCGGAAAGAAAACGGAGCCAAAACAATCACTTGGTAACTCAGACAGGTCGTGCCCAGTCCAGGTAGGGTCCCTGAGTCACCGCGTTGTTCCCGGTTGCCAAGGTTTCCCTGTAGGAACATCTCTGCCGCCTGCCTGTAGGAGCAGGGTCAGGGCTGTGTCACTGAGGGAGGGTTCCTGCCATCTCTCCTCACCGCCCTCCGGGCCCCCTGAGGAAAGTTCTGGAATGTCGCTTCTGCAAGTCGCAGCAATGTCAGTACAGGGAGATGAGCCCTCCGAGGAGGCCTTTGGTGACAAGTGCGTGAGTCTCATAGGTCATGCCCCTGCCTAGTCAGGCCTGCTGGTGCTAGGACCCTCCTCAGAGGAAAAGGAAGGCCTGTAGCAAAGGTTCAGCCCAGGACTCTCCTGAGGAGAAGGCAGGTCTGAGGGAAAGGCTCAGCCTAGGGCCCTTACACAGAGAAGGCAGGTCTGAGGAAACAGCTCAGCCTAGGGCCTCCTGAGAAGGCAGACCTGAGGGACTAGCTCTGTGGGTTCTCCTCAGGGCAGAAGGCAGGCCTGAAGGAACAGCTCAGCCCAGGGCCCTCCTCAGAGAAGGCAGGCCTGAAGGAACAGCTCAGCCCAGGGCCCTCCTCAGAGAAGGCAGGCCTGAAGGAATGGCTGAGCTCTGGGCCCTCCTCAGAGGAAAAGGCAGGCCCTGAGGGAACGACTTAGCTCCAGAGTACAATGGCACTCAGACCTGCTGACATCAGCGTTCCTCACAAGGCTCTTGGTTTCCTCTCAAATTTTCCCTGTTCTGGAACCTGAAGGTTTCCGTTTCTAGCTTTCGTGCTGATTGCCAGCGCAGAGCAGCCCTGTGGCCCCTCACACACTAGACTTCACCTCTTCACCAAGTCTCCAGGGACCCCTGGGAGGACTCAGAAAGCCCTTCACATGGAATAACAGTTGGAGAGGGCACCTGGTCTGTGGCCTCTTGGCAACCATGTGGGTCTCCTCAAAGTGCCAAATTGTGGTGGCCGTCAGGGAGGCCGATGCCCCAACACAGGTCTCTTACGTTCTAGAGGCTACAAGGGTGAGGACGAGGCACGAGGAGGCCTGTCCCCTGCTACGGACCAGCTCCTCCTCCCGCTGTCCTCATGTGACAGACAGACAGACCCCCAGACATGGTCACCAAGAGACGGACAAAGAGGCAAAGTCAGGGGCCCCGAGCACTCGCACAGGAGGGGAGGCGTTTGTCTCGCATGTGGCTATGGCAGCGTGAGGCAGCTTTGAGTTCCCCGTTCCTCCCGGGTCCCCTTAAAGACTGCTGTGAGTCACACAACTCGGAGCCAGGAATAGCCCCAATGGGGGGCAGGGGCTTGTGTGTGGGGTGTGGGGTGCCTAACCCACAACCCTCAGAGAAATAAAGTCAGGAAAGAGAGAGGGCTTTTTGAAAGGGGGGCACACCCAGAGGTGTGCTCAGCGCTCACTCCTGTCAGGCTTGGGTGACCTTATGGGGTGCCCGGGATCAAATCCAGGTCGGCCATGAGCAAGGCAAATCCCCTGCCCACTGTACTGTCGCTCCACCCCAAGCTCTGGTTTTGTTTGTTTGTTTGGGGACCACACCTGGTGGCACTTAGGCCTACTCCTGGCTCTGTGCTCAGGGCTCATTCCTGGTGGGCTTGGGACTATTGGGGTGCTGGGGGTCGAACCTGGGTAGTCTATGTGTAAGGCCAACACCCTCCCCACGGTACTGGTAGCTTTGGCCCTGGCATTCTTCCAGGGGCACTAACCCCAGAGGAACAGGGCCCCACCCCGGGACCCTGGTCCCCCTGAGTCACCTCCGGGAAGTCCCTGTTTCCAGAGACAAGCGGGCTGGGTGGGAAGATTTCCACACACAGATTGGGGTGGGGGGGCTCAACTCAGTTCAACACACCTGAGGGGCCCCCAGGCCCCCTCCTGGCCCCTCTCTGCACACAGGCAGGCCCAGGGCGTGTGGCCAACCTGGGTTCAATTCCTGGCACCCCATAAGGTTCCCCAGAAGGCTCCCCAAGCCTCACCAGGCGTGCTCCCTGAGCACAGAGCCAGGAGTAAGCCCAGAGCACTGCTGGGTCTGGCCCCAAAAACACAATAAAAGAAAAAAAAAGTTTGAAATGAGAGAAATGGAGAAGTGTGTGTGTGAAAGGGTGTCATTGTTCGTGTGTGTGTGTGTGTGTGTTGAATGTATGTGGTGTGGACGGTGTATGTGATATGGCACACAGTGCCATGTGTGTTTCTGAACCTGAGCTCTGTGTGAATTGTGTGTGGTGTGGAGTGTGTGTGTATAATATGATCTGGGCACTGATGGGAGTACGAGGTGTGTGTGTGTGTGTGTGTGTGTGTGTGTGTCTGTGTCTGTGTGTCTGTGTAATATGATATTGGCATTGATGGGCATGGTGTGTGTGTGTGTGTGTGTGTGTGTGTGTGTGTGTGTGTGTGTGTAATATGATCTGGGCATTGATGGGTGTCGATCCTTCAGGCTTGTAAGGGATGGAGCGAGCTGTTCCTTCAGGCTGGCACCACCAGGGGTCACTCCTGAGCACAGAGCAAGAATACCTGAGTCCAGAAGGGGAGGGAGGGAGGGAGGGAGGGAGGGAGGGAGGGAGGGAGGGAGAGAGGAAGAGAGAGAAGGGGAGAGGGAAGAAGGCAGGAAGGAAGGCAGGAAGGCAGGAAGGAAGGAAGGAAGGAAGGAAGGAAGGAAGGAAGGAAGGAAGGAAGGAAGGAAGGAAGGAAGGAAGGAAGGAAGGAAAGAAGGAAGGAAGGAAGGAAAGAAGGAAGGAAGGAAGGGAGGGAGGAAGGGAAGAAGGAAGGGAGGGAGGGAGGAAGGGAGGGAGGGAGGGAGGAAGTAAGGGAGGGGGGGGAAGACAGAAGGGAGGGAGGAAGAAAGGGGTGAAAAGGAAGAAGAGTTTCTGTTGGGGGCAGATTCTCCCTGGCCCGGGCTCCCTAGAAGTCTGAGGGGAGAGGCGGGAGGAGCACTGGGCGTGGGGTCCTTCCTGATAAAACTGGCTACCCTGGACCCTCCTGGCTGGAGTCAGCGACAGAGGAACAGATTGGGTCTCCTCCCCAGGACTCTGCCACAGCTTCTACTCTTCGGGGAGTCAGGAGCTGGCCACCCCTACCTGCCCCGGAGAACACAAGGGGCTAGAGAGGACCGTGGCGGGGAGGGCCGTGGCGGGGGGCGGGCGGGAAGGGTAACCAGGAGAGACAGGCCATAGGGCGGGGCCCTTCCACGCAGAGCACCCAGCAGGGGCAGGGGGTGAGGAGAAAGGTCCACTCCCAGCGCTGCAAGCCTCTGGCTGTTTTGTGCGTTTTGGCTTGATGGCAGAAGCCCAGAGGCCGCCCCTGCCCGCCCCGGCCAGCCCCCACTGAGACACCCCGGCACAAACAGCCTTCCCCTGTCTCCATGCGGGCAGCTCAACACGGCGCCCTGTCCTCCCATATCTGGGCGCTGGGAAGGACCCTCTCAGCAGCGCTGACCACCACTGGCGGCCAGTAGGGGTGGAGCCGGTGTCTAAGGAGACAGTGAGTGAGGCCATGGCCCCAGACCCGTGTGTATGCACCCGGGGCCCCCAGCCATGGTGATGCTGAGGTTTCTAGAAATAATCTGCCCTGCTTCTAGAAGGTCCGTTGGACAGGTCCTAGTGGCTAGGTCCCTGACGCCAGTGAAATTCGACAGCCGCGGGGCGTCAAAACACAGAGCTGGCAGGATAGAGGCACCAGGGGAGACCTGAATCTCTCTCATCCGTGTGGCATTGCTCGGAGGCAAGAGCCATTGGGTTGAGAGGTCATGGGCCAGAACAAACACACAGCTCACAGCTTGGCATCTGGGTTGGTTTACTAATCCCCGCAATGCTGGTCCTGCCACCGGCTTCCTCAGCACTGATGTCACAGTGAGCTTCTGTAGCAGAGTCTGCAAACTCTGGCCCAGGAGCCAGGTGTGTAAATAAAGTTTTATTAGAACATGCAATAGCACAGAGGGTAGGGCGTTTGCCCTGCACGTGGCCGACCAAGGTTCGATTCCCAGCATCCCATATGGTCCCCTGAGCACCACCAGGGGTAATTCCTGAGTGCAGAGCCAGGAGTACCCCTGTGTATCACCAGGTGTGACCCAAAAAGCAAAATAAATAAATTAATTAATTAATTAATTAATTAAATTAAAAAAAGAACATGCATAGCCTCTGGATGAGAGTCTGCAAACTCTGGGCCAGGAGTCAAGTTTGTAAATAAAGTTTTATTAGAACAAATCTTCTGTAGCAGACTCTGCAAACTCATACTGTGAGCTAATTTTTAAAATAGACTATTTCTCCAACATAGTCTCACATGTATGACTGTGGCTGATTTTGGATACTAGGGGAAGAGCTATGTAGTGGCATGACTCACCATACAGCCCATGTAACCAAAAACATTTACTGTCTGGTCCTTCACCAGAAATATCTACCTCCTGATCTATGAGGGGGAGAGCTGGATTCTCAGTTCCGGGATTGGGAGTCTTGACATTTTATGTGGTCCCCATGTTTTCATGGGGAGCATAATATATATATATTTTTGCACCAGGGTATGTCATGATTATGAATGCACTGTAGCACTGTCGTCCCGTTGCTCATTGATTTCTTCAAGCAGACACCAGTAACGTCTCCATTGTGAGACTTGTTGTTACTGTTTTTGGCATATTGAATATGCCATGAGGAGCTTGCCAGGCTCTGCCGTGAGAGCGAGGTACTCTCAGTAGTTGGCCGGGCTCTCCGAGAGGGATGGAGAAATCGAACCCGGGTCGGCCGCGTGCAAGGCAAACGCCCTACCCGCTGTGCTGTTGCTCCAGCCCATGATTAAGAATGTAGAGAGAATTTCAGTCAGAGAGATAATACAGCAGGTAGGGGGCTTGCCTCGCAGGAGGCCGACGTGGGCTTAATCCCTGGCATCTGCTATGGTCCTTTGAGCCTTGTCAGGAATGGTCCTTGAGTACAGAGCTGAGAGTAAGCCCCAAGCACCACTAAGTGTGGCCCCCAAACAGAAATAAACAAATGAAAAAAATATAAAAGTATCTAGACCATGGTGTACAGTAGAAATTAACATGTTTGTTCCCGTTACATTACATAAACATTTGGGTGTAGGAACTTTCATTAATCTACCAACTTTTTTTTTTTTTTGCTTTTTGGGTCACACCTGGTGATGCACAGGGGTTGGGGTTACTCCTGGCTCTGCACTCAGGAATTACTCCTGGTGGTGCTCAGGGTACCATATAGGATGCTGGGGATAGAACCCGGGTCAGTTGCATGCAAGGCAAATGCCCTACCTGCTGTACTATCACTCCAGCCCCCTAATTTACTAACTTTTACTGGCCTGTTTTTAATATGAAAAAGTTAAGTTTGGCTAGTATCCACTCTATTAGTACTCACATTCATATCTCTATAATATTTATATCTCAATTCATCTTTCATTTGCTAATAACCGGAGCCATGTTTATTGAGCATTTACTATGCATCGGTGAACACTCTGGAACCACACTGGAGTTAACTCATTAGTTCCTAACAGTTCTGTACCTTGGAGCAGGAGAGATAGTACAGTGGGTGGGGCACTTGCCTTGCACGTGGCCACCCCGGGTTCAATCCCCAGCACCACATATGGTGCCCTGGGCCCAGCCAGAAGTTAGTCCTGAGCACAGAGTCAGGAGTGAGCTATGAGCACCACCGAGTGTGACCCAAAGCACAAACAAAAGAAATTCTGTACCTGGAGGGCACCATACCCCTTAGCCCTGTCTACCAGATGGGGGAAAACAAAGGCTCAGAGAGGCTGGGCAACTTGCCTCAGTCACACAGCTCATGAGTGGCAGATGTGGAGTTTGAACATTGCTGAATCCCTCTCGGTGTGTTCTCACAAACTCAGATGTATAATCATACTCGATGCTCTGAGCAGCTTTTATTTTTTCATTCATGGGGTTATAGGATTACTCTTTTATTTTTGCTTTTTGGGTCACACCCAGCGATGTTCAGGGGTTACTCCTGGCTCTGCACTCTGGAATTACTCCTGGTGGTGCTCAGGGGACCATATAGGATGCCAGGGATCGAACCCAGGTTGGCCGCGTGCAAGGCAAATGCCCTACCCACTGTGCTATCGCTCCGGCCCCATTATTATATATATATATATTTAGTAATATATATTTACCATATTTATAGCTTTTTTTTTTTGGCTTTTTAGGTCACACTCAGCAATGCTCAGGGATAATTCCTGGCTCTGTACTCAGGAATTACTCCTGGCAGTGCTCAGTGGCCCATATGGGATGCCAGGAATCAAACCCGGGTCAGCCCCGTGCAAGGCAAATGCCCTACCCACTGTACTATCTCTCCGTCCCCCCCTTTTTTTTTTATTAAATCACTGTGAGATACAGTTACAAAGCTTTCATGTTTGAGTTTCAGTCATACAATGATTGAACACCATCCCTCCACCAGTGCACATTCCCTAACAATGTCCCCAGTATCTCCACCCATTCCACCCCTCCCCCTATGTCTATGACAGACAATTTCCCCCATACTCTCTCTCTATTTTTGGGCATTATGGTTTGCAACACAGATACTGAGAGGCCATCACATTTGGTCCTTTATCTATTTTCAGCACACATCTCCCATCCCAAATGATTCTTCCAACCATCATTGTCTTAGTGATCCCTTCTCTATCCCAGCTGCCTTCTCCTCCAGCTCATGAGACAGGCTTCCAACTATGGGGCAATATTCCTGGCCCTTGTGTCTACTGTCCTTGGGTGTCAGTCTCCTATTATGTTATTTTATATTCCACAGATGAATGCAGTCCTTCTATGTCTGCCCCTCTCTTTCTGACTCATTCCACTTATCATGATACTCTCCATGACCATCCACTTCTAAGCAAATTTCATGACTTCATCATTTCTACAGCTGCATACTATCCCACTGTGCAGATATATAAAGTTTCTTTAACTATTTGTCTGTTCTTGGGCACTTGGGTCATATGGAAGCTCAATCTCTAGTTTGTTGAGGAATGTCCATATTGTTTTCCAAGAAGGCTGGACCAGTCGGCATTCCCACTAACAGTGAAAGAGCATCCCTTTCCCCTCACATCTGCACCAGCACTGATTGTTCTTTTTGATGTGTCCCTGTCTCTGTGGTGTGCGATGATATCTCATTGTTGTTTTGATTTGCATCTCCCTGATGATTAGTAACGTGGAGCATTTTTTCATGTGCCTTTTGGCCACTCGCATATGTCTATTTTTCAGCAAATCCAGCTCCCTTTTCTGAGCATTTCTTAGCATCTTTATAGCATCTTTTATGTTTTCATCCATGGGGTTATAGGAGCAGTCAGGTGTGGGGGTCTCAGCGGCCCACGCTGCCTTCCCCAGCGTCTGTACTGGTGGGACCCGGGGCGGGCTGACTCAGCGTCTGACTCTCCCTCCTCCCCGCACAGCCCACCCGGAGAGAGCGGCCCTGCTGTTCGTGTCCAGCGTCTGCGTGGGCCTGGCGCTCACGCTGTGCGCCTTGGTCATGCGTGTGTCCTGCGCCCGGGACCTCCGAGAGCTGCAGCTGGCCCAGGAGCGCCTGGTCCCGGGAAGTGACCGGGTGGAGGAGGACAGCGACGACGACCAGGAGGAGGAGGGGGAGGAGCACTCCTCGGACTCGGATATTCAGGGGCAGCTGTCGGGCTTCAGCAGGACTTCCTACCCCGGCTACACGTCCATCGAGGCCGCGGAGCTGGCGGAAAGGATTGAGCGGCGGGAACAAATCATCCAGGAAATCTGGCTGAACAGCGGCTTGGACACGTCACTCCCGAGGAACATGGGGCAGTTTTACTGAAAACCACCCACCCTTGGAAGATGGGAGGGTCTCCGCCACACACCCCCCGCCCAACCTTGCTTCACTTGTACCTTCTATGAAGGAGAATCGTGAAGGCCGAGAGCTCCGAGGGGCACGTTGGAAACCGTTTACGGCGCCTCTCAAAATAAATGCAGAGAGGGGACAGCGCCGTTGTCTGTGTTTATTTAAATTCCTGTCTGGGGGTGACCATACTCAGAGCGGCTGGGGTGGACCTGGCTATGCCTCCGAGTATCAAGTCTTTACAGATCAAGTGTTACAGATCAAGTGTTACAAATCAAGTGTTATAAATCCTTGCCACTGCAGGGCTGTCACTAGCACCTCGGCTGTGCAAGAAGCTCTCTCCCTCCCTCCAGGAAACAAAAAGGATGCTCTCTTCAGAGCAAGAAGTCTGAGCTCCTGCCCCGGGTGGTGGAGGTTTTGGAGGGTTTGGTTTTGGGGCCACATCTGGTGGCGCTCAGGGCTTACTCCCGGCTCTGCACTCAGGGGTCCCTCCTGGCAGTGTTAAGGGACCCATAGGGTGGCGGGGCAGGGATCAAATCTGGGTCAGCCGTGTGCAAGGGAAGTACCCGTCCTCGGAGCTATCCATCTCTTTGGCACTGGGGATAGACTTTCTAAAGTTTTTTTATTTTTTGCTGTTTGGGTCACACCTGGTAATGCACAGGGGTTACTCCTGACTCTGCACTTAGGAATTACTCCTGGCGGTCCTTGGGGGAAGGCGGACATCCATATGGGATGCTGGAAATGGAACCCGGGTTGGCCATGTGCAAGGCAAGTGCCCTACCTGCTGTGCTATTGCTCCAGCCCCCTGGGGATAGATTTTTTTTTTCTTTTTGGGTCACACCTGGTGATGCACAGGGGTTACTCCTGGCTCTGAACTTAGGAATTACTCCCGGCGGTGCTGGGGGACCATATGGGATGCTGGGAATCGAACCCACGTCGGCCGCGTGCAAGGCAAATGCCCTACCCTCGGTGCTATCACTCTGCCCACCCCCCTCTGGGATAGATTTTAATTGCTCACTTTATTTCTTCAGAGCGGGGTTTGATGATTTTTCTCTTTTTATTGGGGGTGGGGTTAGGGGTGGCGTCGGGCCACACCCTCAGGGGCTGTTTCTGCCTCTGTATTAGATCTGCTTTTTAAATGATGCACTGCTTTGTTCGGGGATGTTTAAGAATATGAAGTCCTTAAACAAATCTCCAGGGTTCAGGAGTAACCCTGATGGTTCTCGGCGGACCCTATGCAATGCTGGGGGTTCAGACCAGGGTCCACCAGCGTAAGGCCGCACCGTCCTTCCTGAACTTTCTCTCAGGCCCTTACTGTTCTTTTCCTTTTTTATTTATTTATTTATTTATTTATTTATTTTTGGCTATTTGCGTTGCACTCAGGAATTACTCCTGGCGGTGCTCAGGGACCATATGGGATGTTGTGTGTGTGTTGTGGGGGGGTGGGAATCAAAGCAAACACTCTCCCCACTGTCCTATCACTCGGGCCCCCTTATTTTCTCCAAGGGCCAGAAAATAAATTATTTTGGCCTTCTTGGTGCAAGAGAGAATGCATGGGGGCAAGGCTCATACCGCAACCCCCCCCCCCCACACACACACACTCCTCCCCCCTTCACCAGCAGCTCAGGCCAGTTTATGTCAGTTCTCTTCCCCTTAGAGTCTCCTCAACTTCCCAGGGGGACAGAAAAAGGGTTAAGCTGCAAAAAGCTTTAGTTCTGTTTTGTTTGGGGGCCACACCCGACTGGCTCTGAGCTTACTCCTGGCTCTGCACTCAGGGGTCACTCCTGGTGGGGGGACCCTGTGCAGCGCTGAGGACCGAACCCAACCAGGGCAGCAGCAGGGACCCAGGCGACTCCCGCTGGGCTCTTCCTGGGGCCCTCCAAGAAGCTACATTGTAGCTGAGCGCACAGCAGGCCCCGCCCCTCGCCTCTGCTTTCGGATTTCGGATTTTGCTGTCTTCTAAGCGCAGAGAATCCTTCCCACCCCCCTGAGCACGGTGCTCCAGTGGCCTCCGGTGCTAATTTGCAGCGGCCCCTCCTTGGGCTGCAGGTAACTCAGACACCATCCACCTGGGCCCGAGCAGGAGCGCCCTGCCTGGGGCGTTTGCCTTGCTCGCCGCCCACCCAGGTTTGGATCCCGGGCAGCCCATCCCATCCTCCGAGCCCGCCAGGAGTGCTCCCTGAGCACAGAGCCAGCAGCAAGCACAGTGGGGCGTGGTCCCCCAAACAGCAAACAGCGAAACATCAGCCCTCCAGCTCCCGGGGCTGCAGAGACCAGAGCGGGACTAAAGGATGTCACTTTCCCAGCGGGGGCCAGCGCTGTGCCCACATTCAGCCCAGGGTGAATTCCACCAGGACCTTCCTCTTCTCCCTCTCCCTCCCGGCCCCCACCCTCATGCACAGCCCCTCCCCCGCCAGGACCCCACCCCACCCCACCCCAGGAAGCTGCCCAGGACCCATCTGCCAAGGCCACGGTCCTTCTCGGGCCGGTGCAAACGCCAAACACGGTGCGCTGTGCTCGCGGAGCGCCAGAGAATGCCGCATTGTTCTGAGGAGGAACTGGGGGTGTGTGAGGCCAAGGCCCGGGCACCTTGCCCAGGAGGTGGGGGCGAGCATTGCTGAGACGGGCACGCCCCGGGAGGGCGCTCCTGGGGGCGGGCGGCGTGGCGGGGGTGGGCTCTCCCCAGGAGACCTGGGCACGCACCCGCTGGCAGGGGGCTGCAAAGTCCCGGCTCCAGGCACCCCCAAGAAGCAGCTGCCTGGTGCTATTCCAGACCCGCGCGCTCTGTGCAGAGATGCCAGCCTTGGGGCTGGAGGGGTGCCCGTGTGCCCAGCGTGGTGGGTGCTGCCCACGCGGACTGGGGAGGTCCCACTGCCTGCAGGGAAACTGGACCCGAAATACCCACTGGCGAACGTCAGGGCGCACAGAGGTGCTCAGGGCTTACTCCTGGGCTCTGTGCTCAGGGCTTACTCCTGGGCTCTGTGCTCAGGGCTTACTCCTGGCGGGGCTCACGAGATCATATGGGGTGCTGGGGGCTGGGTCCAGGCCAGCTGCAGGCGAGGGGAGCACTGTCCCACCGGGTGATTGCTCTGGCCCTGCACCTGCTCCCCCATCCTCTGTCTGTGGACACGAAGGGAGGCTGTGTTTTTGCCGTGCACAGAAAACGCGATGAGCATCTCCCAAGTCGTTTGTGTTCCCAGACTCTCCAGATGCACCGTCAGGATCAGAATCACTGGGGCGTAGGGGGTTCCCAGTGGGGCTGCCGAGGCCAGCTCTGGCAGTGCTCAGGGAGTCTCTCGTGGGGCCCTTGGGGACCACGTATGGCATTCAGGATCAGATGAGGGTCAGCCGAGAGCAAGGCAAATGCCCGACCCTTCTGGACTATTCTCTGGACCTGCCATGCTTCCTCTTTTTTTTGTTGTTGTTGTTGTTCTTTTGATTTTTGGTGAGCACACATGGCATTGCTCAGGAGTTACTCCTGCAGGTGCTCGGGGAACTACATGGGATGCCGGGGATCGAACCTGGGTCGGCTGCATGCAAGACAAATGCCCTGCCCACTGTGCTATCTCTCCAGCCTCCACTTTCCCTTTTTCTAAGGAATGCCCACCACTGTGATGGCACCTACCCAATGCCCACCCCCTGTCCCATGAGCACCCACAGCAAGGCACCCGGCTTTCCCTTTTCCTCCGCTTCCTCACCCATGCCGGGATTTCATCTGGGTCGGGCAGCCATTCCCAAGGGTATGGGCTGCTACTTCAGGGTAGCATTTTGGATGGGCATTTTCCTGGTCCTCGATGAGATTTGAAAGCTGCCAGTAGCGCTCCCGCTGGTCTGAGGAGCTCAGAAGTGAGCAAAGCACAGATCTGTCCTGCACCGCCTCACCCCAGCACATGGGGTGCAGTGAACATCCCTGATGTCCAGGCCCCAGTCACCTGCCCCCACATTCATCCCGGCTTCTGTGTGCTGCCAGGGATCAAACCCAGGTCTCATGCGTGCAAGGTAACTGCTCGCCCACCTGGCCAGCCCCTTCTTCTCCAGGTTCCCCATCACGGCCTGAAGCTCGCTGCAACCTAAATGGCATTCCTCCTGCACGCCTCTCTGAGACGCCCACGTTATGGGAATTTATCTTGAGCTGCAAGACCCGCTTCCAGCTTTGATGCCAAGTGGCCCCCCAAGCCGTGAGCTCAGCCTGTGGCACCCGGGGGCAGAACAAAGAGAGGAAAGCTGGTGGTTTCCGCATATGGGGGGACCTTGGCACCCCCTGTCTCCACGCGGCTCCAACCCGACTCCTTGCACCGGGGTCTTTGCAGGACAGAAAAAAAACCGGAACCACGTCAGCCTGGGAAAGAGGAGGGCGTGGGGCCCCGGGGGGGGGGGGGAGGACGCACGGGGACAGCTGTGACTCAGTTCCAGTGTGACCTGGAAAAAGAGTCTCTGCTGACGGGGGAAGGGAAGGCGAGGAGAGGAGAGGAGAGGGGGGGTTCAGCCCGGCGTTACCTCACTCCAGGAGAGAACGGGAAAGAAACCTTCCCAGCCCCTAACAATGCCGAGTGGCAGAATGTGTTATTCAGCCCAGAAGAATGCGCCCTGGACAGTGCTCACCTCCCCCCGCCCCCACTTCCTTCCTGGGAACTTGACCTCTGATTGTGCCGGGTTGAACCTGACCTTGGACGGTTCCCGCCCGCCCTGGAGTCCGGGAGCGCTGGCTGGGGCGGCCCCAAGGAGGGTCTTGCGGGAAAGCTCCGGTCTCCATAGAAGCTACCCGGCCCGACCCCTCTGCCCCGTGTGCCCCCTTCAGACCTGGGCGGGGTTGCTCCCAGCCGCTGCTCAGGGCTGGGTCGGGAACGGGAAGTGTGTGCACTTCCTCATATTCCGCCTCTTCCAGAGAACCTTCTTCGTCCTTCCAGGAGGGTGAAGAAGAAACATAATTCAATAAAATTCAAAAACTTAAAAAAAAAATTCCCCTGGCCGATGTGGAGCGGCCCGGGCCTGAAATGGGGTGAACTGCAGCTGTGGACCCCCTGAACATTTAGTAGGGACTCTGCACCTTGATTTCTTTTCTTTTTTTTTAAATTTATTTATTTTTAATTAATGAGTCACAGTGAGGGTACAGTTACAGACTCACATATTTGATTTATTTTCTTTAAAAAATTTATAGATGTATATATTTATTTGACTTTTGGGATCACACCTGTTGATGCTCAGGGGTTCCTCCTGGCTCTGCACTCAGGAATTAACCCTGGCAGTGCTCAGGGGACCATATGGGATGCTGGGAATCGAACCCGGGTCAGCCACGTGCAAGGCAAACCTCCTCCCCACTGAGCTGTGACTCCAGCCCCCGTACCTTTTAAAATTTTTTCAGGGAAGGGGTTATTGGTTTGGCGTTTTCTGTTGGAGTTTTGGTCATTTTGGGGTCTCCCAAGCAGCACTGGGGGATCCCTCCTGGGTATTCTCACTCAGCTGGGCTTCAGCACGGCCCTGGGTGCTGGTGGTCTCCCATGAAGTGCTCAGGGGCACACGTGGCGCCTTGATGTGGTGCCATGTGGTGTGTGTGCGGGGGGGGGGGGGGAGGGGCGTTGCATGCTAGATGTGTGATGGACTAACTTCTGGCCCTGCATATTGGTTTTGTTCTTTTTCCTCCCTCTCTCCCTCTCTCTCTATTTTTTTTAAGGGAGTGACACCTGATAGGTTCTAGGGAACCATATGTGGTGCCAGAGATCAAACCTGTGTCAGCTGTGTGCAAAGCAAATGCCTTCCTCACTGTACCATCTGATGCCTTCCTCCCTCCCTCCCTCCCTCCCTCCCTCCCTCCCTCCCTCCCTCCTTTCCTTCCTTCCTTCCTTCCTTCCTTCCTTCCTTCCTTCCTTCCTTCCTTCCTTCCTTCCTTCCTTCCTTCCTTCCTTCCTTTCTTTCTTTCTCTTCTGTTCTTTTCCTTTTCTTTGGTGAGGGAGGGGTGTCTTTCTTTGGTGATGCTGTGCTCAGGTATTATTCCTGGTTCTGCACTCAGGCGTCACTCCTGGTGGGCTTGGAGGACCATCTGGGGTGCCAGGGATTGAAGCCAGGTCACCCTCATATAAGGCAAATGCCCTATCTCCCCTTGACTTCTCTCTCTCTCTCTCTCTCTCTCTCTCTCTCTCTTAATTAAGCAGCTGTGAGATAGTTACAAAATTGTTCATGATTTGGTTTCAGTCATACAATGTTGTTATTTCACAGTGTGCATTTCCCACCAACAATGTTCCCAGTTTCCTTGCCCCCCACCCACCCTTGCCTGCCTCTGAAGCAGGCACTTCTCTCTCTCATCTCTCTCTCTCTCTCCTCTCTCTCTGCCTCTCTCTCTCTCCCCCTTTTGGGCACTATGATTTGCAATTCAGGTACTGACAGGTTCTCATGTGTGTCCCTTAATCTCCTTTCAGCACCCAGTTCTTGTCCAGCGTGATCACTTCCAGCTAGCATCATCATGGTGTCCCTTCTCTATGCTAACTCCCGTCCCCACCACACACCACTTATGGACACTTCCAACTGTAGACCAGTCTTGACTTCTTTTCTTTTTTCTTTTTTTTGGGGGGGAGTTTTGGGTCACACCTGGCGATGCTCAGGGGTTACTCCTGGCTCTGCACTCAGGAATTACCCCTGGCGGTGCTCAGGGGACCATATGGGATGCTGGGAATCGAACCCGGGTCAGCTGTGTGCAAGGCAAATGCCCTACCTGCTGTGCTATTGCTCCAGCCTGACTTCTTTTCTTGTGAAAAAGTTTGGGGAAGAATTCTAGCTGTTCAGGAAAAGGCAATAAAGAGTTGCGATGTACAGTGTCCTTAAATACAGCACACCTGTGGACACCAACGTGAAAAGGCCTGCCGCCATATTACAAAACAGGAAGTGTAACGGGGCCTGGAGATAGCCCAGGGTCAGTGACAGGCGCTGTATTGTGCAAGACCCTGGTCACTCCCGGAACAGCTTGCTGCCAAGTCCCGAAGCACGGCCAGGGCGGCCCTGGTGGTCCCCCGCAGCAGCCCATCCTATGACTAGTATTCAACCCTCTGGCAGGCTTGAGCCAATATCCCTGTTTGGGGGGGCGGGGGGGGGCGAGGGTGGACCATAGCTGGCTGTGCTTGGGGTTTACTCCTGGCGCTGCACTCAGGGGTCACGCCTGCTGGGGCTCTGGGGACGGCGTATGGTGCCAGAGATCAAACCTGGTGCAAGGCCAGTGCCTGCCCCGCTGACCTGTCTCTCCGGGCCTGATGGAGATGCTCTTTGAAATCAAATAAAAATGGGGTCCCCAAACATGATGGCCGCTTAGTGCCTGTGTTGCAAACCATAACACCCAGAAGGAGAGAGGGAGTGAGAGGGAATGTGCCTGCCACAGAGGTGGGGCGGGGGGGGGGGGCCAGGAGGGATGCTGGGAACATTGGTGGTGGAGAATGGGCACGGGGGGGAGGGATGGGTACCCGAACATTGTATGACCGAAAGGTAATCATCAAGGTTGTAAGACTGTAACTGCATCTCACGGTGATATATTAAAATTAAAAAAATTTAAATAAAAACAAAACTGGGTCCCCGGCTTGCTAGAGTGGGTTCCTGGAGTGTTCCTTGTACCCCCAGAATCTGCACTAGGTGATCGGCTTTTCTGATTTATTGGGACCAAGGGTTTTTGTTGCCACCTGGGATGATCAGGGCTAAAAGCAGGGGGTCCAGGGCACCCAGAGGCAGGGGCTGTCGCCTGATGTCAGCAGCAAAGGTCCCGGCCAGGAGAATGGGGACATCCCCTCGCAGTCACCACCAGCTTCTGCCCTCCCTCGCTTTCCAGGAGGGTTTTGGCCGAAGGAACGTTCCAGCATTTGCTCCTTCCCAGGTCTCGTGCCGAGTTGAAATGCTGCCATTCATTCCTAAATCTCTCTTTTCAGTCCCTTTTAATATTCTTCGAAGCCGAAAGAGAAGAGGCTCCCAGGACAAACTTGGACGGGGCCCAGAGGCGATTATTTATTTCAGCAAGATTCACTCAAGGGCTCGAGAGTCAAGTGTCTGAAGATCGAGTCCCTGGGCGTGGGGGGGGTGGGGGGGAACAAAGCCCTTCTGAGCCCCGGGGCCCCGTGGCTGCCCCTGCCCCCAGGAGTGCGAGCCCCAGGAGAAAACCCCAGACGGTGGCTCCTGGTCTCCCCAGCAACCCAGGCTGGGCCCGAGTTTGGATTCTGGGGGTCCAGTCCAGGATGCAATGGCCCCCACCCCACTGCCCTCGTGTCTCTGGCCACTCTGGGGGATGGTGTGGGGGAGAGGGTCCTGTTCAAATTCACTTCCCCAACACAATTGGTGTTTGTTCGGGCGCCAGCAACTCCCCGTGACTCAACAGCCAGGCTGTGCCTCTGCGGGGCGGGGGGGTCTGTCCGTCAGCACCTTCCAATTCCAGCCCCGTCAACGCAGCGCTCCGTCCCGAGCCCGCGCCACCGTCAGGCTGTTTGCTTGTTCCTCCACCCAGTGATAAGTTGCTTGAAAGACACACTGAACTCAGATGGCTGTGCAGGTGTGTGTGTGTGTGTGTGTGTGTGTGTGTGTGTGTACATGCACCCCGGTGTGCTCATGAGCGTTTGTATGTGTATTCATGCAGCACCTGGGTGTATGTATATGTGTGTGCTCGCATGTGTGCAGGCACTTCTGTGTACACGGTTGCTTTGGACATGTGTGTGCATGTATGTATGTATTCACCCCAGTGTGGTGCATGTGTGTGCATCTCAGCACATGTATGTAATGCATCTCTGTACATACGCATATGTGTGCATATATGTGGGTGCACATGAGCATGTATGTGTGCTCATGTGAACATATGTGTGTGCACATCAGTACGTGTGTGTGCCAGTCCCACAGTGTGTGTGCAGGTACCTCAACCTACATGTGTGTGTACACATGCTCATCTGCACTGGTTGTCTTATGCACATGTGTATGCACATCGCCGTGGGAGCATTATGTATATATGAACGCGTGCATGCATGTCCAGGTATGGGCCTGTCCCTGTGTCTTCTCTCCCTCTGTCTTTAAGAGCACGTTTGAAATTGCAGGTGTGTGTCTATGTGCAGGCACCTTGATGTCTGCGTGTGCGTGCATGCGCGTGCACCATGTGTGCATGTGCACATGTATGCATGTGTGTGCATGTGTGCACACATGTGGCATGTGCACGTGTGCGTATGCATGCATGTGTACATGTGTGCATGTGCATGCATGTCTCTGTGTCTGTGTGGGGGTGCCTGCCTTGACTGTGTATTCTGAAGTGGCAGAGTGTGGGGTGCTTCCACGTGGCGTGCTGTCTGAGCAGAACCCGGCCGGGGTGGGGGTCTGCAGGGTAAGCCCTGCCTTAGCTTGACCTGGGCCCACCTCCCACCTCTGCCCTTCTGAAGCTGTGTAGCCTCAGGTGGCTTGCCAGACCCCTCGGTGCCTTCATGGAGACCAGGGCAGTGCCATTGCCACCACCAGTGGCACCAGCCATGCCCGAGGCTCCCACCGAGCCCGCGTCAGGGCGCCCACCCCAGGGGGATGTAACCCCCCGACTGTCCAGGTTGTTCCCCCACAGGCGCGTTTCTGGCTGTCTTGCCGGAAACCTGGTGCTGTGGCTCCCGTGGCCAGCAGGAGGCCACGGGTCACACTGAACCTGTTGGCACCCGTGGCCAGTCCTGGGCCCTGGATGTTTCCTTGGACAAGGCTGGCTGACGGGACCTGCCGGTCACTCCCAAGACCAAGCCCTGTCCTGGGCTGACCCTGTCCTGAACGCCGTGCCACCTGCTGAGGCGTTTGCTGGCTCAGAATGGGCTAGACCCCAGGACAGGCAGTTCCCTGGCAGACAGCAACGCTGTAGGAAGCAGACTAGAAGGCCGGGTCAGCCGCACCTGGGCCCCTGATCCCGCCAGGAGTGACCCCTGAGTGGGACTGGGCGTGGATCCCAAACTATCCTTGCCTTGTGCACTTGCCCTGAGTGTTGCCAGCCGGGGTTTGATCCCTGGGACCACATGTGGTCCCCTGAGCATAGCCAAGAGTGACCCTTGGGCAGAGAGCTAGGGGCGTGTCCGTCCCCCTTCGCACCCCCAGAAGACCCATCTTCTGCTGAGCCAGAGGCCTGCGTGGCCAGGACTAAACTGACACACGTCCCGGGGCGCCCTGGGTCAGCCACCTGAGAGCACAGATGGGGCACACATGACCCAGCCACACACAGCACGGAGCACCCCGAGGTGGGCACAGCCCAGGCTGGCTCATGGGGACTTTCCCTCCCCGTCTTCCTTTGGCGGGAGGGGAGGGCTCTCTGCTCTCAGTGCTCAGGCCCAGAGATTGAGGGGTGCTCTCTTCCCTCGGGTGGTGACGGGGGCCCAAGTCGAGCTCAGTTGGGAGAGCTCTGCACTCAAAAGGGAGTGGCTGGGGTTGGAGCAGGTAAGGCGTTTGCCTTGCATGTGGCCGACCAGGGCTCGATCCCTGGCATCCCATAGGGTCCCCCGAGTACTGCCAGGAGTAATTCCTGAGTGCGGAGCCAGGAGGAACCCCTGAGCATTGCCAGGTGTGACCCAAAAGAGAAAAAAAAAGTGAGTGGCTGGTGGCTGTGAGGCTGAGGGACAGGGTGGCAGTTGGGGCCACCCAGACCCCCAGACCAGGATGCCGCTATGGTGGGGGTGGGGGAGGGGCTGGACGGGCATGCAGCAAGCCCTGGGCACCCCACTGGAACCACTGCAGGAACATTCTGTGCCACAGAAGCCACGAGAATTGCCCCATGCAGCCTGCCCGGCTGTGCTCGAGGGCTCCGTCTGAGTTGGTCACCCCTGAGCACATCTGGGTGGGTGTCAGGGACAGAAGCCGAGTCGTAGATGGTCTTTGCCACCTTCGCTTCACCCAAGGGTGACGTCACTTGACAAGGACACGCTGGTGAGGCGGCTGGCGCCGGCGTTGAGGAGCGTGTGTGCTCCCGTGTCTCAGAACCTGGGCTCCGTGCCCCTAGGGACACAAATGAGGGGCGGAAGCCACAGCCCCTCGGGGAGGGCATTCGCCTTGCACGTGGCCCACCCGAGTTTGATCCCCAGCATCCCGCAGGGTCCCCGGAGTGATCCCTGTGTGCAGAGCTGGGACTCAGCCCTGAGCACTGCTGTCTCCCAACGTATGTGTGATGGATGCGGGGGGAGGAAGCGGGGGATCCAGGTGGTGCCAGGAAGGGGACCCGCCCCAGGTACCCCTGGGAGAGACCCCCAAGCACAGAGCTAGCTGTGGCCCCCAGACCTGTGTGTGGAACATGTGCACGTGGTGGAAGCCTGAGAGAAACCCACGCCAACGCCCTTTTCCCGGTGCTGACAACAGACCCGAACGGTCAGGCACCGGGTAGGGATCTCGGTCAGGGGCCCCATCACCTCACTCCTCAGCCCCACCTGGGGGCTGTCCCACCACTACAAACCGGCGAGATCTGGGGCGGCCGTGCAGGGTCCCGGGAGGGGCCCCCAGAGTCCCGGTGCCCAGGTGGAGGGTGTGAAAGCAAAGGTCGGCCCAAGGCCTGGGGCTCCCAGTAGACTGGAGAGGCTGGGAAAGCCCTGACATGTGCGGGGTCCACGAGGGTCCCCCAGGCGGCCAGCCAGGCCAGCCGGGAACTGGCCGGCAGGTGGACGCCACCTGGCAGGTGCAACACACACACACACACATACACACACATACACACACACTTACACACCCCTTGCTGATGCCAGGCCAGCTGGGCATTGGCCAGCTGGTGGACGCCACCTGGCAGGTGCAAGAGACAGACAGGCAGGCAGACAGACACACAGACCCCATGCTGGTGATCCTCCCCTATCTCTCTCTCACTCACACACACACACACACACACACACACACACACACACACACACACACACCACACACACCCCTGTGCTGCTGGTCTTCCCCGGGTGATCCTCCCCTATCACACACACACACACACACACACACACACACACACACACACACACACACACACACACACACACACACACACACACACACACACACACACACACACACACTCTCTCTCTCTCTCTCTCTCTCTCCCCCTGTGCGGGTCTTCCCGTGGATCCTAAGCCTGTCACAGCAGAGGGACAGGAGGAGCAGCCCCAGGGAGAAAGGTGGGACAGTGACCTCTTGTGGCCACCCAGGGCTGTGTCTCAGCAGCTCTGCTGAAGTTCAAATAGGCACTTTCTCTTCCCGTCCACCAACCCTGTCAGAATAGAGAAAGTTCCACCCTAGCACCACCCAGACAAAAACAAATCACTGAGGGGCCAGGGATGTTGTCCAATGGTTAGAGCACTTGCCTGCCTGAGGCCCTGGGTTCAAGGCCCGCATAACCATAACAGCAACAACAACAACAACAACAACAACAAAACACCCAGCACCCTCATCTGAGTATTTTAACAAACCTCAAATACGGAACAGTTGTCCTGGAATCAAAACACTGCAGACAGATTCTTTGAGGATCTATTTACTAAGCTCTAGCTCCATATAGTTTTTCTGTTTCTAAAAAAATAATGTATTAATACGTTCTAGCAAGTTTGATTTTCAAAAATCCAAACCCCAAAAAACCCCACCCCATAAACACCTAACTCCAACACCCTCTGCGGCGGGCGGGTGGGTGGCCACTGCACTGCGGTCCCTCCTGGGGGCGTCACCGGGGCCTCCACTTGATGTCCGTCACGCCCTGGAAGTGCCTCTTGAGCGCCGTGTTGTCTGCCCACGGGGAGTTGAGGCAGGCGTCATCGTCCTCGTTCTCCTCCAGTTTCTGGGGAGAGACGGGGCTGGCTCAGGGCGAGGCGGAAGGGAGGCCGCCCCCCACCCGCCCCCCGCCGGCCAGGCGCCCACCTTGAGCTCCTCCTGCCTCCGGTGGTAGTAGAGCATCAGCTGCTTCTGCTCCTCGCTGCTGATGATGGGCTCCCGGGCCGGGGCCCCCTGGCCCCGCTGCAGGGACGGGGGCTTGAGTGGGGAGCGAGGCGGGGGCCCCCCAGCCCGGCCCGCAGGGGAGCTGCACGGGGCCTCCCAGGGGGCAGGGCTCGTGGGGGCCCCCCGGACCCCTCCCCCATCACAAGAGCAGGGCGGGAGGAGTGAACTCGGGCAAACACCCCGTGACTGCCGGGGCGTCCTACCTTCTCCCCAGCCTGGCCTGGACCCCCGAGACGCGGCGGGCAGGGCCCTGGGCCTTGCAGCGACCACTCCCACCCACTCGGAGCCTCGTCTGGACTCACACTGGGCCATTCCATGGCAGGGGACGCTACAACTGTGCAGTCACGGCACCCCCAGGCTTTGTTTTGTCTTCTGTCCTGGGGCCACACTCAGCAGGGCCCGGGGGTCGCTCCTGTAATCCAGGCTGCCCACAGCGGCCCCCAGGAGCTGTCTCCTGGCCCCTTTGCCACTGTTTGCTTTGTTTTGCTTGGGGGGCCTCGCTCCAAGGCACTCAGGGACTCTTCCTGGCTCAGTGCTCAGGAGTGACCCCTGGCAGTGGTCGGGGAGCAGGATGTGGGATTCAACCTGGGTCAGCCTCATGCAAGGCAAGTGTCTGAGATTCCCTCGGCCACATTTTATTTCTTGGTTTTGGGGCCACTCCCAGCAGTACCCAGGGGCCACTACCGGCTCAGCATTCAGGGATCACTCCTGGAGACCTGGAGAACGCGGGGGGATGGGACCCGGGTAGGCCACATGTAAGGCAAGCGCCCTTCCCACTACACAAGCTCTCTGACTGGCAAAACATGTGTACATATCTATTTTTTGTTTTGCTTTTGGGATTGCATCAATTCCAGTGATGCTCAGGAATTGCTCCTGGCCGTGCTCAGGGGGCCATGTGGGGTGCCAGGGATCAAACCCGGGCCGGCTGCTTGCAAGGCGAGTGCCCTCCCCGCTATGCCACCGCCCCAGTCCCCTCCTGGCCGCACTTTCAAAGCTGAGCAGGGCAGGGCAGGGCAGGCCCCCAGCCCCAGTGCCGCCCCCCGGCCGGCGTGTCCAGACGCACCTGCTGGATCTTGACGATGATCTTGGTCTTCTCATTCCTGCCCACGTAGTCCGAGAGCTTCTTGGTTCTCCGCAGCTCCTTGGCCGCCCACCACAGCTGGGCCTCGGCCTCCGCGATGACGCTGAGCGAGGCCTGCGGCGAGGACAGCCCCCACTCAGGTGACGGGGACAACCCCCACGCTCCGCCCCGATCCGGCACACTCATAGCACACAGAGACCCCAGCCCCATCCTGCTGTGGGGGGTGCAGGGCAAGAGGCGGCAGACCCCTGCTGGGGGTCCCTAGTCCCCGCCCAGAGAGGCCATCAGAGTGGGGACTCAAGTGCCACGCCAAAATTGGGGAGAACCTAGACGGGCGGGGCTGTATGGAGACACCCCTTGGGGCCTGTGGTCCAGAGCACTGGGGACTGAGCACTCAGGGGCCAGGCGGGCAGGCAGCCAGCGAGGCCAGGGGAGGCTGAAAAGGGCGATGTCCGGGCACCGAGGGCACAGCGTCCATCCCTGGCCTCCAGAGGTGTGTATGTGGTGTGTGTGTAGTGTGGTGTGTGTGGTGTGTGTATGTGGTGTGTGTGTGTGTGTGGTGTGTAGTGTGTGTGGTATGTGTGTGTGGTGTGTGAGTGTGGTGGTGTATGTGTGGGGTGTATGTGGTGTGTGTATGTGGTATGTGTGTGGTGTGTATGTGAGGTGTGTGTGTGGGGTGTGTGTGTATGGGCCCGAGTGTATGTGTGTGGTGTGTGCGTATGTATGTTTGTGTGGTGTCTGTATGGGTGTGTGTGAGGTATGTGTGAGTGTGGTGTGTGTGTGTATGTGTGGTATGTGTGTGTGCATGTATGTGGTGTGTGTGGTAGGTGTGTGTGGGTTGTGTGTGTGTGGTATGTGAGTATGGTGTGTGTGTGGTGTGTATGTGAGGTGTGTGTGTGTACGGGCCTGGGTGTGTATGTGTGTGGTCTGTGTATGTGGGTGGTGTGTGTATGTGTGTGGTGTGTGATGTGTGTATATGTATGTTTGTGTGGTGTCTGTGTGGTGTGTGAGGTATGTGTGTGGTGTGTATATGTGGTGTGTCTGTATATGTGGTGTGTGTGTGTGTATGTGGGGTGTGTGGTGTGTGTGAGGTATGTGGGTTGTGTGTGTCTGATGTGTATGTGTGGGGGTGTGGTATATGTGTGTGGTGTATGTGTGATGTGCGTGTGGTGTGTGTGGTGTATGTGTGAGTGGTGTGGTGTGTGTGTGTGTGTGTGTGTGTGTGTGTGTGCATGTGCGCGGCCCCTCCTTCCGGAGCGCGGTACCTGGGTGCCTGACAGGTCCTCCTTGTTCTCGAATTCCAGGCGGATGGGGTCGTAGGGCGGCAGCCCCATGGGGTAGACGATCATCACGGCTCCCCGGAGCTGGTCCAGGGCGTCCTTCACCATCTCCGCCGTCACGCACACGCCGGCCTCCACCTGTTTCTGCAGGGGCCGGGCGGGGTCAGCTGCACCGTCAGCCCCTCCGGGACCCCAGCCCACCTCTGCAGCTCCCGAGGGGTTCCCTCGAAGACGGGGTCCTTCCCGGGAAAAGCGGGGACTCCTCCAGAGGAGCGGCGTGCAAGCTCTGGACAGGGAACCCCCACAGGGCCCCGGGGTCACTCTCCCAGAGAGCCAGGCCACGGGCAGGTCCTGCTCGCCAGTGTGCGGCCTCAGGATGGGAGAGGGACCCTGTGGCCCCACCGCCCTCTGGCTCAGGGTGAGGCCCCCGTGCTGACCACTGTGCTAACCAGCCCTGGGGCTCCCTGGGGGCACCCCCAAAGGAGAGGGCCCGGTGGTGCTTCGGGAAGGCAGGCCTGGCCACCGGGAGCCCCCGTAAGTCTGGGGAGCCACAGGCCCCCAGAAACCTCAGCCAAGGCGGCCAGATCCATTTCATCCCAGGCACAGCTGTGTTGGGGGGGTCTCCCGGGGACAGAGATGGAGCGTACGCGCCCCCTTGGCCAGGGTCAGCCTCGAGGCTGGGGAAAGCCGCAGGATGGGGGAACCCGGACACGTGGGCAGACTCGGGGGGGGGGGCAGGTGTCCGCATGCAGTGGGGGAAGTGAGGGAGGGAGGGGCCGCGGTCACGGCTGGGGGGGGGCACGTGATCTGAGGCGATCGCACAGGCTGAGGAGAGAAACCGCGGTCCGCCTCGCCCGCTGCCCCCATTCTGCCAGCACACACACGGACACCGCCAGCCCCGCTCCGTGTGACACGCCCGTGTGAGGCAGGGCAGGAGCTGGGGGAGGGCGAGAAGCCAGACCCCAAAGTGGGCAGCAAGTGGGCCTGAGGGATGCTGGAGCCACCTGGGGTGCCAGGGGGGCCGGGGCGTCTATTCACTCAGAGGAAGGGAGGCTTTTGAGGGGTGTTGGGCGATTCTCTCTCTCAAGGCGGATGGGAGGCCCCCTCAGTGGGGCGCCTGGGGCTCAGGGCAGCGGCTGCAGTGGAGGGAGAGGTGGAAGCCCCCCGCAGACCCTGGACATGGTGGGAGGAGGGAAG
This sequence comes from Sorex araneus, assembly GCF_027595985.1. Taxonomy (NCBI): domain Eukaryota; kingdom Metazoa; phylum Chordata; class Mammalia; order Eulipotyphla; family Soricidae; genus Sorex; species Sorex araneus. Next base: position 196,419,954 of record NC_073303.1, read on the forward strand.
GTGGGAGCTCCCCGCATACCTTGGATATGATGGCTTTGGCCTCCTCCACAGTCTTCTTCAAAACTTGCTTCATTTTCTCATTTGGGGCTAGGAAAAGAAAAAGGTGAGGGCAGAGAGACCCACGCCTGGAACCCAACAGGACAGGGTGTGGGGCCGGCAGCGGCGGCCGTGGCCCGTGTGACACTGCCTCCAGCCCGCGGGGATGTGCGCACAGGATAAAGGTTCAGGCGCCGCAGGTTCGGTCTCCGAGAAGGACACCCGGACTGAGGAGCGGGAACGGGAAGCCAAGGCAGACCTAGACGCCTGCAAGCAAAACCCCTGGGCACGACGGGTCACACCATCCATTCTTTGTGTGGTTTTGGAGCCACACTGGGTGATGCTCAGGGCTGACTCCTGGCTCTGGACTCAGGGTCACTCCTGGCGGGGCTCAGGGGGACGGTATGGGGTGCCGGGGATGGAACCCGGGTCGGCCGCAGGCAAGGCAAGCGCCTTATCCACTGCGCTATCGCTCCGGCCCCCACGACCCTCTTCTTGATGGCTGCAGTTCCCTTCCAGACCCGAGACCCTCTCCCAAGGGGACACTGAGTGTTGGCAGGCCACGAGCGGAGGCGAAACCAGCCACTTCCCAGCGTCCAACTCCAAAGGAACTCAGACTAGCAGTTCCCAGCACCCCCGAGATTTAAGGAGTACCTACTCCGTGTCTAGGTGGGGGTGCAGCGCCCCCAACTCCCACCCCGATGGCAGTGTCTGGGGTGCAAGGACAGGTGTTGGAAGGTGGTCTGTCATGAACCTCTCTGAGAATGGGACGGCAAGCGACTGCCTTCCACCGAGACTGTCTTTCTCTCTCTCTTTTTTTTTGCTTTTTGGGTCACACCCGGCGATGCACAGGGGTTACTCCTGGCTCTGCACTCAGGAATCACCCCTGGCTATGCTCAGGGGACCATATGGGATGCTGGGATTTGAACCCGGGTTGGCCGCGTGCAAGGCAAACGCCCTACCCGCTGTGCTATCTCTCCAGCCCCGACTGTCTTTCTCTTTTCTGCTGTTTGGGTCACACCCGGTGATGCACAGGGGTCACTCCTAGCTCTGCGCCCAGGAATTACTCCTGGCGGTGCTCAGGGGACCATATGGGATGCTGGGAATCGAACCCAGGTTGACCCTGTGCAAGGCAAACGCCCTCCCCGCTGTGCTATCGCTCCAGCTGAGACTTTCCATGTCCTCTGACACATGAGGGTCTTGTCCCCAATGCAAGCAGAACCCCCATGTGACATTCACATCCTTTCCCTGGGCCCTCCTAAGGCACCCCATGACAAAACACAATCTCTGAGACGTTTGCAACTGCCCGTACCCCAAACGGCCGGGTCCAGGCACCGGAGAGAGACAGCACAGAGGGTAAGGCGCTTGCCGTGCACACTGCTGACCCGGGTTCAAACCCCATAACCTCATCTGGTCCTCAGAGACCCACCAGGAGTGACGCCCCCAAGCGCAGAGCCAGGAGTAGGCGCAGAGCACCCCCGAGTGTGGCTCCAAGTCAAGCCCCAAAATCTGCCCCCAAAACGGACTGGGTCCAGCCAGATGAAAGTGCCAATGCCCCCCGCCACCCCTGGCCCCCAACCCCAGTCAGTCTGAGCATCTACACTAGTGGCTGGCGGCCCCCGGGCACCATGGAGACGCCGAGATGTTTAGGCCTCACCTTGCCCATTCCTGCGCCCGATGTCGTCCTTCCGGAACACGGCGCCGCCGCTGGGCACGCACTTCTCCCCCCACTCGTCCCGGAGCTTCAGCTCCTCCACCTGCTCGTCCGTCAGCCCTTGCATGTTGGGCGGGAGAAACACGCCATGCTCCGCCAGCTCTTCCACTTCTAGGACACAAGACAGGGGGAACACAGTGGCCCCGACGGCTGGGACGGAACTCCCTTCCCGGTCCCCTTATTTTTTTTGCTTTTTAGGTCACACCCGGCAATGCACAGGGGTCACTCCTGGCTCTGCACTCAGGAATTACCCCTGGCGGTGCTCAGGGGACCATATGGGATGCTGGGAATCGAACCCGGGTCGGTCGAGTGCAAGGCAAACGCCCTACCCGCTGTGCTATTGCTCCAGCCCCTCCTGGTCCCATTTTTGATTGTCTATAAAAAGGGAATTGATCCCATATTCAAGCGAAAGTGGGAAAACTAATGAAAAAGGATTTTTCCCCCCCTCCAAATGCTTTCCTTGTTTTGGCCACACCCGGTGATGCACGGGGCTTACCCCTGGCTCTGTACTCAGGGTCACTCCTGGCGGGGCTCAGGGGATATATCAGGTACCAGGGAGTCCAAGTTGGGTCAGTGGCATGCAAGACAAAATTTCTGACCTCTGTGCCACCACTGGCCCCACGTGGGGCTGAGGGGGACCCTGAGCAGCACTCTGGGGGGCGACCCAGGGGCCCCGCGCCCTGCCCCTCTGCCCCAGGCTTAGTCACTGCTTAACAAAGGCCCAAAGGAGGCCACGGGACAGGACGGGGTCACGAAGTGTGCCAGGTTTGTGCTGGCCCGCGGATGATCCCTGGCACCACATGGTGACCCCAGCGTGGCCAGGGGTGGCCGCGGGCAGCCCCGAGCAGCAGCACCTCGGGCCAAAGCAATAGCGTAGCGGTACGGCTTAGCAAGCAGCTGGCATGGGTTCGACCCCCGGCATCCTGTCTGGCGCCCTGAGCACAGCCAGGCGTCATTCCTGGGTGCAGAGGCAGGAGGAACCCCTGAACACTGCGAGGTGTAGCCCCGAAACAAACGAACAAAAGCACCAACCCTGCATCCTCGGGTCCCTGCACTGAACCTTGGCCTGCCTGGCTGAGCGTGAACAGGAGGGCCCCTAGCCCCGAGCACTGCTCGGGGAGCCCCCACACCACGCTCCTGCCCAGACTGCTGGAAGTCAGCATACAAGGCCTTGCAGGACTGTCCAGAGGCTGGACATCAGCCTCCCTTCCTCAGCATCTTGCAGGCTCAGGGCCAACAGCTGATGCTTCCTAAGACACTGTGTTTTCATTTTTTTTTTTTTTATTCCCTACACATCTTCTCCCAAACTTCCCACCTTGCAGAGCTGCTTTCTGTCCTCCTGGCCCGTGGAAGCAGTTTCTGAGCCACACTGTGCCACAGAGCCCCGTGGCCTGTGATGTGACAGAACTGGGGGGAGCTATTCCGAGTCTGTCCCCACACCAGATGAGCATGGGGCAGGGCGGACGGGGCTGGGACCAGTGTGAACCACAGTGGCCCAGGGCAACAGGAAATACACAGGCCCGGCCTGACACTCAGTTTATCTTCAAGGCTCCCCTGGGGAGCGGGGGAGGGACACAAAACAAGGATCTGACGGCCACGTGCGGAGGGGGTAAAAGCCCACACCAGGTCATGCTGTGTTTTGTGTGTTCTGAGCTCGTGGGTCAAGCTGGTACTGTGCGTGTGCGCATGCATGTGCATGCATGTGTATGCATGTGCATGCATGCACATGAGCATGTGTGTGGTGGAAACTCCCCACGCAGGGCTCTTCCCGGAGCCCCGGGGGGTCAAACCCAGGCCCCCGAAATCACAGCAGGCTGAACTCTCTTCCCAGCCCTGTTTTTGATTATCTATAAAACGGGAATTAATCTCATATTCAAGAGAAAGGGGGAAAGGTAATGAAAAAGCTTTTTCTTTTTTTCTCTCCAAGTGCTTTCCTTGTTTGGGCCACACCCGGTGATGCTCGGGGCTTACCCCTGGCTCTGCACTCAGCGGTCACTCCTGGCAGGGCTCAGGGAGCAGGTACCAGGGAGTCCAAGTTGGGTCAGTGGCATGCAAGACAACATTTCTGATCCTCCAAATGCTTGTTTATTTATTTGTATTTATTCTGCCACCCAGGGTGTGCAAGGCTCTGTGGCTCTGTCCTGGCTCTGTGACCATGGGTGGTCCCCAGGATCAAGCCCCTATCAGCCTTAACTGCTGTGCTGTAATCGTTCAGCGCCCTTCCTCCCAACCCCAGTGCTTTTCTTTTATAAAATAAGGGGGGTTAGGACTGGGAAAGGTGAAGCGAGGCCCTGACCTGACCCCCTCCACTCACACCCCACTGCCCCACTCAATGAAACCCCTATTTTAAAACAAAATAGTATTTTACAGTTGTTTGGTGCATTTGATGACAAACTTTAAGGATGTCAGATGGAAGGAGAAGCCAGGAATCTCACCCCTATCCTCAACACATACACACCCTCCCCACCCCCAGGACTCTCACCCCTACCTCACCCCTATCCTCAACACACACACACACACACACACACACACACACACACACACACACACACACACACACACACACACACACACACACACACACACACACACACACACACACACACACCCCTCCCCACCCCCAGGACTTCTCCAAGATACCAAAGTCTAGGCTTGGCCTAACAGTGCCGCTGTATCCAGCGGAAGCCGGGACGGAGCACTGCTAGTAAACCCACGGCACTGCGGGGATTTACTATCAATGGTGGGGATGGGCGTGAGGTGTCACATGGGGCAACACTGTCACCCAAGAAACAGGCTGTTTCCTGCAGGAGGGAAAAGGACCCCGGGTTCCCCAGGGCACCCATAGCTACGAATCCACACCAGACACCTCTCGCTCTCGGGAAGTCACAAAATGAATTTGATGGGGCCAGAGCCATAGTGCAGCAGGGAGGGCATTTGTCTGGCACGCAGCCGCCCTGGGGGTTTGATCCCTGGCACCCCATACGGTCCCCTGAGCACCCCCAGGAGTGATACCTGAGCACAGTTAGGAGTAAGCTCACTCGGATGTGACCCAAAACTGAAATTTAAAAAACCCCCAAACTTGACATTTTCGTAGTTGACACTTAGGGCCACAGCAGTGCTGGGGGAAGGGGGGCGGGTGCCTGGGTTTTATTCCCAGTGTCCAGGTGGAGGAGAGGGAGAAGTGGGGAGGGAATTAGACGGTGCCAAAAATCCCAGCCAAGGGGCTGGAGGGATAGCACAGCCGGTAGGGCGTTTGCCTTGCATGCGACCAACCCGGGTTCGATTCCCAGCAACCCATATGGTCCCCCAGCACCGCCAGGAGAATTCCTGAGTGCATGAGCCAGGAGTAACCCCTGTGCATCGCCGGGTGTGACCCAAAAGGAAAAAAAAATCCAAGCCAGGGCCTGGGTCAGGCCAGCCCTGTGCTCCAGTAGGGCCTGGGTCAGCCAGCCCTGTGCTCCACTCCTGGGCAGCTGTAATTCAACACTTCGTTCGTTTGTTTGGGGCCCGACGCCGGCGATGGCTCAGGGGTTACTGCAGGCTCTGCACACTGCCCTTTAATGCCCGAAATTCTTGAAACCACGACAAATGGCCTCTTCTGGCACCTGTGGGTTGCGGGGCACGCGCCCATGCGCCCAGTCCTCGGGCCCCCTCCCTCTGCACCTCGTCTTTGGGGGGGTTAGGTTTGCTCCCTGAAGCTTGGGGGGTGGGTGCTGCTGCTCCTGTTGCTGGTGGTGGACACTTGGCCTCCCCAGATGCTAGGTTTCCCAGGAACCGGGTAGCGGCGTCCACCCCGCCCGCTCCTTCTCCATCTCCAACCCTGGGGCAGGGGGGTGGGGGGTGGGGGAGACCTCTCCTGGCCCACCCCGCCGCACCTGAGCAGACGCGCTGCACCTTGAGCCTGCCGTTGTAGACCCGCGTCACCTGCACCGTCAGCTCCTCCAGCTCGCTGCTCCCGGGCGCCTGCAGCAGGAACTGGCTCTCGTCGCCCCGCTTCACGTGCAGCAGCACCATGGCGAGGGCCGGGCAGGTCGGGTGGGTGCGGGGGGGAAGCCTGCCGAGGCGGCCGCCGGCCAACCGTGACCCTCCAACGAGCGCCGGGGCCCAGAGGCCGGAACCCCAAGCGCCGGGGCACTCGGTGCGGGGCGGAGATGGGGGAAATCGGGACACGCCCCCGGAAGTAACCGCTGCCAGGGGCAACCGGGAGACACAGAGAGCGCGCACGCGCAGTGGGAGGGGGCGGCTCCTCCGCGTCCGCTCAGAGCACTCTGCCGGCCGTCGAGACCCCGGTAGCCCGCTCCCGGGAAAATATGGCTACGGGGCGGAGACCCCCCACTGTAGTCCCAGAGGAGCTGCCGCCAACTTGACTCGCTGTACCCGTATCCGGGAAGGGGCTGTTGGCCGGGAAACCCACCAGCAGCAGCCCCGGCCGCAGGAGGGGAGCGCAGAGCCCCGGACGCCTGGCCCGGGGCTCGAGTCTGCACCGCGAGAGCCGAGCAGGGCGGCAGGGGGATGGTGAGGTCGGGAATGGGTGCGAGGAGCGAGCACCCGAGGCCTCCCCGTCCACAGCCTTCACTCGCGCAGCTTCAGCCCCAGCTTCCGGGGGCGCCCGCCGGTTTTACTTTCGGAAACGGCCTTGTGTTTCCGGCCGGGAGGCGGGCTCTGGAGGCTGATTGGGCGGCCGGGCAGGGAGGTCAGAGAAGGCCACGCCCCCCGCAACCGTTTTGTTAGAAGAGCTGGTTGGAAGTTTTGCTGGGATGTTGGCTGGGAGGTCACCATGGCAGCAGCCGTCTGAGCCAGCCTAGCTGTCCAAATCCAGAGGTCGGGGCTCCAGATTTACAGCGTGAGTGATAAGAAAACCAAAGTCGTTGTTCCCACCCCAAATCGTTTTCATCATTACAAAAACAGTGCACATCCTGGTCCCCCAGTCGCTAGAGTTTCTCTCCAGTCCAGTTTTTATCTGAGCTTTAGAACTGATGTTCCCAGTGATATCACAGTGCGAGTTCCCATTCCCCACGTTCGCTCAGTCTTCCTGTGGTTAGACTTACTTTCCCTCTACCTCTTATATTGGAGTAGGTGGTGGAGGCCAGAGAGAGAACAGTGGGGAAAGGAACCAGGATTAGACCCCCAGTGTCCCCCCAAGACCACCAGGTGGGAGTCCCTGAGTGCAGTCAGGAGGAAGCCCTGGACCCTATAACGTCCCAAGGCTGAACCAAAAAGATCTGGAATACCTGAACAGACCTATCGCTATGGAGAAAATTGAAATGGCAATCAAAAGTCTTCCCCAAAATAAAAGCCCAGGCCGATGGAGGACCTACTGCCAATCCCTTTCAGGTTTTTTCAGGAAATTTAAGAAACAGAAACACTCTCAGTTTCTATGAGGCAAATAATCACCCTGCAGACAAAGATACCACACACACACACACACACACACACACACACACACACACATTACACGCCCAAATCCCTGATGAACACAGATGCAAAGATCCCCAACAAAATACTAGCAAACAGAATCCAACAACTCATCAGTAAGATCATACACCGTGATCAAGTAGGATTCATCCGGGGATGCAAGGATGGTTCAACATTGGCAAGTCATTCAGTCAACACCATATCAATACAAGGAAACAAAACATGATCACACACAAAATGTAAGAGCTCAGCACAGCTGGATTTAGCCCCCAAACAAAAATAAAATTAGTGAGCATTTTGATGATTTTTTTGTGCCTGGGTTTGGTTATCCTATCAACCACCCCAAAAAAGTCTGTGGGATCACCACCGGAGAGCTAGTACAATGGGTGAGGTGCTTTTCTTGTAGTCAGCTGACTCAGGTTCCATTCCTGGCATGACACTGCATAAGATCTCTCAAACACACCAGGAGTGATCTCTGTGCCCAAAGCCAGGAGTATACAACCTGTGACAGCTGGGTGTGGCCCAAACTTCCCTCTCCTCCCCCCAAAAAGGTATGTGGGAACTTTCTGTATTATTTTTTACTATTGCATATAAACCTAAAGTTCTCTTACATGGCTTGTAAGAGTCTATCATTCTGTATCTGTAACAGCAATGAGAGGTTAATTGGCATGGTCCAGTTGATGAAGAGAAGTAATGGTTCTGAGAAGCCAACACATAAGACTGCAAAAGGCAGCATTAGAACCACTAGCCCGAGCCTCTGCCTCTTCACAGGGGCCTAAGAAGTCGGTGGATTTGTATGCCTCCTTCCCACCGGTCCCCCATCCTTCCTTTTGCTGTGGTTAGAGTCCTCATTCCTGCTTATCTCTGCTTTTCCTGCCAAGCCCTTTGTGAATGAGGACCACTCAGAGTAAGCTCGGGAACTTTTTGATGACTAGTAATCTCAGAGTATCTTCTTGAGACTATTCCATGGAGAATAAAAAGAGATGAAAATGTCTCAAAACCAAACACCAGCTTGACACTAAGCCTTTTAACTTATTTTTCCCAAATGTTACTCAACTTGTGCCCAAGTTTTTTTGTGTATGAATATTTAATATAATTTTTTGCCACACCCAGTGGTACTCAGGACCTACTTAGTTCTGTGCTCAGGGATCACTCCTGATGGGCTTAGGGAACCACTTGGAGCGCCAAGGATAGAACAAGGGTTGACCAAATGCAAGGCAAATGTCCTACCAACTGGACTATCTTTGGGTCCCTTAAATGTTTTTTTTTAAAAACTTTCATGTTGAATCGCCTTGAAATATGTAATTACAAAGCTGTTCAAGATTGAGTTTCATATAATGTTCGAACACCCAAGCCTTCACCACTGCACATTTCCTGCCACCAATGTACTCAGTTTTCTTCCTGCCCCCCCCTTTGCCCTGCTGCTGCAGCTGGCCTCTAAGACAGACCTTTCTCTTTCCCCCCACTGCCCCCCACTTTTCAGGCACTGTGGTTTGCAGTACTGTGAAAACATATCATGCATATCACCTTACCTCCTTTCAGCACTCGATTTTTGTCTAGGGTGATTGTTTCCAACTATCACTGTCATAGTGATCCCTTCTCTGTCCTACCTGCACTCCCCTTCACCTTGGTAACTTGTGTCCAAGTTTAAGAAAGGTGGTGGAACACAGCAGTATGGTAAAGACAGGTATATTTATTTCATGTGACGGCACATTTCACAGGATATGTATGTACAGAATGCTCAGATACCACTGACTTTCATACTGTATTTCTATAAAGGGTATAGTTATAAATAGTGGATGCCACATCAGCAATAAAATACTTACATATAAACAGAAATCTACTATAGAGAACAAGTAATTCACAAAGAGATTCTTAGTGTCTAATTCCTGCTCTGCTTTCAACAGAGCTGGTAGATACTTTAATAATACACAGAATAATGGCTAGTTATTGGCAGCAGACCTTCAACTCTCTTCATGGTGCCCTTGTAGCAACTTGCCACTTGTAATGTTCCTGATAAAAGGCTGAGCTGCTACATGATATGTATATTGTAGACAGTAGTTTATATTCAATGGGAAACACTGGTCACAGAACTTCAATCGGCACTGGTGACGTTTCTATGGAATCGCTTGGCTAATGGAGAGCAAATACCATGTACACTAATCACAGAGATGGTAAAGCCACGGGTTCAACAAGTTAGTTCACATTCCGAAGCACACTGCTTAATACTGTTGTTTAAGATATACTACCGCTGAAATGATTAGAACACCCCCCACCCCCAAAAGCACAATATAAAACTCACAAGAGTGATTTCTAACAGCAAAATACGGGCTGTTAACAGAGAGGATTACTGCTCTAGAGAGTCATTTGATAACATTTGAGCATTTAGAAAAGTGCATTTTTCCTACTAGATTTGCTTCAGGTGCTAAGTGCAATGCAGTTTGCTGTGCTTTTACATTTCACACATTCTGAGCCATGAACTCTGTTTTCTGATCCTCCCCCAGTGCATGTCTTGAAAGGTGAGTGCGGACAAAGGAACTCAGGTAGATAGAGACAATTCTTCAGAGAAAAGGAACACTAAAGTAAGCCTCAGTGAGTGCAAATGCTCTGAACCGGGACTGAAAACAAAACATCTCCTGTTTAAGGAACTTTCTGGTTGGACTGGCCTAATGCTATCAAAATATAACATTCTGTATAAAGTGAAGAGAAGCAGGACCACGTGCATACTGGCAGTGCAGAAGACAAGATCAGAAAACTTAAAGCAGCATTGGAGATATGTTCCATCGCCTGACAGGGAGAGGGAGCAGGCGGAAAGAGCCCAACTCAAAGCCCTGACAGCACCTGGGGCGGCTGACGAGGTCCCAGAGTACAAGCAGCAAAGGCCCAAGTGCGGGATGAAATGGGCAACAGACAACTTCATGTTTGGAGAGATGAGTCTGTTCAGCTCTGGCTTTTTCACAGACCTCTGGGGGAGTGGGGTCTCTTCTCCAGACCTAAGGCCATAGTGCCTTCTGGAAAGGGTTGGAGTGTGCATCTCTACCTCCTCCAGAGGAAAGCACAGAGGCTCGGGAGTGGGAAGGGATAGGGCAGCATCCATCGTTTGAAGGCGGGGTGGGGTATAAAATGAATGAGGCTGGCTTTGCGGTGGACTTACTGGAGTTTGGGAAGGGCAATGAACACAGTGATCGAATACATTTCCAGCTATCCTTTTGGTTATGAAATACCGAGCAATGAACTGTTAGAACTTTTAGAGAAGAATTTGGCCTGAGTTATATTCTAGACTTTAGGAGTTTCCCCAATATGTGTCTGTGTGTTTATGTACACTTTTTGTTTTTTTCAAAATTCTATTCAGTATAATTTCGATAGTTCTTTGGTAAATTATTATAAATACCAATTGTGAGCAAATGCCAAGGGCTGACAGGAATGACAGCTAGCTGGTAGGGCTTTTTTGAGATTTTCAGAAGACAGACAAGGGAATTCTGCATAAAGACTATTTTCTAAAGTAGTTTTGAGCACTTTTTAGGGCTACTACTCTGGCTTACTTATCCAAACAGAAACACACCAAAACTCCGGTTAATAATAAGGATTCGTCCTTATTTCCAATATACACATATTCCAGCTCTGTACACATTCAATAGTGGTATCGTGAAGATATCAGTGCACTAAACGGCGACTTATTGCACATCATGAACAACTAATGCCCCATCTTTCAGCCCCGCCTGCCCCGCCTGCAGAACACTGCTCTCTGCTGTGGAACGTCATCTTCCTGTCGAGAGAGGCCGGCGGGCTGGGCTGGGACCATCGGGAAGCCAGGGCCACGGGGCTATGGTCTTCCAGATGGCGGAAACCTTCATCCCCTTCCTCTCCCTCCAGTCAACACCAAAGGTCCACACTGGAGCCCCAGGCTACCTGGGCTGAGCGCCCCGCAAATCTGGAGAAGGCAAATGGGTTTTGCCCTTCACACCAAAGTCCTCTTCATCCTCAAAGGTCACCCAGCCTTTGGGGTGGCTCGGATTGACTGTCAACTGGCCTGGCGGCTTGAAACTGTCCTGAAAGCCATCGAAGGATGGAGCGGGCTGATCAGGACCAGAACCCAGAGGCTTCAGAGGTGGGAAGGGCCTGGCAGCCAGCGGCGGCTCTTTGCAGAACCAAGCGGCTGCCTCTGATTCCTGAAACTCAGCCCGGAAGGGGTTTCTGGGCACGGCAGTCCTATCCACGAAGGGGTTGGTACTGGACAAGCCGGCGGTGACAGGGTCTGAGGCAGTGCGCACGCTATCCTGGGGCTGACTGCGGGCTGGAATGGGAAGCAGTGGAGGCATGCAACTTGCAGAACTCAAAGTGTTCATGTTACTTGGTGTCGCGGAGGGCAACTGAATCAAAGGCCAGGGCGATGGGGTTGGGGCCAGTGATGTTGGAACAGAGAACTGAGTCTTGGAGACCGCAAGCAGGTTCAATGACAGGTCGTCAAATGGGTCACTCTTGAACGGAGAGTCCAGTCTGACCGCGGCCACTCCGTTTGTCTTTGCCTGGAATGCAAGAGAACATGGAGGCATCAGAAGGCTTGGCACACTTGCTTCGAGCACCCCTCAACCTTCCTGTCTCAGTTACTCTTCATGTTGTGGGATGAGGATGCAAATTAAATGATAAATAAATAAATGAGAAGTAGCTTTGTGTAGTCTGTTACTCTGCCAGTGTCAGTAAGGGAAAACAGACTCAATCTTCTGGTCTCAAAACTCCCTCCTAAACCAACCCTTTCTAAGGAAATACCTTAGAAAGTTTTTCCTTCAAATCAAATAGAGCTCCTTTCTTTCATGCAAGGTAAAATAGAGGCACATACAGAATTGGCTAGTGAGTTTGATCATGCCCTGAAAGATCCAACAGGAGCATGAACTTGGAGGCAGACGCAGGGACTCTGGAGCAGCCAGCCATTCATGTACAGGCCTGAGTTTGACCCCTCAATACCCCATGGTCCCCTGAGTTCTGCTTGCAAGGCCCCTCCAAAATAAAATTTAAAAAAATCAAGCATCCCATTAAAAGAGAACTGCATATTCAGAGCTTATGCTGGATCTATACAGGTAACTTCCAACACCTATCTACGATGATGATGATGATGTGGTTCCTTTTGTGGAATAATACATTTTTATTGAAAGTTAATGTGGGAACATTCAACTTTATTGAGGGATGAATTTAATTTTTCCAATATTCATAAGCTGAACACAATTTTTGTCCTTGGGGGGAAAATGTTCAAAGTATTCTCTGCCTGTTAAAATCTAAGTTGTCTTTAACAGACTTGAACCCTGTGAATAGCTTGACTATGGTCCTTAACTGACCTTCCATGTAAGGAAGCCAAATAGTTAAAATCAGAGTGGGTGTGGGAAATCCTACTTTCGTTTTGGTGTTGTGATTCTAAAATCAAGATGAAGCAGTACCCAGGGAGGTGGACAGTCCGTCCTCTGTGACAGAGCTGGGAGCAAGTGGCTTTGACGAGTGTCCAGGTAATTACCAGCTCACGAAGTTCACCAGTGGCTAGTGCGCGAAGAAGGCAGAGGAGTGGGAGTGACAGGGGAGGGGACAGGTGAGGTGGTTTTCCTTACAGGAAACAGAACTAAGATCCAGCCTTGATAAGCAAATGACTGAGGCACTTCATTTTAATAAGACAATTTTAAAAAACCCTAAAGAACTGAATCTCATTTATGCCAATTTCAAATAGAAAAATCAGCTTTGGGGTGGCAAAGAGCCGGAGAGGGCAATTTATAGCTCAAGATTTGAAAGATAAACGATGAAGCCAAGTGAATTCAGACATTGTTGAAGCAAAATAGTGAAACTTTCCGTGACTGTGGAAACTGGAGTGGCATGGAACAAAACAGAAATCTGGTGGTGCCTGAGAAGAGGGAAGGCTGCTGAGGTGCAAAGCGTGACGGTGTGGATCAGTGTCTCCAGCCACCGGTGCGAAGGGGTCAAACCGGCCCGCAGGTGTAGAAAGGCCGAAGGACACTGGCGTGAATCGTAAGGGAGTAACGCTCAGCTCTCTATCCAGTCCCACTGTCTTACGATGGATTTCATAACCCAACAAACACATTTTTAGCCAAACCTGTTATGACAACAAAATTTTACAAAATTCATTTAGGCATATATGTTAATGAGTCAGTCTCTAAATTGCATTCTGTATGTATCAGAGGTTAGCAAAAACCTCTATGAAAATCTTTGAGACACAAATTTATTATAGACATCACTAAATTATAATTAACTGTATTATCTACAGTCTCAGGAGAATTGGAGCATAAAAAACAGAAGTATTAGGCTGGTACCTAATGCTCCCCTGGCAGCTGGAAGTCCATAACTCAGAATATTATGCTTTGCACAGCTTAGAACAGTAGGCTCTTGTCAAATAAATTCTATATATTTAATTGTCTTTATTTTCATATCTAGTTTGTTTCTTAAAATACAATTTATAAGAAATGAATCATTTTGCCCAATCAGACTTGAAATCATCTGAGAGCCACACCGCCAGTCATTGCATCAGAATTTATTTATAAGCAAAACAGGGTTTATTATTACATTAAAAACTGGTGTTTCTATAAAACAGAGAAAGGTGTTGGAAGGACCTTTAAATAATCCGTTAGTTAATTTCACCCTTTTAAATCACCAATTATTCCTTAACAATAAGAATCCTGCTCCTAAAATTATTGGGGTGGGGACGTCCCCCAAAAAATCCAATACAAAAAATATAATTTTATATTTACATAACTATGCCATTGTTATAACCAAGAATCTATTTGATTTCGCCAGACTTTTACATAGCTAATGCTTACCTTCTTGATGTTACACTGTTAAGTTTTGTTAACTTTCATTAAAAAAAAGCAAGAAATAGAAAAGCATTAGCTAGAATAACTACGATGGTTCCTAAAAACTCAAAATACTAAGGAAAAGAAATGGCTTTATGGCATGAAATAGAATTATTAATGTGGACAGGTGGTTTTAATAATGGGTGAAACCTTAGATGTATGAAAAGCAAAAGATTTCATACATCTAATGTGCTCTGACAGATGGAAAGCACAAGTAAGACTGAGAAATAATCCAATACCTGTTACCCTGACGGTTGCTCCTGCTTTGAGAAAAGGAACACAGATGTTAAAGGCAAGAGTTAGGAGGACAATTCCAGACCCCCAGCAGCAACCCTACCCAACCAGTCTTCAGAGGACTCTGAACTCCATGACATGTGGACAGTCAGTTCAGGAGTTGTGATTTTGGGGCTCAAGAGACCATTCCAATTTCTTTGTAATTGTAAATGAAAAGATGTCTCTCCGAATGAGGGCTCACACTTTGATTCTGCATTAGGTCGATTACTAACCCGTTTAAAGTTTTGTTATTCTCCAAAGGGTTTGGGAGCTCTGAAAATATTTTCAGTGGTCTGTGGTGGGAAATGCTTGCTGCCCCTCCCCCAGCCCTTCAGTGGTATGGCAACTGGAGATGAGGTCTCTGGAAGAAAACTGGGGTTTGATGAGGTCACAAAGGTGGGGGACCCCAGCCAGGAAAAGAGCTCTCTACAGAGCAGCCATCTCGGATTGTGGCCTCCAGACCTGTGAGGAAACATATTCGTACTGCTCAAGGCACTCAGTGGATGGGGATTTGCTGTGGCAGCACACCGAGAGCAGAATACAGGATTTATGTATACAGAATTTATGTAATACAGAATTATGATCCAAACTCCAGAGTTCTGAGGGAACTGCTCCCATTTTGGAATCCGTCACCACAGCAGTCTCCACAAAACAAGACACTCCCTCCTTCTCGAAGAAAAGTGTGTTTGTGCATAAGATATCCAGAGGAATTGGAGAGGGGGAAAGTGAGTTAGGATGTAAGCCATCTTTGGTCTTCCTGATGAGCCAGATGCAACTAGAGAACATCATCAGGCCGCAAGTAAAGTACATGCTCCGACCGCCTGCCACCACGTCACTACTCCCAACTCACAGCAAGCAGGACCCCTCACAGTGGGGAATGTGCTGAGAGAAAGGAGTGTGGCCAGCATTGCCATGTTCATCCCAGCGAACGCTGCAGCTGGGTGGGACTTTGTACCAGAAGCTGCAGTCTGGCTGACACCTTTGGTCTTTCTGCAGTTTTTCAGAGTACTGGAACTCAACTTTGGGATAGAAGTTCACTTTTACTATGGAAATAGATGCTCAGTTTCTATCCTGAAACAGTAGTAAAAAATTCTAAGATGTCTAGTATGAAAAGTTTGGGAATATTTTTCCCCTAAAATTACATTAAAAAAAAAAGATATTCCACACAATGCAAGAAAATGAGAAGACAATTCCTGGCTCACTACAAGTGGATGGGGAGAGAGAAAAGCAGTGGATATATTGTTTTGTTTGGGGGCCACACCTGGCTGTACTCAGGGCTTATTTCTGGCTCTGAGTTCACGAATCACTCCTGGAAGCCTTGGGGTACCATATGGAATGATCAAATGATGGTCAGCGACCTGCAAGGCAAGCGCCCCACCTGCTGTACTACTGCTCCAGCCCAAGCAATGGATATTTTTATCTTTAAAGGATTTACACAATTATCATCTATCCTTACCAGATTTAATTGAAAACAAAAAAATGCAGAATATCTTTTGGAATTAATCAGCTTAAGAGAACATTTTCTTCTCAACTAAATGTCCTTTTTACCTTGTACAGATGTGACCAATACCCTCAGAAGGGTTAATCACTCACAATATCCATTTCTGCTCTGAGTTATATGTACTCTCATATCTGCTTTTCATCATGCAGAAGGATTAAGAAACTATTAACTTCTGTCCACCAGTTAGATATGACCTTCTATCTGTAAAAATAAATGTTATTTATTATTTATAAATATGCTTAGGAGACACTGCCAATATGTAGCATTTCAGTATCTCAGATCTTGTCAAGGAATAAAGACTTTTCAAATATGACACATGTCTTTGTCCTTGATGGCAATTTCTGGTTAAATTTTAGGCTAAATAAAGTTAAGGCTAGACAATGAAAAACCTATTTACTGAATACAAATTTTATTTTAGCTAACTGAAATGTACAAAATAAAACTAAATGGATAGAGCTGATCACACTGCCCCCCTCCTTTGAAGGAAGTGAAAGGAAGTGAAAGCTGCCCAAACAAACTTAATAGCTTGGCTGTAAACAATTAAAAAGTTACCTATTGTTTATGCTTATTTATTAAATATTTAAAGTAACACAGGGGCTAGAGCAATAGTACAGCAGATAAGGCACTTGCCTTACATGTAGTCAATAAAGGTTCAATCCCAGGGACCCCCAGATGGTTCCTGAAGCCCTTTACTCCCTGAGTGAAAAGCCAGGAGTATGCCCTGAGCACTGCTGGGTGTGACCATAAAACAAAACAAAGCAGAAACAAGGTAAATCACACACACAACTCCAAGAACATCAAAGATAAAACAGGAGAGAAGCCTCTGGAAATTCCCCCCGGAACCCTAATGTCAGAGGCTGAGGGAGACAGTGCAGAGGACATGCTTGGTATGTAGGAGCCCGGGTTCGATTCCCAGCACTGCATGGAGCACCAAGTCAGAAAGAGCTCTGAGTACCAATGGATCCCCACAACCAAAAAATACTCCGAACCTAGCACCACTCTGACAATCTGGGACCCCTCCGGGAACCCATGTAAATCCAAACACTCCAAATCCAAGCCCTGGGTTTGTTTTCTTGACCAGTTAGCCGAATGTCAAAAGGCACCTAGTTACTGAAGTCCCGTCTCACTCAAGATGCCATTGCCACCGACACAGGCAAAC
Organism: Sorex araneus; assembly: GCF_027595985.1. Taxonomy (NCBI): domain Eukaryota; kingdom Metazoa; phylum Chordata; class Mammalia; order Eulipotyphla; family Soricidae; genus Sorex; species Sorex araneus. The sequence continues at coordinate 196,436,897 of NC_073303.1, forward strand.
AGGAAACGGTGGGATGTTGGGTTCCTTCTTCCAAAGGCTCCCGGGTAATATGGCCATGTGCAGAGAGCCTGCGCAGCCCTCCCGGCGCGCTTACCTGTGGCTGGGCCGAGGGCTCGGAAGGCAGGTTGTGCGAGGACCTGCTCCGAGGGGGCGGCTGAGGGGGCGTGTCCAGGTTAGGCTGTGCTGCTGCCGTGGGGACCAGGGGCTCCTGCATCTTCTGGCCCGGCGGTGGGAGAGAAGGCTGCACAGGAACGGCTGCCTGAGGCTTCAGCGGTTCAGGAAGGAAAGCTGAACCTAAAGAAAGTCATTCTCCCTTGTTAGTTGCCTTCCAGAAATGTTTGCTTTGGCCTTTGTCAAGCGAAACAATACAAGAATCTAGGGTTTTGATCGCCGCTCAACGTCTCCAGCTCCCCCAAAAGAAGGAGACTCATTTCTTGTGGCATAAAGAAGGATGGAGATTCCCTAGTTAGGAAGTTATGGAAGGTCAGCAGAGGAAAAGGATAAGTTCTGGAAAATATGGGCTGGGGAGGTGCTTAGCAGTAGAGCACTTACTTGCGTAGTATGTGTGAGGCCCTGGGTGTGAGCCCCAACACCACACAAGGGGGAGGCAATACACTAAACTAATTTGGGGCTGGGGGAATACTTTCCATGCAGGCACCCCCCACCCCCCCAACCCCTCAGTGAGCACTGACTGATAACTTAAAGAATGGAAGGAAAGAAGACAGCAAAATCTGCGCTTCTCCCAGTACCCACCTTTCGGTCCTTCTGAGGCTTTGCTTTGGCTTTCGGGGGTGAGTCGACCGGCAGATGCTCGAGCCTGGCTCTGGGGGGCGCTGATCACACCAGCACGGGGTGGAATAGTCTAAGAATGGGAAATGGAACCACAGAGATATTTGTTTTCAACAGATAAGATTTTGTGGAAATGTTCCTATCATCTTTTTCTTAATCATCACGATTTTTTTGGAGGGGGCAGAGGATGGGTGTCGTGAGGCAGACCAGAGAGAAGGCAAGTCCCTTATCTGCTGTACTGTCTTTCTGGCTCCTATTATTATTTATTTATTTTTTTTGCTTTTTGGGTCACACCCGATGATGCACAGGGGTCACTCCTGGCTCTGCACTCAGGAATTACCCCTGGCGGTGCTCAGGGGCCCATATGGGATGCTGGGAATCGAACCCGGATCGGCCGCGTGCAAGGCAAACACCCTACCCACTGTGCTATCGCTCCAGCCCCAATTTTTGATTCCCTATTTATAACCATGTCATCTTAAGTTTAAAATCCTTCAGTTTTAGAGCCAGAGAAATGGCACAGCAGGTAAAGAACTTGCCTTGCATGCACCGGACCTAATTGGATTCCTGGCACACCATATGTGGTCCCCTGAGCCCCATCAGGGGTGATCCCTGAGCTCAGAGCCGGGAGTAATCTCTAAGCATTGCTGGGGGTGGCCCAATACCGTCCCCAACATGGGAAAAACACAGATACACACACACACACACACACACACAAAATAATTTAAAAAAAATGAGGAAAGAAAAAACTTTCCGTTTTATTTTGTTGTTGTGAGGTGCTGGGGATCTACCTCAGGCCTGGAACAGGTAAGGCATATGCTCTCCCAACAAATACCCCTCAGAGATAGGGCTTATTTAACTGTCTTGTTTTGTTTATCTATTCTTTGTTTTTGGGTCACCACTGAAAGTGCCAGTCTGATTCTTAGGGCTCTTCTGGGCAGTAACGCTAGCAAACAACCTCAGACGGTGCTCGTGCAGAGCAGACGCTCCCTTGGAGCCATCTCTCCAGCCCCGCAGTCGGTTTCCATTTTTGTTGTTTTTGGCCACACCCAGCGATGCTGGGGGCTAACTCCTGCCTCTGCATTCAAGGATCACTCCTGGCAGGAATTGGGGACCAATCGTGGTGGGGGGGGGGGCGGGGAAAGCAAGACTGGTTCCACCATATACTACCGCTCTGTCCTCCCTGGAGTTATTTTATTTTTTGTTATTTATTTATTTTTATTAGTGAATCACCGTGAGGTACAGTTACAGACTTACAAACGTTCGTGCTTGCATTTCCGTCACACAATGATCTAGTACCATCCCTCCATGAGTGCCCACTCTCCACCATCAGTTATCCCAGTATCCCTCCCATCCCCATCTCACCCCCCTGGGGTTATTTTAAATGTAGTTAAAAGATCCAGGCAGGGGTTAATCACAGAGCGAGCAGGCTGCAGCCTGGCTCTCCTCCCTGCTGCTGGCGAAAGGCACAGACCCTACCCAGCCAGGAAGGCTCAGACTGACCAAACCAAATGCCTCAGAAAAACCACACTTCTTTCCCACACAAAAACAACTCAGGTGACTAATTCAATATGCTAATAGCCTCCGAGAGGCAGACTGGTGAAAAATACATTTCTATTTCTATACACTTGCTGATGCTCTCAGCCCTAATGCTTACTTCCGGCAATCACAAAATTCTGACTACCCTTTTCTACGCCTCCCTGTGCAATTGATGGCAGCACCAGCAGGAAGCGGAACAGCCAATCTCCCATTTTCCGATCAAAGGAGAGTGGGTGGCGGATCTCTTACTTAGCTCTGTGGGGAGTAGGAACTCTTGGCATTTTTATTCAGAGCGTCACACCAACTACAGAACAGGACCTTTAGATATTAAATGGTCAGATCCAACCGGAAACGAGTCATCTGTCTCCCACACATTAGGAGAGTTTCTCCTGAGAGATGAGGATCAGGCTCCGAGTTTCTTACCCTTCCCCTTTCTGGAGGACAGTAGTGATTCTGTGTCCTCATGCCTCAGCCAAGGCTCACTGCTTTCCCATCCTGAACTTAGCTTCTCTGATTTCTCTTTAGAATTCTTTATATTCCAGAGTAGCACTGTCGTCCCACTTTTCATCGATTGGCTCGAGCAGGCACCAGTAACATCGCCATTGTGAGACTTGTTACTGTTTTTGGCATATCAAATACTCGACGGGTAGTGTGCCAGGCTCTGCCGTGCGGGCGGGATATTCACGGTAGCTTGCCGGGCTCTCCGAGAGGGGCGGAGGAATCAAACCCGGGTCGGCAGCGTGCAAGGCAAATGCCCTACCTGCTGTGCTATCGCTCCAATCCTATTCCACAGTAAAACAAACAAAAATGGTGGGGGCAGTCAGGGCTGGGCTTGAGCCATATCCAGTAGTGCTCAGGGCTTATTCCTGACTCTGTGCTCAAGACTGACCCCTGGCCATGCTCAGTGGGGACCATACATGGTGCGGGGGAGTGGAACCAGGTCCTGGCTGCCAGTGTCACATGGAAGGCAGGTGCCTCTCTGGGCCCCCCTCTTCCCAACCCTGGAGGAAAGAATTATTTAGGTAGCAGAATAATTATAACCAGTTTCATTTCCCAATTCAGGTATTTCCCCTCTGAAATCTGACTTTTAAACTTTCTTCTTGCAGATGACCATATCCTCACTCAGCCTGCTGGACTCAAATGAAAGGACACAAAGCTGCTGCGATTGGTACACCAGACAAACAGGGATGCTACATTCTGTATTTTGAGATCCAAATTGCTTGCTCAAGTCCCTTTTATTAACACCGCGATGGAGGCTTAGCGGGAGGCTTAGTGACTCCTGGAGAATGCGTTCAAATAAGGGCAGAGCGGAAAGGTATCTGGGGACTCAGCAGTGTGAGAGCTGAGAAAACAGAGGCTTTGAGGAGTCACATGATGTCTCCAGTGGGCAAGACTGGTGAGTGGCAAACAGAGCTTGGCCCTGGCCCTCTCGGTTCCCAGGGGTGCTGCCTACCGGTCTGGCCATAGTGTATCCAGCAGATCCTGGGCCCGCAAGTCCTGCTTGAGGGGAAGGCTGACCGCGTCCTGGAATGAGAACAGCACAGTGTGAGGAATGCAGGCATTTCGGAGACGAGAAACCACGTACTTATCTAAACAAAGTGTCGGTTCCAGTGCAGTTTTAAGGGTAAGTAGCCAAATTCAAGTACTTTTACCTATATTATCTTTCCGCGTCACTCCGGGGCTTTTGGGAGCTTTGCAGCAGGAAGGAAAGAGAATGAGTCATAAGTACATCAGAGCAGTAACTGCAGTATGTCACGATGCTCTGTTCCGTGAGCAGCAGAGACGGAGGCGTAGGCCGTGAGGAAGGGGACTGCAGACCCTGAATGAGATTCTCCCCAGGACAGGGACATGGGAACTGGGGAAATGACAAGACTGATCTTGTCTAACCCCTCACAGCGTTCCTTTGAAGGTGCCTCTCACTTAGCCCCGCGGCCCCTGTGCTCAGCCCTGTGTGCAGGCCTGTGTTGTTGCTACCATTACGGATGGAGGACTCTTACAGGACACACCAAAACTGAAGGGCGGAGGCAGAAGACAGGCATCTGGGAGTATTAAATGCCTGCTTACGGAAGACTGCTCAATCAGGGTTTCAACTATTTAGAAAGGAGCCAGATAGCTAATACAGGAGGTGGTAAGGCCTTGCATGCGGTCACCCCTGGTCTTGATCCCTGGCACCACATATGGTTCTCTGAGCACCGCTGGGGGTCACTCGTGAGCAGAGGGCCAGAGAAAGTCCCCGAGTACAGCTGGGTGGGGTCCCAAAACAATACTAAACCCCAGCCATTTAGGAAGGGAGCAGAAATAAAATCCCTTTCGGGGACCAAGAGGAATTTGGCACTTAAGGAAGCACCTCAGATTCCTACTTTTGAAAGGAAATTTAAGTGTAATTGTTACCTGAGGTCCATCAGTCCTTCAAAAACTCTAGTTTCAATGACTGGCCTCCAGTCCTAATGGCCTTTGGAGCAAATTTAGTTCAACATCATTATATTGTACATGGAAACAGTGCTGTTATCTGAAAGTTATATTCTTAGATTTGAAGAGGGTTTAGTGACAATATACTATCATTAATCTTTAAAACTTCCAAGTTTGTATACTGACTCCCAAACATTATTAGACTCTTTAGGTCAAAAATTTTGAAGGCCTCCTAACACCAGACAGTAATTTCACATCCAACATACAAATGAAGTCTCTACAAAATGACATTAAGATCACAGTGAATCTAAATGGGTACCCAAGAGGAACTATACACAACAGAGAACGAAAAGAGAAAGAATACAAGATTACAGGGGGAGCAGAAGGAGAGGAAAAGGACAAGGCACGGTTGGACCACAGAGGGCTTAGAATGCCTTTCCACACATTGAGGAGAGCACAGGAGAGACCCATTTCCACAGTACATGGGCTGGTTACCTTCCATCTCTCGCCTAGCTACCCCGGGACTGGGAGGGGCTCCAACACCTTTTCAGAGAAAGAACAAAAGCTGTATATTGTTCAGAGCCCACAGCACAGAATGAAAGGCAGGCATACAAAACAAGTTCTGCATTAAACTTACTTTTGCAAAAAAAAGGTCCTCAAGTACTTTAAAGGTCTTCAAATTATCAACACAAACCAAGTGACTTTGGATGGACTGGCCTGAAATGGAGTCCCCCTTGCCATGAACAAGAGTAGAAAGCAGGGGTGGGCTGGCAGGGGCGGGGGGCACTTTTCACATCTGAGATCATTAGCAGGAGGGAATTTTAGAACTTGTTTAGTAAAAGCTTTTGCTTTATGCTATTTGCATTCCTTACACACAAATGAAAAGCTCCAACAGACAGTCAAAAGGAAAATGATAAAGCTTCAATTTCCTTTCGAGTTTCTATGAGGCTATATTAGTATCTGCAGAGGTAGTTACTGATGCATTATTTAAAAAGAAACAAAAACAAACTCTAAATGCACCAAAATTACTTTTTTTCAGCTTATTGATTTAAAGGAGTTCTCGGTAATAGAATATGCTGCAAATACCACCGATAAAATAACTCTAAGAAGCAATTTCAAAAATTTAAATCAGATTTCAAAGTGAGCCACTGAGATGTTCACCTAACTGCTCACAAATTCATTGTAAGATCTATCTTCTACAGGTTGTTTCCCTAATATAAGGAGAAGAGACATAGAATTTGTCATGGGGATAAACATAAAAGTAGGTGTTTGAAAGGAGGAAGGAGAGGTTTCCTGGAAGTCAGTGAACCATTATCTAGCGGCATTCTGCAGAAGCTGGAGTGCTGAGATCATGGTTGGCCACCCTGATTGGGCCAAGTCGAGTCTGTAACATCCACATGTAGATCAACTCAACCTGCAGTTACCTAAGAATTGGCTGAAAATGCCATCAAGCAGCAAGAGCAGAAACAGGCCAATTTATTCAGGTACAGTATGTCCCGGCAAGCTACCGAGAATGTCCTGCCCACACGGCAGAGCCTGGCAAGCTACCTGTGGCGTATTCAATATGCCAAAAACAGTAACAGCAAGTCTCACAATGGAGATGTTACTGGTGCCTGCTCGAGCAATTGATGAACGGGACTACAGTGCTACAGTATGTCCCAACAATACGAAAACTGGACTTGCAAAAGCTCCTCTGCGGAACTGCAGTACTTTGCCACATTCTTTCTTAAGAATTACATTAATGGGACCAGAGCAATAGCACAGTGGTTCAGGTGCTGGCCTTACATGCGGCTGATCAGGGTTCAATCCCCAGCACCACATATGTTCCCCAAGCTCTGTCGGGGTGATCCTCCTGAGCACAGAGCCAGGAGTCAGCCCTGAGCACAGCTGGATGTGCCTTGTCTCCCCCCAAAAATAATTACATTGAATTTGACCATTATATATTTGTTAAAGCTCTAAAAGAGCTTGGTGGGAATTTTTTGTGTGAACCAAAATAACTGTACTTCAAACAAGTGATCCTTTTGTTTTTTAAAAGGATCTCTATTGGAAAGAAGATACTCATTTTTATATTAAAAAATGGAAGCATATAAGGGCTGGGGCTGAATCTCAGTGGCAGAGCACATGCCTTGCGGGTATGAGGTCCCAGGTTCCATACCCCCATACACATGCTCCCCATACAATAATATCAAATGAGTTTCAGGTCATGTTAAGCTAAAGCCATGCAAAATGAAAGCAACATTTTAGATAATTACTGTAACTTTAAATTACACTCCTAAGAAATGTTGCTAATCCACAAGCTACTGGAAAAGGAACTTACTAGAGCTCTAATACAAGCTAATGCAATCAAATGTTTGAGAAAAGCTCTATATTCACTGTACCTAAATCACTTAAAATCACTTAAATCACTAAAAAATTTTAAATCACTTAAAATCAGTAGATTTTGGTAATTAATACCAAATTGCCCATATTTACTACATAAAGAGCCAGGATGATGGCTCAATGTCTAGCATATGCTTCACAGGTGGGAGCCGTGGGTTCAATCCCTGGCACTGCATAGTCTGCCAAATACTACTGGGATTGATTCCCAAACATTGCGCCAGTAGTAGTCCCAAACGCAAAGGTATGGCCCCAAAAAATAACAGTGGAAAAATAAAAAGGAATAAATAAGAAAAGGAGAGGGGGGGAGGAAAAGAAAAAAAGAGTAATCAGGCCTTGAGTAATCATCAGAAGCTACTTGAGAAATGGAGGTCTTATTTATTCTAGTCACAAATAAACTAAGTTCTAGTGTTTTACTTGCTTAGGAATATATCATTAAGTCGAGGGCTATTATTAACTTTGAGTATAAATGCTATTTGCTTTGACATTGATCAAACACACCCAAAATGTCTTTTAGTTACAGGGCTCAAACTTTCAGTCAACCAAGATCCACAATTGACAACAAAGAGAAACGGTTACCTCCAAATTCTTTTCTAGCAGGTGCAGGACTCCTAGCCCCTGAGTGTTCATAAGGAAATGTGCGGCAGAAAGGAGATGACAACAGACAAGAGTGGAAATGTCAACGATTGCATTGCACTCATGACGGCAATATGCAGCGACTATGTATGTCACTTGGTAGATTACTTAAAGCAAACCCTTCTAATAATTTAAGTAACACCACTATACTTGTTTAAAATGGCCTCATTTAAACAAATATATACAACTTGGTATAGTTATCATGTTTTTTTCTGTTCTAATTACACATTACAGAAATTAGAACAATGACATCAAAGTAGCAAACCCAAACAAACACAATTTTCATGCTTTAAGATGGCAGCAAGGAGAACAGGTTACAGAAATCTAGTTGGGACATACTCGTTTCACCAATTCTGTTCCGCCTTCCAATGTTCTTTAGAGAACGGCTGAAGAAGTAGCCACAGAGAGGGGAGACCTGTTCAATCTAGAAGCTGCAGTCTGAACCCATGCGGAACTGTTCTCAAAAGCGTGGAGGATGATAGTGGAAATGGACTTAGAAACGGGCTGTTAGTTACCTGAAGGCGGAGGTGGTCTCTGCGGGGGAGCAGGCCGGGCTGGAGGAGCAACCGGGCGGGGAGGAGGGGGACGCTTGGGCTCCAGAGCCTGGGCAGCATCCTTCTGCTGGAGCTGTGCTCCTGGCACACTGTCTACAGGCGAACCTGGAAACAGGAGAGTCAGTGAAAAGAGCTGATTCCGGCGCGTGTGGGTACAAAGGTCTAGCACTGCCTGGAGAGCGAGACACTCTCTCCCTATGCTCAATTTCTAAACTTGCACTCTGAGCTACTGACATGTGCAAATATACAGTTAAATTACCCCTGGGTACATGGGAAGCAGCAGGCAGTAAGTTCTGGGCTTGCCTTGGTCCCGGATTTACCAAGTGGCGCTATCGAGATGGCACCCAGCATTCTACCAGTGTAATCATTTGTGTTGTGGCCGGCAGAGAAATGAGGCAGCAAAGGAGTTTCTCTTGAATTAATACAGCCAGTCCCTGGGGGGCATAATGGGAGAACAGTAGAGGCTGCGGAGATAGAAGGTATTTCCTAGGTATTTTCTGAAGATACTGGTTAGTAGAGAACAATAATTTAATGATTCTGCAGTCAACCATTTTCAGAGAAAAATCTTTCAACTGTGGAGGGGAAATGATGACATATTTTAATCCCCAAATTTGCTTTGTTGCTTTTTTCCCCCTTATCCACTGTAATGTAAATAACATGCAGATAGATGGTTAAGGCCAGACAGGTATGGGTTCTTCCAATCATGACAGAGAATCATCCATTTTAAGACAAGAGCCAACTGACCCCAGGCAGAAAGGATAAACACTTTTCCTCTGTGAGGGTGAATTTCCTTCCCGTTTAAGGCTTAACCATCTATAAACTTCCCTTTTAGTAGACACAGACAATTAAGTCACAAGATTTCAACACTTTCCCATAGGTCACAAGATTTCAACAAAATAGCTCTCCAAAGGCATGAGATCTGACTACTGAAAAGCAGACATAGGAGCCAGAGGAAATGACACAACTTTGAATGAGCTACACACTCTGTGAAGACGGGTGCCCGGGAGTTCTTGCTGGTGCTCGACTAGGCCTTGTGGGAAAGGACGGTACAGGGCCCTCGGCTATTGTGGGGGACTGGCAGGGGCTGGTCCGGGGTGAAGAGCTCGGCGAGGTACCAAGGCCAGAGCTGGAGGAGGGCTGGAGATGCTGAGGAAGAATTTCCTCCACTTCGGCACTATAGTCATCGACGTCGCCTATGGGAACAAGGTTATCAAAGACATCACCATTTGAAGTCTCGAAGTTTCCTTTACCCCAGCAGGGTAGAAGGGGTAAATAAACCACATGAACATATGAGCACTACGATATCACAAACAGGCACCAATGAAGCAAGCATATAAAAGCATTTGTATATGTAAAACTAGAAGTAGTGCCAATGCACTTAGAAAAACTCTATTAATGGATTCGCCTCAGAGCAAGAGGCCCACTGTGACAAACACTTGGAGCTGTATTGATTTAATAATGGCCTTCAACAGCCCACCATGCAGCTCCCTCCAGCCCTCCCCTGCCCTCAGCTCAGGTGCCGTCTGTCACATACCCTCCCCCACCCCAATATACACCACCTCCACTTTAATTCAACACTGACCCTCAAGGTCATCTGATCTACTCTAATCTCAGCCTCAGAGAGTGAGACCCTGGTCAGCTCATTCCAATCTTCCTATGCTGAACAAAAAGGTCTATTTCCTCTGAGGCCATGTTATCCAGAACTGAGGTAACACCTCCCTGCTCCCTCTTGAACTCCCTCACACTTGAACTCATTCCCCCATTACTCTAGGACACGATGCTAAGTGAGGGGACACCCAAGTCCACGGGTGTTAAGGCCATGGTATGGGCGGGACAGTGCCTTGTATTTCCATTACTGACCTTTACTCTCTCACTGTTCTTCACCTGAAAAACATTGTCCCTCAGAACTGCACTCCTGAAAAGATGAAACCAGACTCCTCCCTGGCGTGCCTGGCCTCGCCCTTCTTCCCCTCAGTTACTCTTTCTTCCCGCATCTGGATCCGAGCCCTGGGTCCGTCAATTCTCAGCCCAACCAGATTAGGCGTCCCCAGATCTAACTTGGGGACCCACAGCTGTCACTGGGGCTGGTCCCCTCTGACACTGTTCATCCATCTATGTCATCTTTGAGTAGTGGCACTAGGGAGGCTGCGGTCAGGGCCAGATGAAGCCAGTGTTCAGTGACGACTGCAGTCACGTGAGTGAGATTGTGGTCTTATCTCACCAGAGCCTAGGGGGGGCCTGGGTGCTGCTCTCCCTTACTCCTTTCTACCTCAACTACCTCAACCTTCCTCAACTCTCCAGACTTTAACTCACTCCTATACATCACCTTTTTTTTTTTTGACAGGGTGGGGGTATTGAAGCAAACCTGGCTGTGGTAGAGCTTACTCCTGGCTCTGTGTCAAGGGTCATCCCTGGTGGTGCTTGGGGGACCCTAAGTGGTGCTGGGGATCAAACGTATGTCAGCCACTTGCAAGGCAGGCACCCCACAAGCTGTACTATCTCTTGGGCCCTTAAATCTTAAACTTCACAGAAGAAAAAAGAAATCTTAAGATAGTAAGAATCTGCACCTGAGCTGGAGGACAATCTCTGTGGCACCACACACACACACACACACACACACACACACACACACACACACATGTGGCACCACACACACATACACACACACTCACACAAACACACACTCAAGCACCTAACCATGAACAAATGGGGCCCACACTTCCTCAAAGACTGCTCCAGTATCCATCTGGTCCTGCCTTTGCCCAGTGTTTCTAGGCCTTTCTGTCAGTGTCAAGTCTGCTCGAGTCTGTCTCTTTTCATAACCACACTCCCTGCAAGCCCCCTCTTCTGGGGCCACTGTTCTCTCCTCTCCCTCTTCTTGCCCCTTTAAAGAGTTGTCTGTGCACGAACTTTCCACACTTGTACCATCTCCCTTTACCCCAACACAGAAATGCCTCTGGGGTCACCATCAGCCTCCTTTCCTGGCTCCAGACCACAAGGGACATGCTGCAGCCCTCAAGACTCCTGTCGCTGACAGCACACCACTCACGTGTCACCTCTCCTGGTTTTAAAGCTGGTTGAGTCCCTAGACTCTTCGATATTTCTATAATATTTCCTTCTATCTAGATAACCTGTCTCAAAAAAAAAAAAAGTAGATAACCTGTCTCAAATTACCTTTTTTAGGGGGGGATAACCCCAGCAGTACTCAGAGGTCAAGCCTGGTCTGGTGGTGCTGGGCACCCATATATGATATCGAGGATAAATCAGGGCCAGCAGCATGCAAGGCAAGCCCCTTATGCCCTGTATAGTCTCTCTGGCCCTCCAATTCTGAACTTGATGTGGTGACATTTCTTTGGATGGGCTCTGTTTCAAATGCAAGTGTTCCTAACCACTTTGAGGATTTTCTCCCAATTACTTTGAAAGAGCGACTCTTTCGTAGGAACTATCTTGAATTCTACTTTTCTGCCTTCACTACCATGAATGCAAATCACCAAAAAGACCCATCTGTGATCACACCTTTTCAGGTAAGATTCAACCTTCAAATGGCAGGATGGCAAGCGCATTTAAGTCTTGGGATGAGCCAATTCAGCAAAACAATCTCATTCCTAATCTTCTCCTAACTGCTACGTGAGCACAGTAAGCAGGGAGCCTAAGACTTCAGCAGTAGGAGCAGAAGTGAAGGTATTCAACAGACATACCTTCCATATCGAAATCGGCTGCGAGCTCCGCATCTTCACCGAGCAGGGTAGAACTGGTAGACGATGGCAAAGGAACGCTGATTTTCTCTAAACTCATTTCTTCTTCCAAATTTCTAATCCAGTCTGGACTTTTCAAAGTAATGGTTATCGTTCGACCCAATAACTAGTTGGGAAGGAAGACACAAGATAAGAGTTCATGGGCATGAAAATTAACCACTGAATAAAGCGACTGCTTGAGTTAGGTTGTGTTGTATACTGGGGTTTGGGGTAAAGAAGCCTGACTAAATTCGACCTCCCTTCCTCCCTCCCTCCAGGAGCCTGTGTGCAAAATCTAGTCTTCTTTCCTAGGATGCATCTAGATGCAGGTTCCCTTTGCAGCGGCCAGTATCTCATTCTGGACAGATGTAGATTTTGCTGCATAATTTTATACTTCTTTTGACTTGGAATCATATATTAGATAACAATCTCCAATGCTAATATTCTTACATTCTTATAACTCTGGGCAAGAGATAGAGTGCCACTACAGAGTGCATGCTTCACACGAACGACACCCTACACACATAAAGACACTCATACACACATATACATCCCCAGACACACCCAAGCAGAAGAAAAATACTTTTTCTTCGGGCTTCTCTGATTGGCATATTAGTCTGGAAAGTTGCTATACTGCACAAATAGCTTCAACACTCCAACTATCCAAAGAATGAGTATCCTAAGATTTTAAGACTGCCTTAAATCTTTAATACAAATGAATCTTTACTACATAGGTAAGTGAAAATATCTCTCCCAAGGGCCCAGGAGAGAGCTGGAGCTTTCTAAAGGACTGAAATTCAATCCCTAGCACTGTATGGCTTCCTGAGCACCACTGAGCATGACTCATTAATACCAACCAGCAAAAGCGCCAAAGTATTGCTGAATTTGGGCCCCAAAACAAAAAAGAAATTAAAATTTTAACAAATTATAAGGGCTGAAGTGATAGATAGTACAAAGGGTAGGATCCTTCTTTGCCTTTCATGTGCCCCACCAGGGTTTGATCCCCAACACCCCATATGGTCCCCCAAGCACTGCCAGAAGTGATCTCTGGGTGCACAGCCAAGAGTAGAACTGAGCAATGCTGGGTGTGGCCCAGAAATTAAAAAAAAAAATTATCCCAAATAAAATACTTTAAGTTTTTTATGATAAAATAATAAAAATCAAATTATGTCGTGTGGGAAGTAGGAGGAGGAAGTAGTGTAGGGGTAAAGAACTTGCCTTGCACGTAGCTCTTCTGGCTTGATTCCTGGCACTGTGTGCTGCCTCCCCAAAACACCACCAGGACCACTCCCGAGCACAGAGCCAGGAAGAGATCCTAAGCATCTCTGGCTGTGGCCCAAATCGGCCTCCTCCCTTCACAAAATTAGGTGGCAAACATGTGTTTTTTTTTCTTAGTCTGTATTAGTGGTTAATATTTTTAGAATATAAATATTTTAGGGTACAAAATAATCCTAAACCAATCAGAAAACTAATCTAATTATTAAAGCAAATCATAAAGTCTCTTATTTTAGGGTTTGTTTTTTGAGGATGGGGGGGTCTTGCCTGGTGAGTTCAGTGGTTAATCTTGGCTCTGTACTCAGGACTTACTCCTGGGGGTGCTCAGGGGACCACATGGGTATCAGGGATTGGCCCCTGGTCAGCCATGTACAAGGCAAATACCTTACCCACTGGACTTTATCTCAAGCCCCTCATAGGGCCTTGTATTTTCCTGAACTGGAAATACAATTCTGTAATCTTTCTGCATGTCTATAAAAAATAAACCCAGTTTTAGAAAAGCTTACAATGAAAGAATGTCTCCTTACCTGTGTTCCATTCAGGCTGAGAACACTCAAGGCAGAGCTGCCCTCCAAAAATGTAACCCACATTTTATTTTCTACAAATCTTCAAGAAAAAAGAGAAAACAATGAAAATACAGAATGAATACCTACCCCTAACTAGACAATGACTAAGCCAGTAACTACTGATTAACAAGGACTGGAAATCTTAACAGGAGAGCAGTGTGGGGCAGTCACCTGCAGAGGGAACCCTCTCCCCCCAGGAATTCAGATTCAAATTTCTTTCCAATACAATTGTGGACCCCTCCACTAATGCCGCCTGCTAACCCAGTCTGTCACTTCAGTGACAAGGAAGGAAAGAGCCAGTGGTTAAGTGGGTTGTTCAATGTGACCCTACACGCATCACTTTCACTATCTGAATAACCCCTAAAAAGAAATTTCCATTGACTCAAAAAGTAGACAAGACTCATATATGTGTATGTATGTACATGCACACACATGCATACACATGTTACGTATATACATGCACACAAGCATGCAAATTCACAACACATACATGTATGTATGAGTCCAAAGTGCCCTTAGGTTATGTCCTTTGGTCCCTTTGCTCACTGATGCCATCCACTCTCTGAGGACTTTAATGGTCTATGCTCTGAATCTAAATGTGTAATTCTGAAGCAATAAATAAAACTCCAGCGTAGGGTATGTCATTTGGTTCCTTACTCACTGATGCCATCCACTCTCTTAGGAATTTACTGGTCTTTGGCTATGACTCTAAATTTGTAATTTTGAAGCAAAAAAACTCCCCAAGAGGGAAAAACGAAAAGAAAATTAAAACAAGTTCCAAAGCATATGGTCACTGATATGTAATTACCTTCCCATGCAAAAAAGAATGAAAGGAAACAATAATGTTATTAGTGTTATTTCAGAAACAATTTGATGTTCTGAACTATTCCCAACTGTAAAAATAAAGTTTGGAAATCCTTGCAGATATCTGCAGGGTGAGAGAGAAGAATATGTACACCTAAGTACACATAGACACACTCAGTCTAGGATTCAGAAGTATGGTTTGGGAATATGACAAAGAAAAGCTGAAGACCAAAGTATGTACAAGGACTTTATCTTAGTTCAATTAAAGGTTCTAAAATAATTCTAAGATCATTCAAACGTGAACAAGGAAAGAAAATCCTGGTGTTATATCAGTCAGGTTACTTAATTGCAGGATACTATCATTTGCAAGACAAAGAGTCCTTCTTACCTAACACCACAAGGGCACCTTTTTCAAATTGTTGGTGATGGGTGAAGACTCTCCCTCCCCCAAAAGCTAAATCACTGCAAGAAGGCTGACTGATGCAGCTCCAGTGTCCATGCAGCTTTCTTTGTCAAGAGTGCCAATCTAGGGCCTGGAGCAATAGCACAACGGGGAGGGCATTTGCCTTGCACATGGCAGACCCGGGTTCAATTCCCAGCATCCCATAGGGTCCCCTGAGCACCACCAGGAGTAATCCCTGAGTGCAAAGCCAGGATTAACCCCTGAGCATTTGCCAGGTGTGACCGTCAAAAAAAGCAAAAAGCAAAAAAAAAAAAAAAAAGCAAAAAAAAAAAAAAGACTGCCAATCTATCTGTGGTCTCCGCAGGGATCATCACTTGGTCCTGGCCTTAACTAGCAATGTGTCCCTTGCACACTTCCAATGTGAATAAGTGATAAGAGATTCTGGTTCTAACAGCCCTGGACATTCTTTTAAAAGGTGTATTTTCTACTGCTTTCACACACTAGGGTAAATGCTTTTAGATTCCACCCCTCTCCTAATTATTAGGTAACTTATACATGTAACTTTTTCCCATCTATATCTCCAAGACAACAATAGCACAGCAGGTAGGACATTGCCTTGCATGTAGCCAACCTGGGTTCGATTCCTCTGTCCCTCTTGGAGAGCCCAGCAAGCTACCGAGAGTATCCCGCCCACAAGGCAGAGCCTGGCAAGCTACCTGTGGCGTATTCTATATGCCAAAAACAGTAACAATAAATCTCACAATGGAGATATTACTGGTGGCCACTCGAGCAAATCAATGAACAATGGACGACAGAGTCTATACTATTAATAGTGTTTACAGGTTTTAGTCACTTTTTTGTTTGTTTGTTTGTTTTTGGGCCACACCCAGAGATGCTCAGGAGTTACTCCTGGCACTAAAATGCTCCTGGCAATACACAGTGGAACGTATGGGATGCAAGGCAAGCACCCTACCACTGTAATATCATTTGGGCCCACAGTTTAAGTCACTCCTATGGCTCTTATTCTAGACCAAGGACCATAAAAGGTTTTGCCTTAATGGTCACAGTGGTTCTCTTCTTACTTTTATTGTCTGTCTTCCATTTGATTTAATTTTCTCTCCTAAACTGACCGTGTGACGATGTGCCTCCTTTTGCTACCACCAGGACTTTTCCCAATGATGGTAAGCACTTTGCAGGCAGTGTTCCCCAGACTGAGTTATAGAGCCATACACGTCTTTTGACCTTGATATACACAGAGCACTTTTTTACCGCTACATATAAGGACACTTCTCTGTGACTCTGCTGCCCTCTCACATGCCTCCAAGATGCTCGCTCTAGTGGTTCGGCATTTCTGTGCCTGGCAAAGCTGACTCATCTGTAAGCTTGGAGATCTCATTATGTACTTCTTAGAGCCTTATGTTCTTTGTCATATTTTACAGTGCTGGGGGAGATCTTTATGAAAAGGCTGAGGGAGGCCTAAACACAATTTGTTTCTTTGTTCACTTCTCAGAGAGACACCAGTTTTTGTGGGCGTGCTTCTCACTGTGGAACCCACCAACTTCATTCTGTAGATTATTCTGTCCAACACACACACACACACACACACACACACACACACAGCTCTTCCCAAGATAGGGATCAAAGCTTCAATGTCTCTTCTGTTACTCTTCAACAAGAACAGAGATTTGTCCACCAAATATCTATAAAATGTACTGATGTAACAGCACAGAATATAATTTAATAGTACCTCATCTTTATGTAATTCAGATAGACACATGTTAATCTCTATAACTACTGTGCTTTTTAAACAAGCAAAGAGGCATCTGGGTAAAACAGCAACAAAAACCTAGACTCAGGGAACCACACAGGGTTCTAGAGACTGAATCTGGATTAGCTGTGAGCAAAGCAAGCATCCTAACTTGCGATATTATTTTTCTAGTTCCCCCAATTAAACATTCTCCAAATTACTTATGACATCCAATTTCTTAAATTGAGGGGGGTGGGAATCATCCTACTTTACCCCTATCTTTGCTTAAAATAATAAAATAGGGACCAAAGAGAGAGTACAGGAGTTAAGGTGCTTGCCTTGCAAGCTATTGACACAAGTTTGATCCCTGGCACTACATAGAGTCTTCCTGAACATCACCAAGGATGATTCTTGAATCCTTGAGCACTACCGAGTATGATCCAAAAACCAGAAATAAAGTAAGTTAAAAATAGTGATCACTGGGGCTGGAGCGATAGCACAGCGGGTAGGGCGTTTGCCTTGCACACGGCTGACCCAGGTTCGTTTCCCAGCATGCCATATGGTCCCCTGAGTACCGCCAGGGGTAATTCCTGAGTGCAGAGCCAGGAGTGACCCCTGTGCATCATCGGGTGTGACCCAAAAAGCAGAAAAAAAAAAGCGATCATTGGGGCTGGAGTGACAGTATAGCAGGTTAGGTGTTTGCTTAGCACATAGCCATGGCCGACCAGGGCTTGATCCCTGGCACTGGCCACTGGCACCCCATATAGTCCCTTGAACCCTACTGGGAGTGATCCCTGAGCGCAGAGCCAGGAGAAAGCCCTGAGAAATGCCAGATGTGGCCCCTCCCCAAAGAAAAGCAGTAATACCTTCATGTTGACTTAGTGTTTTGCTATAAATCATACTAGAGAGGAAATCCTGAGGTGCCATATCTGAATATGTGAATATTTTACCATCAGTGGATCTTGTAAAGTTTGACTGCCTGACGACTTATTATACTTCCGAGTAGAAAAAGCACTCTCCAAACCTGAGCTCTTTTCAATATTTTATGTTTTTTTGGTCTTTTTTGGTGATGTTGGTGGGGCTGGTTGCTTGTCTACACTGGGTGGTGCTCAGGGCGTACTCGTGGCTCTGTGCTCGGGGATCACTCCTGGAGGCCCTTGGGACCATATGTGGTGCCAGGATTCGAACCAGGCTCTTACACAATCCCTTTAGCTGATCTTATTGTAGTTTGGAAATACAAATATTCCTATCCTAATCAAGGACTAACTGTGGAATTTCTAATACATGACATATTAGAATTGTCAACTGCTTTTGGACGACAAATGTTTTCACTCACCTTATGAGTATGACTTCGCCATAATTTGTAAACTGCTGCAGAAGCTCATCAATCAGAGCATCATCAAAAAAGTTACTTTCTGGGGAGGAAGTTTTGATTGAGACCAACACGGTCCCGTCGGGTGGCCCCTGCACGGCAATGACCTCCTTATAAATGTTCTGCCTCTCTTCCGCTTCAACTTCAAAGATATCGATATCGATCAGGGCAATGACAGGCCTGCAGGCAGAGAGGAAGACAGCCCGTGAGGAGGGTCTAAGGAAGGGTGTGCCTGCAATCATTTTCAAGCACGATCAAAAACACTGGGGCTGCTCGGACCTGTGGTCTGAAGTCTTCAGCTCTGCGCGCCCATAGTGCAGAAGCGTGCCAGGAGTCCACGTGTAAAGGATTTTGCTTCCATCCTGAAAGCTCGCATTGAGAAGATCTAAGTCTTCAGCTGCATGAGAACAATACACAAAAGGAGCTGCGTGAGCATGGCTGATGTAACATGGCAAAGGCCAAAGTGACCCAACTCAGTAACTGTGGCTGTCAAAATACACAAGAAGTGAGAATTATAAACTCCTCTAAGCTTTCTGCTGTTGTTTTGTGGTTTTTCTGTGGGGTAATTTGATACTTGGTATCATCTGCTACCAAATGGTACCATTTGATACTTGGTAAAATTTAAGATGAAGCTCCACTTCTGAAATTACTTTAGGCCTTGACCAAAATGTTTTTAACAAACCATGTAATGTGGTGCTAATGTGGCACCAGAGATATGAAGCAGGGTCATGGACAAAGTGTCTTTCCTTCTATAGTATATCTCCAGTCCCCCAATACCATTTAAAACAAGGAAAGGGAGATAAAAAACATTTTGCTCAAGTTTAAAACCTTAATAGGGGGGCCGGAGAGATAGTACAGTGGGTGGGGCGCTTGCCTAGCACGTGGCTGACCTAGGATTCCTGGCACCCCATATGGTCCCTCAAGCACTGCCAGGAGTGACCCCTGAGCAAAGAGCTAGAAGTAACCCAAGCATCACCAGGTGTGGCCCCCAAACAAAACAAAAACAAAACAAAAAATACAAAACAAAGAAAGCTTAACAGGAGTTCTAATTTCAATTGACAACCTCATAACCATATTTCCATGCTCCTCTTTGACATGTCACTGAATGAAAATAGATGAAGAATTAAATTATAAGCAGGTTTGAGAATATTTTTCAAAATCTAGTTTATATTTAAATTGTATTTATTTGTTTATTCTAGATAAACTGTAAAACGATGGGCAGAGTAGCCCTCTTCTTAGCAATCAGTACCATTCCTTCTGCCTCAAAGACTTTGCCTTGGGCTCATTGAAAGGAACAAATCCAAGGTTAGAGAGAAACTACAATAGGTAAGGAGCTTGCCTTGTATGCAACTGAATTGGATCGATCCTCAGCATCCCATATGGTTCCCTGAACTTGCCAAGAGTAAGCCCTCAGCACAAAGCCAAGAGTAAGCCCTGAGCACCACCAGGTGTGGCCCAATAAACAAAACGAAACAAACAAAAAAACAAAACAAAAAAGAAGAAGGAGACGAAGAAGAAAGGAACAAGTGTGTTCCCCAACCTGATCTATCAAAAGGCCATTTCCTCCTTCTCCAGAGGACACGGTCTGTCCAGGCAGGGGTGCGGCATTTCTCACTGGTATCATAGTCGTCCGAAAATAAATCATATTTGTATGTTGGAGCAAAGGTTACTTTTCCCTCCAAGAATCCTCTAAAAATCTAAAACAAACACATGAAAGTAAGTTATTCAAAATGTAAGAGATTTCCTAAGATCATAAGGGAGTCACTCCTTTAAGGCCTATCATGAACTGGAAACAAAGGAAACCGTGCATCTGATAACATTATTAAATGAATGAAACAAAGCCATGAAAAATAACCCAAGACATGGTATTTTTGTATTCCATCTGTTTGATCTTCAATTAAACAAAGTACACCAACATGAAGAAGGAATTTCCACCAGACTTTTGAGTTATTTACAACATTCAGTATTGAACAGAATTCTGGAGATCATCCAGCCTTGTGTCTTAACTCAAATGAAGAACTCAGGCCAAAGTGGTGCCCAAAGCATTAAAACTGACATCTGATGCGAGCCAGAGTGAATACAGCAGGGAAGGCAACGGCCTTGCCAGGTTTGATCCCTGGTACTACATAGGTCCTCCAAGCCTACCAGGAGTGAGCACAGAGCAGAAGTAAGTCTGAGCACTGTCTGGTGTGACCCAAAACAAACAAGAACAACAAAAAAAAATTAAGTCTAGTGATCATGAAGGCACATTATCAAAAGGTATTACTTTGAAAAACTCTTTTATACTAAATTTTCCAAAATATTGTCATTAAGTTTTGTTTTGTTTTTTGCCACACCTGGCCATGCTAGGGCCCATGTCATAAGTTTTAAGAAATAAGTTTGAAATGGCAGAGAAAAGAAAAAAAAATTTTTTTTGGGTCTTTCTGGGTCACACCGGGTGATGCTCAGGGGTTACTCCTGGCAGTGCTCAGTGAGCCATATGCTGCAGATCGAACTTATATTGGCCACATGCAAGGCAAATGTCCTACCGGTATACCATTGCTCCAGTCCCAAGAAAAATTTCTTTAAAAAATGCACTTTATCATAAGATATTAAAACCAAGGAAGTGGAATCCTGTAGATTCTAAGTCTACTATGACTGTGGGGAAAATGTATATTCTTGAACTTGAAAATGAATCTTACAGGAATATATTTTTCCTTCTGGGAACTACTGAGTTTTTCTCTTCCTAGCTTTCTTTTCCAACCCTTCCTTCTTCCCATCCTTCCTGATAACCCCATATCTGCTAAGCTACAGATATTTATTTCTTAAGCATAAAAAAATTCAAGCTTTTCAAAAAGCAAAATTATTTATAAAGTGTGTTTCACAATGAGATATAATCTTATACCACAGAGACTTGCACACATCAAAAAGAACAAAAACAACCAGTGCTGGCATGAATGCGGTGATAAAGGAACTCTTTCACTGTTGGTGGGAATGCCGACTGGTCCAGCCTTTCTGGAAAACAATATGGGCATTCCTCCAAAAATTAAAAATTGAGCTTCCATATGACCCAGCAATATCACTTCTGGGAATATATCTCAGGAGGTGCAAAAAAGCACAGTAGAAATGACATCTGCACCTGTATGTTCATCGCAGCACTGTTCACAATAGCTAGAAACTGAAAACAACCTGAGTGCCTAAGAACAGATGGCTGGTTGAATAAACTATGGTACATTTACACAATGGAATACTATACAGCTGTTAGGAAAGATGAAGTCATGAAATTTGCTTATAAGTGGATGGACATGGAGAGTATCATCCAAGTGAAATGAGTCAGAGAGGGACAGACATAGAATGACTGTACTCATTTATGGAATATAAAATAACATGAGACTAACACCCAAAGGCAGTAGAGACAAGCGCCAGAAAGATCACTCTATGATTGGAAGCCTTCCTCATGAGCTAGGGGAGAAGGCGGCTGGGATAGGGAAAGGAACACTAAATCAATGATGGTTGGAGAGATCATTCAGGATGAGAGATGTGTGCTTAAAGTAGATGAAGGAACAAATATGATGGCTGCACAGTATCTATATTGCAAACCATAATGCCCAAAAGTAGAAAGAGTAAGAAGGAAATTATCTGCCATAGAGGCAGGGGGTGGGGTCAGGTGAGGGTGGCAGGAAGGATACTGGGGACACTGGTGGTGGAAAATGTACACTGGTGGAGGGATGAATGTTTGATCATTTTATTACTGAAACTCAATCATGAAAACTTTGCAACTGTATCTCATGGTGATTAAAAAAAAGTGTGTATCATAACAAAAGAGCCCTTTCTCAGAGCAAGTATCATCTTAAATATGTACATACCTGTCCAGAATTTTTCTGATTGATAAGTTGATCTCCTGCAATAAGAGAATCCCAATTTTGCTGTCTTATGAGCTCTTTAACTTCTTCATTTGGAAGATCGATTCGATAGTTGAAATCACCGCACCAAAATACATAGTCATGAGAAAACAGCATCCTTCCCTGCAAGCAAGAGATGGCATTTGAATTTCAAAACTACAAATTAAAAAAAAAAAAACATCAAAACATGTACAGGGGGTTGGAAGACAGCTCAAGCGACAGCTCTGTATGCAGGAGTCCCAGGCTGGATCCCCAGCACCAGGGGGCCCCCAGCACTGCCAGAATGAACCTGAGCAATGAGCCAGGAGTAGGCCCTGAGCAACACCAAGTGTGACCCCAAACAACCCAAAATGTATGGGCCTAAGGATGTGACTCTGTAGTAGAACACAAGCCTGAGGGGCTTAAGGCCCTGGGTTTGATACCCAGATCACCACCACCACCAGCATCACAACACCATACTACGGCCTCAGACATGCTTGCTTACCCACTGTACCCGGTTTATATAATCCAGGAGTGAAAAGACAACCAATATTCACAGGCGAACACTGGAATGTTCCTAAAGTTTCACAAATACTGACAGAGACTTTGGGAGTACAGGAAAATAAGGTTCAGGGACCAGAGAAGTATTACAGGAGGCAGGGTGCTTGCCTTGCACATGGCTGACCTGGGTTCGATCCCCAGCACCCCACATGGTCCCCCAAGCCCACCAGCAGTGATCCCAGAGTATACAGCCAGGAGTAAATCCTGAGCACAGCCAGGTGTAGTCTCCCCCAAAGAAGAATGTTTAGAACTTCTGCTCTCCTGACAAGCAACGAGTGCTTACCATGGGAAAACTCAGCTTGCGTGCTATTTCAACAAAGTCTTCATTTCTTTCTTTGACCTGTGACTGGCCCGCGGCAAAGTGGCTACAGACAAAGCACAGGCTCGTGGTATGGAACAGCATGCGGATTGCCACTGCTCCCTTATTTCCAGTGGCGCCGCCCATCCCAGTCTTCACGGTATCGACTGCAACATCCCTTGAAAATAGAATGTGAAATCAGAGCTCTGAAAGATCCAAGTTTCCTTGTGCAGACGAGCTAGTTATTCTTGAGGATCTGAATACATTCTCTATAGCGACATGGAAACAGGTGGCACTAGAAACATGCAATGTTATAAGCCAATGTCACTGCCAACCAAAAGCAGAGAAATTGGGACTACAGAGGACATTGTTTTAACTACCTATGTTCTGAGGAGTCAGCGTGTGAAACACTCTAGTACAAGTTAGTGACTCTTTCATCAAAGACATTTTAATGGAAGAATCACGAGCAAATTTCTTTCGGAAGCAACAGATGTTCTCTCAACGATCTCTAAGCCTGACGGCAGGGTGTGGCCGTGGGCGGGTGCTGCGTACTGACCTGATGAACGGAGCATGCTGGGGCCTGATAAAAACGAACAGGCAGACGCCTACCAACTGCTCGGATGCCAGCAGCACATACTTGTTGTCCCTGGAGATGGTCTTCTGAAGTTCCACAGCCCAGAGCTTCTGATTTGTGGTGCTACCAAGAAAACATCAGGAAGGAACTCTCTTGAGAGGACAGAAGCAAAGGCAGTTTTCTAAGACACTGCCAGTGGTGACCTTAGGTACCCATATTCACCAAGACTATCTGGTGGTGATTAAGTCTTTATGTGGGCTATTCTTTAAAATAAAAAAAACTCTCAAAAATTCAAAAAGCATCACATTTTAAAATCGATTACTCCTTTACTATGAAATTCTAAGACCATGTATTAAATGAGCATTCACCACATAAATAACCTGGACCTTATACCCAGCTTCAATGGTTACCAACATATATTTTCTTTTTTTGGGTCACACCTGGCAATTCTCAGGGGTTACTCCTGGCTCTGCACTCAGGAATCACTCCTGGCAGTGCTCGGGGGAACCATATGAGATGCCAGGGATCAAACCCAGGTCGGCCGCATGCAAGGCAAACACCCTACCCACTGTACTATCATTCTGGCCCCAGTTACCAACATTTTGCTTCTCTGCCTGCCTGCCTGCCTGTCTGTCTCTCTCTGTCTCAGTCTGTCTGTCTGTCTGTCTCTCCTCTCTTTCTTCTTTCTTTCCTGCTTTGTTTTGTTCTTTAATGTTTTATGGTCACACCTATGATGCTCAGGAGTTACTTCTAACTCCACTCAGGGGTCACTTCTGGCTGGGCTCATGGTACCATACGGGATGCTGGGGATCAAATCTGGGTCAGCTGAATGCAAGGTAAGCCTCCTATCTGCTGTACTATCTCTCCAGGCCATGCTCATTATCTTTGTGATGTTCCAAGGATTAGATTCAGCCTGGGGCAGTTCACGGTCAGAGAGTGTTCAGGGGGGTCCTAAGCACTAAGCCAGGAGCAACCCCAACCATGTAGGTGTGGTCCCCAAACCAAACCAACAAAAATCCAGGTTTCTTGATGATGAAACATCCCAGGGATGGCGAGCTAGTACAGGAGCAATCATTCACCTTGCACACAGCTCCTTCCGTAGTGACACGGGTTCAATGCCTGGCACTGCATATGGTCCCCTGTGCACTGTCAGGGATCACTTCTGAGCACAGAGCCAAACACAGGTCCTGAGCACTGCCAGATATGGCTTCTGTCATCACTGCCTTTGGTGAACTGTTACTGCTTCTTATCTGTCTCCTCTCCTGCTAGAACAGAAGGGCATTTCACTGATGTATATCTGGCGTGCAAGAGAATGCGCTCTTGAGAGAGGGGCTAAGTGACTATATAGTCATTTAAAGAGTATCACTGTATCACTGTCATCCTGTTGTTCATCGATTTGCTTGAACGGGCATCAGTAGTGTCTCTATTTGTCCTAGCCCTGAGATTTCAGCTGCCTCTCTTTACTCGTCCTTCCCAACAGTGCTGCGTTGGAGCTCTTTCAGGGTCAGGGGAATGAGACCCATCACGCACTGTTTTTGGCATATGGAATACACCACGGGGAGTTTGCCAGGCTCTGCCATGCGGGCAGGATACTCTTGGTAGCTTGCCGGGTTATTAAAGAGTAATTTAATTAAATCTACATAGACAATTCAAAATATGTCTAATACCCAGTGGTCTACAAATATGTTCCATTTGAAGACTTGAACATAAGTTTTCAGGAAAGAGCAAAATGAATCTGGGTTTCTTTTCTATTTGCAAGTGTGAATTTTATTCACTTCTGAAAAAAAAAAGCATTTGTCTGATGGTTATAAAATAGTATGCAGCATACTCCTTTTGAAACTCTTTTTTCTTTTTTGGTTTGTGGGCCACACCAGGTGATTCTCAGGTGCTACTTCCAACTCTGTGTTTGGGGGACCAAATTGCATCAGAGCTGAAACCCAGGTTTCCGACATGAGAACCTTTTAGAGTTCAACACAATAGCTGAACACTGGGGGAGAAGGCAGTCGGGATAGAGAAGGGAACATTATGACAATGATGGTTGGAGGGATCACTCTAGATGGGAGATGTGTGCTGAAAGTGGGTGAAGGACCAAACATGATGGCCTCTCAGTATCTGTATTGCAAACTATAATGGCCAAAGAGGGGGGGGGAAGAGTGAAAGAGCGAGAGCGAGAGCAAGAGAGAGAGAATGAAAGAGATGAAAGAGAGAGAGAAAGAGAGAGAGGGGAGAAGGGGAGAGAGAGAGAGAGAGAGAGAGAGAGAGAGAGAGAGAGAGAGAGAGGAGAGCTTGCCATAGAGGAAGGTTGGGGGAGTTGTGGGGAGGGATATGGGGGATATTGGTGGTGGAAATGTACACTGGTGAGGGATGGGTGTTGGGACATCATATGACTGAAATTGGATCATGAAAGCTTTGTAACTATCTCATGGTGATTCAATTAAAAAAAAAAGGAGTACTGGGGCTGAAACATGGGCTCCTATGTGCAAAGTGTTCAAAACTGTTCCATCCAAGAGCAAGCATGCTTAAAAGTAAGCACTGGAACTGTTATTTTTTTTTTTGCTTTTTGGGTCACACCCAGTGATGCTCAGGGGTTACTCCTGGCTTTGCACTCAGGAATTACTCCTGGCAGTGCTTGGGGGACCATATGGGATGCCGGGGATCGAAACCGGGTCGGCCGAATGCAAGGCAAACGCCCTACCCGCTGTGCTATCGCTCCGGCCCTAGCACTGGAACTTTTAAATCCCACTCAAATAATCTGTATTCGTAGTACAACTTGGGAGCAATAGCTTTAAAAGTGTGCTCTGCAAATATCCCTGGGCCTCCCCCCAAATCACAAGGTGAAAACTCTCTGGAAGACACTGAGACACTCTCTGCCTTTCACTGTGCTGACTCACATTTGTGCAACGCTTCAAAAACAACAATGTGTAAACATGCCGAGGCCTCTTAATCCAGGCTGCCAGCTTTAACAGAGAGTGTTCGTTCTGGTCTCTACCACAAAGCACTCTCGGTTACACAATGCCATTTTACCCAAGAAGATCCTTGCCAAAGCAGAAACGTTACTCATTTTATCAAAACCCAGCCCTGGAGTCACATCTTTTAAATACCCTGCACGCTGATGGGAAACATACACACACACACACACACACACACACACACACACACACACACACACACACACACACACACACACACACACACACACACACACACACACTTCTGCCTGTGGACTGCTGCAGCCAAGACAGGTATTCTAAGACTGTTCCTTTAGGGAACACACTTTTTACCTAAACTAATGACAGACAGGATCTTATTATTCAGACTTGGTTATCTGGCAAAGTATTTTATAAGCAAAAATGAGAATTTTAGATCCACAATAGGTTCTCAAATACATACTTGAGAGCCCAGAGAAATAGGATAGCAGGCACAAGGCTACTTGGATGTCTTGTATTGCCTTGTATGCGGCTGATCTGGGTTTGATCCCCAGCATCCCATTTGCACCCCCACCCCAACCCCAAATTCATCCTGGAGTGACCATGAGTGCAGAGCCAGAAGTGAGCTCTGAGCACTGCCAGATGTGGTTCCTGCTCCCCCCCCTCCAAATACTTGAAAGATTTTCTGGTAAGATCAAGTGATATTACTTAACATGAAGCTTTGATATCATACAATAAAATGTGTCAAACTTTGGAAGACCTACCTAATTCAAAAAATTGTTATTTTCCAAATAAACAATTATGATGTTTAAAATCATATAAGGTAAGAGACAGAACACTGAAGACCAGAGCAATAGTACAGCAGGAAGGGTGTTTGTCTTGCACGTAGCCAACCCAGGTTAGATCCCCATCAACCCATTTGGTCCCCCATGCACCACCAGGAGTAATTCCTGAGTGCAGAGCCAGGAGTAACCCCTGAGCATTGCCAGGTGTGGCCCAAAAACCGGAAATAAGAGAGAGAGAGACAGACAGACAGATCAATGAATTTTAATATGCACAAAATGTTCACTGCTAGAGCTATGCTTTGGCAAAGTATCAGAGAAGAAACTATTTTCATTTTCAATTATACTTTTGTTATTTTCTTCATATAATTCAATCAAAACAACATATGGCAATGGCTAACACTTAAATAGATGTGAAAATCCAGCTGTCTTAAGCCAGATAGATATTAAAGAGAGATTAGCAAAACCATAAAAAATACAATCCACAATGCCATCCTTCTCAGTAAATTTTTGTTTGGGAGAGTTACTTTTCTTCTTTTTTTTTTTTGTTTTTTGTTGCTGTTGTTATTGTTGTTGTTTGTTTGTCTGAGGGCAACACCTGGTGGTGTTGAGAGCTTACTTCTAGTTTTGCACTCAGAGATCACTCCTGGTAGGACTTGGGGAACCACATGGGATGCCAGGGATTGAATCGGGGTCGGCTACAAGCAAGGCCAGTACCCTACCCACTGTAGTATCACTCTGGCCTGGGAAGAATTAACTTACTAGAGAAAATATGCACTGTTTTTTAGTCTATAGTAGGTTTATTACTATTTTTAAGTTAAAAAATTAAACTTCATTTTAAATTTTTTACTGTGATAGTCATGAAGAGCTATGATACATATGTATAAAAATTCTGAAACCAACAACTTTAAGAACTATTATTCTGGGGGTTGATAGTACAGGGAAGGGCTAAGCACTTGGCTCACATGCAGTAGATCTCTGCTTCAAGCCCCAGCACCAAAAGGTGCCCCAAGTACTGCCAGGCGTCACCTCTGAGCACAAGCCAGGAATAGGCCCCCAAACATTGGGAGGTTGGCCCCAACCCCTCCCCACCAGAAAAGAAGTGCTATTTTGCATTTAAGAAGCACATTTAAGGGGTTGGAGCCATAGCACAGCTTGTCAGGTGTTTGCCTTGAACAAGGGCGATCCAGGTTTGATCTCCAGCATCCCATATGGTTCCCCGAGCACTGTCAGGAGTGATTCCTGAGTGCAGAGCTAGGAGTAACCCCTGAGCATACCCAAAAGCCCACCCCCCAAAAAAGCACCTTTAAAAATATTATCTTAGTTTCTTCTTGGAACTACCTGCCCTCTGTATCACTGATGACAAGAACATTTTCCAGAGTTACCACACTAGCTTACCTTGCATTCACAATGTTTCCAGCATTCAGTTCTACCATTTCTTCAAAGCCAATTGCAAATATATCCGTTGGCTTACTTCGTTTGTCTGCAATTAAGCATCCAAGAAAAACTTAAAACATGGCCTCAGTTACATAGGAACTCCCTACCCCAACAAAACAAAGATCAATTCCAAATTTCACACATATACATAGAATGTTTTTTGTGTTTTTAGTTTACCAAATTCAAATTAAAAGCAAAAATGCATGAGGGGAACAAAATTAAATTAAAATTAGAGACTGAACCAACAAATGAAAAATATTCAGGGGCTGGAGAGATAGCACAGCAGGTAGGGTGTTTGCCTTGCACTCGGCCAACCCAGGTTCGATTCCCAGCATCCCATATGGTCCCCTGAGCACTGCTAGGGGTGATTCCTCAGTACAGAGCCAGGAGGGACCCCTGTGAATCACCGGGTGTGACCCAAAAAGCAAAAAAAAAAAAAAAAAAAAAAAAAGAAAAATATTCAGAACTGGAGTCTTAGCTATCAGTTTATTATTATTATAGAAGAATTATTACTAGTTCAAATACCATTTCAAGTGAGGTTCACTATAAAGAAACAACTTTTTAAAAAATAGGGGTTGCAGGCTGGAGAGAGAGTACAACGGGTAGGGCGTTTGCCTTGCATGTGGCCCACCTGGGTTCAATCCCCAGCATCCCATATGGTCCCCCAAGCACCACCAGGAGTAATTCCTGGGTGCAGAGCCAGGAGTAACCCCTGAGCATCACTGGGTGTGACTCAAAAAGCGGTGAAAAAAAAGGGGGTTGCATTTGACAGGCATCATTAAGTGCTAGAGATCAAACTCAAGATCTTTCACATGCTAGACATGTGCTTACCACTTAAATTGTCTCCCTGGCCTCCAAAAGGACATTTTTATAAATATCTGTCAGAAACTATGATTTAAGATGTGAATGCACAAAAATAACTAAAAATGACAACTCATTTTTCTTTTTCTAATTTTTAAAATTTACCTTTTTATAAAGTTGTTCATGATAATTTGTTACATTCAATATTCTAACACCAATCCCACCACCATTGCATCTTTCTGTCACCATTATTTCCAATTTTTCCAATCACCCCACAAGTCTGCCTCTATAGTAGGCTCTGAATAATTTATTTATATAGTCTGTTATAAATAATCCCATTAATCATCGATTATAAATAATTCACTAAAAATGATCAAAAAATGTTTCCTTAAAAGAAAGTGTGTGAAGATTATTGCATCTCACCATGGAGCCATTAAGACATTGTATAGGAGATTACTAACGTGTTGTTACAGGGTAAGTCTTGTATGCTTATATTCTGTTAATCGAGATTGGTTGCCTTCTACCTTACATGCCATCCAATGTAGTGTGCTACTCATGGTTTATCAGTGATGAAGAGTTTGAGATGTCGAGTGGCCACATTTACAGCCATGCGCTCCAGGAATTCAAAATATTTGAATGGGCTGATACAGCTGCAGTTAAATTTTAACTGGATGGTGACTTTGGGTGGCTGGACAACTCATTCTGGCATGGGGTCCAGAAGTGTCTCTGCTACTTGTTGATCTCTTTCAAGATTAATTTATGAGTCTCTGGATCATGGCCAGTTAATAAGCTTATTGGACGCCAGAGGCAGTCCACAGGCATGACTACCAAGGCTTCTGGAAGAATGAGGGAGGGAGCCCATCCCCGACTCCCTGAGAGTCTGGATATTCAGTCACAAAACCTGTATACCTGACTTTTTCAACATATTAACTTAGAACTTATTTTTCTTATTTATAGCTTGCCTTACAGGATATCTGTTTAAGGATAAATATATTTATTTATATCTATTTAAAATATTCTATTTCCGAGATTCAAATGCCTCAGGAAAAAAAAAACCTTTTTATTGTAGCACTGTTTTATGAAGTAGAAAATAAAGACCTAGAAATAAAAAAAAGACAAAAAACCCTAAGACTTGGGAATAGAGAGAGTACAATGGGTAAATCCTGCATAAGGCTGGCATAGGATTGAGCTCTGGAACTCCATATAAGTCCCCTGAGTACTGCCCTGAGTGATCAGAGAAGGAGTAAGCCCTGGGCACAACAAAGAATGGCCCACAAATCAAAACTAAAAAAATCAACAAAATAAAACAAAACTCCAAATAAAACATAACTAAGAATTAAACTGAATTGCTATTACTTACAAAAATGCTAGCCTTCAACTTTATAAATTCTAGGTTTAATGTATACAATATAATATATATAATATAAACACACACAAGTAAAACACTAGACATAGTTTTCTAGATCAATAAATCTTCCTGTTGCTCATCAATTTGTTCCAGCGTGCAGTGAAAGTACAGTGGGGAGGATGCGACTGACCCGGGTTCAATCCCCATATAATTTCCCAAGCACTGCCAGGAGTAAGAGTAACCCTGGAACTTTGTCAGATGTGTACCACCACCCAGTGCCATCACCACCCACTTCACCCTGGCACCACCCGCCCCACACACAAAGGGCAACCTTGAAATTCCTGGATGCCAGCCAACTTGGGTGCGTCCAGAAGCCAGTCAGTGAGCGTTTGGTTCTTAAAAGCTATGCTGCGAAACTGCTTCCCGCCATTCACGTTCCAGGTGCCAACACACACACGGATTTTCTTGGGCTTCGAATACTTGTAGAAATTCTCACACATGCTCTTTAGGACTTTAGACGACGCTAATCAAAAACCAAAACAGAACATTTTTTAAAGCATGACATCACTTATAAGTACTGTCTTTCATAACTGAGAAACGATGTCTGGGGAGTACAGTTACCATCAGAGCAGGCGTAAGAGGCATGCACAGGTACAAACAGGGAGCAGAGCAGCCTCAAACTTGGACAAAGTCCAGCAAAATGCAATTAACCAACTACACAAGAAGAAAAAAACAGTGCACAGAAGTCAGTTTGGAAAAAAAAAAGCTTATATAAAATGATTGCAGCAACATAAAACATGCAGAACAGCTGTTTCAATGAAACAGTACAAGTGAAATTAGGAACTACACATTTTCAAGAAGAATAGCAATTGATGTCCGTATAACTTCTATTGGAGGCGGGTAAAAGATAAACTTTCTTTTTCTTCAAATAGGAACCTTGAAGAGCATTTCCAGACAAGATTCTATCTAGCTCTGGGCAGCTGGTATACTGAAAATGACTTTTCTGACAAACACAGAAATTGCAGATGATAATGAGATGTTGAAGAATGACCTCATGGGAGACACTGGACATTTCACAGTGAAATCTTCCAGGCCCTAAACTTTCTGCCGTATCTTTCTGTCCTCATCTGCCAGCCCTCCCTGTTCACTTCCCGGCTCTTCCAAACCTATGCCAGGTGTGTACCCATCACAGAGCCTTTGCACAGGGGGTTCCAATTGAAAGCAGCCCTCTTTCCTTACCTTCAGATCTTCACTTTCCCTTTCTGAACACCTTCTCTGAGATTTCTTTCTGCCCCTCACCATTCATTTCTTCTCCTTGTTTTATCTTGCACTCTAGATTGTATCACCATGTACCAGTTATATGCTTATTTCTGCTGCAACTATCTGTCACCTCTCCCAAGAACAGAAGCTCGGAGCAGGCAGCACTGTTCATTACAGATTCTCTGGTGATGAGAAGAGTAATCTGGTACACAGTACTCTAGATCTGTTCAGTGAATGGTAAACAGTGCTCTAGATCTGTTCAGTGAATGGCTGCGCCATGATTCTGAACCTTCGTCACTTTCTTCAGTCTGTGTGAATGTGTGTATATGCTGGTTTATTTATTTATTTATTTATTTAAACCAATTCTCTTCCTTCCAGCTAAACCATACTTTATCTTGGTTAGTTAACTTCAGCACTTAAAAGTCAAGAATATCAATGTAAAAACAGATAATGCACTTACTTGGCAGGGTATAGAAAAAAAAAAGGCATGAGAAACAGGAAGTTAAAGGTACAAAGGAAAAAAAAAATTACTGGCCCAAGGGAAAAAATTCAAAACGATTTTCACTTTTCCACTGTACAGTCTTTATTGCTATTATTTTGTGATACTAAGATTTGTAAAAACTGAGAATGGGGCAGATAGCATCTTAGTAACACAGTATGGAAGGCGCTTTGCCCATGACTCCCCTGAAACAGCTGTGACTCAGACATCAAGCACAGGCCTACGGTTTCTGGGGAAAGTGGGCAGCTTCTGGCTCTCTTGATTTTTGATTCCCTCCTACAGAAAAACTTCTGGTGAAATGAAAGCAGGTGATTTGCTCTGGCCTGTTGTTGTTGTGTTATTTGTATTCAAACCTGGCTCTTTTTAGACAAAGAATTATTCTCCTTTGCTGTTATTCTTCATTCTTGCAACTATGGGCACTGCCACACCATCAAACACAACTTCTATAATGATTAAAAAGCTTAGAATAGTCAGCAGGGCAGAAGAATGTGTAACAAATACATTTGCCATGTAGTATGAACTAACAATATCTTTTTTTCCAATGAAACTAAAAGTTAAGAGGAATTCTTAGTTTATTTTCAAGTTGAGTTGGCAAATAAAAATAAGGAGGGGATTCTATCTTTTTTTTTTTTTTTTTTTTTGCTTTTTGGGTTACACCCAGCAAGATGCTCAGGTATTATTCCTGGTTTTGTACTTAGGAAATTACTCCTGGCGATTCTCAGGGAACCATATGGGATACAAGGGATTGAGTCTGGGTAGTCCGAATACAAGGTAAACGCCCTACCTGCTGGACTTGCTCCAGCTCCAACCCATGGGGGGTGGGTGGGTTCTATTTTCAACAGATACCCAATATTTTAAATACTGCACTGTAGCACTGTTGTCCCTGTTGTTCATTGATCTGTTTGAGCGGACACTAGTTAGGTCTCTATTCTGAGACTAGTTGTTACTGTTTCTGGCATATTGAATACACCACAGGTAGCTTGCCAGGATCTGCCGTGCGGGCGGGATACTCCTGGTAGCTTGCTGGGCTCTCTGAGAGGGACAATGGAGTTGAACCCAGGTCAGCCGCTTCAGAAAACTGGTTTTGTTAACTCAAAAACAGATCCAAATATTCTCATCCTCCATCCTTCTCAAAAACACAACCAAGAGTATCTCCACAACTATACTAGTAATTCACAACTATTATTAAACAAAGTAATTCACAACTATTATTAAACAAAACAATGTTAAGTGAAGGGATGAGGAAATTTTCCTTTTTCTGGGGAAAATTTTTGTTCCTTTTTCTAGGGAAAAACGATAGTCTGGGGAAAGTTTTTGTTTCTTTTACCACAGATTCCTGTTTTGAAACTAGATCATATATCATGATGAGATATGAATGTATGGGAATGAAGGTATATGATTCCCATGAACAGAAAAGGTGAAAAAAAATGATGAGTTAGGTTTTACACATTGAACTTTTAACTGTTACCAATCTTAATGATCTTGAAAAGATTTTAGAGTAGGTTTTACAGTCACATAAACATTTGATCTACTGCATGAGAAGATGAGTCACTCCCTCTCCAGTATCGTGTGTGAGAAGCACTGCTGGGTCCTCATAAACATCCCAGACAACACTCGGAAATTACTCCCAGACAGGCATATCCGGCTTTGTTTTCCGTTGGCCTAAGGATAAAATCTAATTTGCTCAATAATACATGAAAGTGAAATTAAAACTAGACAAGTTATGTTTAATTAAAAGTAACGGGCCAGAGAGATAATACGGAGGTGAAAGCGCCTGCCTTGCATGTGGCCCACCCTGGTTCAATGCACATATGGACCCCTGAACACTAGCCAGGAATAGGTCCTGAGCACCGGGTATGGCCCCAAACCAATAAATAAATAAGATAAAGTAAATGAAATAAAGCACATGTGACAAGAAGACAAGGAGTACTACTTATTTCCTTCGAAATGAAGTACTTTGTTTTCTCAAATTTAAGTGTTATTTGTTTTTCTGAGAATAAAACAAGGTATCAAAACAAAGGCAAATTAAGAAATTTCATTTCTGTGACTTTATTTATAATATCGGCTTTGGAAAAAATAAATAAAAAGATGCTTTTATTATTAATTTGATTTTCTATACTGTACCTGACTGTAATGTCTGTTCAGAAACTAGGGATGCAGCAAGAAGAAAACAAAGAATCATTAGTCAAGCAGCAAGTTAAGAGTTCAAATGTAGTATCATGACAGAACATTCTAAGACCGTCTTCCTTTTTTTGTTTAAAGTCTATGTGACCACTTTACTTTGCTTGGTGGCTAAAAGGCCCCAAAGACAAACCATGAGTGATAAGCTTGGTTGGCACAAACCCTCTGTATCTAAAAAACCGGACAGGAACTACTAGATGTCCCTCCGGAATCTACCCTGACAATCCCCAAGTGCCGCATGGGCCTAGCATTCAGTGGTCTGGCTGGTCGGCCTTCAGCCACTGGGGGTGGTCGCCAGGCCTACTGATCATTGCGTGGGAGTTTCCGCACCCCAAATCACCATGCTAATGTAAAACAGTACAAACTCCCTGCGTCACAGGGACAATGGGATTAGGGCTCTGGGATCTCCTCTAGGGGCACTCCAGAAGAGAGAGGAGCCTGCAAACAGTAGCATGGTCTCACACGGGGGAGGCGGGCAAGAAAGAACTGAAACTCCTTTAATACGACAGTTCATCTTGGAAAAGGAGCTTACGTTTGCTTGGCAAAATGGGTATCACGAGGGACCCAGCATGTAATTGTGAGTGATGGGAGAATAGTTCTCCGACATCGGAGAGAATGGTGAAGTGTGAATGCAGGGGGCTCCTCGTGCACCTGGTGAACGAAGGCAGGGAGATATCTGGAGAGGGTGCGGATTTGTATGTGTGCTGCCTCTATTTTTACGCACCTCTCTTCTGTATGGGACAGTTTTCTGCTCTTACCAAGTGCTATTGCTAGTGGAATAAAGTATAAATTAACACAGAACTAGCATTCTCGATGTTCCCGATCAGAGCATCCTGTTGAAGGAGACCCCTTTCTCAGAATAAGTGTTATAGCAAAACTGACCACAAGGACTCTTTTTACATGTAGTAAAATATTTCAAGGAAGGCAAAACAAGTCATGTTTGGTCAGGTTCTGAAGTCCCTGGCTTCTTTCCTTCCTCAGCAAGTGCTTGCTTCCCAGGTCTGCTTACTGCTATCTCCACAGCGAAGGGGGCACAGGTGGAAGGAGGGATCAGGTGCAAATTAGGCAGGAGTCGGCTGCTGGAGGCAGGATGAATGCCTGCAGGTGGAAGCTGTAGCTAAGATCACAGTTTGGTCTTTCCAACATCAGTACCCCAAACATCTCATAGGCACCCCAAGGAACTAGCAGTGGGGATTATCTTCAGCCCCAGGTAGAATTCTGAAAGAATCTACGGTAAACTCTTTGACCAAGTAATTACCCCAGAGTATATGACTCACTGGGAAACAATTTCTCCTATGTGAATAGGGGAAATTCAAAGGTTTCGTTTGGAGACAGCAGAAAGAAAAAAATAGGCCACAGTGCTGAAAAGTTAAAATAGGAAAAAGCAGAATTAAGAAAGTCTAATTGAGTGTTAAGACAAATGCAGTGTTCCCAAGGTATACTATGTATATATACATGCTCACTGACATGAGCTCTAACTCTTTTGCTGTTAAGAAAAAGGTGAAAGATAAAAAGTCATTAAAGAAAGTTATTAGATTTGTTAAGTACTAAGTGTCAAACAATAAGCAACATTTAAAATTACTGATTAATATGATTTAATATTTATACAGATGGTTGAAATTAAAAGGTAAGATAGAGTTATATAAACTTTTGGGTAATGATTAGCAAAATAACTACTTGTGTTCCTTCCAACAAAGCATTTGTTTTCTACATAATTAACTACTGAATGCTCTTCTAAAAACAATGGCTATCTTAAACTATCCTACCTTGTATTACTACTACACTTAGTAATACTTAAATCATTTACCTCTTCAATCATATTTTTTAAAAAGAAAATATGCATGGACTTCTATTTTTGAAAGAAAGAAACTTCCTTTGGAGAATGCTTTTAGGAGAAAGTTTTAAAAGATGGACAGAATTTGTTTCTAAAACTACTTTAATCAATGTAATGCAAGATTAATTTGTATAGTGTTAAATTTACCTCTTGGACTTTTAGAAGGAATATAAATAATATAAAGAACGCATACCACGCAAACTTCCAGTAGTTAAAAGTGCTCTAGCTTTGTCAGCTAAGTCACTATTTAGAGTATTTCCCAGAAGCAAAACATCAATGGCCTCTTGCTTGGAGCTGTCAAAGAAGTTATTCTGAATTGTTCGAGTCACAGAACGAGCACCATCTTTTAACTTTCCAGCCTGTTTGGGGAGAAAGGAGCAGGGACTTTTTTCATTCAAAATACCATTGGGTTTGCTGAATAAGCATCCTGAACGCTCTAACCAGTTGTATATCATTGTTCTGCAGTAAAAAGGACTGAACGCATCTATTCTAAATATTAAAGTATGAGACTGAAATGGCTCAATACTGTCACAACAGCTCTGCATAAGAGATGGGAAATGCTCAAAACCGCAACAGTGTCCATAAGGGATATCTAGAGCAGTGAATGTAGAGTTTTATGTTAACACAAATAAATGGAAGCAAGCATATTTAAAACAAGGAAATTACTTCTTAAATCAAATTTATAAACTTACAATGGGGATAAAGCAAGGGAGAAAAAGCACACACGCTGCATTTAGCTGACTCCTTGTAAAACTCTAAAATGCTTAATAGTAGAATAGTAAAATGAGATTGCTTCCAAACTCTACTAACTGAAACTAAAACTGAACGGGAGAGACATTTCAATGGACTGAAGTATATACTTTGTACCAGGGAGCCCCCAAGTTGGATCTCTAGTACCACCTGGTCCCTCAGGCACAGCCACAAGCGATCCCTGAGCACTAAGCTGGGAGTAGCCTCTAAACATCACTGATCATAGTCCAAAACCCCAAATAAATAAATTAGAGCATAAATGGAGGCCTAGTGTTAAAAGATATATATCTATATTTCAAAAATAACTATTACATATAAATTATAGTTTGACAATTGTAGGTCATTTTATCATCTATATAAATATGTAATAAAAATAACATCCAATTCTAATAGTAAGAGATTCAATTATAACTTTTAATGAACACACACATAGGCATATAATAATGAACATAAAGGTTTTTTCTGATCTTACAGATACTGATGAATTGTTTAAAAAACAAACTTTAGGAAA
Source organism: Sorex araneus (assembly GCF_027595985.1). Lineage (NCBI taxonomy): Eukaryota > Metazoa > Chordata > Mammalia > Eulipotyphla > Soricidae > Sorex > Sorex araneus. The sequence goes on from NC_073303.1 coordinate 196,474,721, forward strand.
TAAAACACTAGCCTGCAGTTGCTAACTTTTATTATGTAATAGACTTAGAAGCTTAAAGTGTTATTTCCTCCTCCATACAATGACACACACAAATGACATGACTTGAAAAGGGCACTCACCATTCACATTATCAGGCAATTAACCAAAAGGAACCCAGAGAAGAAAGGAAAAGAAAGAGCAGTTCAGAAGTTAGATTTTAGTTCAATCCAAACTAGTATATGTAATATATAAAATTTCATATCTACTTGTTAGAGATAAGAAACTGAAAACATATGTATCCTCTGACATACAATGTCTTAATCATTGCAGAAACAAAAGGTGGAACATAATAAGCAATAGTTGTAGACAATCTGGTTTTGATAGTAAGAATTATGTTCTTAATTTAAAGAAAAATAATGAAAGTTTAACAGTTTCAGGTTTTCAAAAATAGCAACCATTTGAGAACTGCTTTTTGTAAATGCCAAAACAAATTATTTATATGAATTAAGAGGATAAAAAACAGAACTCCTGACAAACAAAAAAAGGAATTACAGCCTTATTAAATTTAAGCTAATAAGTCTGAAGCATGGCATTTTATAAGAACAGGACAGGAAGAAGATTTAGAAATTAAAAGATTAAGTGATGAGAAATGTTCTTTAAAAGAATTTCAGTTACTATGATGAAGAGGCTAAATGTTTTTGTTTTGTTTTGCGAGTATGTTGAGGAACTTGAGAGAATTAAAATGTTAACAAATTCTCCTGAAGCCTGGAACCTTAAGAAGTCAGCATTTAAATATACAAAAGAATGAAAAAGATCTCAAGTGTGCTTCCAAAGGGGTCAAATAGTAGAGCAGAAAGTAGTCTTAGATGAGACTGGCAATCAGAGTTGAGACATAAATTATAATCAAGTCTACATCACAAACTTCCTTTGCATACTCCAATAGCTTGCATCTCAAAGTAAGATAAGGAAAAGAGAGAAAATGCAAGCCTTAATGGCACTGAGTTCATAACAGGTGTTACAAAACAGTGATAAATGTCCACTGGCTTGTCTAACACCATTTGTAATGCAACGATTAACAGAAAGCAACCGTCAATTAAACAATATAAGTAAAATATATGCAAGGAAAATTCACAAAAAGGATAAGCAAATCTACATATAGCCACAGTGAATTATCACTCAATGGCTAACTATGTCAACAAAGAAATAATTATTTTCCAGTCAGTTATTCACATCTGATACAGAAAGAAACATTAAAGAGGACACAAAAACATGATAAAAGAAGTCTAAAACAGGTATCTTTAAAAAAAAAAACCCCTACTGATTAAAAGTAAACACTAAGAAGCATATTTTTAGAAAAAAATTTTAAAAATTTAATTGAATCATTGTGAGATAGCCCATTACAAAGCTAATTATGTTTGGGTTTCAGTCATACCCATCCCTCCACCAGCGCACTTTATTAAGAGGGAAAAGAAGGGGTCTTTTGTACAACTGTTATGCTGTAGACCTACCTTTGCCTTTCCTTCGAGAGCGCCAGTTCCCGCATATATCTTACTGATCGAATCACCATTCACAGACCACATGGACCGAAAAACTTCTTGAAAGCGAGTCACCAGCTGAGGTTTCTCAGCTAAGCCCAGAGCTTCCAACTGTCTAGCTAGCATCTGAAACAGAAGAGAAACTTTTGTGAGTATACGCTAGTTACAGTGTATAACTACTAGACTTTTAAAGCACTAGTTACAGAGGGACTTTTAAGAACTACCATAACTAAACCAAAAGTTTGGTCTTTGGGTCTCACCGTTTCTTCATCACTGATAATGGGTCAATACTGGAAATGAATTTAGCATGAAATATGGTCAAGTCAAAGGAATAAATAATCCTTATTCAGCCTATTTAGCTTATTTGGAACCCAGTCATAGTGTCTATGGCTTATGGTTTTATTCCTTCATTGGCTTTACCTATAAGTATGGTTATATCCATATATACAGATGAATCAAAAATTAACATTAAAAAAAAACTGAAGAAAACATTAATGATATTTTTGAAAAAACACTAGGCTAGGTTTACTTGATCTCCTAAAGACTTATCCAGTGACTTCCTTTTTGTTTCAGTGTGTGTGCTTGTTTTGGGTTTTTTTGTCTGGGGGCCACACCCTGATATGGCTCAGGGGTTACTCCTGGCTCTTCTACTTCCTCTGTTACTGGAAGTAACTGGAAGTTACTGGAAGAGGAATTCTCTCTTTGAAGAAGTGAAGACTGATCTCTGCACTACTTAGCAATAGTAGCTGCTGTTTATTATTATTTTACCTACTTTAGCAATAAACTGTGTGTGTGTGTATGGAGGGGGGAGGTAACAGTTGGTGGGGTGCACATCAACATGCCAAGGGTTCCTCCTGTCTCTGAACGCAGGAATTATGCTTGGCAGTGCTGGGGCCATTAGGGATGTTGGGGGATCAAACCAGCGTCGGCCATGTGGCAGGCGCCCTCCCACTTTACTACCACTCTGGCCCGAGAGTGATAAACCTTTTAACTAATAAACCAATACCAAGGAACATTCTCATATCTAACTTCCATGGCAGCACTGCACTGTAGCACTGCTGTCCCGTTGTTCATCAATTTGCACGAGCGGGCACCTGTAACATCTCCATTATGAGACTTCTTGTTACTGTTTTTGGCATATCAAATTTGCTACGAATAGTTTGCAAAGCTCTGCCATGTGGGCAGGATATTCTCGGTAGCTTGCCGGGCTCTCTACGGTAGGGTAGTTAAATTGCAATCTTAAAATTAACACTTTTTAAAATAGTTTTTCAAGTATATCAATAAGCTCACTTTTAGAATCTAAAAAAATGTATTCAGGAACTTAAAAACAGAATTTCAGACAAACCCAAGTCCTTCGACTAAACCCTATCCAAAAGACTAAATGCCCACTTTCATTTTTGGTTTGTTGAATTTTCTAAATAAGTTATGATAAAACTGAATGAGCTTTCAAAAAAGGCAAAATAGTAAATTTTATTCAAACGTGAAAAATATATTTCTGGAGAATTTTAGACACTGTTCTATGTTTGTGCTAGAAAGAACTTTAACTGCACAGTAACTAATACTTTGGTAAAATTTAAGCTTCATTTACTAGAAAAAGTAAGTACATACTGTTTTTTAAAAATTTATTTTCTTTATGCTTTTTTTTTTTTTTTGCAGGGGGAGGGGAGCAAGGCTGGACCACACCTAGCAGTGCTCAGGGCTACTCCTGGCTCTGTGCCCTGGATATATGTTTGGGGCAGGGATGTTTGGGGCCACATCAAGTGGTGTTCAGGACTTACTACTAGCTCAGTATTCAGGGCCTCCTGATGGTGCTGGGAACTAAACTGGAGTTGGCTGTATGCAAGACAAGTTCCTGAACCCCCTGGACTGTTTCTCTGGCCCTCGTAAGTAGTTTTTAATCATTTATCTATTTATTTGGCAGTGCATGGGAGACCATGAGGTACCAAAGATTGAACTGAGATCAGCTGCATGAAAAGCAACTGCCTTAACCCAGTTCTATTTTTCCAGTCCCTGTTTTTTATAAACAAACAAATAAATAAATAAAAATCAAAAGAAGTCTGGGCTGGAGAAATAACTCCATAGGCTTATGGACTGCATGCTTCGCTTATAGGAGTCTTGCATTGAGCACTGAGAGACCAACAGGCATGGCCATAAAACCTATACAGACAAAATAAACCTCATGGTTGTTCCTTAAAAAATAGTATTTGAGAACCATGCTAAGTTCCTGTGGAACTAAATGGAGACCTACCATAGCCTTATGACTCTGCTGTATGAGAAGAAAAGAAGGATCTAGAAATCTCAATATTGTCATAGTTTGTCAGATAGTTGAGAAGTCTATATTAAACTAAATTTGATGGCTAAAAAATGATGAAAAAAATTTTTATTTTTATTTTATTATTATTATTATTTTTGCTTTTTGGGTCACACCCTGCGATGCACAGGGGTTACTCCTAGCTCTGCACTTAGGAATTACTCCTGGTGGTGCTCAGGGGACCATATGGGATGCTGGGAATCGAACCCGGGTTGGCCACATGCAAGGCAAAACACCCTACCTGCTGTGCTATTGCTCCAGCCCCGAAAAAAACTTTTTAAAATGCCACTTAAATAGCATTGGTCGGGGCTGGAGAGATAGCACAGCGGGTAGGGCATTTGCCTTACACGCGGCCAACCTGGGTTCAAATCCCAGCATAAATAAATAAATAAATAAATAAATAAATAAATAGCATTGGTCTCTAGACAGTTTAAAGTATTATCCTATAGCCTTGCGTATGTGAAAATAGACCCTCCCTAATTTCAAGGAAACTTTTAAAAGAAGAGAGAGAGAATAAAGGTCAGATAAACACACATAAACATACTCGCATTTTTTTCTTCCAAAGACAAGCAAAAGAAGCAATTATTGGAATAGAATCAACAGTTGTTTCTTAAAGGGAATTTTAAAAGTTTAACAGTGGGAAATAGCTGCTTAAATAGGGTACTCTTTACCCCCACTCCTACACCCAAAGACTAGAAGAGAGAATGTTTTTGAGGAAGCAGAACTTTGTTTTGTGGAAAGTAACTAATGAGCAACATAAATATTACAAAAGTGCTGACAGAGCAAAGACCACAAGTCACACTCACACATTACATAAACATAAGGTAACTTATGTTTTACCTCTAAGCCAAAGAATGCCTGCACACTATTTGTTCTATCAAGACAATCCAAGCAGTTTGTCCGAACAGTACCGCTCTGGCATCTGTAACCAATTTAGCAAAGTTAAACAGCTGGCTTGAAACAGAACAAACTGAGAAAAATGAGAGGGATTACAAGTGCAGTGCTCCTATTCTAGTCCCACAGGTTTATTACAATTTACAAACATATAATAGATGCAGAAGTTTGCCAGTGAGTATGGCACCGTATATACCTACCACCCAGATTCTGCAACTCTGAACACTTGCCATATATATAAAATAGTTCCTTAAAAAATCAGAGTCATGCCCAACAGGACCTGGGGAGCCCAAGGCTACCCCCAAAAACAAGGGTGAGATGGTTTGGTTTTCAGGCCCAAACTGAAACAGAGTTTCAGAGACAGAGTGCTACTCAGGTCTACTGGTGTTGGGAGGCCACCAGGGTGACATGAGGTGGTGTTAGGAGACCATGGGATACCAGGAATAAAACTCAAGGCATGAACTATACCAATTAAACTATCCCTATGGCCCTTTGGGGTGGGGATGTTTAGGGCCACATCTGGTGGTGTTCAGAGCTTACTCTTAGCTCAGGGCCTCCTGGTGGTGCTAGGAATTGAACTGGGGTTGTCTGTATGCAAGGCAAGTGCCTGAACCCCCTGGACTATCTCTCTGGCTCTCTTATAAGTAGTTTTTAATCATTTATCTACTAATTCCACCTACTATATATTTATATATATATATATTTATATATACATATGCATATAATTTGGGGGTAACACTTGGTGGTGCTCAGGTATACTCCTGGCTCTGCACTCAGGGACCATTCTGGCAGTGCTGGGTCAGCACCCAACATCACAGATAAATCTGGGTCAGCTGAAAGCAAGGCAAGTGCCTTGCCCTCTGTACTATCTATCCAGCCCCAACACACCTATATATTTTTAATTAGGCCAGTGAGAAATTAGATACACATTTAGATTTATAACCTATTCTTGGACTATAAAAAATAACAAAATATTTATAGAATTAATTTTTAAAAACTAAAATATGGGGCTAGAGAGAGAGCAAGAGAGAGTAAGAGCGAGAGAGCGAGAGGGAGCAAGAGAGAGAGCAAGAGAGAGAGAGGGAGTACAGTGGGTAACACACATGCCTTGCATGCAATTGACCTGGGTTTATCAGCATATTGGGTGCTGGCCTAGCACCCCACATAAGTCTCCCAAGCACCACCATGAATAATCCCTGAGCACAGAGCCTGGAGTACGCCCTGAGTATCACTGGATAGTAGCCCAAAAATAAATTCTTAAAAAAATTAACTTAAATCCTTTATATTACTATCTTATAAAATTTCTATGGCATTGACACTAAAGACTGTACAAAGTGAAAAAAATTTTTTTAAAACTTTCAGATTCACTAAAGCTGACCTCTATTTGTGCGTGCATGGTGCCAAGGTTTGTACTTAGCATGTCCAACGTGCAAGGTAAGCACTCCACCACTGAGCTACATCTCAAGCACCTCACCCTCAACTTACATTTGGGACTTAAATCTTTTAATACTTATCTTTCATATTTCATAATCAAAAATGGAGACACAGACAACCAATGCCCTTAACTGCTATTCTGTATTTAAAAATTCTCACTGAGGTTGGGAAATAATAAAAGTTTTATGAAAGTAAGACATCTTATTGAGGAACATATTTATCTTTTACTTATTACGTATAAAAAATACTATTTGGGGCTGGTGGGAGGGAAACTGGGACACTGGTGGTGGTAAATGTACACTGGTGAAGGGATGGGTGTTAGAACATTGTATGACTGAAACCAAATCATGAATAACTTTATGATTGTGTGTCTCATGGTGATTCAATAAAAAAATTAAAAACATATATATACTATTTATATTCCATAGCTCAGCACTTCATAGAGTGTTACAGATTATAACATCTGCCTCAATTTTAATCTGCCCCAATTCCTCAAATGTGATAAAAAAGAAAAAAGCAGAACCCATCCCTACAAATGCTAACAAAATATGTAAAGACTAAGTATACTGCCTAGTCTCTGGTATGTGCCCAATAATTTAAACTGTTATCAATTACTGATTTATAGAGAAAGAAAAACAAGTTTAATACAAAGTATAAAACAGGAACATATTTTATCTCATAATAAACAATTTTTTTCAACTGTTCAGTGGTAAGAATAAGCGATTTTGTTTTCTTTTGTTTTGGGGCCACACTTGGCAGCGCTCAAGTGATCGTATTTGGTTCTGGGATCGAACCCAGGTTGGCTGCATGCAAGGCAACTGCCTTACCTGTTGTACAATCTCTCTGGCCCTATGAATAAATTTTAAGGTATAGCAAAGTTCCAGTTTAAAGAAAGAGAAACAGAAAGATCAAACCTTTGAACATCACTTCCGTTGTAATAAAAAAATCCATAATCTAGAAACTTCTGCACTTGAGGTTTAAGAATACTATGCAATTTTTCTGCCTTTCCTCCTTTCACCATTTGATGATAGTCAAAGTTCACCATCTGGATATCAGCAGCATGTTCAGAAGCTTTCAAATGACTCTGAAAACAAAAGGGCAAATATTCATCAAAATGTTAACTAAATATGATCTTAGTGTATAGTGGTTTAAATAGAACATATTTTTTGTTGCTGCTGTTGTGGGGCTAGAAACCCAGGAGGCTTACTCCTGGCTCTGCGCTCAGGAATCACTCCTGGCAGCTTGGGGGGCCCTAAGGGGTGTTGGGGATCGAACGTAGGTCCACCACATACAAGGCAGGTAACTTAAACGTTATAATATTTCTTCAGTTCAGGTAAATTACTCTCTAAGACCAGGCTTATGGAAAATTTAAAAATTATCTGTTTATGGGGCCAGAGTGACAGCACAATGGGTAAGGCACTACAGCCAACCCAGTTTGATTCCCAGCAAAACCCACCAGAGTTGATCCCTGAATTGCAGAGACAGCAGTAAGCTCTGAGCACTACCGGGTCTGTGCCCCACCCCCAATACTCATAACATTCTTTTTTTTTTTCTTTTTTGGGTCCCACCTGGTGATGCACAGGGGTTACTCCTAGCATTGCTCAGGGGACCATATGAGATGCTGGGAATTGAACCCAGGTCGGCCGCGTGCAAGGCAAATGCCCTATCCACTGTGCTATTGCTCCAGCCCCAATCATAACATTCTTAAAATTAAATTGTTTCTTTTCTGCAATGCCAAAAACTGAACTCAGATCTCGGGCAAGGCCTTACCACAAATTCCTGCCCTCTGGAAAATTCATTTTTAAACCTCTTCTGAATATCATTAACTGAACTTTAGAAAATGTTTTATAATCATATAGTTTAACTTTAAATTAGCTTATAATCTTAGGCATCACATAATTTTTATTAATTTATTATTGATACAACAAGCTTTTTTGAAGAATATTTTTTTCTTCAGAAGTCAGACATTTGGTGCTTGCTCTTTAAGCCCAGGTTCACCCTGGGACACTTATCTTGCTTATCTCGGTGTTTTTGTGCTTGCCTATTTCCACTCTGGAGAAGTTCGTGTTCTCGCTTGGACATGTACATCTCCATTTCCCCACACATTTTTCTAAATGTTTCAATAAAACCTTTCTTGCTTCACCAAAAGAAAGGAAATCAAGACATTTGGTGCTCTTCATTTGTATTTTAAATTCTTTCATTTTCTTTCACCAATACAGGAAGGTAAATTCAAATGCATTCTTTGCCATTTCACAGTATTAAAACAGTCACTACGGTTTCTAGGAAATAGGCAAGGCACTGAACAGATGAAGGAGAAATCTGCCTGGTGTTTTTCTATCAGTGGCAGCTGAGATTGAGGGAGAATATTCTTCTGCTTCTTCACCAAATAATAAAAGCAGATTTGAAAACACTGCCATGTTTCTTCAAAGGTTCTGTACTCCCAATTTCAGCGCCCTACCCTAGATTGTTTCCTAAGAGCTCCAAAGAGTTAATGATTCCAATAAGCACCCATCTTTTTCCAAAAAGAAATTTACCTCCAGGAAGAGGGTGATTATTGTACTGTACTTTTTTGAAATACCATTCTACGGGCTGGACAGACATTACAGAGGTTAATGTTCTTGACTCGCATTGCTTATGGTGCCCTGAGCACCCTAGGACTGATCCCTGAGCACAGGGCCAGGACTGAACTCTGAGTACCACCAGGCCAGGTACGGCCCCAAATCACCACTCCCCACCCACCCAACAGTACCACTTTAGGTACCCATGAACCAGAAGAGAAGAGAAAATAATCATGCTTACCTGGAAAGCTTTACTTAGCATATGTTCACCTTCCTTAGATCCAAGCAAATTTACTATTATTTGTTTGCCATATAAATTCTTAAGAGTTCTAAAATGCCTATTGAAGAAAAGAAGTATATGTCAAAAAAATTTTTTTAGAAGATAAGCCTCTATTATTAGAAGAGAATCAATGTGGTAGAACTTAAATGAACAGAATTGGCAAAATTGAATGCAAATTCATTTCACATGGTCCTGAAACTCTGAATTTATGAAAGCTCGGTTAATGCCACTTCCGTCCTGACTCATCACTGCTAAAGCTCCCACCTCCGTGGGATGTGCAGTAATCACTCCCTCACTGCTCAGTGACGCTGTGGTGGACAACACAGAGAACACAGCCATCCATGCAGCTGCACCCCACACGGCCCAGGATGACTCAAAGGACCCCCTAGGAGCTAAAGCCTTGAGATTGCTCACATGATGAGCTGCTAAATATTTCAGGGGCTACAGCACAAAGCCATCCAAAGGAAGTACAAGATGAATCAAAGAAAGCGTTTAAATCTTCCGTAAGAAATATATTCAGAAAGGGTATGCAAATACAACTAATGTACATGTAATTTATTTCAGCTAATACAGGTATCATTTCATCATTTCAATATGTAATCAATATAAAGTTAATTGCTAATATTAGCTTTTTTTTTAACACTGTGTGAGATCAAATGCACATTTCTTTTTCTTGCTGTCTTAAAAAAATTCTTTGTTATGGGGCCACAATTGGCTGTGCTGAGGGTTTACTCTTGGCTCTGTGCTCTGGGAAACACTCCATGCAGGGCTCAGGGACATATGGGTGCTGAGGACTAAACCAGGGTCAGCTGCATGTCCATTATACTATCTCCATTATACTATCTCTCCGGCCCTCAAATGTGTGTTGTTACTCAACTGGGACTAGACCCATTTCAGCTGCTGAACAGCTACATCTGACTGAGACTGTCTTCTGGACAGCACATCCAAAGAGAAACCTTTAAGGCCAAGAGAAGATGGGCCACACACCCAGCACTACCCCTGACACTAGGGGCAGCAATGATAGTGACAGGGTGTCACTGTCTTCTAGTTAAATTAGAAGTCCAAAGACTTTTAACTCAGAGTTAAAAAAGAAAAATGGATCTGAATCAGTAAATACATTGAACTAGCCTCACTGCTTACCGACATTGGAACTTAGATCACTATGTACAAATGAGATCTCACCGATCAAAAGCTGGTGCATTGGCTTCAAATCCCCTTGACATACGGACACGATGAGATCCCACCTAGGATAAGAGAACTACATTTAATTATATTGATAGTCAATTTGCTGACTGAAGAATTCCTGTTTATGACATGTAATGATTCATTGGCTGAATAGAGGAGTATGATCACCTAGTAGCAAATGAAATAATTTATTTACATTCAAATGCTGGGGCGAGGAGGTAGGTCAAGGGGTAGAGCTAATAATGCTCTGTATGTAGGTGGCTCTGAGTTCCATTTGCAGCATAGCATGAACTGCAGAAAAACTCTAGGTGTGGCCAGGGGGTGTCCCTAAGCTGGGAATGGTTCTTATTTAAAAAAAAAAAAATCTAGGGTTGGAAAGATAGTACAGCAGTTAAGGCACTTGCCTTGCATGCATCTGAGCCAGGACTGATCCTTCGTACTACACAGTGTCCCCAAGACCTGTGAGTGAGGAGTAAGCCCTGATCACACTCAGGTATGGGCCCCAAACCAAAGATAAATAAATATATATACACCTGGGTGTTTTTCCTTATTTCATTTTTTAAGGCATGTTTTTGAAGGATCCACACCCTGCAGTGCTCAGGGTTCATGTCTGGTCTGCACCCAGGGATCACTCCAAGCAATGCTTGGAGGACAATATGGGGTGCCAGGTTGGCAGAATTAAAGAATTAAAGACAAGAGCCTTAAGCACTGTACTATCTCCCCAGCCCCTCATTTCATCTTTTAAAAAGCATATCTTTATAGGAATCAGACAGAGAGCATAATGATTAAGGCAGTTGCCTAATATGTAGATGGCTCAAGTTTGATTCCTGGCTCCACATTTGGTCCCCAGAGTTCACAAGGAGTGATTTGTGAGCACAGAGCCAGGAGTCCTGAGCACAGCAAGTGTGACCCAAAGCCAACAAATAAATAAGTCCTCTCAGGACTAGAGAGATAGTTCAACAAGTGACAACAGGTTATGGGGATGTTTTACAATGCAGAAGGCCCTGCTCCCCTGAGCAACGCTGAGAGCAACCTCCAAGCACGGCCCTTAGCAATGGCTTCTAAGTACCACTAAGTATGAACCAAAATCAACATATATAGATGTATACTAAGAGAAAGAAAGTGAGAGAGAGATGGCTCCTAACTTCTAGTTTATACTACTATGAAACACTGGTAAACAACTAACAAGAACTTTCATTCATGAAGATATTTTTAAAGAGTTCTTTCACACATACCAGCTTGCTTTATGCTCAGACTATATTCTCTGTAGAGCTAACAGATACTAATACCATTTGGACAATAAAAAAGACTGAAAAACAGAAGGTGTTTTTAACTCAGGAGAGAAAGGTGTGGGTAGGTTGTGGTCCCCTGAGCACCGCCAGTGCAGAGCCAGAAATAAGCTCTGGGCATCACCATGTAAGACCCCAAAATCAAGCCAAACTAAAACAGAACAAACAAGACAAAAATGCAAACAAATAAAATAACTTGTCCTCTTAGGTCAACACAACAGATTACAAGAAAGACTGACATTTGAAAGTCCTGAATTTTTACTCTTTCAAGCTATTTTCTGTTATGCCAAATACTCCATTAACTTCTTCACCAAAAATGAAAAACTTTTTGAGGGGGGGAAAAGCATCTAAATCAATCTTTTCCACAGCTACAGTAATAACACATTTTATAGAATCAGAAATTTTGGATTAAGAGATTTAAACAAGAAGGAAAATTGTGTTTTATGATTTTTTTCATAAAAGAGAATAGCAGAGAGATGATTGTGAAAGATGAAATGGATACAAAGAATAAATATGAAAATGATTACGTCCCCATACCTCACTTTTAAACATTCCCCTCTGAGACTCTGGGGATCAAAATTTCCTAGGATTTACGCATATTAGTTTGTGAACAATGCACCTTTAAAGTGGCATAAGGAGTCAGAGGAATAGAACAGGAGGGCAGAGTGCTTACTTCGCACACAGCTGAGACCCAGGTTCAGTCTCCAGCACCACATATGTCTCCTGAGCACAGAGCCAGAGTAAGCCCTGAGCACCACCAGGTGTGGCCCATAAATAAATAAATAAATAAATAAATAAATAAATAAATAAATAAATAAATAAAGGAGCCATAAGAGGAAGGCTACCAGTTACATAGTTTAAGAAATACAATCAGGGGCTAGAGAGTTAATTTAATGGGCTGGAGCACAAGCTTTGCATATTGGAGACCCAGGTTCAATCTCCAGCTCCACGCAATCCCCTGAGCACTGCCAGAAGTAGTCCCCAAACACACAACCTGGAGTCCTGAGCACTGGAGGAGCTGATAGCAGAACCTGGCTTCGCCCACAGGTCAGAAGTTGTAGTTTCTGGACGTAGGCATCTACAAACTCCCTCCCTCCAGAGGGTCCCCCAGAGACCTCCCTGGAAGTGTGGGAGGAGGGTGCTGACACACCTCCACACTGGGAGGAAGGAACCATGGGAAGGCAGCACAGAACCCCACCAAGAGTAGTGGGTGAAGCCAGTAATCCTGAGGATGCAATCAGCAATAACCACCTCTACACTCTCCCCGAAAAGGACCTCAGAGTGGAAATACTTCAACTGTTTAACGAGCTCAAAGGAACAATGGACCGATAAAACACCAGAGGTGATGAGAGCAGAAATGAGAAAAAATACAAACTGAAATGACAGAACTGAAATGTATAGTCGGCTAAATGGAAAACTCTGGAAGGATTCAGCAGCTGAGTAACAACAGCTGAGAACAGAATCAGTAAGCTCCCAGAAGCAGAATCAGCAAGCGGCAGAAAATCTCCAAACAGCAAAGATGGAAAAAGGCCCAAATAACCAAAACCAAATGACAACTATATACGTATATAGATATGTAATATATAACTAGATACATAGATTCATGCTTTAATATATTCACTCAACTCTAAACCTGAATTAACAAATGTTTATTATTTGTTAAGTATTCTCCCTTCTGCCCTAAGTCAAGTAATATATTGACTGTTTGATAATTGACAGAATCTCCTTTTTATGGTTTTCTTTTTTGTGGGGGTCGGGGCTGGGGGCACACCTACTGGTTTTCAGGGCTTACTCCTGGCTCTGTGCTTACTCCTGTGGGCTTAGGGGACCATACGTGGCGCCAGGGATTGAGCCCAGGTTGGCAGCATGCAAAGCAGGTGCCCTACCTCCTATACTATCACTCTGGTCCCATATGTTTTTATTTTATTTATTTATTTATTTATTTATTTATTTATTTATTTATTTATTTATTTATTTTTACCCCACCCCTGTTTTTATTTTTACTAAGAAATTGATCTCTTAATGTCTCATCTGTATTCAATTTTATTTTTCAGTGCTTAATACTCTCTGTAAAATTAAAAACTTTAAAAGATGTGTGCTACAAGATCAAAAGCATTTTAGACTGCAACAAATTTAGCTGAAGTCAATACTTTTTCTAAAGTAATCTCAGATAATTGCCCATAATTCTGTAAAAGCTAACGACTTAGTATTTCATCTCTTGATTAATATTTACCTTATACAGTATGCAACTGTCAAGATGAAAAAATACAAGTTCTCAGGTTTTCAGAAAATGCCTGTGGTTGTTCCCAACCACCATCTCCCTGGTAGGGAGTAGCTACAGATCATAACCCACAGAATGATCTATGGTTAGACTAGACAGGTTTTACTGCTCAATGTTACAGGAAATAAAAAAACAAAATCTCTAACCAAAAGAACTATTATGTCAACCATGATAAAATAACACTCTAGGAAGTTTTAAGGCTTTAAGTAACCATTAATTTACTCAACTTAAACAAAAAGGCTGTATCAGAGATACATTTAAAACACTGAATTGGGTACTTTCATTTCCCTGAAATATTATTGCTTCATGCACACATATTTCTAAAACCTCAATTTTTTTCCTTTGAGCCACACCCAACAGTGCTCAGGGCTCGCTGCTGGAAGGCTCAAAGTACCATGTGGTGTTCCAGGGACCAAACCTGTGTTAGCTGCATGCAATGCAAGAATGCTACCCGCTGTACTACGGCTCCGGCCCCTCTGAATCCTCAATTTAATCAAAAGTCCAGTGTGCTATATCACAAGAGGCCTAGGGATCACCATGAATATCAGTTATGCTAGAAACCATGTCAGAACAATACAACTGTAAGTGCTAAATAACTTCAGAGAAAGAAAATCATAATCAAGTGAGGTGGCAGCACTTACTTATTCCTAACTGGGTGGTACTATGACTACTCTGACAATGCAGAAACAAATTCCCGTTGAGAGAAAGGCTGAAAGGCTGACTCCCAAACAGACCGAGAGTCTGAATTTCTTGTGGCGTATGGGATTCTCTACAGAATGATACACTCTGGGAAGAACTGATGTCTGGAAGACATCAGTGCAAAGGAACGACCAGAATGTACTCAGTGAGATGCCAGTTGGCCACAGAAGGACCACAAAGCTTAATTCAGGGAGCAGAGGAGCATGGTTGGAAAAAAGCAAGGCTTGGGGGACCGGGAACAGCTCAGTGGAAAAACAATTAACCTGTAAGCTCATAAGGCCACAGGTTTGATTCCTGGCTCTGCCCCACAAAATCTAGTGTAAACCTTAGGGGCATTGCCATTTGGGATCCCTAGTGCCACAGCCAAGTGGTGTCATCTCCAGTACAGTACCACCAGGAGTGGAGAAGCCCCACAATCAAAGTGTGCAAGCACTACAACCAACACACTGCCAGGAAGTCACCACTAACGCCTGCAGCCCCCAAGCATGTGTGCGAGCACCAACTCAGGGCATATCTTCTAGCAAGTACCATCAAGCACTTGGCATCTGTGGCCAACACAGAAGAAACTAAGAAAGGGCGGAGGCTAGACAGACAGTACAGGTATTCAGGTGTCTGCTGACCCCAGTACAATCCCTAGCATTATGTATGGTCCTCCAAGCACTACCACCCCCGAGGACAAACCCAGGAGTAATCCCTAAGCATCTCTGGATGTGACATCAAAACAGACACAAAAAAGGGCAACGTTTTATTATTTATTTGCTTTGGGTGGGGGTGGGGGGGCACACCAGGCCATACTCAGAGGTTACTCCTGGGTCTGTGCTCAGGAAACCATACACAGTGCCAAAATGGAGCTGGCCAGAGTTGGCGAGATGCAGGGCAAGAACTTTAACTCTTACATTATCTTGTGGGTCCCATGGTTAAGTAGTTGCTGTTGTTCTTTCTTTTTATCTCTTGGTTTTGGGTGCTCTGAGATCATTCCTGGCAGTGCTCGGGGGACCATCTGGGGTGATGGGGATCAAACCTAGGATGGCTGTGTACAAGGCAAGTGCCCAGACCGATGAACTGTACTATCTCTAGCTCCAGGATTAAGTCTTCAAAGAAGTGGACAATCCCTGAGCAACGCCAGGTAGGAGCCCCAGGAGCACTACTGTCTCACCAAGCTGAGAGCTGAAATCTCAGGCCTTCACTGCTGGAGCAAGTATCACATGGGTGACCTCCTGACTGCCAGAGTTCTGCATGTGGGAAGGGACTCTTGAGAGCTTGGTCTGCAAGCACTGGCCAGCAGGCAGAAGTCATGAAGCCCGGAAGTGAAACAGCAGATACGGGAAAGAAAGAAGGGGCAGGAGGCTGCATCCCCCCGCCACTGCCGCCTCTGCTTGCTCCAGGCTTGGGACTGGCAGCTGCAGGACAGGCCTATCTGTAAGCTCTCAGGTCACGAGCCCGGGGCCCCATGTGACACGAGCTCTCAAGTCTGAGCATGAGGGAACTTTATTTTTTTTTTTTTGGTTTTGAAAAAATGCTGATTCTTCGCTCCAGCCTAAGAGACTATTTCCAAAGAAAGGAAGTAGAAGTCATGAGTCCACATTCTACAAGTTCAGATGATTTCTTTAAAATCTTTTAATTGAAAAAAGAATTAGAGGTGTTAACCATGGAGGGTAAAAGGCAAGAAGGGGCCCAAAGCTTCTGGCCCTGACTTTTCCAATGACTGAGAAGTCGGCTAAGGTAAATTTCAGTCATGGAAACACTCATACACACAGACCCCTAAGCCCAAAGGGCTAGTCTGGGAAGACCCTACCTTCCTTTGTTTGTTTCAGGGTCACACACTTCTGTGTTCAAGCTTACTCCTGGCTCTTTGCTTAGGGATCTCTCCTGGTGGGCTAAGAGGAATATATGGAATGCCGGGGATCGAACCCAGGACACCTATGTGCAAGACAATTGTCCTACCAACTCTACCGTTACTCTGGCCCAAGGGAAGACCTTATGCTTATTTCTGAGATTGGTATTCTTTTTAGTTCTTCTTCTTTTTTTTTTTGTTGTTGTTGTTTGTTTGTTTGTTTTTGGTTTTGAGCCATACCCAGAGGAGCTCAGAGCTTATTCCTGCCTCTCAGCTCAGAAATCTCTCCTGATGGTGCTTAGGGGAATCTATGCAGTGTCTAGGAACCAAACCCAACTCAGCCACTCACAAAGCAGTTGTCTTATCTGCTTTAGAGTTTCTCTAGCCCAAAGGTTGGCATTCCTATTTTTTTAAATCAATATTTTTTAGTTAAAAAAAAAAATCAATGATATATTTTTATGCCTCTTCTGCCAACTCCTTTAGAAAGGGGAGGGAAATGTGTTTGCTCTGAGCTACTCCTGAAATGAATCCGTTTTTCAAGGAAAGGCTGACTTTGAAAACTGCTAAGCTAAATAAATAAGAACTGCTGACCTAATCTTCAACCTAACCAAACCACAACAAGAAGAAGCAAGAACATTGACAATTTAGAACTGTGGACCTGTCTCAATCTCAAAAATTACTTCAGGGTCGAGGAGATTATATAGAGGGTAGGGCACTTGCCTTCCATGCAGCTGTCCTGGGTTCAATTCCCGGCACCCCATATGATCCCCTGAGTACCATCAGAATTGATCCCTGAGTGCAGAGGCAATAATAAGCCCTGAGACCACCAAGTAAAATGTGGTTGGAGGTCATGTGGGGGAAGGGTGAGACGGGCAGAATACAGACTAGAGACTGAACACAATGGCCACTCAACACCTCTATTGCAAACCACAACACCTAATCAGAGAGAGAGAACAAAAGGGAATTCCCTGCCATAGTGGCAGGGTGGGGTGGGGGGAGACGGGTCTGGGGAGGGGGGGAGGGATGTTGGGTTTACGGGTGGTGGAGAATGGGCACTGGTGAAGGGATGGGTTATTGAACTTTGTATGGGGGAAGCATGAGCACAAAGATATATGGATCTGTAACTGTACCCTCACGATGACTCTCTAATTAAAAATAAACTATTAATAAAAAAAAAAAAAGAAAAGAAAAAAAAAATAAGCCCTGAGGCGCTGGAGCGATAGCACAGCGGGTAGGGCGTTTGCCTTGCACGCAGCCGACCCGGGTTCGATTCCCAGCATCCCATATGGTTCCCTGAGCACGGCCAGGGGTAATTCCTGAGTGCAGAGCCAGGAGTGACCCCTGAGCATCGCTGGGTGTGACCCAAAAAGAAAAAAAAAATAAGCCTGAGCATAGCCAGGGCCCTTAATTTTTTTTTAAGTTACTTTCTTTTTCAAGAAATGAGAGATTGGAAAACCCACCGTTTCCAGCCCATATTCATAGGCTATTTATCAATCAGACTCTGTGCAGGCAAGCCACAGAACACAGATGGGAGGAAAAAAGGAAGTCCTGCCCAAAAAGGATCCCTCTGTTTTAAGTCTTCAGAATCCACTCTCACTGAACCTCTTCATAAAACCAGGAGCAGGGCCCAGAGGCTACTGGGCTCTTCCTTTGGGGTTTTTGTTTAAGGGTTATGTGTTTTGTTTGGGGGGTCACACCCCGCAGTGCTCAGAGCTTACTCTTGGCTGTGCTCAGGGAGCACTCCTGGAAGGGCTCAGAGGACCATAAGGGATCCTGAAGATCAAATCCAGGTCAGCTGCATGTAAGGCAAATGAAGAGCTCTGCCCAGCATCCCATCTCTCTGGCCCTGCCACAGGACTCTCTTACACTCGCCTGTTCTTAAAACAAAAGCTCTCACACACCCTGCATCAAATCAAGGCTTCAGGAATGTTCTTAAAACAAATATTCCAACCCTGCCTTCTCT